>NC_089802.1:12332828-13532828 GCF_029633855.1 Hoplias malabaricus
AGCAGTAAGCCCTGAATGCCAAAAAGCCCAATAAAAAGCTGGACACATCTGGTTTGGATCATTTTTAAAAGTAAGAAATATCAGATAAATATAATTTAAAGCAACACAATGTAGTATTTTTATCATCAAAATCACTACAAATCATTGGAATAGTGAGAAGAGAGCCTCTGTTAGTGCTACTCCAGGCTCAGCACTGCAGAAAATGCACTATGTAACTTTTGGAGGAGGGTAGGCAACCATCCTTTCCCTCTTGATTTCAGAAAAGTGCTATAAACGTAGATTACACTGCTACACCACACTAGTCAACATCTGGCATTGGGCCTGGTGAAATGTGGCCTTTGTGCAGCTGTTCCAGAGCCTCCCGTTTCATTTCATATTTCGCTGTTGAGATTATACAAGCTGTGCATGCACAATTGAACATTTGTGTCCATCCTGGATGCCATCAAATCTTTGGCCATCATGTGTACTCGGGTGCATTTGACTGCAGAATTATGACTGATCATGTGAACCACTCTGGCAGCGAGAGAAACAGCGAAGGCAGGAGCTATCGGAACCATCCTCATGCAAATGACATGCAGGCTTAAAGTCAGCAAACGCTGCTTTTGATGTTTTAGAGATAGGGGTTCACAATACGGGCCTGCAGACATTGTGCCAGCTAGCTGCCCATCACTTTATTCACATAAATAATCTCTGCAAAACAGAGTGCAGCTTCTTCACGTCAGAAAAAATAAAAGAAACGGGAGGGAAAACAGCACGTAGCAGGTTAATTTGTGTCTGCATGTAAGGAAAGATGACGGACCAGCGCTCTGTCCAAACACACTGTCACAGCACATCACGTCATTATCTCTCCCTTTGATTTCAGACATGCTGCCATGACTGACAGGCCTTATGCAAGTCTGGCGGAGAGGGGTTAGATGAATTATACACTGTGTACCAAATCATTGGGGAGGGACGGTCAGAGAAAGTGTAATTTATGATGATGTCCATCCCCATTGGTCACTGTTTGTGACCCTGGCTGTCAAGGCATCATGCGGGTTTTTTTCTCCATCGCAAAGACTTGATGAAATATTTACGATGGAGGCTGTCAAACGCAGGGTTACCTGGCGCTCCAAAAAAAATTTAAGTTCAAAGATCATTACCACTATGTTGCCAACATTATCACAAAAAAAGAAGCTCAGGCCGGGAGCAGGCCGAGCTCTTGTGTAATTCAGTTTGGAGGCCTTGGAGTTCTGGGTCAGAGAGTCCTCATCTATACTCCATCATCGCGGCCATTACGCTGGAGGCACTGGAAAAGCAGAGGGCCTCTCTTTTCTCCCAAGGCTGTCCTCCAGGCCGGCCAGCCAGCCGCTCGCCAAGCATCAATCAAGCCCTGTGTCCTGGCGTGGAACGGATCGATGGCCAACACTGCAGCTCATTGATAGAAGACAGCTCCTGACTAAGATATAGCATAACTTTTCTGCTGCCTAGTCCAGCAATAATCTCCAAGGTCAATCGGAGACGTTCAAGATGGCAGCACTACGCAGATGCCGTTTTTTTTTTTTTTTTTCCCGCAGCCACCGCACGCTCCAGGGAAATCGTTAAATCCATAACGGCCGGCTCAAAAGCAGGGCCCCTGACGGGAGCCATCTTATGCATGAAATTCTGATCCTGCCTGCTGCCTGTGAGGCCTACAAACTGCTTAGCACTCATTGGCCCGGCCAAGCCTGCTCTGCCAAGTCAAGCCCGGCAAAGTGTTCTTTGTTGTGATTTTTCAATATAAGCTAAGAACAAATAAAAATAGTTTTTCATGTCATAATGCCTTCATCAGCAATGTGAAGCAACATACAACCACAGCATATCAGGAGGGACCGCATAACGAGCAAGTATGTCTTTTACATATGGTCTACAAGTTGGGTATGCCCAGTCAGACACATTCCTTTGTTGATTTTGTGCTCTGTCACTTGTATGTAAATAAGCTGTTGTTTGCCACGCCCCACCAATGTTTATGTCCATGTTTATGCAGGTGAGGGGTGGTGCCAGGGTGGTTCTATGCAAATTTCCTTATTGTGACATCATAAATAAGGGAGCCAACCAAACAGCTCATAGAAGCATATGATTCCTGACACCAATATCTTTCAACGGACTCACAGGGAACGGATGGATGTTTTTGGAGTGTTTATAAAAGCAGTAGAGACCCAAGTGGAAATATAAAAGCACACAGAAAGTAAGTTTTGTATATGTCCCCTTTAACTTCAAACTTATTTTCTGAGCAATTTCTGTCAACAAATCACAAAATTTGCAAATAACAATAACTTTACAGTGAAAAACTGTATTTTTTAATGTAAATCAAAACAAGGGAAAATGGGAAAGTTTGCATACTTCTGTACACTGTATAATAGTGTTATAATTATAGATTAAATATATAATGGAATATATTTTTTTCATATAAAATTGTAGCATTTCAAAAAGATAATCACAAAATGATAACCCAATAAAATATGAAGTAATTAAAACAGAAAGACATCAATCTAAAAGCTTTTGCTGAAGGCAACGATGTGGCATATGCACAGAGCAACTAGTGAAACAATCAATAACTGTGAACTGTTGAGAATTCTTGGGTTAGTGGAGTCCTAAAGGAAGTGTTTCAATCCCAGGCACAAAGTGATGGTTAAGTGATGCTTTTCGACATTTCCACACTCCAAGAAAGTGAAAACTCAGTCTGAATACAATGTAAAAAAAATATATTCCTGTGAAAGAGCGTGAGCTGTGGTCTTGTGGAGCCCCTTCGGCCTGGTGGCCTGTGGCGTGAGAGGAGCCGTGAGAGGCGGCCATTAGGGAAGAGCTATAGGTGTGTGCAGGGCTCAGGTAATTAAGTAGGAGCACAGGCAGGGAAAGCAGCCCTCCAGATTTATGTGGTGTAATACTGCACACGCTGCACTCCCCCCTGTCTCCCCCCCCCAGCCCAATCTCATAAAGCATTAACTACCTGACCATTCAAATGCACTCTATCATTCTCTTTTCAGCTCTCGTTTTTCCACTGCCTCCCCTGCCTTCCCTTTCTCTCTCTCTGTCTCTCTGCTCCTGTGTGTGTGCCCTGCCAGCAGGCACCTCTCCTCCTATGGCATAATGTGCCACCTGCCTGTCTGACAACGGCAGGCCAAGACACATCAGTAACGGGGGAAAGGCCAGAATAACAAGTTGCTTTCTGCTTTCTTTTCTCCTGTGCCCCTCATTTTTCACCTCAACAGAGATTAAAGTGGCTTCCGTTCAGGGTCATTGGGGGGGAGATGCGTCTTCGATCAGTCTTTCTCATCTTGGCAGGGGTTCATAAAAACCATTGGCCCCCACATGTTTTGTTATAGTGAGCCACATATGACTTTTTGATGCAGAATAGGGTTCATAAATAAATTTTAAGCAGTCAGCCAGTAATGATACTCTTGTCTTAGAGTGGGAGCTTCCTTTTTTGCTAAGAGGAGTAATGCAAATCATCGCTGTCCAAAAAACAAAAACACAACCCCATAAAAAAAACTGCAAAATGGTAGCATTCCAGTAAAAGGTAAAACACTCCTGGAATTTCATGTAAAATAATTTATTCCAAGTAATGTAGGAGTATTTCTGTTGGTCCATCAACTGTGATTTCTTTCAGAAAATACTGAATGAGTGTAAAAATATATAGCAATATATATCCCCACTATACTGTTGATTTCTCAGGAAGGTGTGGTCTGTTGTCTTATATTGTGGGTGTGACCCTTGTGCTGCCGAAAGAGCTCTGACCCATCTATGCAGCCTCCTCAAGACCTCTGAAGGTGTCCTATGGTACCCGCACCTTTATAAATACTACAACAGGTTCTTTGAGCGATGCCATATGGCGCTTTTCCACTGCATTTGAACCTACATGACTCTACTCGACACGGCTCTTTTGCTTTTCCACTGGCCAAATCCGGTACTGGTCCCTGGAACCAGGCACTTACTCAGTCCCTGCTCATGCTGGGTTCCAACCGTGCAGAGTCGGTACTAAAGGGTGATGGGTAAACCCTGCAGAGCGCTGATTGGCCACAGAGACATGTCAATCACCACGAAATGCAGAGCTCATTCAAATCCAGCAAAAACTCTCTTAAGTTACAACAGCTTTCACATTTATTTTTAACGGACTCACAATGGTAGCTCTTAACTTTACCTCGAGGTGTTTTGAAGAGGTTTACATGCTTCTTGGGCCGATAGCGGTTGAAAATTCCCAACAAAAAAAAAAGCCGAACATGCAACAAGGAAAACTGATCTGTGAGAACTGGGGCGCAGAGCCATGTTCAGTCCAAAAAACCCCAAAGCAACACAGGAATACACGATGAGTAAATGATGCCTATTTTTACAGCCATCGTTGTTTTGGTTTTCAAAGCCAGTGATTCCTGTTAGGGACGGAGTTTCGCGATATCATCGGCTCCATTTTGGGGGGGAGCTGTGCCAGTGGAAAAGCGACAAGCTTTCAGTGAGCTGAGCCGTGTTGAGTCTAATCGTGAGTCTAATAGAGCCAGACCCATGCAGTCAGAAAGCACCAATAGAAGACATATGGTTCCATAAAGAACCATGTTTGTTTAAGAGATGTGTGAGTGTGAAGAACCTAAATGTTACTCCATCTTAAGATGCTTTGCCCATTTAAATAAATGAACAAACATGGTTCTTTTTCCAAGCTTGGTTCTTCTATGGCCTCACACAAAGAACCTTTTATAGTACTGCTATTTTTACCAAAATATTTGCAGCAGATCCTTTACATCGTGTGAGGTAAGACTTCCATGGACTGGACTTTTTTTTTTAAGCACTTCTCACAGATGCTTAATCAGGGATATCCAAGGAATCTGGAGCTCAAGTCAACACTCTGAACTCACTGTTTGGAACGGCAAATCATCCTGCGCAAGTGCCCCCTGCCATTAGTGCGAACTGTTGCCATGAAGGGGTGTACTTTGCTTGCAACACTGTTTAAGTAGATAGTGCATGTCATTGTTAACACCCACAGGACCCAACACCCTAGCATCACACTGACCTCACCGACCTGCCTTCTTCCAACAGTGATTCCTAGTGTAACCTCCTGCCCAGGTAAATGACACACATAAGAGACTCTGGGATTCATCAGACCATGCTGTCTTTTCCATTGCTTTCCATATAGTGTTCACATGCATTCTAATGTATCTAACAGGTGCCACAATAATGAGATAAACAATGTTATTCACCTCTCATTGACTCTATTGCTGTGGATTTTAAAATGGAATAACTGAGTTTATTCAAACAATTGCAAAAGCGCTAATCAGACTGAGCACATGCGTACAGTACACACACATCTGTAATTACAAAATGAGGCCAGAGCTCAGTGACTATAAATCTATGGTGCTGTAGAATGGGAGACTTGGAGGAAACAAAAGAGCCAGGATAACCATTCAGACAGGTAATCAATACAAGCCTCGGACGGTCATAACCGGCTGGTTAGAAACTTTGTCTCCATTTCACCTGCTATGTCATCACTTTGTAACATGAAACAGATGGTTAAACAGATAAGAATGCGGAGAGACACATCAAACGGAATAATACTGCTGGGGCGTTTCTCGTGGTCTGTCGCTAAACATGTCGGATCCCTTCCTCTGATGTGGGAATCGTTGGGAAACTGGAGCAACGCTTAACAAATCCAGATCATTTTCCATCAATACAAAACAAGGGCAGCTAATGAAAAAAACAAAGCATTATCTACCACATGTAACAAAGGCTGAAAAACAAAGCCACGGCATCGTTTAAATTCAGACGATCGCGCTTACGTTTTAAACACAATTTTACTGTGATGTCAGAGCATTTAGAAGGTGATGGAAAACACGGCTGGGGATGAAGACCCTAACCATCAGAGTAGCAGTCAGTGTGAAACAGCCACTAATTGTATTATTAAGTGAAATCAGTTCCAGTGGTTTCTTATTAACGGCAGCCCTGTGGGTAGCTCCACTGCACGGTCTGAGAATCCATCTACAAGTTTCATAACAAGGCTCCGGAAGCTTCTGCACTGACAAATAAACAGAGGGATGTTAATAGAGAGCTATCAGGAAGTATTATTGTATTCATAACGCTCCTGCTTATTGCACACAGCTGGTGTGCACACAGTCTGATGTTAAAAATGGACTTCATTTAAGGAAAGAAAGAGCTGCTGTGAGGCACCCCCCCTTCCTCAGAGAGCCCACTCTCGCAGTGGTTGTGCGAGGCAATGTGTGTGGAGCGTGAGAGAGAAAGAATGTGTGTGTGTGTTTGTGTGAGGGAGACTGTGATTCAGGAGCAAGCCGTGCTCTCCTCACCCCTCCATACATCCCCATCACAGTGCTAATCAATCAGGAGGGCAGGCTGGACAGAGCGCAGTGGGCGTGTCACTGTAGGACTCATCCTAGGTCTCTGCTGCTTCCTCCTCTCTGCTAGCTGGACAATCTGCCACTGGACAAACTCGTGTGCTACTCCTACATTCTTAAAAAATAACTTCTTTGGAGTGATCTTCAGGTGGATTCAGGCTGTGATCAGTTTTCCTCTACAGCCTCAGCTCGGAACACGATGATACAATTTGCCGTAGGATATGACCAACATTTCAACAAGCATTTGGTGGAGTTTGGCATGGAGAAATATGTAGAAGACACATTTTACATTGTTTTAAACAGATTTATCCCAGTTTCTTAAAATCCTTTCAATGGATGGTGAATTCAGACACTTAAAAGTGTATTCTGTGTGGACATGTACAACTCCATAGAAAAGCATGGACCCGATAAGATGCTAAAGAGCAGCTGCACATAAGCTTTAGGTGACCGTGTCCAATTCTAAACAAATGCTAGAACGGTAAAACATATATTTGCCTATTCTTGCTGTGTAAAAGTTTTGAGCTGCTCAACTGTCTGTGGTCGCCGTTGTCTGATTCTCCTCTTCATGATGTGCCACACGTTTTCAGTAGGAGACAGATCTGCAGGCAGGCCAGTCAAGCACACACTCTGTCTACGAAGCCACGCTGTTGTATCATGTGAAGAATGAGGCCTGGAATCGTCTTGCTGAAATAACCATGGATGTCTCAGTAATGGACACTGACTTGATGGCAATATTCTGTATGTCTCTCTAAATCCTCAAAAATGTCTTTAAATATATGAAAGTCACCCATGCGCTTGGCGCTGATGCACCTCCAAACCCAGACAGAGGTTTGCTTTTGCACGCATTGCTGATAACAGTCTGGATGTTCCTGTTCATATCTGACACAAATAACTCATGATTTTTTATGAAAACAAGCTGAAGAATGGACCACAGCACAGATGTATACTGTCTTTCAGAGCGTCTGAGATGAGCTTGTGTCCAGGGAACTGAATTGGTGTATTGCTTTCTACATAAACACACTAGAGTTTAAGGCTGCATTTCTTAATGAAGTGGAGAACTCTGTTAAATGACAACATTTTGGAAGTATTCCCAAGCCCATGTGACTATGTTTATCTGTCTAGGGTTCAAAGGTCACAATCATTGGTGGAATTAAAAAATTACAGATTTCAGATACATTTATGGAAACGGTGTTTGCATTAGGGACTAGTAAGAATGGTGTTTGTGATCCATTGTGATCATCCAGCATCAGTACACAGTTCCTGTGGTCGAATGCCATTAAAACCCCACAGAAATGTTACAACATCTAGTAGTATAAAGTCTTCCCAGAACAATACACGCTGTTACAGCAGCAATAAGGGGACATACTTATTAATAATATCCATCGTTTCCCAATATATCCTGCATGAGCAGATGTCTAAAAACTAAATGTAGCTGTAGAGAACATAAAAATAGGAGAAAAAAATGACTATTGTTTCTCCTTTTTTTTTAAACAGTGGTAATATCCTATTGTTCTATTTTGTATTCGGATACAGGCTGTGAATATAATGGTCACTAGAGTTTGACGAGTGCGTGTGGGTGTGAACAACCTGCTCAAATTTTAAAGAACTTATGAAAGAGTTATTTGTTTGTTTTTCTCTTTTTGCTCTAGGCCTATATATATACACAAGCTAAGAAGCACTGAGGGAGCTTTATTTGTAAAAGTGTAGCCAGTGTGTCCACACACAGCAAAAGGTCTCCACACCTCTGTCAGGTGCATTAGCACAACAGAACAGGCTCTAACCCAGCAAGTGTGAAGCATGGAGGTATTATAAGCCCTGGAGAGAGTCATTAGTATCAGCGCCTATTCATTCCAAGGGGATGTGCTCAGTAGCATATTTACATAAGTACATGTCCTGGACCTTGCTAGGGCACGGTCTCAAATCATGCACTTACAGTCCTGCAGTCCTCATTTGTGCATGTTCATGAGGATTGCAAAGCCGCAGGCGGTGCCATTCCTCATTTTGCCATTCAAAAAAGAACTCACAATCGCTCTCTAGGCAGCCTTACTGCGACACCGGTAGAGGACCACACTGATGTGGATTCAGCAGCGGCGTCATACCCAAAAATTCTTAAGCTGGCGTCAATCAGAGTAAATGGTTTTGTTTCACCAACATGGCAGAGAAAAGATCCACATGCTAAAATGCATTTGTTTATTCATTTAATTTGTTATTACGCTGCATTGTGCTTGTAATTTGGAACTGAGCCACTACGCATTAGCAAATTATCTAATTAACTTTCTCGTGCCAGATGCAGCACATGAAGAGCCTGCATAACACACAGTCTGTCTCAAGCACACATTTTCAAAGCCATAGCTCCCAACTTCTCAAGGCCTTTCTGTCCGCAGTTGAGGTCACCTACATATGGTCTGGAATGAGAAATGCAGGGCTTAGAATGCCATTTCCAACAGAGCTCAATTCTGCTTTACTGACTCTCTTACAGCACCAAAAAACGATACGCTACCGACCTAAATAGAAATGCAGAGACCAAACCAAACTGGGCATTTATTTCATCATTAAAGGGTTATTTTGGCAGGGAGTCTATTGTCAATTAGGATTGTTCACTAGGGCTACCAGGATACAATGTACCAGCCAAGCCATGCCCACTGAGGTTAAAAAAAGCACCAATCTAAACCCTTCAACAATTCTATACAGAGTACAACTTTTTAAAATGTACAGTATTTGCGCTGAACCCATTTTGTGAAGCATATGGATTATAGGATTAGAAGAAAATAGAGTGTCTGAGGAGAACAAGTTGAAGTTTGCCAGAATCCTTAAACACAGAGCAGTGTGACAGTCACAAATGAGTAAACAAAGCAGGCGTGATTTGGCCATTCATTACCCCGTAACCAGCTATTGTTGTTGTGATGAGGCAGAGGCGGGGAAGATGGCCTCCACAGAGATTTTGGATTCAATTAAAAAACAACACCTGCTGAGGAAACCCCACATGCAGCTCCTGACATCAGACACGCCGAAGAAGGAAGCTCATTCAAATGGCAAGGAAATACATCAGGGTAAAAGTGCAGTACAGGTGAATTTTAAAGCTGCGATCTGAGCAAGCCTCAATTTCTGCTTTGTGTGAAAACTGCAATGCCACAGAGACACCGTACGATATTAAAGGTGTTTACAGACTCATGTAGTGGCCCACACAGCACTGGAGAAGTTCAGGAAGTTTTCGCAAATTATTTTTCCCTGGTTCTAAAAGCTTCAAGCTTGGCAAAACTACACAGAAAAGGGTGGGGGGAGGGGGCTCTCTCTCTCTCTTCTCGCAAAGTCAGGACGAAAGTTTGTTGGAGAATCAGCTCGTGGTCAAGATGAAGTTGGGCTTTCAGATTCTAGGTGAGAATATCTCCAGACGTATGAATATCTTACAGAAGTCATCTCTCTTTCCCACCCGGCTTGTGTATGACTCATGTTTACAGAGCACCTTGGGTTTGGAGGAAGGAAGGAGAGAGGAGGAAGGAGGAAGAAAAGAAAAGAAAAAAAAAAAAAAAAAAAAACAGCTTACGCTCGATAGTAATAATCATAATAATAAAAAAAAAAGGTGCAATGAGGACTCTTCAGCAGCAGAAGCCCATTCATTAGTGCTCCACAGGCCTGCGCAGGAGCGATGGGACCATTTTCCTGCGCTGCATTGGGATCGAGGAAGCTCAGCAAATTTGTCGTCATGACATAAGGACAACGTCCTTTGTGCTGCGCTTCTGGAAATGGATTTAGAGATGTGCACCAGGGCTCGGAGGCGCAGCTCGCTGACAAATAAGCTAATTCTGCATGAGTGCACAGACAGCAGGAGAAGAAATCAAGCGACCGGAGAGAGAGAGAGAGAGAGAGAGAGAGAGAGAGAGAGAGAGACACACACACACACACACTATTGGAAATTCACAAGTTCAGTGGGTCTTTTTTCCACATCGCCCAAGGCAAGTATGTCAAACCAAGCCAGGCCTCCCACCTGCAAACTTTATCTCTGTAGCTGAGGTCCACACTGACCAGAGCTGAGCTCTACCAGGGACAGCAGGTTACTGCTCTGAAACGTCTGATCAGAAGTTCATCTCTAAATCACTGGAATGTGATGTGGATCTCACTTTTATGAGCTTCAGAATCAGACACAAGATCAGGAATCCCACAACTAATGAATGATTGAACCAATAAATAAGTGAATGAATATGTCTGATTACATCAAGACCAAGGTTTTCTGTGCTGCACACCTCATAAGATAGACATTGTTATCGACCGCTGCTTTTCACATGCAACTGAAGTCTAATGAAGACCAGCCATGGATTATTGACCAGATTATCTTGTCACATTCAGCACCTGCTCTCTGACCACTCATTTTTTGGACACACAAAAAATGCTTTTAGTCTATGACCATAGCAAGGGTTCAATTAAACTCATTCAATAAGCAGGAAAAAAAATAAAAATTAAATATAATAGTAAAAAATTATAAACTTTAATTCATCAATCCTTCCAATCTTCCTCCAAATTATGCTAACCATAGAGTCGAAGATTTTGAAAAAAGGCGTTGTTCATGTTTATAATAAAAAAAAAACTTCTTAAAATATTTCAGAAGATCTTTCTTCGTCATTTTTTCATGCTCAAAACCGGTCTAATGTGTTTACGAAGCCCCAGTGTCTGTAAACGAATGAAAAACCACTGGCTTGCTCCAGTATGCTAGTCTTTTAAGCCCAAACATTGAAAAGCATGAACCTATATGAGGATATTGCTCTATTCCTGCTCCATATGTGGGTAATATTGACTTATTTGTGCAGATCACTTAAGGTGGAAATGTCTCTAAACTTGGCAGACGGCTAACTGCATTACTGAAAATGCTACAAAAAATGAGTCATTCAAACAGTAAATAATAATAAAAAAAAACGTACAGACAAGTTAAACGTCCACCTACAAACAACAGTCATTATTTCCATCAAATACACATTTCCACCTTAACAGAGACAGATCTTAGAGCTGTGTTCCCCCACAGTTATAGATGTTCCCTTAAGTCTGACATCTCCTCACATGTAAACAGAATGAAACTTCAGTCAAAGACTAAGCCCCGGTCTTGCAAGGTCACTGTTTACAGGAGAATCAGAACGAGAAAAAGACTGAACACAGCTGTCCTGAGCATCTTACACCAAATGATCAAGGTAACGGATGCACCACAACTCTCAACTTTTTTTCCGAAGCTGGAGAATTAACTGCAACAGTGAAATCACTTGAAAAGTCAATTGACGTAAGGCCAGCGTTACAGCTGTGTCCCCCCAAACAAAAAGTGTTCCCCAAAGAGTCACTCACCTTATGTTTCCCTTTAAAGAGACACTAACATTAACACAAGAAACTACCCAAACACCTCAGCTGTCGTGGAAATGTCTCTCTCATGTGCAAATAAAATATTTAAACAAGCTATTTCTGAGAAGATTAGAAAGGATAGATAGGACAGATAAAATATTCCGTTGCATAATTGAGGGGGATGTTATGAGCAAATACGTGATACGGGGACTCTTAAAAACTTTGGAAGACCTACTAAAGCTGACACTGTCTCCATCACATAAACAGCACTTACAGCTTTTATCATTCAGACACCGAAACAACTAAACTCAACTCTTCAAAGCTGAAAAAAATCCACAGGTGTGTATCCATCCCTCCACAGCAGAGAAGACAACCTCGTGGATCTAAAAGAATGTGTAGCTGCCAAGAAGCTGTTAATGAGAAGAGGAAAAACATGTTTTTTATTACTTTTTTACTTTTGGTTATTTTTGTTCTGTAATTGAGGTTTAAAATAACTTTTGAATGTTTTAACTGTGGGAAGTAGTAAATGTCACCTTTGGAAGTAAACGTTGAAATGTTTAAATATTAGATATATAATAAAAACAGAGTGGACACCTCATTAAATGATCTTATCTATAATGCTCCTCTAATTTTACACCGCTGAATAGCCTCAGACTTTAGCACAGTACTGTGTACAAATTGTTATAATTGAGCCTAAAGACTAAAACTAAGTAAGGTGGTTTATAACCAACCACTGCCAGAACCCACCACCGAATCAATTTATCTCATAACCTTGAAAACTCAACAATTAAATCAAAAAAACAAAACTATCTGATCATCTAAAGCAGACATTAATCAAAGAGCACTCACTTAACTACAAACACCATTCATTCATTCATTATCTGTAAGCGCTTATCCAGTTCAGAGCCAGAGCCTACCAGGAATCATTGGACGCAAGGCGGGAATACACCCTGGAGGGGGCGCCAGTCCTTCACAGGGCAACACAGACACACACACACATTCACTCACACACACATTCACTCACACATACGGACACTTTTGAGTCACCAGTCCACCTACCAATGTGTGTTTTTGGACTGTGGGAGGAAACCGGAGCACCCAGAGGAAACCCACGCAGACACAGGGAGAACACACCAACTCCTCACCGACAGTCACCCAGGCCCCTGGAGCTGTGTGACTGCGACACTATCTGCTGCACCACTGTGCCACCCCTACAAACACCAGACAGTCACTATCCTGATTCCCTATTTTTCCGACGAGGCGACAAACAACTTAAAGTGAGGGTTAAAACGTGGAGTTAAAAAAAGAAAAGAAGACGACGCAGCAGCAAATCGAGTTTTAAAAAAAGCAGCTACCCTCAGCACAGTCCGCGAAACAAAGACAGTGTGGCACTAATTTAGGATTCTGCTATTTATTTCATATTGATCTCTGTCTGCATTTGCATTTTCTACATTAACACTCTCATCATAAATCACATGACATAACTAATGTTCTCCTCTGCTGCAAGTACTAACCTTTGTCTCGCAAGAACACAAAACCAAAGGTCAAATGATTAGCCTCCAACGCATGCAAGCCTTTAATGATTTGAATAAACCTTTGTATCCATGTGTGCATTCTCAGCAGAAGTGGCAGTGGAATAGAGAAAAGAAGGTCTAAATTAATGACTGCTTCTATGTTTGCTGGCCTGTGTCTGGGGTGCAGATGACTCAGCAGAAAGAGGCTCTATGCATTGTTACGAGAGCCCTGTGGAACCAGCTGCAGCGGCCATGCACAATGAGACAAGGATCTGCCAGCGAGGATAAAACTGGAGCACAAATTAGAACCTGCTTGACCATGGCTCCGGATCAAACGCAGTCAAAGGTGGAAAGCAACGGAAAGTGTCTAAACTGGGTTTTAATGCCAGCTTCTCAGTCACAGGAGCGTTTTCGCCAGAGGCAGTTAAAGGGCCCACATCATAAAAAAGCATTTGCTTTTATGAAATCCCAGGGCCATTAAAATTAGTGTAAAATAGAGTACGTTTATGTAACAAGTAACATTTCAAAAAATTTACCACCTAACTGCAAAAATAAAAAAAAACACTATACAGATTTGTTACATCACAACAACACAACAGCTAATCAAATCAAAACAGAGGCCATTTTCATAAAGAATAATAAAAATGGCCTGTTTGAGTGCAGTATGTAAAGAGAAGATTTCTTGTTATTATTCCTTATTAAAATGACTTCTGTTTTGAATAGATTTTGTGACAGAAAAATGTATTAAAACTCTAATTTTATTAAAAGCAGTAGAATTTCATAAATGTTTTTTATTATATTAAATAATAATAATATATTTTAAATTTATGTAAAGTCCATGCAGTCCATTTATAGAAAATATAAATATGGATATACAGAACAAAAAAATACATAGTATACTACAGTATACGTCTTAGGCACCTAAGATTATAAGATTATAAGATAAACATGGTGCTTGTTTAATAGATGTGTTGTGAGGTACAAAGTTTGTTTCCAGATTTAACTGGTAAAACTAGTATTGTAATGATAAAGTATTGTATGATAACCCCAAATAATACTAGACTGCCACTAGGAGACTTCTGGAGAGTGTTAAACAGCAGCATTTGAGCAAATAACTCTTATTGTTCTGATAAATAGCCTTTCAGATCTCATTTTCTCAGGTGACTAAAACTTTACATAGTAATGTACACACACATCTATTTTACTTAAAGTAACAAATGAGCCTGTGTAATTAAAAGGGATAAAGACACAAAGGGAATGGTCATTTAAAACTGACTTCATAGGGCCTCCGTTTTTATTCATATTTATTAATCACTATTATGGCAAAATACATATAAATTAGCAAAAAAAATCTGTTTCTCTGTTAATATTGTTAAAAATAAGCTCCTTTACATTCTTCAATAATCGGAACAAATGGTCATCAACAAGCTGCAATGATTCCCTAAATTAACTCGCAAAGATCTCTGAAAGATTAATAAGCAGGTCTCCGAGGAAAGTGCCACTACTGTGGCCCCGGCGTCACGCTCCAACTGTACCGTGAATAATTTGTTCTTTTAAAGTGTCTCAAGGTCTCACTTTGAGGGGGAAGAGGACGAAGACAAAAGACGAAGACGAAGAAGAAGAAGAAAAAGTAGAAGAGGAGGAAAATACCCTACCCATTTATTTTTATTTGATCTTCAGCTTATGAGTAATTATGAAGCACTATGGGGCACACAGCGCCAAGTCAGCAGTACGAAGAGCAAACATTCATTTAGCATGCTTAGAGTCAAAGAGCTGGAATATGGAGTGGAGTCTATGACTACTTTGGAAGAGGAAGGAGCTGAGATCACATTAAACTTGTGACGTTAGCAGAATGCAAATGTGCTGCAACTGGCTCAGTGTTTTTTTTTTCCACCTCTCTTTTGCTAAAACATGGGGAAATTATTGTGAGAAAGAATAAAAAAATGGAAAAGTTTCTTTTTCTTTCTTTAAGCAACTTTCCAAGTTCCAAGTCTCAGGGAGAGAAAATCCCTGCAGGATATGAAAACACAGAGGAGCCAGGCGGTGGACAAGCCCACTGGGAACACGTGCCGGTACACAACGATCCAGGGGGACGGACCTAAAAACAGTTACACCAAAGCCTATGGGGGCTCAGAATATTGCAACACATGGATCCACAGAGGCCACCTACAGACTCAAAATACACGCCTGAGAGTCCAGTGAATCTGGAGATGCCACAATAAGCACAAGAGTCCCGAAAGCAAATAAAAAACAGATAAACAGGCCTACCTGGGTCAATTAAATAGGCATGCATGTGCATCAAGTGGTAAAGTTTACAAGAGGTCATAAGAGCCAGGAGGGACTACAAAAGCCAGCCTCAGAGAGCATTATAGGTCAGTTTAAGGGAGTTGACGGGCAGCAGGAAGGCTGAGGAGAAAGGGCTCAGTGGCTTTATGCTGGCTGGACTTGGCTGACCTCCTCGAACAGAGCTAATGCGTTGTGCTGCACTGACTCGCTTATTAAAACCATCTATGTTAAAATCACACTCATCCAGCACATTAGCAGTGAAATTAATTGAAATAAGACAATTCAGCACAGGCTGCTTAGTGGGCCCTCCTATCTTTGCACTCCATTGCTTTCATTTGCTCCTCTCCCTCTTGCCAGAGATAATGATCACATTTAGCTGCAGCGCTCCTAATAAGATGACAGGCATGGCCATGCTAAGTTCTTATTGATGTTAAAGAGCAGGCCACCATCTTACCTTTACGCAACCCACACTTGACACAGTCTGCAAAAAAAGCACTAGGATTTTCCGTTTTTACATTCGGTAATAGTTCACATCTCTCTTTGGGAGGAATTTAGTACTGTGTATATTACGCGACGTAAAAAAAATCAAAGACCATCCTGTTACATTTCTAATCAAAATGTCCAATGTTCAAGGCATTCCAATCAGGAAGTGATTCTGAGGTGATGAGATACAAACTCAGTGAGGAACTTGAAAGTCCAAAAAATATATTTGAAAATACCTACCTCAGAACGTAACAAAATGGGACATTAAAGGAACACTACATAATATTCATTCATTCAATATCTGTAAGCGCTTATCCAGTTCAGGGTCGCGGTGGGTCCAGAGCCTACCCAGAATCATTGGGCGCAAGGCAGGAATACACCCTGGAGGGGGCACCAGTCCTTCACAGGGCAACACAGACAAACACTCACACCTACGGACACTTTTGAGTCGCCAATCCACCTACCAACGTGTGTTTTTGGACTGTGGGAGGAAACCGGAGCAACCGGAGGAAACCCACGCGGACACGGGGAGAACACACCAACTCCTCACAGACAGTCACCCGGAGGGGGAATCGAACCCACAACCGCCATGTCCCTGGAGCTGTGTGGCTGTGACACTACCTGCTGCACCACTGTGCCGCCCTATTACATAATATATTGACCTTAAAATTACAGCTTCAAAATCATTGTGATGCTTTACTGACCTGCAACAGCGAGAACAGAGCCTCTCTAGGCTCAGCACTGCAGAGACTGCATATTGTAACTTTTGGAGGAGGATAGGAAACCACCCCCTCACTTCCCCTCTTCCATTGATTTCAGTACAGTTAATTACATTAGGACCCCAAAAAACACGTACCTAAAGTTCCTTTACAGACAAAAGCATTAAAGCATAGAACAAATGTCCATCCAATCAAACAATCAAGGTTTAATTGACCATCAACATTTCCATTATCAGATAAACAGTATTCATTTTTGAAAAGACTGGAGAGTATCTGATCAGGTTTTGCTACAGATTTAATCAAATTCACAGGTGCTATCATCCATCCTTCTACTGTGAGAAGGCAACTCAATGCAATGAGTCTGAATAAACATACGGCTTCATGTAATTTTCAAAAAGCTGTTACAGAAAAGGAAGAGGAATCGGACATAAAAAGACAACTATTTGCATATTCAAACAAAGAAGCTGCTGGTGCTGGCAGAATAATGAACTGCCTGCCTTAGTACAAACAGCTAGCATGAGGTTCAGGGCTGGGAACTCCTGTCTCGCCCATTTCAATACAGCAGATCGGGCCGATCTGTAAACATTAGGAAAAAGCTGAATCCAACTTCACAAATACACTAAGATTACGTTTAAACATCTTCAGCTTTTGAGGTTACTTACAAGAAATGAAGCAGACAAATGAGCGGTATCCAAAGAGTAATTAGAGCAGACGCTGCTCATTTGTCAGTGGTGTGTATCTGGGGGTGCGGGAGGTTAATTGCAGGTAGGAAGGCTGAGAGGGTTTCGGGGGGAGCTCCAGGAGGCAGGGGGCACAGAGGTGCACAGTGGGGCGAAAGGGGTCACTCGGTGGGCAAGGAACTCCTCTCCTACTTTACTAATTACCGGACGGGTCAGGACCACTGGAGAGCACACATACACACAAATATTCTGCACTGGTCATGTATGAACACACACAAACACCCAGCATCCACATGGAATTACAATATCACAATGCCTTTTACTGCCATGTCACTCAAGATGCAGGATTCATCACCAAACGCACAGCACTGATAATAATATTAATTACAACAACAACAACAAGACATTGCTGTTATAAGAAACTTAAGACCTTTAATGGGTTGTACTTGGAAAAAAGCAAGAAACAAATATATATATGAATCATCTGTTAATGCAACCTAGATCTTTATTTATCTATCTATTTTTCCTGAACACGTACACGTAATGTGAAGAGTAGTTTCTATTTATTACACAATTAATAAGAGCCTCTCAGTAAAAACATAAAAAAAAAACCCACCTTGGTTTTGAACACTTTATGTATTTTAAAACATATTCCATGGATTTGATAATACTTATTATGATATTATTAATAATAACATTATTAAACCCATATGCAGATGTTATCTAAAATCTACTTCTATGTTTTTCTTGCTTTTTTGATGTCATAACTATAAAAAATACAGTGGAACCTCTACTAACGAATACTATACTAACGAACTTTCCAAGATACGAACCGGGCATTTGAATATGTTTTGCCTCCACCAACGAACCATGACTCTAGAAACGAACCCGAGCCTCCGCCGAGCCGGCGGCTGGAAATGGCCACTGACCCCAATAGGCGAGTCTCCCAGCGCGCCCAGACTTGAGTGAGCTTTTAAGATTAGCAAATTGTAGCTTTAGCAATTTAGCATTAGTGTAAATAGCAGACATCGAAATTCGTGCTAAGTTAAGCCGTATCTACGCTTCGTCTCCCCACATTCACCCGCCTACTCTCCGTTATTCCACCCACCCCCCACCTCCCGTCATACAGCCAATGCCTGTGCTACTCCTCCAGCCAGTCGTCATGTCTCCAAGGTAGTGATGTGTAACCACTTAAAACTTTATTTCTATTTATATTACTGTTTCCACTGTATTTCTCTTTTATTTTTAGTAATGCTGCATGTATTTTTTTTACTAATTTGAGAGTGTTGTAAACATATATCAGAGCAAAAAGGGTGACTTTCGGGGTGGGGGCTGGAACGCATTAATTGCTTCTCCATTATTTTAAATGGGGAAAATTGACTCGAGAAACGAACTTTTCCACTTACGAACCGGGTCAAGGAACAGATCAAGTTCGTAGGTAGAGGTTCCACTGTATAACAATTATTTTGTGAAAGAACATTTGCCACAGGCTCCTTATTCAGCAGTCTGGTTCTTTTTTTTTTGTGATTAATGGGGTCATATATTTACACTGATCAGCCACAAGATTAAAACCACCGACATGTGAAGTGAATGACATTGATTATCTCATTACTGTGGCACCTGTCAGGTTGTGGGATACATTACGCTGCAAGTCAACATTTCTTAAAGTAAATGTTCTGGAAAAAATGGGCAAGTGTAAGGATCTGAGCCACTTTAACAAGTGCTAAATTGTGATGTCAGTACATTTTGATATAAGTTTCAAGACAGGAGTTCTTGTGGTCTGTTCCTGGTATGCAGTAGTTAGTACCTACCAAAATTGGTCCAAGGAAGGACAAGCAGTAAACCAAAGACTGAGTCTCACTGGTGAGTGACGGGGTGAAAACTAGCCCATCTGGACCAGCTACTGGAGCATAAACAGCTTAAAGAGAGCTAATACAGTTAAGATAGAAAGATTTAAGAACACACAGTACATCTGTTTTCTTTGTATGGGACATAATCCCATGGTTTATTGTATATCTGATATTTTGTAACCAAACCACTTCCACATGACTGAAGTCAGTGCCCCTTTTTTTGGAGCAAATTCTTCAACCTCAGAGCCACTGTCCACTGTACTTCCCTGTGCCTAAATGACTCATGTAAAGAACATATGCCATATTATACATAATGTCTTTACGTAAACAAGGCAGAATATCACTATTATGACAATAAGTGTTTAAAAACCTACGATGATATTATTGCGAACAATACGATATGGCACAGCCCTAGCCCAGACCCACCTCTTCTTTCCCTCACACTTCAGTGAACACAGACAATCATCAATCTTCCTCACAAGAAATGATTATCACATCATCTAATAGTGGTTTTAATCTTATGGCAGGATCTGTGTGTATATAAAGATTACAGGTTAAAATCATACAATGGACATAAAAAGATCAGCCATAACTTTATGACCACCTCTTCTTCACTATCCATTCCCTCAGCTCCACTGACCACACAGAAGCACTTTGTAGTTCTACAATTACAGACTCAAGTCCATCTGTGGTTCAGCATATGTTTGTTGCTCCTTTTCACCTTTTCTTCAATGGTCAGGACCGCCACAGAGCAGGCAGAATTCGTGCAGTGGACTTTAAACACTGTGTTCATTCACTGCCCACTCTGTTAGACAGACCTACCTCATTTGCCCACCTTAGATGTAAAGTCAGAGACAGTAGCTCATCTGTTTGTGTTTGTCGTCCTCTAGTCCATCACTGTTCACATGATATTTTAGGCAGGGGGACTATTCTCAGTCCAGCAGTGACAGCGAGGTGTTTAAAATCTGTGGTAGCATTTGTGTCTGATCCACTCATACACACCACTATCCACCACCTCGTCAGTGTCACTGCCGCACTGAGAATGAACTACCAGCCAAATCATACCTGCTCTGTGGTGGTCCAGACTGCTGAAGTACAGGGAGATATGGGGGAAAGTATGCAGAGCAACATATGAAATACAAATTGCTCTTGTATGGTCAATGAAGCTGAGAGAATGCAAAGTGAGTGTAAAAACAAGGCGGTGTATATTTCTGATCATTCATTCATTCATTCATTCATTATCTGTAAGCGCTTATCCAGTTCAGGGTCGCGGTGGGTCCAGAGCCTACCTGGAATCATTGGGCGCAAGGCGGGAATACACCCTGGAGGGGGCGCCAGTCCTTCACAGGGCAACACAGACACACACACACACATTCACTCGCACCTACGAACACTTTTGAGTCGCCAATCCACCTCCCAACGTGTGTTTTTGGACTGTGGGAGGAAACCGGAGCACCCAGGGGAAACCCACGCAGACACAGGGAGAACACACCACACTCCTCACAGACAGTCACCCGGAACAGGAATCGAACCCACAACCTCCAGGCCCTCCTGGAGCTGTGTGACTGCGACACTACCTGCTGCACCACCCCTATTTCTGATCAGCCTATGTAAATAATTTATTTTTTGTGACATCACAAAAACAGGGATTTTAAGATGGGCTGTTTCTCCATATTTAGACAGGAGGAAAAACAGTGCATTTTGAAACTTTAACTTGCATTAACACACAGCATCAGACTCATTTATATTAATTAAGGACAATCTTTATGACACAGGCACTTTAACTTCATTTTTCCAGTGAAGTTATTGTATTCCATGTTTCTGGAAATGATCTGCCAATGATAAAAGGTCCAACTAGATTTAAGGTGATTTAAGTTGCCAGGACATTTTTTGCGAGTTTAATGATCCTTTCACAAAATTTGGCCATAAACCTACCTCACACACTTTAAAAGTCTGGAATATGAGCACATATTTCTCAGCCAGCACCATCGAGCCTGAGCCATGTCTCCTTTAGTGTCTCCTCGAACTGCTCCAGTGAAACAGAGTAGGTAAAAATGGTGCTTACAGTAAACGGATCTCGCCGGGTGACCTGGCCTTTGGCTGCTTCAAGTGGACTGAAGGGTGGCCTAGGAGGTCACCCAGAAGCTCCGTTTACTGTAAGCACCATCTTACCTGATCTGTGTCTCTCTGTGAGCATGTGACTGTTTATTTTCCTTCTGTTTTTGCCCTCCGTTCTTTGGCTCCTCCGGCTCTTCACCAAACACAGCGGGAGCGAAGCCTAATGAGGCTCCAGGCCTCCCCTCAGTGCTCTCTGTGCCAGCCACGCAACCCTTAATCTGCGCCTTAACCTGGCAGGAGGAATTACAGCTCTGCGGTCTAGCCAGACTGTGCCGTAGCCCTCTCCCTCACACACTTAATTAATCCATCGGGGAGGCCCATCACACCAAACGTAATCCCACCACCCAAAGCTGGCTTATCCACCAGCCTTCTGACATGCCACTGTGGAACCATGCATCGATAAGAGCGCCAATTACAAAAATACAAATATTCCTATTAACAAGATGATTGCTCCAGCAGGAGCTGGCTTTGCTGACCTTAATGCAGAGAACAACAACAACAGAGAGGGAGGTGTGTGAGCAAGCACCGTCTCGAAACACGGACAACAAAACATGGATTTCTTTTATTTATTTGTATTTTTTTGCTGGTGTTTGGGTCCCTTAGCCATGTCTTTTATCCAGACCGGGATAACTTTTGGTAGACAGGTGTATTGTTGGAGTATTCCCCATGGAATCTCATTGGTAGAGTGTGGTGTGGTTCCCCGAGCTAGAAATCAAACCCAATACCTCAGTGTATCTCCTCTACTACACCACTCCACTGTGTTGACCTCACACTGCTGCCACACTCGCTGGAACGCTAGGGTGGGCTTACTAAAGTCACACAGTGATCAATCTAAAAAAAATATATAAATAAATAAATAACACCTTCTGATAGAAAACAAATAGAGTGTGCTCCTAGTCAAGATATAAAGGGGACATTTTGGCTCAATGGCCATTTCAAAGTCCAGCTGTTAGAGTGAGAGCAGTTCCAGGCTGATCAATGTAGCGCCAAGGCCGAAACATCCAGCCGACCCATTCGCCATTCCAGCCTGCTTTTCCATCCAGCCGTCCAGCAATAACTCAAACCCGGCCCTGCATTCATACAGCCCACTTCCACCGCGGCTCAGCCACGGGGTCCGACTCATTTCCGCTAAAAGCACTTTGGGGCAAATGTTCAATCAGACCCGAGATGATCTAAGCTGGAGAGGCAACAGGAAACAAACGAATAAATAAGGGCCTGCTGTAAAACCGAGAGCAGTGGAAGTGGACCCTGAGAGGATCAATCCTGGTAATTGCAGTAGTAGAAAATGAATCAGGCAGGAGGGACAAGTGAGAAAGAGGGGGAAAGAGAAAGAGAGAGAGAGAGAGAGAGAGGTGAAGAGTGTGTGATAAGACAAGAGAACAGAAGAAAAAAAACACTGCTATGCTGGTGGCTAGAGAGAGAAAGGAAAGAGAGCGAGAAAGAGAGAGACAGACAGACACGCAGGGTGAAATTGACAAGAATGAGAGCATGGGTTGGTGAGAGCAAGGGTGTGATGGCGAGAGAAAGAGAGAGAGAGAGAGAGTCGATCAAGAGGGTGAGAGAGAGTGAAGCGAGTGAGAGAGAAAGAGCAACTGAGACCAAGGCTCTGTTGGATGTCTGGATGTAGCTGTATAAACATGGTGAGGAGTAAACAGGGGGTAGAGGAGCTGCAGGAGTACACTGCAGCAGGACCACGCACTGTAAACAGACATGACCCTCAGCCTGAGACCACCAAACCTGGCTACCAAGCACAAACGCCAGGAGGCATACACACGCAGCGCTTCTATAAAACTATACAGACATCATGCCTCACTGTACATACAAAGATTCGAGCCTTAGCCAGGCCTCTGGTGTGTGTATTTCAGTCTCTGGTTCTAGGAGGATTCTGTATTACCAAACGAACGCTGGCATAATAGAAAAAAGTCCAGGAGGACTTTTGCAGCGCACAGCAGCAGTGATGTCACCCAGCCAAAGACAGAAAGTGCTGAAGTAGAAGACTGTGCATGTGGAAGTGTGTGATTATGAGGCAATGCTCCGGCTCAGGTGTCAACTCTCATTTGGAGAGGAAGTGGAGGGCTATCGCTGCTCCAGTACTTAGCATCCTCCTCCACCAGCCCCGCGGCTATGACAGACATCCGTTTTCCATAAGTGCAGTGTAAGGCCACATTTACCCCTGCAACCGGAAGGGAAGAGCTGGGAAAAACGCATGGTTGGAGCTCCTGCCTCAGCGGGGTCTCAAGGCCAGTGGTGATGGCGATGGTGATGATGAAGGCTGGGGGATGATGAAACGGTGGTAATTCATATGCACATGTAAATAAAGATTAAAAAGCCTACCATATCAGCTAAGATCCACAAAAGCAACCTTTTCATTGGTCTGATTAATTAGTGTCATTAAGCCAATGAGTAATTATCACACACACTTCTGAGGGTTTTCAGAAGGTCTACACTTTTTTTTTTTTACAAGAAGGAGAGGAAGGAGGGGGAAAAAGCTTCTTATCTGCTTGATGAGGCATGGCATGTTTCTTGGGGCATGAATAATTTGGCTTGTGATGTGATGTGGAGAGGCATGGTACAGTTTGATGCTGTTGAGGAAAAGCTGCTCCTTTTTAAACCAAGGGCTGTAAACAAGCTCATTGTCATTCAGAGCAAAACAGGGGCTTGGGCTCCGGCCATTCAGATAAGTTCGGTAGCTGCTAGCTGGGGGAGAACCAGGCCAAATTAAGACGCACTCTGCAGTATCTTC
Source organism: Hoplias malabaricus (assembly GCF_029633855.1). Classification (NCBI taxonomy): domain Eukaryota; kingdom Metazoa; phylum Chordata; class Actinopteri; order Characiformes; family Erythrinidae; genus Hoplias; species Hoplias malabaricus. Next base: position 12,356,888 of record NC_089802.1, read on the forward strand.
TAAAATAACCATGTCTCCGTCTGCTCTGCATATCGCTGCCCATGCAAAAAATTACTGCATGGTCCAATAAAAATGAATAAATAATTAATAAAAATAATTCTGGGGGATTTCTCAGATCTTTGATAGGTCTCTGTAAAAAACCAAAAACTTCACATAAATCCCAGTAAATAAGGGACGTCCCTGGACGTTCAAAATAGGTCTAAAAATAGTCTGTCCATCAAGGACATATTTTAAACGTCAATGGACGTCCAAAATCCATCTTAATAAGTTAGTTATGAAGTGGTGACCAATCGATAACGTCAGTGGACGTCCAAAACACGTTTTATACAAGTAATTTATTTCTGGACCAATTAATAACGTCAATGGACGTCCAAAATACGTCTAATAGTCGTTTTTTCAATGTCTGTGTTTGGACGTCTTTTCAACTTTCATTTTCAACCTTAAGAGAACGTTGATTAGACGGCAGTCATTACGTTATTTCAACGTTGAATCAACGGCTAAATGTTTACTGGGATGGTGATCTTTCACAAGATCTATAGATCCATCTCATTAAACTTTCAACTAAGCACTAAAGCACAGAGATGGCATGCATTTTTAGACATAATTAAGGAAATAAAATAATAATAAAAAGCCTGGGACAGTGTAGAAGAGAGTTCTTAAATCTACACGACACACACTTAAACTGTTAATGACAGCTGACGTAAATAAATAAAACATTTAAATCCTATTTCAACAAGTGTTAGTCATCATAAAGCCTTCAGTTTAATCAACATTTTGTAAACATAAAGTAAATATAAGTATAGATGGTCTACGCAGGCTTATGACGTATTTTTATAGATGAAAAATCAAAGTATAAAGGGGCTTTTAACTTTGAGATCCTCCACATATTATAAATATTGCATGTTCAGTGAAGTTTTTTTTTTCCCTTCAAAATTCAACCTTTTTTTATATATAAAGTCCATCAGAATAAAACACACAGAGCTTTGTTCTTGAAAATAGCTTAACCACCAAAAAATCAGACTGCATGAATAATCCAGTGATTAAGTGTGCCTTCCAGTGACAGCGTGGAGATCAGGCTCAAAGAAGCAGGGCTTTTTTTTGGGCAGTGATTGAGCGACATGCGTTGACCGAGATGGGCACTGTCCTTTTAAACAACAGAAAAGAGTCATAATAGCAGCACACCACCAACTGAAAGCATGAGTGTCGTTAAATCAATAATTCATTTACTTTAATGAGATAAGTACTTGGAAAACTAATTGCACTCTACTCCATTTAGTCAAGCCGGTTGAGGGCCTTAATGCAAAATCTCTCACTGTTATTACAGCTGCAGGAGGAAGAGGCTCTAGAACTCTCTCAGTCCTGGTCTAGGCCAGGACTCTGTGTTACATCAACGCTGCATAAGCAATACCTCACACTTCCTGGTCACTACTTCGGAACAGGAACAGTCTCCAAAAGAAAACCTTTGAATTTTGAGCAATCTGTTGAAATGTAATATCTATGTAAATTTGCAGACAGCAAATAGAGATGACAGTATCGGAAGGAAGGATTGCACTTTTCGAATGGTACAGGCTTCCCTTTACTTTTTTATAGACTACTACTATTTTTGTAGAGACATGGTCATGCCTCTGATTATAAAAATATTACCTGTTTTATATGTCTACTCCTAGACTCTGTAGAGATATTGTCCACTTTCTGCTGAAGACACAGGATCAAAAATGATTCCTCTACAAAAAAATAAGTGTTAATTTTTAAAGTCTGGAAACAAAAAAGAAAGATCTTGAGCTGACTCTACTAATCATTTGTACAGTTTTGAAATAAAGGATGAATGAACCTGTAGAAATTGTTATATTATTGTTCATAAATATTTAAGAAATGTATTTACTTCTCCTGTAAAGTTACTATTCTGAAGATACAAGGTATTGTTCAATAAGAAGCAAATGACTGTACAGACAAAGACATACATTGATGCAAAGCATGGAACAGTGCATCCAGGTACGTTTTAGTTAACACTCATGATGTGAGTGTGTGAATCAGTGAGTGAGTGATCATGTGAGTTTCATTATGTGCTTCACATCTAAAATGGTTCAAATTATTGGAAAGAATCCCAGCAACGTTATCTCTGAGTTCTTCTGATATTGAGCTTTTATAGCTGTCAGCAGCATCAGCTCTGGATGTTCGGTCTGGATTAGACAGCAGTGCCACGGCGAGGAACAAAGTGCTCAGCTCATTTGGATAGCACGGCATTAGGAGAAGTGCAGGAGGCTTTAATGAATGGATCTGACACGCAGATATTTGGAGTGCCAGCACCATGCCATTGAACGTACAAGATAAGCAATTACTGGATCATACAGGCCTGCAATTATTTTCTTAGTGTTAAATTAGGCAGACATTTTGGGGCATTTAAACTATAAAAAAAAAGCAATGTTATGTTTTTGACAGTGTCGCATACGTAGATCTAATTCCGTCTGATTGCAAACTTCTAATTCTTTAATGGAAAACAAATTTAAAGGTAAGTGTGGCATTAGTCTTACTCATCTCCAAGCTCATTACACAGCATTCAAATGGAGCTGTTAATTCTGAACAAAGGAAGCAGATATCTGGTGATGAAGCGACTCGCTGTGTGCTTTGTCTACATTAAGACCCATTTGACTGGTGACCATTATTTTTTCATTGATTTATTTATGGTATTTTGAATTCCAAATTGGGCGGCACGGTGTGTGCAGCGGGTATGTCGCAGTCACACAGCTCCAGGGACCTGGAGGTTGTGGGTTCGATTCCTGCTCCGGGAGACTGTCTGTGAGGAGTTGGTGTGTTCTCCCTGTGTCCGCGTGGATTTCCTCCGGGTGCTCCGGTTTCATCCCACAGTCCAAAAACACACGTTGGTAGGTGGATTGGCGACTCAAAAGTGTCCGTAGGTGTGAGCGTGTGAGTGAATGTGTGTGTGTCTGTGTTGCCCTGTGAAGGACTGGCGTCCCCTCCAGGGTGTATTCCCGCCTTGCGCCCAATGATTCCAGGTAGGCTCTGGACCCACCATAACCCTGAACTGGATAAGCGCTTACAGATAATGAATGAATGAATGAATGAATTCCAAATTGCAACATTTTTGGAGGCTGTGAGAGTAAAGGATAACAGTAACGCTGCAAAATTGTGTGATGATGATGCTGCATGATGTTTTTTCATAGTACAGGTACAGGTAGGTTGTGTCAGGGTCAGGCGTCCCCTGCGTCCCATGCAGTTGGTCATTTTTGCCTACAACACTTTTTTTGGTAAGTACATTCATTACCTACATCCTGGTTTTCTACATTTAATCAGCGCACAATTAAATCACACAGAAACGTGGGAACGCAGGACGCTCGCTCACCGTTTCCGTCTGGGAAATCAAGCCTATATTTAGAACGACAACTTTCATTTTTTTTCTTTTCCCCATTAATAGTGCACACATACATTTTACACGGCAAGGCCATGAATAAAACATGCCCTCGCACATGCACATACAGGGCTCATGTGTTCTATGTTAATGAAGGATGAAAAAAGTCCTCCGCGTGTATTTTTCAATGTCTGCATGCATGGCTAGGTAAATAAACACAGCGCAGGGCCGCGAGGGGAAATTTACACTCTGCCCTGATCAGATCTTGTTGATTCACTGCATATGAAAGACATCCCAACATGAAGACCATCCCGGCACGGATCCGGTAAATGATTCACCCCTGTGCCTTGGTAAATACACTTTTTTCCCCCCAAGGAATAATCACAATTTCTTAAGAAGTGTAAAAAGAGAGAGAGATGAAAATGGCTTCTAAAGTAAGTATACTATAAACAAGCAATAAACTTAACCACGCCTCAGGTAGGATCACATAACCCAAGAGTTCTCAATCACACTGGGATTTTCAAATGATGCAGAGATAAAAATGACATCAGAATCCCCACGAGAGCCATCACACAGCTGCCTCACATATACCCAACACGATTATTAAACTTGATAACATGCCTCATCAATAACCATGGCATTTTTACATGTTCCACCCAGGATGAGTTATTGAAAATGAGCTTCTGCAGAGGTAAAACACACACACACACACACACACACACACACACACACACACACACATATATATATATATATCGGTATATATGCTTACATGCCAGGCCAACCAACATTACAATCATGTTTTGCAATGATGATAACTAACTTGCTTAAAAATGCCTGAAATGCACTGTGACAATTCCAGGCTTTTTATGGAAGAGGAACGAAGTTTGGACGAGTAGCTGACAGACGCAGACGATGTTTTTTTAATGAGAAAAACTGAACACACTATATTTCCTTGGAGCTGATTCATAGTGAATGCACATTGTTCTTTATTCTGTTGACTGGGAATGACATGACTTATGCTGTACTTGGCAAATTCGCAATAACCTCTGCCTCATTCTGCAGAGTGTTTTTCAGAGCACCAAAATCCTTAGACAAACTTTAACAGCTTGTAAACTCTTTTTTTTTTAATTCAACTCTCTCAGAATTAAACACAGATCATGCTTTACTGAAACAAACCAAACAAACAGATCTATTCTCAAATCCATTTCCAAGTCATGTTTCATGTAATCCATTTCGGGTCTGGCATCATCATCAATCCCATGATCAGTTCTTTGGATATCAGTCTCTTCATGACGAATCAATTGGGAACAAGCGAATCTACATGCTCAAAACCTAATGTATCTCTTCAAGGAAGTGGGGATTGACAAAAAAGTCTCCTCCATCAGAGCGAGAGAGAGCTGTCAGCAGAAAAAGCGAGTGATCAGGCCGCTCAGACAGAAGGTGATGCATGACGTCTCCTGCTGAACGACAGACACTGAGCGAGGGATGATGTAGATAGATTGATAAAAGAGGGGCAGCGTTGTCTGGTTCATCGGCTGTGTGCATGTTGCGGTTGGTATGTGTGTGTGTGTGTATGTGTGTGCGTACATGAATTTATGTACACTCCCCATTTGGCGCTCAATAGATGTCAGCACTCGGGCCTGTGTCCACTTCCCCTTAGCACACCCTCTCTCACCCCCACTCCGAGCCCCCTCCACTTCACCCCCTCCGCCCCCTACCCCACCCTGCCCTCTCCCCGGGCTCCACACTGCAATGATTTAAAGGTGCTGAGATTTGTGGGTTCAACCCACGGCCAGACGAGCTGACACCTCCATAAATCAGAGAAAGAGCGGCCCACTGCACGCTGCCCACCTGCAGCCGCCCCCCGGCCAGCCGGCCCGAATCGCTGACGCCACCATCCTCGCCCTGCACTGGACACACGCATCCTGAGCAGCCCTCATTAACTCCTGAGCCTCAGCTAAACTTCCACACACACACACACACACACACACGCAAGGCCAGCACTGGAACCAGGTGATTAGGCAACAGCAGACCACACACGACGAGCATTTGTTCTAATCCCACCTGGGACTTCATGTGATCTGACAACTCAAGGTGTTGTTCCCTCCAGCCAAACAAACTACTCCTAATGCCAGCCATAAATGTAAGACTTTCTGTTTTTCTCTGCCCAACGCACTTTTGAGAGGTATCTTGGGCTCTCTAAGCCTTCTATTAAATTAGAATCCCATTTTATCCTCAGATGAAAGCGAGGGTTTGACCAAAAATCTAATTGACTTAAATTTCCTTTTACCTCAAACGGAGCCCAACAGCAACAACCTTTTTAGCTTCTTTAGTTTTGCACTGGAGGTATAAGACTAATGTTTAATAGCGAGTAATGGATTTATTGGCAAGTCCCTGCAGTATCAAGCTTAGAAAGTAAGGGCAAGCATCAACCTCCTGCAAATCAATGCCTCACTGAACAGCTCGACACGCTTGAAGGAGAACGCTAACCACATATTATGTCATGTTATCTAACAGAGGCGTGCACTAACATGGAATGGAGAGGAACAGCCCTCTTCCAAACTCAGAGGAAGCTAGTCTACTGCACTTGTGACCTCTCACTAATAAGGCGAGGCTATGACAGAGTTTCTCGGGAGGTGCATAATGAGGTTTATTTGGCCTGGTGTAAACAAAAAGACGAACTAAAATTGTGTGGTGCTGGAATGTGATCTCAGACAGACCTCACTATGGGTTTGTTAAAGCTATATGACAAACTGGTATCTGTAAACAAAATAAAATGATGTCATAATACAAAAATAACAAACCAATAAACAAACAAACAAATGGCCACTATTTTGTCAATAATACATTGTGGAGATAATACTACATCAAAAGAAAAACCTTAAATTTCAAATTTCAAAGTCAAAATAAAAATATTTTAAATCGTTACTTATAAAAAATAATAACAAAACTTTATCCGTGAAAGAGGGCTGCTGTGTTCAAATTATGTAGTAAGTTAAAAAGCCAAAAAAATGGAAATACATTTTTTCTTTGGACAGGGACAATATTAGAACCCACATTTAAAAAAATAGTAATAAACAAACAAATAAATAAATAACTACAAATCTGGGATTACTGATTTCACATGTGGTTTGTGCAGTGCTATTTTATAGCTATGAGCTACATTATCCTCAGTGATGCAGTCCCAATCTAAAGAAGTAAACCCTGGACTGACTCACTCATTCTATTTGGGATAGAGGCAAACTGTACTGAGGATGGTTGGCCAAATTGTTGTTTTAAATAGATGACCTGGCGTTGTTAATTTTGTCCTGCAAAGGTATTAGTTAAAACATCACTGACTTAAATATTATTAAATGTTCGCAGTTACACACACAGACTATAATATACACTTAAGGCAAGGGGAGCTGGATAATAACATCTCTGTGTACTTTCTCTGTAACACTGTCTTCCCTGACCTTTCACCAAGAAGAAGGAGGGCTAAAAAATGCCACAAGTGCCACAACTGTCAACCCCGTGACTTTTAATCGGACCACTACTGTCAATGCAGCCCGCCCTCCGAGGGGCCTGAACCGAGCTGAAGCTGGCCTTACCAGCGCCTGGGACCAGAGGCCACCAGGGGACATGTTGTTAATTAAAACTCCTCGGCTTTGGGGGCCTGCTCTGTCAGTCAGAGACCATGCTACCTTTAGAGAGGAGCGCTGGAGCCCTGCTAAAAGGGGGAAGGGGGAAGAGAGAATGAAACAAAGAGCCACTAATAAAAACAAATGAGCAGCTTTATACAGTTACCAGTCATCGACTCCAATCCATATATTTCCCTTTATGTTGTCCTTGGATGAGTAATAATTAAATATTAGTGAAATATTAGCATGTTCTTCTTTATTAGGCACGGAATAGAATATTCCAAGCACATGTGTAAACCAACACTGTATCAGCTTTCTCATAAGTACCCAAATACAAACTGCAATGTATTAAAAACATCGGTTTCTTTGGAACGTACTGGTAACAATTAACAATATTACAATGTCGATTAAAAATTGTATGATGATGTTTTCTTTTAACCTGAGGTCCATTCCATTTCTATCCCCTTTACCACATTAACGGTGACCCAGAAACATTCCTGTGTTTACCAGGAGGAGCTGGTAATATTTGTCCCGGACTTTACACAGACTTTATCCTGGGGGATTGCTCCGGAGTTCATATGTGAAAGGGCTATCACAGCTATTATTTTCTTGATCGTTGTTTTATCTCTGGGCGGCACAGTAGCGCAGCAGGTAGTGTCGCAGTCACACAGCTCCAGGGGCCTGGAGGTTGTGGGTTCGATTCCCTCTCCGGGTGACTGTCTGTGAGGAGTTGGTGTGTTCTCCCTGTGTCTGTGTGGGTTTCCTCCGGGTGCTCCGGTTTCCTCCCACAGTCCAAAAACACATGTTAGTAGGTGGATTGGCGACTCAAAAGTGTGTGTGGGTGAATGTGTCTGTGTTGCCCTGTGAAGGACTGGCGCCCCCTCCAGGGTGTATTCCTGCCTTGCGCCCAATGATTCCAGGTAGGCTCTGGACCCACCGCGACCCTGAATTGGATAAGCGCTTACAGATAATGGATGGATGGATGTTTTATCTCTTAGAATTAAATTGTCTGCTTTGGTTACTGCACCTTTAATGCTGATGCATGTAAATGGACCATGTTCTCACTAACTACCTTGTATTGTGCCTCAATCAACAAGCACTCCCAACACCACTCCTTATAAATACATTGAGAATGGGTGAAGCTAAGCTGCTATAGATGTAATTCATTTGGTTTTGTGACAAAAGAAAAACAATTTAAAATAAGCTTTGTAGCATTATTTTAAATGGGTGGTCTAAAGCACGAGGAGAGCAAATATATGCATACTACACATGTCTCAGCACACACCTGCACTGGCTCATAAACATACACACCAGACAGCACAGCCAAAATGAATCACTCCTCCTGTTATTTGTCTAATACGTACAAATACCCTGAATCATTCTGAATCCATCAGCGAGAATGGTTCTACAGTGCACAGGCGTTTGTTAGTCGACATCAAACACAACCATGGCATTTCATATGATCAAATATTGCAATCCATTTGTGGTAAAAGACACCTCTGTGTACCCAGAGTGGTAGTATACAGTTTGATCTATAGTATTGAATGTTGGGGAGTAAAACAGCACTCAAGGCTTAGGTGTAATAAGATCTTGGATCAACCTTCCATCATTAGCAAGACTAACCGCTCATCAGTGAAGCTCTAGGTGAGAGTGTGATTGATCTCAAAGGTGAAACATATGGTTTTATTGATGAGCCATTTAGCACAACTGAAAGCGCCGCTGGGGGTCCGTGGGGAATTGGTGGCATTAGGCACCTGCATTAGGTACAACAGCACTGAAAGAGCCTAGAGAGACCTCTCACCATCATGTTTCATGAGTCGGTGCAAATAAAACAAAGACTGACAGTTCTTGATATAGCACAAATATGTCCATAAGTTCACAGACAAACTTGAAACCTGCAAGACACTGAAGCAACGTTTAAATAAGAGCGAGTATGTTTTTTTTTTTTGGATGACATTAGAAATATCCACAATTTTTTGGCGTACAGGTTTTCACAGGCTGTTAAAGCTACTAATGAAACCCAAGATATAGGACCCAAGGGACATCTGCCTGGTGATAAAATTGACTTCCACAATTTTGACCGTTTTGGGGTAAATTCTGTCAATATTTAAAATTTTAATGCTGTATTCCTGACAGTTCTTGATGCTGTATTTGTGAGAGTAATTTATCTTGATAATGTTAATACCATCTTGGCCACTGCTATTATAAAAACACACATCAGAAAACAATGGACAACATTATCCTAGAACACACTCTCCAATCTTATAGCACACAATGCAAAGTCTACTCACCTCAATCAGCTCAAGTCTATAAATGTAATACACCCACAGTTTCCCTATGCACAAATAAAATGCCTGTTATACTGATTCCCACCTAATTCCATGTCAGAACAGCCTTCCAAATCTGCTTGAGGCAGTGAATATTACCATGATTCCCATGAGGCCCCTATGTAATGAATAAGTATGATGGTGAGTGCATGTGTGCTTTGTGGCCCTTCTCATTTCTTCTTGTTAGCGCCTGTGCAGAGGAAGACCTGTGAGGCAGACATTAGCTACTGAATTTGAAGACGTTCTCCCAGCTCCCTGCTTCCTGCTCCAGGCTCCTCCAACCATTCCTCACTGAGCTCTTTGCAGAACTGCAGTTTGTGGAGGTATTCTTTTAGAAAAGGCAAGAGGAAAAAAAAAAAGGGGGTGGGGGGGGAATCAATCAGACGCGTCTCAATTAATCTGGCGAGTGGCGCATTGATCGCAGCTCTAAATTGGGTCAACAGGATTGTCTATTTAAAGGGCAGGACCCTTTAATCATCATTTTAGTTGCGATAGACTGGGAGTCTCGCAATGGCACTGATGGCAAGCACTAACCAAAGTAAAAATCCCGTACAGGAGGATGCGAGCGATTGGACGGCCATAAAGCCGGACGTGCACGTTCCAGCAGCTTCCCTTGTGGCCAGCGCCACCGCAGCACTGTTTTGATTAAGATGTTTGGGAATTCATGTTACACCTACGTCTGCAGACACTCTCCACTCTGCTCTGGATGCAGCACTGCAGTGCTTCATACTTTTTCCATAGCTCGTATCTCCCTCTCTTTACAAGGCCTGTGAACGGCAGTGGTATTGCTTGCGCTAGAGAAGGAGCATCTGTATGGCTCAGGGTGTTATTGCTGCATATTTGATCACAGCTTTCCCTGCCATCCGCATAGTGCAGGTAGTAAATGTAAAAAACCTCTGCGCCATACTGTATATCACTGCTGGGGGCTACAAGAGCACGGCGCACACTTCTCCCCTTCAGCTAGCAGCTATTTTCATTGTCTCTCTCTCTCTCCCTCTCTCTCTCTCTCCTTCTTGTGATTTACACAAGCTGTCCGAGAGGGCTCTGGAGGAAGCCTCCTTATGAAAGAGGATGACTGTCTTAAGAGTTCCGATGATGGATGTTGCCGTGACGATGTGGAGGCACGTGAGGCAGGAGTGCTGGTTGTTTATGGATGGGAGCGAGATGGCATGGCAGCCACTGTAAATTCACTGCACTCTCACCTGAGGGGTGGGGGGGGTGTGGGGGGGTGCAGAAGAAAGAGTGTAAAAGAGAGAGAGAGAGAGGGAGAGAAAGAGAGAGAAACTGCCAAAAGCTAGAGAAAGAGACAGAGATAAAGAAGAGAAGAGAGTGCCAAAAGGAAGAGAGAGAGAGAGAGAGAGAGAGATAGATAGATAGATAGATAGATAGATAGATAGATAGATAAAGAGTGCCGAGAGTGAGAGAGAGAGTTAGACAGGGAAGACAGGTGAACCAACTGACAAACGCGCGCGAGAGAGAGTGAGAGAGAGAGAGAGAGGGAGAGAGAAGGAGATGAGAAGAATAGGGAGATAGAGAGTGCCGAGAGCGAGAGAAGAGAAGATAACAGAAACAACTGCCAAAAAAAGAGTGTGAGAAAGAGAGAGAAACTGCCAAAAGCTAGAGTAAAAGAAGAGAAGTGAAGTGAATGGACTGACAAAACAGAGAGAGAGCGAGAGAGACAGAAGAGAAGACAGAAAGAGTGCAGAGAAAATGATAGAGTTAGACAGATAAGATACTGCTAAACGTGAAAGAGAGGGACAGTAAGAGATAGAGAGACAGATGAGAAGAGAAAGAGAGACAGAGTTAGATGAAGAGAAGAGAAGCCAGTTCCTACAGTAAGCAGCTTCCTTGAGAAACAAACAGTCACTCAAGAGCCAGAATAATGGAGAGTGCACCTGTCTAGCAATGAGATAAACGCAAGACATACAGAGAGAGACTAACATCTAGTTGCAGTTGTTAGCCACTACGCTCTACGGTGCTGATATATCCACACTGCTGTTCCGCGCTCCTGGCTTGTTTGGTGAAAGAGGCTCTGGAGGCGTTGGTGCAGTTTGCACCTCTAAGCAAACGTTACCTCACATCTCCAACTACAGCGCAGAGCGTTAATAGGAGAGGCCACTGGAGAGTTCAGCCAGTCCCCCACTCTGAAGACATCTGCATCGCTCCTTGGCTCGGCCCCTGCTCCCCCCACCCACGGCCAAGCCGGCTAAAAAAAGCAACCAGTCTCCATTAATGAATGTGTTTATTTATTTCCGTTAATAGATTTTGGGCACAGGGCTCGTTGGGAGAGAGGAAAGAAACATTTCAGCAGCTTTCCCCTCTCCCTCTGGAGGTGTGTGTGTGTGTGTGTGTTGGGGGGGTGTAAAAGGGAGGGGGTCAAATCGATAGTCCGCAGCAGTGAGCGCCGCTATGTGCTGGTTTCAGCCTGCACCCCTGTGTGAGCTCCTCCATCTTAAAAAAGGGAAGCAATAAGCGAGCAGAGAGAGCGTATCGCAGCTGATCAATTAATGGGCCTCATTCATTAAGTGATAAGTCGATTAACGAGCATGTTTTTCTTGAGCACGCTGACACATAATCATGGGAAGGTTTCATCGCACTTTTTTCCTTCAAAGAAAGTGCTATTGTGATTATGGTCTGAGCACTCTTCCGAAAGCTGTACTGTGTTAAAGAGGAGACTGATCCTTCACTGGTGTACACTCCAACTCAGCTCAGATGGAAGGCTTTAGGATCAGCTCAGACAGTGATAACAACATCGCTGCAATCAAAAATGAATGAAGACGGTGATGCTTCTCAGCAATGGAACACTGTTGATAACACTCAACAGGACTGGACCGAAGGCCAACACACACCAGACTCGCTGCACCAAACGCAAACTGTAGAAATCGATATTTTTACTGAAGGTGCACACATTGTCGCAGAAACTCCTCAGCAGTGCAGGGCAAATTCCAACACGGCTCAGTTTCGTCACGCACAAAGCCGTGTGCCGTTCTTTACTTTGCGATAATGCCATTCAATTAAACCCCGAGCAAGACTAGAAAAAGCCAAAGCAGGCGACGTTTGGCACTGGCCCCATCATCGGGAGGTTGCTAGGTCGATCCCTGGTAATGCCACAGCCTTCCTTGAGTGCATAATTGGCCTGTGAGCAGGATGGCCCCCCCTCCATAAATCAGTACAATGCTTGCCAATAGGTTGTATGTAGATGATGTCACTTCACGGCACTGACTGCAGATGGAGGACAGGAAGTGATTTTATACACGGGGGGCTCTGTGTACATCCCACGCTCTCATAAAACCTGTGTTTACAGTCGCTCCAAATTATTTCAACAGATAAATAATTTTTAAAAATTGTATCAGGTACCAATTGTTGTTTACGTCAAGAATGTGACAAAAAAACTGCAGCAAAAAATGGATTTTGAGCCCAGTCTGCAGTCAGTCTTGCTTCAATTTAGTTGTATTTCTTGCAGATGTTGTTTTAAATCTATCACCAACACACATCCACAGCACAGATACAACTGTGTACAACACAATGCTCATTCTCAAATTCACCCGTGTCTGTATCTGCATGTACCTGCCGCACCATTTAAGGTGGAAATGAAAAGCTAATGTAATTGTGCTGTTTTTGCTCAGATCTGCGCGTTTCCACTGGCGATGGATATAAAACCTAACATTACGAACAGTAAACAATGCTACGTTAACGTCAAGACGCCTTGTAGTGCTGAATGTATTTGTTGCTGCGGTAATCCACAGGACAATAAAAGAGGACCACAGCTCCTTGGTACCGAGGTCAATGTACCAAAAACAAGCTGTCTCAATACTTTTCTTGAGTTAAAGGACGTCTGGAGGAGACCGTTTTATTACTGCCTCGATAGCAGCTTATCTTACAGTTCAGTTAAAAATTGCTCTCCGGAACATAAGCAACATTTCCAACATATGTTGTGATCTTCTATTTGTAAATTACTCTTGTAATATCGTCTAAACTTAACACAAAACAGGCCTCTCGCCCCAGTCTCCTTAAATACCGGCCTGGATTTTGCGCGTTGATGGAATCACGTGACTGAAAACAACCAATCTCAAAATAAACAAATATATAATTAAATAAATTAACAAATAAACATAAACCAAACAAATGTGTATACATAAGGATCACACTGGAACAAAAATAATCACACTGTTAGTATATCTCAGTATTAGTTGTGATATGATATCAGTGCAGCGTAAAGTCAATTCGTACTCTCAAAATTCTTAATTATCTTAATTACTGATATAAATGCCATGACTAAGATTCTATCATTCAGTGAGACTGCTGGCTCCCTGTGATCAAGGACCATAAAATTAACCCAGATTCATGGAGGACAAGTCAAGGCTCTGACTCCAAACAACAGAAACTTTGACTATAAAGCTACATAAAGCCTATCACCATTACCTGACCTGTTGCCATTATCCAACAATAAGCAAGAGCATAAAGAAGAGCCTCTAGAACAAACAGTCACTCTGCTGTGCTTTTACTGGTTTGAACACTTCTGGTAAATGAGAGGTGACCACAGCAATAAAGAAAAAAAAAAAAAACGCTGAGATGCAAAAATGCAAAAAAATGTTTTCATGTTGTCCGCATTAGAGGCTAACACAATGTCCCTCTGCTTCACAACGCACACTGATTAAATCTCTAGGCAATTAAGGGCAGTCACGTTCTTCCACAGAATATGATAATGCCACATCCAAAATGACAGGGGCTGATCCAAGACAAAGCCCCTCTACAATAGACCTGCCTTCTAGATGAGGGTTCCTTAAGAAATTAGAAAGAAAAGAGAAGAAAAGACTCTTGATTTAAGGTGTCAGTCCAGGCAGTCAGAAAACTGACCCTTTCCACTGGCATACTGATATTTAATGAAAGGATTTAATTAACATCTGAAAAGAAGAGGGTACATGGGAAAGGTTTGGGGGGCTCTGCCAGTCAGGAGAGACGAAGTGTCAGCGGGAAGACGTCTGGAGAAGTGAAAGCTGAAAGTCAGGAGTGGATGACTCGGCTGCCATCGTCTAAATGTGACTGAACGGTGGACTTTATGGAACAAAACACCTATGAGAATTGATATCAACTCAACTTGCAGTAGTGAGATGTCCTCGTCATTCCCCTATCTTTGTGGACAAACAGGGACTATAATGAGCTCAGCATTCTTTCTTTGCCCACATTCACCTGTTCTTCAACAGTCAGGAGACGCTAAGGACCACCACAGAGTAGGTATGATTTGGGTGGCGTATCACTCTCAGTGCTGTAGTGACACTGATCCGGTGGTGGTGGTGCTGGTGTGTTAGTTGGTGTTGCACTGGTACAAGTGGATCAGATACAGCAGTGCTACTCGAGTTTTAAACACTGTCCACTCTCAGACACGCCTACCTTCTTGGTCCACCTTGTAGATGCAAAGTCAGAGACAGTAGCTCATCGGTTGCTACAGTGCTCTTCCCCCTCAAGTCCACCATTAGTGGTCACAGAAAATTGACCACAGAAAATAGCTGGCTGGGTATTTTGGGGCAGTAAACTGTTCTGAGTCCAGCAGTGGCACCGACGGGTCAGATCCACCGCCACAATTATACCTGCTCTGTGGTGGTCCTGGGAAAAGGGAAATGACAATTTGTGCTGAACAGTTGGAGTTTGTAAGAACTACAAAGTTAACCTGTATGGTCAGTGGAGTCAGAGAATGGAAAATAAGTGTAGAATATTAGTGTGTACGTTCATATCTATGTTGCTCATTTCTATGTGGTATTTCCTGAATACAATGCCCATACTAATGCACTACTAATTAATTTAAAAAGAAAGGAAAATGCAAAGAAATGTTTCTTAATAATCCAAAGCCAAAATCCTATTAAAATTAAGACAACAAAATCTCTTGCTCTTTTGCAGCCTGAATTCCTCTAATTCCAATTTGTTTCCAAGGCTTTGTCTCAGACTTGTAACTGAGACCTGAACCTCAGGGACTTGATGGGAATCTAATTAAGCAAGATCGATATTACACTCAAATCTCGCCTGCCTCTCATGCCTGTGTTTCCCCCACACATTCATTCTGGACTCGAAGATAGAGCTTCTTCATTAGCCTCAAATTCCAGGCAGCATAATATCGTCTGGATCCCTACAGCCACTGTCCTTATTGAAGGAAGTCTGTCATTCAGCTTCACTAGTGCTAGAAAGCAGGAGTTGAAAACAAGGCAAAGATTCAAACAGAAGTCATGTTTTGTCAACAGCAGATAGCTAGAATGAATCGTTTTTATCCCTTTACCACCAAGAAACTTGGTGAAGACCAAATCAGACACTGCTCACCTCTAAATGTAACATGGGAATAAAACATCATCACAATATTTCTACACATTTTTAAACGTACGTGTATATTTCTGTTCAACAAGAACCAAACTGTATAAATAAGAGTCACGTGTGAGAAACGTATCATATGTACCGGACATTACCTGGCTTTATCCTGCTAGACCCCTAGTAAGAAGTCCTGGCAATGTCCGAGAGAGCTCATGTGGGAATACTGCCAGTAATGTTCTGGAGAATCCTGACATTCCTCATAGGCGCTGCACACACATCATTTCCAGCTATAAGAACATGTCTGAAATGGAAAGTCTCTGGCTGTACACTACATGAGTTACAGGACAGCTCCAAAAAGAGTTCTCCCAACTTTTTCCAGATTCCATGTGTGAAAAGGGCTATAGGGAGCGCATACTTCATGTTCTATTGTTTTAACATTGAAGGTAAGATCATGTCAAGACCAGGTGTGTGAAGTCAATGCAATGTAAAAATGAGAATTTCAAGGGAAATGTGGTAGAGTTACGCCCCATAACTAAAGGTACTGAAGATGGACCCTTGAGGGCACCACATTATTAACATGAGGGGTGTCACCCAAGTGACAGATTAACACCCTTTTCTCTGAAAACGAAGGGTAAGGTTTTCTTCTCCCAAAGAATCCAGGTGCTATGCTGTAGAGTGACAGCAGTAGCTCAGGGAAGGATGAGTGCATGTGTGGGCGAGGGGACCTTGTAAGTTCAGATGGA
Organism: Hoplias malabaricus; assembly: GCF_029633855.1. Lineage (NCBI taxonomy): Eukaryota > Metazoa > Chordata > Actinopteri > Characiformes > Erythrinidae > Hoplias > Hoplias malabaricus. The sequence goes on from NC_089802.1 coordinate 12,373,245, forward strand.
GAGCGGCTGTGTGTGTATGTGGAGGGGTGGGGGGGTGGATTGGCACTGCCAAAGAGAAGCTGGGTGAGGAGCGAGGGAGCAGCAGCAGCTCTCAGGGCCTGCACGCCCTCATTAGCTACAATGCCGCAGCGGCTGAGCTGATCAAAGCCACACGCTGATGGGCTTGTTTGGAGCTGTCAGGCAGCCGCACAAATGCTAATCCAAATCCAGGGAGGAGAGGACGCACCAGCTCTGCTCTGCCAACCCAACATCAGCCATCACTTCTCTTCACCCCCCTTTCCCCCCCTCTTTCTATGTCTCTCTATCATTCTTTCATTCTCTCACTCTTCCTCACCGGCACTCCACGGCTCCTAATCACCCCATCCGAGGGGGGAAAGCAGTGCGCAGAGGACAGGATAAGAGCTCCCAGGTGATGGCACGAAGACACTGAAGCTGGCAGCAGAAAGACTGGGCCAGAAAGTGGAGGATAAAAAGGCAAAAAATAAAAAAAAGCAGCAAACCTACACAGCCAGGCCCCCAGGAAGACAAAGGAGCTGATTCAGACAGAACGCTACTCAACTCCCCGTATCCCTGCCAGACGTGTGTGTGTGTGTGTGTGTGTATACATATAAATATACACACACACAAGCTAGCAGTTGGCCTTTCCTGCAAGTGACGAGGCAGATTAATTATGACCATCTTGGCGAGAGGTCAATTACCATAAATCATACCCAGACTAATATCATCAGATTCCTGCTCTGTAATTGGCTTCACCACTCCTATGGTGCAACCCCATCATTTTTTTTTTTTTACATGAAAGAATGTAGTGAGCAGGAGGTAAAACCACGGAACAGATAATGCTGCAACTGGCAGGAGCTAAGAGGATAGATGTGTGCAGTACAGCAGAGCCCAGGAAGGGTTTAATAGTTTATGCCTCACAGAGGTAGCTGTTAGGAGAAAGTTTTTTTTCCAGCAAGATCGTCAATGAAAACAAACAATGACCACTTTCGCACTTAAGCACAACAAATACCGCAGGACAAAAGCCTGCCGTATTGCAGTGTGAAGACATGCACAATTTAGTAGATAGTAGGTTATATCTTGGCTTTCATTTGGATTTCCTCAGCCACTCCAGGGGTCCAAAAACATCTTTGCAACTCATATGTAGTGCAAACTGAATACGAAATAGACAAGGGGAGGTGGGGTTTTATAAAAATAAATAAATAACTAAATAAAATAAAATAAATAAAACACCCCAGTACCATCATTCCAGCCCTGATACATATAAACACCGCATAAGTAGTGTTTGAAATAGCAGTTTTCCAATTGTAATGGAAGATGTCACATTAACTATAATTATCTCAACAGGAAAACAGTTTTCAACAAATAAACCAACAAGAGGCTGCAGATCGATAAAGACAACACTTTATTTACATACGTTTGAGCTCAGAATTTACGTACAGGTTGATTCAAAACGTTCAAACAAGTTTTCACAACTCATTTTAAGGCACCATATGTATTGTGTTGTTGGTTAAATTACAGTCTGTACACTATTTCCACAAGATATCAGTTCAGTGTAAGAGACAAGGCTCATATTTCAAATTTCCAGTTATTTGAAATGTATATACACGTGCCTTTAACGTGAATAAAACGCTTGCATAAGCTTCTCACAATACACTCCAGGAAGTCTGTGATTCAGACATTTTTGTCTGGCCTTCTTGCTCAAACAAACTATTTTTTTCTGTTTAGCCCATACATTTTTGACTTTGCGATGACCAGGTTTTAGTGTTTCTTTCTGATGTGCACCAGTCCCTTTCCCAGCAAAACAGCTGCACCCCTATGCTTCACAGCTGGAATGATTTTTATTATTTTTTTAAATTAAAAGTCTCACCATTTTTCCTCCATAAATAGTGCGGATGGTTATTGTCAGTTGGTTGATTTCATGTCCTCTAAATCAGCGGTCCCCAACCACCGGGTCGCGACCTGATACCGGCCCATGGGCCATTAGGTACCGGGCCGCACAGAACGTTTGAATTTTTCTTTTTTTTAAATTGATTATCAGTCTAAATGTTGATGTTTTACTTTGAAAAGTGACTTCTGTGCGGAATGATGCGTAACCAGCCGTTACCCCAAAAGCTAACAAAAATGAGTGAAAAACAAACATCTTTGGCAAGCTTCTTTGGAAAGGGGAAAAGGCCCAATGAGGAGACAGAAGAAGAGCCTACGAATTCGAAGAAAAACGAAATCTGCATTTAAAAGACAATATCAGGATTCCTTCTTAAAATATGGGTTAATTCCTACAGGTGATCCACAACCAAAACGAAACTACGGAACAGACTGGACGTACGGAACACACTTCGGGTGTCACTGTCTCCCATTACTCCGAGATGGGACCGGCTTGTTGCAGAGAAACAAGCTCAGTGCTCTCACTAATTGACATTATTATTATTTGGTTGACTTATTCGCCCTTTTATAGAGAAATGACCAGTATTGTCACTTGAATTGAGTTTAGTTTACAGAGATGTTGCTGATTATTAATTTATGAACAAAGGTTGTTTATTGTCTGTTGATGTTTGCATTTGACATAAGACCACTGCGGATGATTTATTATTAGATTACGTCATTAACGATTATCGAGCAAATGTAGGCCTGAACATATGTCTGTAGATCCGTGAAAATATTGTTGATTGTAGATGAAACCGGTCCATGGCGCAAAAAAGGCTGGGGACCGCTGCTCTAAATACTCTAGTGAGCATGTGCAAATTTGTGTAGTCTGGCTTTTGTGATTTCTGTACTGTACTGTATTGATGTAGCACTCTCTTTATGAGGTATGTAGACACCGTCTACCAGATATCTCCAGTTCTTCCTGTTGTCTTTGGTTTCATTTGAATGTTTTGGACCTACATTCATTAACCTTTTATTTGGCTGCTGCACACTTAGTATCCTCATTCACTGCCTGTAACCGCTAATCAGGGTCGCGGTGAGTCCGGAGCCCACACACAATCACTTGATGCAGGGTGGGACCACACCCTGGAGGGGGCACCAGTCCTTCACAGGGCAACACACACTCACACCTACGGACACTTTTGAGTCGCCAATCCACCTACCAACGTGTGTTTTTGGACCGTGGGAGGAAATCAGAGCACCTGGAGGAAACCCACGCAGACACAGAGAGAACACACCAACTCCTCACAGACAGTCACCCAGACCTCCATGGAAACTGAAAGTTTGTATTTTAAACATATATTCTATTGATTCTCCCTTTCCATATACAACTAGACTAGCTTACATATGTCCTCATAAACATCTCCTGAAAAATGTTGAATGATTACTGATTTTTTTTTTAATAAACGAACGGTTGTCTCTGACCTTTGTAAATTAGTGTAGACAAATAGTGAGTAATGTCTGAAGTGAATGTGCTGTCAGATTAAAACGTCAGATATATTATAGAGTGCTGATTTCATTTATTTGCTGCTGTTTCCCTGTAAAACTGCATGCACTGACCAAACAAGGCCCTCACTCACTTTTTTTTTTTTTTTTTTTTTTAGACTATTTGTCGGTTCTTCTTGACGAGAAAAAAATGTAAGCGCTAAATCAAGTGCTCATTCATAAAGCAACAGTTTGCCAGCTCGCTCCCATTTTGGCCGCTTCCCAGAATGATAAATTGGGCTGGCACAGGCACTCGAGCAATGGAGAATCCTTTGCGGGGATCTGAAATTATAAAATTGAATTATGGAATTCATCTTTCATAATTCTGCGGGGTGTCCAGGCAATGATAAGGGAAAAGTGGAGAGCATGCACAAAATGTGCTACCTACTGGATTTCAAAGGCAAAACAGTATTGATCTTGTTAAAGGTGATATTCGGGGACTGAAAAGCACAGATCTGAATGTTTATAACAAAAATGGATTTTCAGCTAACACATTAGATCTGTGGAGGTGATGGTAATATAGTGTACATAGACTTTTGAGTTATTTTATCAGTGTTGAAGAACACATTTAGTCATCATATAAATGTATATTAAATAAACAAGTTAAGTGCCCTAAAACATCTGAAGATAAAAGACATTTTACAGAGAATATTAAAAAAGTACTTTTACTTCTGCTGAAAATGTACACGTTTTAATATTCAAGACTACGCTTTAACTTCCCTGTTTGTGGACATTAAGTGTAGAAACCCCCCTACCTAATTACACCCACTATTTACATCTCCTCAAATCATATGATGATCACATGATGCCAGGCTTCTGCTTCTTCTCAAAATGTAAACAATCTGCTTCTGGACAGCTCCTCACATTTGGAGTAGAACACTAACAGTCCAGCTCTGTTATGTAAGTTAACAGATGCCTATTTGGGCTATTTGGGGGGGCCTGGGTGGGGGTGGGGGGGCAGGAATGGCCATCCTACCCACACATAAAAGGGAAGCCAATTGCATCAAATTTGTGCTCTCCAAAAAACAGGGCTAACAATTAGACAGCCATGCCACTCTGGAACCCAGGATGTGTAACCTTATTACTAGCCTTAAAACTGAATTTGGACTATTGCCAATAAATAAATAAAAGAGAGAGAGAGAGAGAGAGAGAGAGAGAGAGAGAGAGAGAGAAGGAACAATCTCAGTCAGCTAGTGATTAATACCTCACTGATTCTCGTTGGTCACTCTGGCCAAGCAAAATGAACACTTCAGCATATTTAACCCCCAGTATCCCAGACTGCCAACAGGGCCAGCCTCTGTTTGTTTCCCATTACCAGAAGGCAGGAAAATGAATCTGATTCCTCTTCACCACAGGCTCCTCAGTAATTAGCCATGATTTTAATACGTTTTAATAAGTTTGCATAACAACCCAGAGAAAATGTGAATGCATTTGCATATTGCAGGCCTCTCTAATTATCTGCTCATGATTAAAGGATAAACTTAAGCAGAAGTGAAAAGCCACAGAATGCTAAACAAAAGTCAGCCCCGTCTCAACCAAGCCTCAGCTCTCCCCAGACTAAACTTTCCAGACCTGGGCTCCACAGCACAGCTATGCATTACACATCATCTCAGCTGCTAGCCACAGCCACAACCACCTCAAAGAAGACGAGCTGCTGATTGTGATTGCACAAGGCGGGAATACACCCTGGAGGGGGCGCCAGTCCTTCACAGGGCATCACACACACACACACATTCACTCACCTACGGACACTTGAGTCACCAATCCACCTACCAACATGCGTTTTTGACCATGGGAAGAAACCCACATGGACACGGGGAGAACACACCAAACTCCTCACAGACAGTCACCCAGAGCAGGACTCGAACCCACAACCTCCAGGTCCCTCGAGCCGTGTGACTGCAACACTACCTGCTGCACCACTGTGCTGCCCAAGTAAATCAGAAGACTTTAATTAGCTCTACACAACTAACATAAGAAGATGATTCTCTAAATTAAACATAAAATGGCACATTAAATGACTACTGCAGTCTCAGAATTATTCCACCCCTTCATTCCAAGCATCTTTAATACTTAGTAGAGCACCCTTTTGGTGTTATATGCTGGTGAAAACTGGATGCATAGCCAGAGATGAGTGTCTGGCAGCATTCCTGAAAAATCTTAGTCTAATGGGCTAAGGCCTTTTAATGGGCAATAGCCCCTAGTTCACTAACATTCTTGGGTATGTGTGCTGCAGCCACCTTCATCAAATGCCACAAAAGATTTTCTTTGGGGATGAAGTCAGGCGACTGTGACAGCCACTCCAATATCTTCCAGGACTCCTTCTGAACCGAGTCTTGGAAGCTTGGGATCAATATCCTGGTGGAAGATCCAATGTTGCCCAAGTTTCAGCTTCATCACAGAAGGCATGGAGTGTTCTAGGATTACGAACTATGTTTACAACTTTATGTCCAGAAACATCCAGTGCCTTTGCTTTTATTTTTTTTTAACATTTTCCTTGTTTGTGGAAGACAGTGACCTCTTGACTTTTGGACAACCTCTCGAATTCAGTGGGTTGAATAATTAAGACTGTTGTAGTCATTAAAAAGGCATTTTGTGTTGGATTTGGAGAGGCCACTTGCTATTTTATTTTTTAAGCTATTTCAATTGTTCTTGTTTGACTGTTTTATTGTAAGCTGCTGGAAATTTGTACATTTTGCTACAAACCTACTTGGCAATGGGGTTTAAATAATTTTAATTGCAGATATGCTCCACAGGCTTAGCTACCAAAAGAGACTGGATAAAACAGACTGAAAATCTAGTAAATCAATGCAAACACAAATAATTCAATTCAGTTCTGTTGTTTGTCAGCATACATAATATATATATATATATATATATATATATATATATATATATATATATATATATAATGTATACATTTTTATTTTTATTTTTATTATTAGCTAAAACTGGCTGTGTGAAAATTAAAACAGCAAATATTAGCTAAGGCAAAATAAGTGTCTATTATTTATAGAGTATTTGTTGTATATTTTAAAATAATCTGTAAGTAAAATAAATCATAATAAAAATAGCTTCCTGAATTGAAATGTGGGAACGTGGATTTCCCTCTTTGTTTACTTGAGGAATCTTTTGTAACACCATGCTGACGTGGTATTATATTCTAGCTCTCAGTGTGAGATGATTAGCAGTACTATATTGCAGACACCAAGGAGGAGATGAACAAAATATTGGTGTGAATAGTGGTGAGACTTTTGAAAAAGTTTTACAATGGAAAAGTGCATTTTAGGTTGCAAACCTCAGGGTGAATGTTGAAAAATACCTCTACAATTCCTGTGAAAATAGAAAGTGAAGTTGAGAAAATGAGAAGACAACAATAGATTTTGCTTTAACCTGTGTAGACACATCAGACACATTCTATTTTCCTCTTTATTAGTTTGTGCCCTGGTCTCTACAGCATTTTTAAAAACGGGAATTGGAAAAGAAAGGTAAAGAGTATTTAAAATTGAATGATATCAGCAAGCATGTTGATAATTCGTCTAAATCCATCATTTTGAACTGTGTTGTAATCATGTTTATCTCAATAACAATACTCTCACTGCCCAAAGAGAGGTGTTCATGCACGTCTTCACAGCAGCGCTTCCAGGCATTCTACAAGTACCCAGTAGAGTATAGAATCCATTTGAAACTTGTTTTCTCAGGGTTTATGTTGACACTCTCATTCTCTTAGTTATCTCCAGATCCCCTGTGTCATGGATGTTTACACATGCACACACTACATCTATGACAACCTGCTGTAAATGCACAAACAGGACCTAATTATGTTCACAAATAAAGGCTTAGCATTTTAGCCACTTGATCTATAGGATGACAGCTGGGAAGGGCCATAACGAGGACCTGCCAGAGCCTCAGTTGCACTTGTCATGGACAGCCATTAAAAATGCAGGTGCTTGTATTCTCATCTCTCCACAGCTAGCCAACTAACCCAGGCTCAACATGTGCCAATCACAGGTTCTCTCTCCTTTTCATCTGTCTAGGGGTCAGGGCTGATGGCTGCCCTGCGATCCTCACCTCAGCAGGGCAAGCTGAGGCCTGACTCCTCTTAGCTTGGTCACAGCCTCTCTAAGCTTGTTCTTTTATGGCTCTGTGGATAGAGGACTGGTCATATACCACAACCTACAACAAGCAGCACTGCACCACCCACAAAGAAAGAAATGTTCCTGTGCTAAAGAGGTTATTGTATTTTCCATTAGACTTTTAAACTACACGCATACACAGTAAATACACAAATGTACCCTTACAGTAAAGACAGCTCAAGATGGAGAACAGTAACCATGTCAGTCGTTGTTTACCATGTTCAGAAAATAGCGGGGGATTTACGCCCTTTTGGCTAGCACCTGCCAATGATGATCATGTACTGCAGCTCAAGAATATTTCAACCTACTGGTTAATACTTATTGTTTTTTAAGGGTGTATGTTAAATGCTGGATTATACTCAAAATTAGATCCAAGTATATTTTGAAAATGCTCTCCAAGATAGAAATTCTTGGAAAACTGTGTAGATGATGTTGAGTTTCCAGGCAAAATGGAGCTTATCTTTTTTTTACCTTCTCTTTGTTTCTGGCTAAAATTCAAACAGCTTTTTATTCAGTAGATAGTGAATTACATGAGTTATAAAACAACAATGTACACATGCAAATTTCACTAGATTTCCCACATATGAATAACTATAAAAGACGTGGTATTATAAGAAGTGAGTCTAAAGTTGCAGAACACACTTTTATCTGAATACCTCAGCAAGTAATGTGTGATTATTTAGGCTATGTCTGGAACATGGCAGCCATTTTGAAAGCCGCCATATTGGATCAAGGGCAATGCATATAATGCATTGTTAATATCTAGATTCAGTAATTTCATGACCTGTCTAGTGCACTACGCAAGGAGTATGGAGTGATTTGGGACTAAACCTGTGTGTCTCTCTAATGATCTGTGGTGTTTTGATGACTCTCTTAAAGACTCTGACATGGCAATGACAATGCAACCATTTTTGTATTTGTCTGGGTGGAGATATTTTCAAAAATGGATGAAAGGAAATCTCTGTTTTCAAAAATAACCTGATACATAACCTGAAAAGGCCCTCAAGTAAATATTGCCTCAAGTAAATGGATAATTTTGAAGATTGTCCACTTTGAAGCCCGTGTATGTTGTTTCTTAACAGCAACAGCTTCTTGTTGGTTTATTTCTTTCCTAAAGAAAGAGCATTTAAATAATTTCACCTTAATTCTATTTAAACCATTTTCCCTTTGGAGTTCAGTTCAGTGAATACCAACTTTATGACTGAACGTTTTCTTATTTATATTACTCCGAATGAAAGGTTTAGGACCCTCCACAACTTTAAAGAGTTTACACATTTCCCTCTCAACATTATTTCAGCCATGTTTCACACAGAACCCTGAGCAGGCCACTTTTAGTTCTACCCTGTCCAAGACACTTTAAAACTGGCCAGGTCATTTAGCAACTAGTCTGCTGTAGATGCAACCATGGCCTTCAGATCTGCAAGAGTTGGTGCAATCTCAGAGCAAGCTTCAGCCAGCTCCCTCCTTGGAGGGTTCGAGCTGTGACAGAGGCATTCTGGGACAGGATTGCTTATAAAAGGCTCAGGCCAACATATAATCTTTGTGATCTGAGCACAAACTACCTTCTCCTTCTCCATATGTCCCTGCTTCCCTCTCCTCTTCCTCCCTGCTAATGCCCTCAGTTTGGACAGCTTGAGTGAAAAAGCCAAAGCAATTAGAGCCACTGCTCTTGGGTGCCCGATAACTCATTAGGAGTGTAAATGGCCAGGAGCCCTGGGGACTCCCTGCTGAGTGCAATTTACGACTAAAACAAGCGCCGCGCCTTGCATCCATACCATTAGGGCTGGCCGCATTAATGCAATTTGTTTTGTTAAACTTCAAAATTATGATACCGTCGTTTCGGTCCGGCCCCCGTCACCTCTGCGGCATTTACCAAATGTGTCAATTACATCTGCCCAGGGACAGCGGGCAACGGGCTCTGTTCGTTCTCACCACAGCCACACGGGTTCAGAACCGCTGTGTGACGTGAGGATGAGAGAGAATCAGTGCTCATAGTATCAGCCCCACAGAGAGACCGAGACAAAGAGAAAAGAGAGAGAGAGAGAGGGACACATGATGTTTCATGAGAAAAAAAGAATGGTATAAAACCGTGTGCATGTGAGAGAAATTAGAGATCAAGAAGAGAGATGAATGAGAGAAAGAAAACAGATCAAAAACAAGAGTGAGAATAAGAGCACACAAGACAACAGAAAAGAAAGGAAGAGGACAGGAAACAAGAAAGAGAGAGAAAGACAAGGAGAAAAACTGAGCAGAGAGAAAGAAACGTGAGAGATGGAGAGAAGAGAACAAGATCAAGAGAGATTGAGATGAATGAGAACATGAAAGATCAAGAAAGAATGAGAATAAGAGCACACAAGAGAAAGAAACAGGACAAGAAGACTAGAGAGAGAGAGAGAGAGAGAGAGAGAGAAACTGCAGTGCACTCTGCCATGTTATCTCTACATTGCCTTTCCGTCTCTGTAATCTCAGCGGGCAAGTAATCAATGACTTAACAACTCACCCTCGGCTCGTTTTAAGACGCGCGATCCTCCCCAATCTCCTCCTCCTTCCCCACCCCAGAGACCCCCAGCACCTTCCTAATGGCCCTCAACACCTGTGATAAAATGGAGCTCCGGCACAGTGTGGAAGCCTCCTGCGATGTCACAATCACGCAGATTACAGTCTCACTCTGCTCCGATCAATGGCCTCCCAGGAGCCGGGCAGCGGGCTAAATGAACATTTGCAGCTTTCTTTTACATGTCTGGTCAATAGGCCCCTCTTCCACAATGGAGGCCTCTTCCTCATGCAGCTCTGCCACTGTTCTCTTCACAGCAGCGGCAGAAGATGACTCTCTGCCCCCAGCAAACACTTCTCATCCTGCGGCCTTCTCCTTCAGAAAGCGGGAGAAACGGCGTGACGACTTTCATTCCTAGAAGTGTCTGAAAGTGTGTCCAGAATTACAGTCACCATCACATGAATACAGGAATGTCTTTATACTGGTCGAAAAACGCCAGCTGCTCTTTACACTGTGTGAACATTTCTTTATGAAAGAGTCAATAGAAAGTGTGAAAGCAAAGAGCTGGGTTTATACGCTGCCCTGACAAATTCCAAGAACGTTTTCTCCTTTTCATATAAACTTACTCTGAAATGTGAATTTTCTCTAAGAAAGTAATAACTTGTTTCACCTGTTTCTCTCATTTCATTTAACTGCCGTTTAAAACATTTTTTTACTTTTATCGTGCAATGAACCTTTGCCTATGCATTTAACCAATCTGTGACAGAGAACACACACACACACACAAACACACACCTTGCTTGTAAGGACCATCCATTGACAGCAACCAATAGTAAATTATTCCGCTCCTTCAGTTCATTTTAAATTCATTTATTTCATATTAAAGTGGCAGCTTCTGTTATATTTAAAAACATCAGAAGTTGGACAATTAAAATGTCCTCACAACAGCACAAACCGTGAGACATCCCTATCCTTGTGAGGACATCTGATCATACAGTGAGTGCACATACACCCAGAGTGGCAGGCAGCCATCCCAGCACCTGGGGAGCAGCTGGTGTTTAGGGGTCTTTCTCAAGGGCACTTAAGCCATGGATGTTGAAGGAGGAGACGGTGTTGTTCCTTCACATGTGAGCTCTTGCTTGAATGCTTTCAAATCCTCTCACAGAGGAGTAGAGGCTGCTGTGAAGGGGAAACAGATTCTCTTTTAACACACTCGATTTCAGAAGACATGTTGGATAAGCAGGTGTCTATAAACTAGAAACATCATGCATAGGCTGAAAGTGGCACAGAAAGGCTCTCCATCTCCATCTCTCTGTCTCCTGGCTTTCCTCTCTCCTCTCCCGTCTTCTCTCTTTCGTCAGGGCCCATCTCACTTTCTCCTTCTCTCCTGAGCAACGGCCCAGCGAATTTCATGGTTCACTTCACCGAAATGTGACAAATACTGTGTGACACAGAGAGACAGAGTGAACCTCGGTCTCAGCGCCGCCACCCCCCCCCCAACCCCCCATATATAGTGGCAAAGAGCAGCCACCTCGCTACTTCTTGACACCCCTCAATATCTGTTACACTGGGTGGTCCTCATCCTCCAGGTGTATGTAGTGTCAGCAAAAGGCCGAGCAACTAAGCAGAACTCTTAGCCATTAGAAAAAGTACTACCAAAGCTCAAAGCACTATAAAAGAAAGTGTCTATCCATCTTTCATCCACAGACATGTACACTTGTGCAGTACTGTGCAAAAGTCAGAGTCCACACTTCAGTGATTTAATTTCCAGTCAAAAGGACCATTAAGTACATGTGATTCATTCTTCAGGAATTCTCAGCAGGTTACACATAAGATGATCTGCTTAAATAAGGAAGCTCAAAAGAGAATCGGTGCAAAAATGCTTTAAAACTAGAGATGCATGAATACAGAGACTGGTATCGGGTATTTGCCGATACTGTTCATTTACTCATAATCGCAAACAAGGCTCCGATACCAACATCCTGCTTTAAAACTGGCAGACAACTCACAATGTCTGCGATCTGGGATTAGTTCACTATCAGTGATGGCAACCCAAGCAAAGCGGACTGCAGGGAGACCTGCAGAGAAATGCCGCACTGTTTTGACTGTCCTCGGACAAGGTTTTTCTTCACTCAAAGTTCCCATTTGCAAGAGCACTGTTCGTTCCCTGATGTGGTTTTCCTCAAACTAAATTATTTTGAAAATATTTTAAATTGGAAACTGCATAAAAACGTGTGTTTTTTTTGGACTGTGGGAGGAAACCGGAGCACCCGGAGGAAACCCACGCGGACACAGGGAGAACACACCAACTCCTCACAGACAGTCACTCTGAGCAGGAATCGAACCCACAACCTCCAGGCCCCTGGAGCTGTGTGACTGTGACACTACCTGCTGTGCCACCGTGCCGCCCTAAAGTTTTTAATTAAACAAAAATATTTGATTTATTAACCACACTATTACATAATGCTCCTGACTGCTTAAATCTAAATCAGTATCAGTGTTGATAAGTACAAACATACACACACTTGTACTCGTACTCAGTTGGTATTTATGAATCCCTATTTTAGACCATTTAGGTTTTATATCAAATCTGGAAAACAAAATAAACCACAGTGTTGTGTAATGTGTCCAGTTTGCCTTTTCTGGCTGTCTGTTAACTTCTGACTCCTACCCAGCATGAAAAACAAACAAACTAACCCTAACAATAACAGCAGACCTGGACGATATGGCCAAAATTTATATCACAATATATTTCTTAATTTCCGTCAATACGATATAATTCCCATGATATGAACAATAAATAAGCCACAGAAAAAACTGCCAAAAACTGAAAGCAACATGACATCATCATTAAAACCTCTTGGCTTAGTCAACATTGATATTTTTAAACTAACTTTAAAATTGAGTGCAATGAACTGATGGCAGCACCCTGAAAGGCCATGAAAATGAAATATTGAAAATGGGTAGAGATGGACAATAATTATATATTTATATATACAGGGGTTGGACAATGAAACTGAAACACCTGTCATTTTAGTGTGGGAGGTTTCATGACTAAATTGGAGCAGCCTGGTGGCCAATCTTCATTAATTGCACATTGCACCAGTAAGACCATGTGCATCCAATGGTTCAAACATTGTATCCTGAAGGCGGTGCCGTGTATGAGGGTGACAATGCACCAATACACACACCAGACTGGTGAAAGATTGGTTTGATGAACATGAAAGTGAAGTTGAACATCTCCCATGACCTGCACAGTCACCAGATCTAAATATTATTGAGCCACTTTGGGGTGTTTTGGAGGAGCGAGTCAGGAAACGTTTTCCTCCACCAGCATCACGTAGTGACCTGGCCACTATCCTGCAAGAAGAATGGCTTAAAATCCCTCTGACCACTGTGCAGGACTTGTATATGTCATTCCCAAGACGAATTGACGCTGTATTGGCCACAAAAGGAGGCCCTACACCATACTAATAAATTATTGTGGTCTAAAACCAGGTGTTTCACTTTCATTGTCCAACCCCTGTGTGTGTGTGTATATATATTTAAAAGTGCCATTTGAAAGTGAAAAAGCTTAGTGAAAGTGCAAATACTGTATCTGAAAAATCTGAATATCTTTGAAACATCACAAAAATTTGGAGCACTCTATTAAGCAATATATGTACACCCATTTTTTTAACTGATAAACTGTACTTAAAACTTGCAATTTTAAGAGATTCATACATGAGGAATAAAAATTAAAATGACAATTTATGACCTTTTCTGAGAACACTACAAAATTGTTAAGCTCTCAAGTAGCAGTTATTGAGAAAATAAATGAAAAAAATGTCTTATAACAATAACAACAACAATAACAAGACTTCAACATAAATGGCTGTGTGTGGAATTGTTTGGTGCATGAAAAGATTCAACCACAGAGATGTGGAACAATATCTCCATTCATTCATTCATACATTGTCTGTAACCGCTGATCTGGAGCCTACATGGAAACACTGGGCACAAGGTGGGAACACACCCTGGAAGAAGCGCCAGTCCTTAGCAGGCAGCACACATTCACACATTAACACACGCACACTCACTCCTATGTACAGTTTTGAGCAGCCAGACCACCTACCGACGTGTGTTTTTGGATCAAAGCACCTGGAGGAACACTGCATACGGCAGAGTTTAATATTATATTTAGTTTAAATTTTTTGTTTTATTTATTTGACATGAAAAAACTAATTCTTTGTATTTAACGTCCAGTTCACTGGAGATTTAGTGAATGAAGGAAAACGCCTGTTGGACGGTTCCACAGCTGCACAGAGCCTTAAAAGTGGCAGAAAGGAACGTGTATCAGTTGAAAGTCCAAATGCAGAGTGGTTTCCTGCTGCTAATCTCTGTGTTCAGCTGTAAGCGGTAATGGGCTGATCTAACCTTTCTCAGGAAAATAAGTGAGTTAGCAAAGTCCAGAGTCAGAGTCAGATGTCTGCGGTGCTTTGAGAGGGAAGAAAGATGAGGTGCGATCCAGTTTAATGTCCTCCTCTGAAACATGCTTTAAAATGACCTCCGACCGCTAATGACAGGGCAAATCGCTAAGCTAGCTGTAAAGGTGCAAGACACAGATAGGAATTACCTCGTTAAATATTTAATTTCCAAATTTCTCAAGTGACTTTTCTCGCCTTGAATCTTTAATGAAGATTTCTAACAAAGACTAATCAACAGTCCTTAAGATAACAATCGGCAAGCTCAGGATGTGTAATTGGGTCCGGTGGCCTATCCCTCGCTCTTTAATGCAGACGTACACTAACAGAGCACTAATACAGACCCACGCTGTCAGCAGAATGCAACACAACAAATACCACGCCTCATACACATACGTCATCACAATGCACACGGTGAAACAAAGACAGAGGAAGAAGCACTTTCCATATTCCACAGATCTAAGGGTTTGTTCATTACAATGCAATTACTTGTACACTGAGCAATACGTGTTGGGTAAAGCAGTAAAATGGTTTTAAATCAGACCACAGGTGGTTGCTTCTCTATTCCCGATTGATGCTGTCGCTGGTCCGGAATAATGCCGTGCTCCAAATGAGATTCTTTGAGTATTTGGTATTCTTAAGAAGCGGAGCTTCAGTATAATACACAGTTCTGAGCCACGGCAGCAGGAAAATGTAGACGTTCCGGAGATGTCAGAGCTAACTGAAGGTGACACATGGGCCGATGAAAATCTTGTCATTTATTTATGTGTCCTCAGTGGTGTGATGGCCCACGTATGTAAATGTCTTCCTCATTCTTCACTGAGAAATTAGATAAGGAAGCTGCTGTATTAACCGCTGGTCCGTGGGGGGATAAGAGAAAATTCATATTTGCACCATATATATATATATATATAAACACTTATAGGGCTGTTCCTTCCAAATAAGAGCCCAAAAGACGAGAAAATCAAAGAATAGGAACAAAGCTCAGATTTCACACAGCTGTACATTCAGCGCAGCCCATGGATCTTCATTAAGAGCAAATTAGAGAACATGTTCCTATTGCACAAAATGGAAATGAATGTGATTGGCTGTTCCAAGGATTTTTCACACCCCCCATATTCTTTTTTTTTTTTAAATGAAGCCCTTTTTCAATTTTTACTTATTTACTTATTTACTGTGGGGGGAGGTAAATATCTTTAATGCAATTCTACCATTTAGTGGAATTAAAATTCCTCTATATTTTAAGACCAAGTAAATGGAAACATGCATAACCTGTAAACTACTTTCACTTTGACAAACATGTGATTCAGTAATCTGACGCAGGGTGTAAAAACATTTTCCTGACTGTGTGAATGCCATTTCATCACTAAATTATTCACATCTCCTCCCTTTACATACTTATTTTATGAGGCTACATTCACACTACGACTGAACTGACCCATATGTGCAAAAACACTCCAGCAGCCACATTCAGTCAACAAGCACAGCTGTCCTACATCCTTCCGCAAGATTAATACATTCCTCCTTAATAAAGTGCTACTTTAAACTTGGAGGACAAACAGCAGAGACCAGAACAACCGCACTGACGTTTTGGCATTTAAAGAAAAGTGCACAGAAAGGTGAACGAATGGGTTTGTTTTAACGGTTGAAGCTGATGAAATAGAGGCGTTTTTTTCTGCCTAAGGAGCCGTTATGCCCTGCCGGGGTGAGGTGTATAAATTCATGCTTTATATAAGTATATCATAACTGTGCATTTAACTTTTTAAAAAATGTTACAATGAAAAACACATTTACAAAACATTTTACGTTCTTTTAATAATCATACGCCAGGTGTGTCTTAACTTCTATAATAATTACAACAACATAAACTACATCCAAGTATGGAAACGTCCCTTAGAATTAGTGAGTTCAGCTTTTTCTTAAGATGCACTCACTGTTTATACAGCTGTTCAGTTCTGCAGGTAAAGCTTGTATAAACTTTATAGGAATGCATTAAATTAAATGGGCTCTGGAGCAGCTGCACATGAGCCTAAACTGATGCCTGACGCCAATCACTTGGAGGAATGGGGCTCCATTCTATATGTCTGGGATGAGCTTGTTGAGCTTGGTTATTGTGATCCATAATGTATCAGACATCAACACATCTCACTAATGTTTACATGACTGATTGCCATCAGAAATGTTCCATTATCAAAGGGGAATAAATAACCTATTCATATCCGTAATTAAAGAAGAAACTATAAAAACGCAGGTCTCCAAAATTATTCATTCATATAGTGAACTCACTGAATAAAAGACTAGGTTTAAAGAAGTTGTTTAACTCCTCGAACCGACAGCGCGCTCTTGGCTTGGTTAGGAACCGTGCATGTTTATAAGCTAATGTTCAATATTTCATCTGGGACAACAAAACAACATAAAAGCAAAAGGAAATCTTTACAGAGGTGGATGTGCACACAATGCAGTGTGGTCATGCATGTCATTCCCAGATCAGTCCAGTCTTTCACACACATCAATGTCTTAAAAGTGCACAGCAGCGTGGACACACACACACACAAACGCAAGCCAAAGTGTGAGAGTATGGGCACACACACACACACACACACACTTGCAGGAGGCTCAGGAAAAGAGCTGACTTAACCATTTTTCTCCATTTCACAAAAGTAGCTGCACCGGTGTCAACATGATGAATGGGCGAGAGAGGAGTGTGTGTGCAGGCTTACTGTAGGCTCCATGGCTCCTCCTGAACGCCCATGCCCAACACCATATATACAAATGAAGGAGTGAGGAACACCACTATAATGAGCACTAACATGTGTTTTGACAACACCGCATCAAGCCCTTTCACAAATACAAATGTTGCGCAAACACTTCCCCGCTCCAGACAAATTTACACCCCACACTTACCCCCTCTGCATTCCATACATCACTGACTGTGCACAAGCTGAACGCATGAACACACTGCAGCGCTTCTGCTCTCACAAACATATACAAAAACATGAGAGGATAATCAGAGAGATTGTTAACTGATGAATTGATGAAGACATCCTATATTAAAAAAATAATAATAATTAATTTAATATATATATGTGTGTATATGTGTGTGTGTGTGTAATCTGAAAATACCAGCTGTGTCAAAAACTGAACTGATCTAAAACAGCTTAAGCTCAGTGCTCAGAGACACGTCATATTTGTTTCCTTTTGTTTGTTCGTTTGTTTTTCATTACTGATATAACTCTTCCTTTCATGTCCACAGAAGTTCAGATGCAGCAGAGATAAAACACTAAAACAATGTGATGTTCTCCAGAGCCTTCGCTTTTCTCATTCAGATCCAGAACAAGTCACTGCTGAAGCAGAGAAAAACTCCAAATTCATTATTGGAATTGGCTTATAGCAAAGCACCGAAATAACACTGCATACATTACCGCAGTGTATTACCATCGCCCTCCCCGCCCCCAACACACATACACACACTTCCACACAACCCCCAACTCCAACTCTCCCACCCTCAGGGGGGAAAAACGAGGCGTTTTATGTCTTCGTTTTTGCAGCGGTCATTAAACGAGTGAGAGGAGGATTAACGACTAGCCCCAACCTTTTACAGTGTTTGACTGAAAAGATGCATAACTGCCACACTCATCTCTGAGCTAGGTCCAGTGCACAATGTAGATATGCGAAACAACACTGTGAGAACTTCTAGGTCCAGAACATGTCTTTTTATTTCTTCCTCCGGCGTTCCTCTGAGCGCAGTGTTTACCAGTGTGTCTCGGGCTGAAAGCGATGCCGGAGAGCCCATTGTTTGGAGCGTCTGCATTTTTCAGCAGGCCTGAAGGTAAAGGAAAAGATAAATGTTTGGTACCACCTGCTGGACAGTAGATGTCACTTTGGAGAAAAATGAAGAGTGGTTATAGTGAGGGTTCACTCCTGCTGCAACCCCAAACCACTCCACTCCCGCTCCAGCACTCAGCAGGCATGAAGGAAGTGTCAAAACAGTACATAAATCCCTGTGAGGAACTTTCGGCCCAGGCTCATTCCCTTAAAGCCAGCTATAAGCAATTTCCATTAACGTATTAAATTCAAGTTAAACTGTCTCAACGTCCCATTAAAGCGCTTTAAAATGTTAATTGTAAATAAAATAATAAGGAAGGGATTGTTTCAAAGATCTTAATATGTGATTCCCTCTTCATTCCCAAAGTTACTTAAAAACAAACAAACAAAACAATTACTAAAAAATAAAGCTAAGGAATTTCAAAACTTCTAAAGCAAGTTCACAATCGACATTACTGTATGTACAGGTGTTAAAATCAGAGATATGAATGACTGTTTTGGCTTGTTTTTTAATCTACTGAAGCCTATTACAGAGATTTATGAACAGATGTTAAGATGGATTATACAAAACATACAGCCCAAATTGTGATAAAATGAGAATGCACGGTATCATCCAGTGAGAAAGGCCCTCTGTGTATCTCAACATAATCAATACACATTTCTATTTCATATTATGGTGGAAGGTGAGCATATATCCACTTTACTGCACCGATCTGATGGGAACCATATCAATTTAAGCATTTAAAACAAGCAAGGACATGAATCACCACTATTCATTATTTGGTGTGTCCATGAATCGAAGACTCAAAAATTAATCTCAGCAGTAGCGCTTGGGCTAGGTGAAAACATATGAGTCGAAGTGTTCAAATCAATAAACGCATCATACTTTTATAGCCTGATGAGAGTGTCGCATACAAAGGCAGGAATGAGTCTTCCCTGCACCCTCCTTGCTATGGATTAGAGTGATGGACTCTGGCAGCATATCAAAAGTGGAGTTTCTCCTTTTAAAAGGCACTTTCTTTCACAGTCTGAAATTACTTAAGTATAAATATTATTGAGATTTGTGATCAATACCGCAGAGATTGGATTTATTTGGCTTGCCGTTTGGTTCACTAAAAAGATAATGCAATCAGAAACACGCATTTACTTTGCACTTAAGGCCTATTATGAATTCTAAGATGGGGTCATGTGTGAATGATAGCTGGGGTCGATCCTATAAAAGTCAGGAGGAAAGAGGGAAGTCAGCACCTAGTTAGGCTTTCACCAAGAGACTATTGTTTGAACAAAAGCTCGACTAAAGGGTCAAACAACTAGTTAGATGCTATTGTAAAACTGACAATATTAAGCAACCACTTAAATTAACTCGTAGATCAATGGGCACCCCCGACAGCCCGATGAAACAATAGACCTGCGAGTATGTGTTGTCAATTTGTAGTTTTCCATTAGCATCTGTATAGTCAATGTTGCCTGTGGGGAAAAAGGGGATTAACATTTAAAAGAGAATGCATTATATGCCAAACAAAGAAACAAGAAAACAAAATATCAGCTCTAAAAAATGTCTACGTTTTTTTCCTTTTATTTGAGCAGGCTGCAGACTACAAACTGAGCCATAAACGTATTAGTTTACTGCAAGCGCCACAATAGTCATGCTATGCTAGAACATAGAAAAAGCAAGGTTCTTGGAGCAGTTTGCAATATCCCTATCAGGTCAGGCCACAACACGAATACCAGCGAGCCGAACACAAGGGACAATCCCTACGTTATTGACCCAATAATTTAAGTCATTGATACTATGCATGAAGGAAACCACTAGTGATCCTGGAAAAAAAAAGTAATACAGTATTGTTTTGTTCTGTGTGAGAGGGTTTAGCCAAAGCACACCTCTGTGAAATCTGCAGTTTGCTCAGAGCTATGGGCAGAATCATGGACATTACCAGTCCCCTGCCTGGGGTAAATGCTAAAGCAATGTAGTGGGTAGGGAAAGCATTAGGTCCAAACCAGTAATAGAGCATAATTCAGCTTCCCCTAGGGCTAAAAATTGCCTCCTGACTACTCTTTCTCCAAACGTTCCTCCAGTTTTCTCATCACACTTACTCTCCATTTGTAGCGGGCCTTCTTTTCAGCACTTTAATTGTAATGGGCCCATTGCAAGCTGTATTGGGTTAGATGGAGGTCTCCTTATCCCTATAAACAACAAAACAACACATCGCACCCCATCAGAGGGGCCTGAGATGAGGGAGATGAGTGGATTCTCATCACCTCCTGCACCTCCCAACTGCTGAGACATCGCTGGCTTAATAATGCAAAACTTCTACTTAAGCTCCCCCTGCAATTATCATTAAGGTTTTTCCTTCTTAATTTTTGATGAGGAACTAGGAGGGAAACAAATCTCGGAGAGCTGTGCGAACATTAACCAAAGGCAATCATGTGGCTTTGACTAATTATTATTACTGTGGCAGTTTTTATTGGTGTATTTCGCTAAGGCCCCATCCACCACTCTGCAGCCATTGCAAAGTACACTTTGATCCATCGGGTCCGTCTGCACGCTACAGACCAGAGACTAAGGGCGAGATAAATGTAATGTGAAGGTACTGTACACATTCACCTTCGTGCAACTCGTTTCCGTTAATGTTATCATAATGCAGGATCCGCGGAATGGGATGACTGCAGCGATAAGAGGTAATGCTAGGAATAATTGAAGACAGATTTATTTACCCTAGCCATGACACACCATTGAGCCACAAACTATAATCAAACTAGGCCAGAAATTCATGCTTCGGGCTTGTCATTGCATGTCATTCACATTCCAGTCATTTCCAGCCGATAAAGTAAAGAGGGGAGAACACGGAGCGATATTAACCCATCGCTTGTGATGTCAACTGCTGAAGGAAGGACAGCTTTCTATAATCAATGTCATGTCTCCATGCTTCAAAGAACCGCCAACCCTTTCCAACATGCATTCTAGAACATCAAAACTTTCTAATTAAAGCCGCGTCACAGCGATTCTGATGTGAATCCGGTGATTTGGCCGTGGGGGGCTCCTGACGAGTGCTGATACAGGCCAAACAGTCCTTGTGTAATTACAATTAGGAAACGCTCATTTTAAGGACTTAGGAGGGTGAGAGAAGGGGGAAGAAAGCTTTTGGAACAAAAATGTGTCCGAGATGACTCTCAATGGCACGCTCCACTGCAAGCACCAACAGGGGCATGGAAAATATTAAACGTTTACAGGCGTAATGACACAAGAAGAATGGTTACCGCACATTACAGGAGTTTCCGACTGCTGCATTCTGGGTCAGACGTACAAACAGAGGCACAGCGCCAAAAATATCTGACCTGGCACATGAACGTTCAGTAGACTATAGCTATGAAAGGGACAGCCCACAAGTTGAACACATAAGACGTGCATGGATTTCAAAACATGGAAACCTTGTTCAAAAAAATAATAAAAATAATTATAAAGTAATTTTAAAAAATGCACCTATATAAACACACACACAAACACACACATTTTGGGCTTGGGGGCTGGGGTTAGGTTTAGGGTTAGAGTTAAGGATACTGTGCCTATATCACTGCATATTACACGTATAAATTCAAATGCAAATAATAAATATACAGGTAATCATACATTTTACTGTAGGTCATTGCTCATAAGGCAACATGACGTGTTTATGATAAGTGACTTGCACCACACAAACTGCTCGGACCCATCAGGGCATGGAATACAGAAAAATGCTAAAGAATTTCTGTGGTTTTTTGAAACATAATAAGGGCAGCTGATCTCCCATTACCCTCTTACCCTCTTACTGTTTCACCTGGGGCCACTTTGGGCCACTTTTGCTAGGTACTAACCATGGCATCTGCTCTTCATGGAGATGCTATGACTTCTTGCCATCACAAGTTGGTCCTTACCAAAAGAGCTCAGATCCTTACACTTGTTAACACATCAACTTCAAGAACTGAATGATCACTTGCTGTTTAACATGTCCCAGCTATTCACAGGTGACACTGAAGTGGGATAATCAATGTTCTCATCACATGTGGAGGTTTTTTAATCTTCTGGCTGACCAGTTTGTACAGATGAAGTCCAGTCAGTTTCTAGCGTGAACCTGGCTAAAGCAGCTTTAATGACTAACACTTATGCATTTATGGAACTTAATGTAGGTTTATGTCATCAGTTATAAAAGGCGTATATAGGTGTCATGTAGCCTTATGAATCATGACCTGTGATAAAGCATTAAAAATATACATTTAGTATGTCTTCAAGGCTCGTGGCTCTGTTTAGTAGCTATGTACCCTGCTAATGCTAATGCTAAAGAAAAGCATCACAAAACTGTAACAGAAGCTGGTTTTAAAAGACACAAAAATCACTACAGGTTGTGCATATGTGGGTGAGTGTTAGTGCGGTATAGAATCAGCCACACTTCCCATATCTCCTCCCCTTTTCCTATGCAGTTCTCCTCCATTTTGTACTGTGCTTTTTTTCCAAGCTAACAGCCTATAAACTGTGCCTCGGAGTGTGTGCCAGGTTCATACATAACACACGGGCAGAGCGCCTCCAAATTGAACTGCTTCGTATGGCTAAGTTTATCAGGCCTTCAGTGCTCTCAGCCTCTTTATCTGACTCCATATTTCTCCACCGGTTCATGTTTTTCATCCGCGATCATAAACACATGCAGTATTAAAGCATTCGTGGCAGGAGCCTTTGTTGGGAGCTTGTGACTAATTCAGATCCTAGATGTGATGTGTTTCCCTTATGGCATGAGTAGGTGCACTCCATAAGCACCATGATTTAGACCTTAAACAAACAGAGAGCCCAAACAGCCAGGAGGGGATATTTTGCGTGCCACATTCCACAACAGTAATTGAGTTGGGATTGATCGCTTTCCCAGCAATTAGATTTCCATTGACAAATCCGTAAAAGCTGCGCACATAAAGCAGCAGAGGTGTGGTGGTCAGGTGCATTCCCTGCTCCCTCACCCTTCACTTCCAACCTCACACACTCGTCTATCATTCGCACCGGAATGGCTCTCAGCCACCTCTCTGCCAGGGCTGCTCATGTATGTTTCAGGTACTGCCATTTTCAGGAAGTGTGGGCAACTTTTGAAGTCGGAGTTAACATTCCGCACCATGAATGGGATTCGGCTTCGACCCTAAAGAATTGCTAATTTTTTCAGACTGCCACAACAAAGGCTTTGAAACAAGAAGGAGAAGAAAACTAAGAAGTAGACAAGAGCTAGAGAACCAGGGGACACATCCTAATTGCACCTATAAGAAGAGGGCAATCGTTTTAAACCTCACACGCTGCCTGTTGGTTGTTCAGTATATATTTGATTACTTATTTTTTTACATTTTAGGGGAAGCTGAGCTTCCCTTGCAGTCTTAGAGCAATCGCCACTGACATATACACATCACATCACATCACACACACACACACACACACATATTATATATATATAATATATATATAAAAATATATATATAAAATTACCCAATACATACTACAAAATAGCACAAATAATACAAAAACAAAGTTATACTATATATTACATTTCTGTACAAAACCAGAGACTCTCTCTTAGTAATTTAATTTCCAGTTTAAATAGCCAATACAAATTTTACACATTTTGTAGCTGTTGTTTCAGTCCAGAATAGATCAAGTACAATCCAGTTGCATGCAAAAGAAACTCAATGTGGAGCTGTCAAGAAGCTGTAACTAAGAAAAGGAAATAGAGAGAAAAGGCAGTTGACACTAGAACATCAAAGTGGACCTCTAAGACTTTATGGATTTTATAAACTTCTTTGACTCAAGTCTGGAAGTGTTTTTAACATGAAAAAACACCACTAATCATTTTTATTTATTGATCGATTTATTTCTGAAAAGCTAAAAATTTCCTTAAAGCAAAGCAAAGCCATGTTAAAACACAAACTAATCATGCATGTACATTGTAGTTTAACTCACTATATAAGGAGTGAGGAGGTATTTATATTGCAGCCAGAGACAGATGCTCTTGGTGATGTCAGCATTTTGGAAAATATCAGTTTTCTTTCATCCACAGGAGAACAGTGACAACAGCATTTGGAGAGCGTTTCTGAAAACCTTTACAGTGACATTAAACAACATTTTTGTGTGGATGGGAGGCCAAAACGCAGACAAAAACCTCAGTTTCTAAAAAAAATGGATCTGGGTTGACAGGGTCTCAGAATCCGAATATGAGTAACATGAACCTCCAAAGCCATTGCCTGGAAATTAAAAACAGCAAGGTAGGTTCTGACATTTGCACAGTGTAATTAGGCAAGGTATTTTTTATGCTTTTGATGCTGATAATCACAACACTGCCCACCAAATGTTGTGAACTAAACCTGTACTAAACCTCTCCAAAAATCTAATTTAATGCACAGAGTATGTGTAGCTGAAATATAAACACACAGAATGTATTCTTAATTTGATATAATGATGAGGCAGTTAGCTGAGCAGAGAGAAAGAAGAACATTATTTATTTTGTTTGCCTAACATCATGTAATTTTAATAAGATATATCGGTATCAGTTTCTGTCACTGTCTTGTTATTACAGAAACTGAGACCACCATGATGGTGGCCATCTATCAAAGCGTTACTTTGTGGAAATACCCAGAGACAAATGGTTTAGTGTGAATGATACAGTCAATCTTGAAGAGATTTGTAGGTAATCAGGAAAAAAATGGGTAAAAGATTACATGAATAATTTGTGGAACACCAACTCTGACAATCACACAGTTGCACAGCATGCTCTTGGGGGAGGAAACGTCGTTTGGGGAGACGGAGCTGAATTTGACTAATGACTTCCTCAGTGTGAACAATAGAGACAAATGTTACTTTAAATCCAAAATACTTAAATCCGGCTTTCGATGACTCCAGGCAAATATCATTACTCATGTGGGGCCCACCTCGCTCAGTGAGCGCATGCACAACCAGATGATGGCTTTCCCCAACTCAATCCATCACACAGACCCTCACACAGGCTCAGAGCCTCCACACAGGGTCCCTGCTAAGTGGAGGAGCTGCAACAGCTGTAGACGATACTGGGTGGTGCGCTTGGAGATGCCCAGCGCCCTGTTTAAAATGGCAGCCAGTGCACTTTAAAGAGCGGCGCGCCACAATCTTCCTCATTTGATGTATTGTTCTTCATCTTAGCAATTTTGGGAATAGCAGGTCTAACTTATCATGGTGTCATCTGCAATACATTGGCCCATAGGCACAGTGCATCACCTGAGCTGCTGATGTCACATACTGATGGGCCATCCCCTGCTCGTTATAATCCCACCCTTACCCTTGAGTAAAACAGAGCAATAGAGATGAGGAGATAAGCAATAAGTCATTCAAAGCTGTGCACTGCAGGGAGTTTAACACAGTAAAGAGCTGTTGATAGGCATGACACAAAATGGAGTATGGCATGTTTTCATGGAGCTTTTATAAAGGAGGGGTAAATTGACAAAATAAACAAATGTTTAATTGAGATATGTAAATTAATACTAACAATTTGGGGATCACAGAATTGCACTTATTAACATTGGTTGCAGTAATATATTTATTTTCAACATTACTTTCAGATGGGCTTTAGGTCTCAAATTTGCCATCACACTTACATGTTGTGTGTGTACAGAATGTAACCGCTGCACCATTTCAGGTGGAAATAGGAAGTTAACATTAGATTTCTTGAACTACAGATAGTTTGAAAGGTCAGAATGGGAAAACGTGTTAAAAAATGCATTAATAATTTAACACCTCATTGTGTTTATGCAAAGGTTAGTGTGGGATCTCGGTGAACATCTTGTTGTTTTTGAGGCTTTAATTTCCAGTGCACTGCAGTATATAAACTTTTTCTGTTTTGCAGCTCTCCAAAGCAGGTCAAGTTTCCAGAAGTAGCAATAAACCCAGACAGGCACTGGGCCTCTTCGCCACTAGATCTGATATGAAATATTTTGGATAGACGCAACAACAGAAATGCGCATTATCTCAGCAGTAGTAGTCTGATAAGAACAAGCTTATCTTCATTAAACGTTGTTACGTTCTGCTTGGCTGAATTCTGTTCACGATCATACAACACAAAATGAAAAGGTCATAAAATATCTGGTTAACTGTGAAGTTACTGACGTGCGAAGGATTGTTTAAAACTAGATTTTAATTGCCAACATGTACCATAACAGCTTTGGTATTACAAAGGTTTGCCAATGTAAACAACACTAGGAGTAAGGGACGGTCTAATTTATCAAACAGAACATTTAGAGGAAGACAGTGTTCTCAAAGTGTTCAGGTTTATGTTGAAGACCTCAGAGCACGTCGTTGTACCAACGTAGTATTACCTTCAATATACATATAAATGTAAGTTCTTTATTGTTGTAAATTGATCATTTTGATCCAACAATGTGGCACAGCAACACAGATTCTAAGTGATGTTCTGTTAAATCTCTGAATTCACTGTATTTCTCAAAAACGTCTCACATTTATGAATCTCTATTCCACATTATTGATAGAATGTAATGACTTTGTTTTGTGTTAGAGCTAGCTGTGGTCATTCTGTGCCAGCAGCTTTGGCGGGTGCTCTCTGTCCACTCTCTGTATCACTGCTCAAAAAGGGAAAGGAAAGCCACACAGATTTGGACAATGAAACTATACATTTATTTGCACAATGCACAATGAGAAACTCTCAGTGCGCATTCACTCTCCAACCTTGCCCAACAAAACTCGGAAAAAAGCATTGTGTAAAACAATTGCTTAAGAGTCAGGGAAATAAAAATGAAAAGTCAAGAAAAATGGCCAGCTATTTATAAATAATATTTAATTAATGAGCTTTTTAAATAATGGATTGAAGGGATGTAATTGCAGACGGTTTTATGATGACAGCTTTGGCTTTGCAGGGCTCTTTCTCCTCTTTTCAATTACAGGCCAGAACAGGGGGAGGCAGAGGGAGAGAGAGAGAGAGAGAAGAAACAGAAAGAAAAAGAGAGAGGGGAAGAGAAGGTTAGAGAGAGAGAGAGAGAGAGAGAGAGAGAGAGGAGGCTGGCGGAGGCTGAATTAAAGAGGCTTTTTGTCGCGTTTAATATCAATTCATTCCATGGACTGCTGACACAGGCAGTCCGGAGAGTCCAGGATTTATGGCTCCCTCTAATGGGCATGCTCAGAATCAAAGGCCCATCGTCAGCACAACCACCCAGCACTCGCTCACTCACTCACTCTTTCGCTCGCCCCAGCTCTCTCCTCTCTACTCTGCTCTGCACTCTGCTCCCATCTGCCTTCAAAAGACATACACACTCCTGCAGCTCCACCTCACTCACTCTCTCTCACACACACACACACACACACACATACCACACACTCTGACAGCAAGCACCACAGCCAAACACTTTCCTCTTATCAGTCTCTCACGCTGCCAAGAGTCCTCCCTAGCAATGGCCTGTCATTAGAAGGTTTGTTTGGAGTCCAAGCTGAGATAAGGCCACTCCTACTACATCAGAAAAGAGCAGATCTCCCAGTCTGAGGCTGAGCGCAGCTATTAGTCAGATATTAGTGAGCACTATGAGTAGTGTGTGTGGCAGGGGAGAGAGAGAGAGAGAGAGAGAATTTTAACTAAAAATAAAACACCACCATCAATGGTGCACAGAGCCGCCTCAAAGTCCCTGTCAAGATTCTGCAGTGTCTTATAAAACATAAAATCAGTTTTGATCCTTGATTGCACCAAAAAGACAGACATCACAATCTACAGCAGAGTCCAGCTTTTTCTTTCTGTTAAAACAGCAGAATTAGCATTAGCTTGACCTAAAAAAACATGAATCAACTGGCACTTTTTCCCTTTTTTCTGACCGTACGGATAAACAAACATACAAACATGAAGGCTAAATCATTCACCAAATGCATGAAAAAGTGATATTAAAAATGTAAATAAATCTTCCAGTCTAAAACACTGTATAAAAAAGAAAGAAAGAAAAGAAAAACAGAAAGAAAAAGATCATGAAAGAGAAGATTACAGTTAAACAAGCAAGATGAAGGAGTGAGAGGCAGTGGAAGAGAGAGAGAGATGTATGTGGGCATGTATGCCAGAGTATGCTCCCTTACACACACACACACACACACACACACACACACACACACACACACACAATAACACTCTTCCTCCACACACTCACCTGCCCAGCTGGGGGTCTCCATGTACAGTGGGCTGTGGCTGAGCTGTGGTCACTCACTGCTGCCAAATGAATCAGTCCTAAGAAAAAAAAAACACACACACACAAAACCAGTTAACTACAAAACTCACATAAATACACTGCACGCTGAGAGTATCACACATGATCCACTCTTAGGACACATGCACCATTATTATACATGAGGTATATTTAAACAGGGCGGCACGGTGGCGCAGCAGATAGTGTCGCAGTCACACAGCTCCAGAGACTTGGAGGTTGTGGGTTCGATTCCCGCTCCGGGTGGCTGTCTGTGAGGGGTTGGTGTGTTCTCCCTGTGTCCGCGTGGGTTTCTTCCCACACAAAAACACACAGTCCAAAAACACATGTTGGTAGGTGGATTGGCGACTCAAAAGTGTCCATAGATGTGAGTGTGTCAGTGAATGTGTGTGTGTGTGTTGCCCTGTGAAGGACTGGCGCCCCCTCCAGGGTTTATTCCCACCTTGCGCCCAATGATTCCAGGTAGGCTCTGGACCCACCGTGACCCTGAACTGGATAAGCGCTTACAGATAATGAATGAATGAATATATTTAAACAATAAAACCGATATGACATGGTTTAGGTTCAAAAGAAAAAAAATAATCCAAAAACTATTGTAAGGTCTAACAATAGACAAAAGCAAAACAAAATAAAAACAGACTTGTACGTGGATTAACGTTAGAGCTGTTTTATAGAGAGTACAGGGAAATGTACAGAATAAAGAACATCTCTGTAACTCAATGACACTTAAAGAGCACATATTCTCCCTAGATTTCACAAGTTAACTCAGTGCCCTGGGGTCTTAATTAAGTATCTGTGACATGCTTTCGTCAAAATTCAACAAGAACCCCCTGCAAAAAGAGAAACAACAACAACAACAAAAACATATTAGGATCAATTCTAAAGCTCCTGCATTCTACATAAGAAGCAGCAAAACATACAAAAAAAGTCTAAACAGCTTGTTTTGCCCATGTTTTCATACATAACACAACACATTCACCTCGTCCAGAGTACAATACATCCATCATCAATATCATCATCAATCAGATCTAAACACCTGTCCAAAGTAGAGTATTAAAATGTTTACCTGCTGTTATTGATAATTTGTTGATAGGAGTGTGCTCAGTAATGCAGTAATGGCAATACCTCTCTTGATACTTCAGTGTTTTTGGCCCTGCATTCATATCCTCACTGTCCAATGAAAACCAAAACCATAACTTTACAGGAAACGGAAGTAATCTTCGTAAATTTCAATAGGATTCAATATGAAATGATTTTATTAATTTATTTAAAGTGATTTTGGAACAGTGATGATATTTAAGGTGACTCCTACAGATCAGAACTACTCTACCAGGCCTTAACCCAGGCCTTTCACGACTGTGTCTCAGCACCAGCACACACTACTTTACTGCCACAAAGCAGCCACACACTCACACAGCCATGCTCTGACTTACTTTAGCAGAACAAAGCGTGAATAATGTGCTGTCAGGAGTCTTCACTCGCTATACTCGCATTTGAATACTGAAAGTAAACACTGAATCTGCAAACACGTGACACTCATTAAGCGCAGACATGGCAGGCTTTGAGCCTCATCTGCTCCCTACTCCTGAGGAATCATGTCCCATTAACCCTTTTCTGAGGGAACACAGCTGAGGCCTAGACACACAGCAGCAGACTAAATCATTCCATTTACCAGACAAGCTGAAGGATTGACATCACTGCTGAGGCTGCTATCAGCAGGCAGCCTAAAAAAGACTGGGATGAGCCAGATTTTGTGCGTGTGTGTGTGTGTGTGGGAAGCGGGCACACTGTATACTAACTTTCCAAACCTTTGCATACACCCCTTGCAATTAGTATAAAAGGGTTCATGGTACTCACTATAAAGATCTTCAATGGTCAGGACATTCACAGAGTAGGTATGATTTGGGTGGAGGCTCATTCTCATCGCTGCAGCGACAGTGACGTGGTGGTGGTGTGTTAGTGTGTGTTGTACTGGTACAAGTTGATCAGACACAGCAGTGCTGCTGGAGTTATTAAGCTCTGTGTCCACTCACTCACTGTCCAAGTCAGAGACAGCAGCTCATCTGTCCCTGCACAGTTTGTGTTGGTCGACCTCTAGTCCTTCATCAGTAATATTTTTCGCAGGTGGACTGTTCTCAGTTCAGCACTGACACTGGGGGCTTTAAAATTCCAGCAGCACTGCTGTGTCTGATCCACTTGTACCAGCACAATACACACTAACATCACCACCATCAGATCAGTATATATATATATATATATATTATGCCAAAGAAAGCACTCCACAAGAAGAGAAAAAGGAGCAAAAAAGTGTGTGTGTGTGTGTGTGTGTGTATTAAAGAGAAAGAAAGAGCAAGTGTCTTCTCATCATGCTCTCATTTACTGAGAGAGAGAGAGAGAGAGAAGAGAAGGAGAAATGGCAATGCTGCAGCTTTTCCCTGGGCACAGGGACTGTACAGCACCAAACACGGGGCCCCAGAGAACACATGCAGCACTCTGCAAAAAAAGAAAAAAAAAAAAAGCCTCTTTCTGTACATTACCATAATTACACTGCCTTAATGGCCTCTATTGCGGGCCATTCTGATTAAATATGCATAGTGCCCTGGCCATATCCATGCAGCTTGATAAAAGTGTTGTTCTTCTGTGCCATTAAATAGTTAACATTAATCTGATATATAGAGTCGCTATGTTTATTAAAAAACAGCACTCATCAAAGGCCAAGATATTCTCTCTCTCTCTCTCTCTCTCTCTCTCTCTCTGCGTCCATCGGGACATGTCTTACTCCATTCTGAGTGTTCCCCTCTGTGGTCAAGAGCAGAAGTGAAGTCGTAGAAACGGGAAGTCTTTAGGGAAATCCAGTGCAGTACTGGCTGTGTGAGAATTAATTTATGGTGAATTTCTACACGCTAGCCAGAAAATGGGCACTCAGAAGAGGGAAAAAATAAGCTGCACGCTGCATATCAACAACTCCCTGGATGCAGCCGCAACACACAGGAAGGAGTGCAGGTGTAGCACACTACATTAGGCAGGTTGCTGAGTACACTTTGCTTCAAACCGCAGAAATAAAAACACATGACATGTAAAAGAAATTGGGATTTGTTTTTCACCTTCTGGACAATGACAGAACTCAAAAGCGAACGGTGTGTGAACATACTGTTCATTCTGCTCATCATCGATGAATCAATGGATTACAGTAGCATGAGTGCATCCACACAGTGGAAAAACAGCACGCACGGGGAAAAATATCTGAAACCAATCTTAAAGAATGAGTTGTGCGAATAAAATACTGAATCAGACACGGTGTGATACCAGGTACCCATACTCACTCAGTATGAGTAGAAAATGAGATCTAGCCTGAAATACCACACAGAACATTAGCAGGGTTAAAGATCTGGCTGATGATCTCCATCTGCTGTCGTGTTTGATAATATAAGACAGAGTCACCTTCACTTCTGCTGCCATGGATTTAAAAAAAAAATTGAAATAAAAAAAAAAAAATCTCTGACTGTGGGGTAACACTGTTCAAACTGGTTTGTTTACGTTCTGAAGCTCTACGATTTTTTAAGGAGGAATGGAATGTCTGAGGAAAAAAATGAGTGTGTTTGTACGTGGCTGAAGTTTAACTCGACTGTAAGTTTTTATTCACTCATTTGTAACTCAAGCTGTTTAGTTTTGTAGCACTTTGCAGTAAAGCAGTTAGCCGTTTCTATGAATTTGAACACATTTCCACCTTAAATAATCTGAAACAGTAAAATTAAGTCAATATTAACCACCTATGGAGGAGGAATACAGCAACATCCTCAACTCAGTTCATGCTTTTTGCGGTTTGGAGATCTATGTGATGCCTTTACACTGCCATGAGCAGGGGGAGAGAGAGAGAGAGAGGGAGAGGGAGAGAGAGAGAGAGAGAGAGAGAGAGAGAGGGAGAGAGAGAGAGAGAGAGAGTGAGAGCAGCAAATAATGAGGGAACCCTCAATTCTGTTTAAAACTGTGAACGTCACCTTTAAGGTCTGATGTGATTATGTTATCTGGGCATTACTTCTGGTGATGTAGTAGAAGGCTTGAGGAGTTTTAGGATAACTGTTTGTGTTTAAATACTCATTGTAAATGTGTCAGGTAAACATGGCTTTTTTAAAGCCTAAAGTAAATTAGTTCTAAAAAAAAAAAAAAAAAACAAGAGCAAAGAGAAACTAGGCAAGCCTAGTCTAGCCGGACCGCCATTAGCCATGTAGCCATTGTCACAAAGGTTTTTCTGTTACCCTTGTCATTGAAAAAGCTGGAGAAGCTTTGGTACTTCATATCAATGTCTTTGATTACAACAATATCCAATAATAACAAACTATAAAAGTAGCTTATCTTGTCAGTTGCTGAGAGTGTGTGTATGATCATGGAAAGCCTGTTATTGTCTGTTCATACAAAGCTACAAAACTGAAGCACCGTTTTGAGATGACATTAAAACAGCAGACAGCAACAAGATAACACTTAAGTTTTTGAACCTTTCTAAAACCAAGCACCTTAATGTTTTATCAACCAAATAATCTATACTTGATAAAGCAACAGGGTCCGACTGATAAAACGGTGCTGTAACAAATTCAGAGCCCTGTTTATTTTGAGTAACACATCGCTCTGGTGTTCTGGCTTTAATAATCCGGAGATTTTGCCCGTTTTCTTGTAAAATTAAGCAATAAGCTGTGCAGATGTGATTTATTCTTCAGAAAGTCAGTAACAGTGAGGTGTGTCCGTGTATTCGTGTCGTTATAGGAACAGATAAGATGACTTTCAGTTTGTTAAATATATAGTAGAAGACAAAAGGCTGTATCACAGAAACATTCTTCAAACATAAAGAAGAGACTACGATAAATATTACCTCAACAACGTTCAACACATTTCTGTTCGAGGCTCCAGTAAAACACTCAGCTGCACCGCGGTGGATGATGGACCTACAGCGCTGAAGCGGCGCGAGTGTGTCCCAATTCAGCTCTCAACTCTCTGGCCCTTTGAACACGCATTTGTTTAGGTCCCAGAACGAGTGCTTGTCCAGGGAAAAGAGGACCTTTGGTCACCGCAGAACAGTTCCAAATTTAATTCACGAACTGCAATGTGAAATATGGCTGAACTAACAGTGTAATGGTGTAGTGGCGCCACTGTGAAATACGGCTGAATTAACAGTTCCTACTTACGCATGCGCTTTTCAACATTAGATGTCAGACGTCTTCTAGGCCGGCCCGGTAGTATTCAGCCCACAAATACATCACAGCAGATTCATAATTGGGAATTCTTAATGTATTTGGTATATATTAAATTCTGAATACATTTGGAGTGTGTTGGCGGGTGCTGGTCATTTACATCATATCACACTGTCTGAATATTCTGTTAAACCTGTATCAGATTGGTATCTGCCAATAACGTTTCAAACTTAACGTTTCAATATCAAACAATACAAGGAGGTATTGTGCCATCGCCTTTGTTATATCAATTCACACATCAGTGCCCACATTGTGTATTAACGCGGTTTACAATCTGAACTTCACAGTAGCATCTGCGTCTGGGTAATTATTACCATGTGGGTGGTATGAAAAGAAAAAAAAAGCACTGCTGCAGCTGTACATGATACAAGTGTACACATTATGCAGTCTATTGTCTGTTGGTATGTGTGCCGAGCTGTGCCTCAGACATCGAACCCTTGAGAACGTATTGATCTAGTCCCTACGGATCTCTCTCTCTTGCTCATACACAAACACACATACACAACTACACACACCCTGTCTGTATTGATTTCATCCCCACAGAGCATCGCTCTTGGTCCCTCCTTTCCCTCCAGCTCCTCTCTGTGTGTAATGAATTGCCATGCAAGAGCTCTAGTGTTTCGGGAACAAAGCCAAAACAATTTGTTATTTCATCACAAGTAATTAAAATCTGTTTCTTTTCCTGTTGTGGTGGAGCTGATTAATTATTTGGATGGTAAAAAGGGATAAATAACATGGAACTGAAGAGCACTGTGGCAAAAACAATAAAACGGCAATCACTTGTGCTACCCTGATGTTGCAAGCAAGGAGGGGGAAAAAATACCATCCCACTAAAGTCTATTTGCCAAGCGATTTAGTTTCCTACACAGCAATAAATTAATTGGGCACAGTTGTGTGGTGAAAAGCAATGTCATAATGTAATGTAATGTCTCAACTATAAAGTGCCCCGAGGCTTGCTGATAGAGGCTGGAGCTTCAGTAGGAATCCCCTTATGCCAACAAGTGCAGAGTCATCTTATTGCTTCAGGACATCAGACAGGAATACCTGTAGCATAAGCATATCAGACACACGCTAGGCTCCACGCTGTTTTGTGCGCCCATTAAAACAATTGACGGGTTTTTCATCGCTGTTGGGCGACCGTTAGCCAATAGGGCCACTGTATCTGCTGACTCGTGCCACTTCAAACCATAATGAAATGTGTAATGAGAGCAAATAAGAGGAACACAAATAGGAAAACTGTAGCTAGTTTCCATTTCAGAGGGCCTGTCTACGGCAGCGCAAAGAAAAGGCCATAGAATCAGAGGAATCCAGGCTACAGTGATTCTGTAAGACGCACGTTTAAGAGATCAAAGGAACGCACCGCAACACCTATTTGTGTGCTTGCGTGTGTATGTTCCTCCTGTGTTTGAAAAGAACAGAAAGGACCAAAAGTGGATGTGCAGGGAGCACATTTTTCAAGACAAAATGAGAGGTGGAGGAAAGGGAAGAAATAAATGGAAGAAAACGCCCACAGCAGTGCCCAAACACAAAAGGACAATTTGAATTCGTAACGTTCCGTCGGAATCCTCTTGGATTCACCCTGGCTTTGTAAAGCAG
This sequence comes from Hoplias malabaricus, assembly GCF_029633855.1. NCBI lineage: Eukaryota > Metazoa > Chordata > Actinopteri > Characiformes > Erythrinidae > Hoplias > Hoplias malabaricus. Next base: position 12,408,625 of record NC_089802.1, read on the forward strand.
ATTAGACGAGCAGGCTACACGGGCTCAGTAAATAGAGCTGTTACTCCATTCATCCTCGATTCACAAAGTAAATACCCTACCACCCCACACCCCCTCCAATCCCACACACACACACACTGACCTGGAAACAGCAGTGAATGACAGAAAGCCAGCAGCTCCTACAGGGAGCCTAGAGCAGAGCCCTGAAGTGTGCCTCTTCGTATAGTCCAGTGTAATTTGATTTGCATAATCAGGCAGCAGGAGCCCACATGAAAGCTGATCCCTCTGTGCTGTGAATGAACGTATTAGAAGGTATAACATCTACAGCAGGGATTCAGCCGGTATGCATGTTTCTAATAGGCAGTGTTTGACATGAGCATTACTAACTAGAGCTCTACCCCGGGGGCCAGGACCCAGATCTTGATCCTTGACACTCAGACTCGAGTTGAATTTGGAATGTCAAGTTGAACTAATTTTTAAAATGGAAAATGTTGTCATTTAAGGCTGGAAAAATGGACAGTTATGATAAAATCCCACAGTCTACAGGCCTACAGCCTCTGGGTGCTTTATGAACTATTTATAATTTATAATTTGGTCACACAACTGTGTTTAATATTCTCCAGGAGCATTTACTTACTTTTCAAACCCATACTGAACATATCTTTAAAAATATATATGTATTGACTCGGTGAGGGAAAAAAACCAAAACATTTTATGAATGCGTTTCTGCATTCACTCTATCTCAAACTCAAATGTGCTAGTAATAGCTGGTTGTATCCAAGCAGAACTGGTGGATGGCTTTTTTCACACCATTAACCATGTGTGTGCAATTAACTGGCAAAAATGCAGACTCAATGCAAAAATTATCCTGTTGGCCAAGACCGCTGACGTCACCTGATCATAAAATTATCAAATCACCCGAGCCTACTGGACCTTCCTGAGAATAAATCACAGATAACAACCATCAAAACAGCACACACACATTCTCTCACACACACATGGGGCATTTAATAAGCCCTTAGTTTTGGTAAGAAGTTAAACAAAAAAAATTATTTTGATTGTCTTATGCAATCATAGTTAACATATCTACTTTTGTCCCACAATTATGTTTTCAATTTTGGAAAAAAAACCAAAATTATATAATGTTTCCCAATCATTAGAAAATTACCTTACACTCAGATCTTTCTTCAAATTTGGAAACAGGTGAAACTCAGGGCTGAGTCCAGGCTGTAGGGTGGACGACTAATGTCTTGGAATCCACAGACATCATCGACATACTTGTGTTATTCATAATGGTTAAGTTTTCATGGTGACTGCAACAAAGTGTTGGAAATGTGCAATTACCTGCATAATTAGTTGATTATATCAATACAGAGAACTTACTCAAAGTGCCTTGTGTTTGTGAGTAGTCGCTGTCCAAAGGAAAATCATGTACAGGAGGTCCTCGGGTTACGTCAGTCCCGAGTTACGATGTTTCGTGGTTACGACACATCTCCCATTTACTGTATAAAGCCTTGTTTCGACTTAAGTGGTTTTGCGTCGTGAACCTCGTAATGCGAACTTCGTGTTTGGTGTGCGCGGTGGAAGAATACACGGTTACGCGGCTCGGGACCGAGGAGGATAGGTGTTAGGATAGGATAAGTGCTTACAGTATGTTATTTAGGTACAGTATGTACGTATGTTCTGACTTACACCGAAAATCGCTTTACGCTGCAACGCAGGAACGGATCAACGTCGTAAATCGAGGACCCCATGTATCTACAAAATTGTAACTTTCTAAGAGAAAGAATACCCTTCTTAACTGTTACATTTGTTATGAATAAATAAATAAATGGCGTTTTTCTATTGGTCCACTCTTCATGAAATTTTCACACAATGTGACAGACAGCTGCTGTGTTCAAAACGATGTGTTAAACTGGAACTCAGGTATGGATATAAATGTTTTCCTTTGGACATTTACACAGATGTATACGTGATCTGTGATTTCAAAGACTTTTTTTTTTTGTCTCCACATAATTTGACAGAATAAAATGTCATCATCTTATTTTACAAAAACATTGGAACTGAGTCTATACGTGAGGAACTAAGTCTGATGACACTGGCAGAGTAACTGCAGCTTGCAAAACATCAGACTACAAAGCTCTCGCTCCTCATTGTTGTCAGTATAACTACATTACAGGGAATTCTACACGCCGCACTCTTATATGCTTTGCTCATGTACTGCATGTGCAGTAGAACAGTTCATAGGTCACCCCTCTCCTCTGACCATCAGCGAGGCTGAAATATTACTCAGTGCCAGCCCTGATCTCCTTTGTCTCATATTGCACTGGGTAAGCAGTAAATAGTGGGCCGGTCCGCGGCGGCCTGGCTGAGATATATGAGAGTAGTGAGCGGACGGCACTCCCCAGCAGCCCTGCTCAACCACATGTAGCAAATGTTAATGAGAGCTCCCAAATGCCAGGCCGCTCTGGAGACTCTGCCATTAACCGCATCCGATAAATAATACAGTAGGATGCAATGACTGCAATGGACATATCCGGCATATGGGGTTGTGGGGTGGTGGTGGTGGTTAGAAGCGGATTGAAAAATATATAGCATAGTGAATTTCTCCAACGCTGATCATCAGCTTTTCTAGTCAGTCTTGCTGTAAAACGCACCACTGCAATCTGAGTTTCTACATTAACACATGGCACAGGCATGAATACAGCTTCTACTGGACAGGACTTGAATAAAAAAAAAAAAGCTTAAATTAAAAACATTTCATTTTCAGTCTGTCACACACTGTCACACTAAAACAGCTTGCTTTAATACTTCACCTCATTTCAAATCATCGCAATTTTAATATGCGATCGACTAAACATGCAGGTATGAGATTTTATATTGAAACAGCTATTTACAATAGTGTAACTTTCAAATGTCAAAAGTGCAGTGCTAATAACAGCATATAGGTTTTAAACAAGCTTTTAATTGTCATACAACAAACATACAACACAATTGTGCTCTCATCTATGGCAGTGAACGCACAGTTGGGGGTGATCTGTGGATGTTGAGGGAGCTTTCCTTCACTCACCCCACCACCACGTTTTTCAGCCAGCTGAGGGGCTCAAACACAAGACCTTCCTTTCCAAACTCTGCTGCTCTGATCATTAAGCCACTAATAACACAGCGATTGTGAACTGACAGGTACGGGCTGAACCAATCAGAAGCAACCATCACATCAAGTGTCACAATACATTCTTTATTCAAACTTTAAGTGCCAAATTTCTCTTTAAGTCTTTTGATCACAGTCCAAAGCAAAGCCTAGACCCAAATTTACAAAAATTATTTTGAATTACAGTATTGACCTAAAACCAACAACTGTCCCCCAAATTGATCCACACCACAGGAGTGAGGTGGGTTTAGTCTGGTGCTGATGTTGCATGAAAATGATTTAATACAAAGCTTCTTCATTTCTAAATACATCTTCATTTCTAACAGACTCTTGGGTAAACCTCCCTTCATGATGTACTAATTCCATCATGAATTTCTCTCAGTGCAGCCAGGATTCACAGGAGATATTAGGAAACCAGGAATATATGACGCAGAGTAATAGGACCATGGAATAATGAAAAGGCTGGAATTAGAGTGGGGAGAGGAGGGTGGGGGGACTTTAAAATGAATTATGGCCCACCATAAAGTACAGGCAAAAAAACTGTAAGTCCAAAACAAAATCAACAACAAACAAACAAATAATTACAAACAACGACACGGTTTATTTCCAATTTGAGTTGATTTAGGAAAACATAAATAAACACTAAAAAGTAACAAGGGTGTAAAGCAAGCCATAAAAATCCATCACTCTGGCTTGGCTGAGGATGGTGGGGTTGGTGTGAGTGGGGGGAGGCGGTGGGATGGGCACATGGTCCCGGTCGCGAAATGTCGTTAGTTTGTCATCAGCGACTTTCCTCCGTCAGGATCAGGACAACAACGTGGGCCAACTTTATAGCGCGAGATGAAAACTGGATTTTATGGTAATTATTCAGAAGCAGCACGGATTTAGTGAGTTGTTAAATTGGAAATCAAGCCATCGTTGGAGGCAGTAAGACTGTCATCCCATTTTCATTGGTGTCCCACAGTATATCATTGCATTATGGAAGCGCTGTAATTATGTTTCTAGTGCAAACATGCAGATTCCTGGTGCAAACACTGGAGTTGGCTCTGGATTGGAGGCACAGAGTCTGATAACACTGTTTTTTTTCTTTCTTTAACATTGAGCTCAGTGTTTTCAGCTCCAGAAGCTCTTAATCCATGCTAGATTGGTTTTTAATTAGCTGATCTCAGACTGTGGCATATGTAGTCCTTTCCCACAAAACAATTTTATTTTTTGTTTATTGTGCGTTTTACCTCAGCAATCTGCAATGTAGTTTTGGCCACTCTGTTCCACTGTTTGCAAACTTAAAACAGTTCTTCAAAAATGCAGTCATTTCCTCTGAAATAGAGAATAAAGTTATATCAGAGCGGCCGTGAACTGAAATCTTTTTCATTCATGCATAGAAAATGCACAAACCGGGCTTTTCAAAAAGGACAAAGCCACTAAAATTATGACGATGGGTGAACTGACTATTAATATGAGCTTCTGGATGTTCCCAAGAGATGCAGAGGTCTAACCGTTGGCCTCATCAAGTTCTTTCTCTGGTGATGCCTTGTACTATTGGGCTGGTACAAGTGGATCAGACACAGCAGGACTGCTAAAGGTTTTAAAGCCCTCAGTGTCCCTGCTGGACTGATGAAAAAATAGGACAACCAACACACATTGTGCAGCAACAGATGAGCTCAACATCTACAACGTGGACCAACGAAGTAAGCGTGTCACAGATAGTGGACAGTGTTTAAAAATTCAGGCAGCACTGCTGTGTCTGATCCACTCGCATCATCACAACACACACAAACACCACCCAAACCTCAGTGTCACTACAGCGCTGAGAATGATCCAGCACCCAAATCATACCTGCTTTGTGGTGGTCCTGTGCGGGTCCTGACTATTGAAGAGCAGGGAAAATGGGGATAAAAAGGTGGACTACAGTCTGTAATTATAGAACTACAAATGAGTGTAGACACGTGGTAGATGTTCTTAATCCAGTGAGGAAGGATACATTTTTCAGGATATGACAAAACCCACTTGCAAATAAAAGAAAGAGGAAGACAGAGAGAGAGAGAGAGAGAGAGAGAGAGAGAGAGAAAGAAAACAAAAAAGGAGTTTCCAGCACTAAAATTTCTGACAATTTTATAAAGAAAGAAAAAGACACAGAAAACATGGGTGTGTTAACACCTTAACGAAAGATTTGACCACCCAAGAAACCCCTCAACATGAGTGTGAAAGGACCTATAGCTGTTACTGAAAAGAGGAAAGATATAAAATAAAATATATATATATTTCATAAAATATTAAACAATAATAAATAGAAATAAATATAGAAAAAAAGGAATAATAAAAAATAATGTATACACATGCACACAATATATATATCTCACAAGAACGGTCTCAGATATATGCTCAGTACTGTACATCACCCGTGGAAAGATCTGTGCAACTGATTTCTTTTTGTTGAGTAAACTATCTAGATGCTAAATGAGGTGATATCAGAAGAGCTTACTGGCAAATAGTCTGCAATCAGTCTGGCTGAAAAGGGCCACTGCAGAGGCCATGCAAAAAATGCACAAATAAGCTGGCAAACACCTGAGCAAATAGCCACACACAGCAAGACAAACGATTGCCCAAGGTTTATGGCCATATGGCACCCAAACACACTGCAAACAAAGGCAACAAACTTGCCTGTGGACAAACTTCGGAGTCATTCTGCTTGGCCATGCAATACTCTACAATACATACAACAAAATATGAGAAAACAGACACAAACTGTGTGTTACAGTCAATCAAGACCTCTGTGACTGTGACTGTTATATATATAAACTGTTGCTGTTTTACACATGAAGTAAAAGGTGATGACACTGACAACTGTACATGTAATTAGTTACTGAAACCTGAGTGTGTGTTTGTGTGTGCACACATATGAGTTAGTAACTCAGGCTGCGCTTGACAGGTATGTTTGTATATATATATATATATATATGTGTGTGTGTGTGTGTGTGTGTGTGTGTGTGTGTGTGTGTGTGTGTGTGGTGTTTGGTGTGTGAGATCTTCAGACAGGCTAGAGAGGCACGCCTAGTGCTCATCCATTCTCGGGGTGAACTCGATTTCACGGGTTAGTGCGAGACAAGCCGCACTGCCGAGGTGCTGGAGATCCGCCGGCGCTTTTTATTAAGCCCATTTCTGTTCTCAGTCTATTTAGAATCAGTGTTTGCTGTTCTGGCTGACAGCTCTGAGCTTCCCTCCTTCTGACAGCCAGCGAGGGGCCGCACCTCCATTCACAAAGCGTCTGCTGCTGGCACCACTGCACCGACAGCAGTAAAAAATAAAATAAAATAAAAACACTCCTCTGAACACTGAATAAGAATCATTACAAATCCTAAAAATACATCACTGTTATAATAACAGTTCCGAGAGAGAAAGAGAGAGTCAGAGAGAAAATGTTTACAAATTTTACCTCAACTGCTCTTGATCTAATATCTCTGAAGATTCTTTAAGTTAGCTTAGAAGCTACAAAGCTAATACAGCTAGCATACAATAGCACCACACAATGTATTCCAACACAGTCTCTAATGGACTTGCTAATGTATATACTGACCCTTTAAAACCACAAAAACATACAGACAGTAAAGTGGCTGTTAGCATCTGTCAGCTCTGTGGCTAAAAGTCTGTATATATTGTCATAAGCTTCTACCATTTTACTTTTCTCGGTTTAAACGTACTGTTTCAGTGGCATTTGGTTGATCTTGAGCTGTTTAACTTCTTTGATGTGCCTGATGATGATTTCTAAAACCTACCTAGCTCTGTCATGTGCACCTCATGGATCAACAGGTTGGAGGTTCTCCACAAAGGCAACTCTATAATCAATTAAGGTTATGACATGAGGGACATTCATTTTACTGACTGTGGATGACCATAGCCATGCTGTGGAAGAGAGGAAGGTCAGTAGCAGTGACAAGGTGTGATTAGGGAAAGTAAAGATCAGCAAAGTTTAGATTATGAAGATTTCTTAATGCTAACTGGTTGATTAAGTCTTGCATTGCAAGTTAGCTACTCTAGTCTCACAGCTCCTGCACAAAACCAAGGAAGCAATCTTTGGACAACAAATATGCCATGCTAGATTGACTACATTTGGGAAATGGGGAATAGTGTAAATATGATTTTTCTGCCAAACTATCCCTTTAAGATAGAAAAAAAGCATTCCTTGCAAATAGATAATGCTGTATTTCCCCACAGGACAGAGATCGTCCCAAGCCGAGTCCAACACCTGGGCTGGCACTCAGTAGAGGCCCATATATCACTCATGCAGTTTGGCACACAGCTGGAAAATGCTTTAAGCTGTGCTTGGGTTTCACCGCTTTTTTTAACATTTAGATGCTTACAGTTACAGTCATTTTGCTGTAGGTTTAAATGTAATCACATGATGTATTATAAATAACCGGATTATTTATCTGTTGAATTTCATGTTGAACTTACATTCAATTTACATTAAGTATAACATATTTAATGATGCATTTCTGTACTTTTCCAAACAAGATAATGCATGCAACAATAACTTTATTAAATGCGAATTATAATACTCACAAAAAAACTTTCTGTTTATTCCGCAATGTCTCTGCTCCTTTAAGTCACATAAATAATAGAAAATCTATAAAAATAAGTGGGGAAGGGCTGGAGAAACTTTGGTACTTCATATCAATGTCTAAGGACTGGCGTCCCCTCCAGGGTGTATTCCTGCCTTGCGCCCAATGATTCCAGGTAGGCTCTGGACCCCCCGCGACCCTAAATTGGATAAGCGGTTACAGATAATGTATGGATGGATATCAATGTCTTTGTTTACAACAATATCCAATAATAACAAACTATAAAAGTAGCTTATCTTGTCAGTTGCTGACACTGTGTGTATGATCATGGAAAGCCTGTTATTGTCTGTTCATACAAAGCTACAAAACATTTGAACATTTCTAAAACCAAGCACCTTAACGTTTTATCAACCAAATAATCTATACTTGATAAAGCAACAGGGCATCGTTGGGAACTAGATATTTATTACTGACTTACATTTCTATAAGGGTCCGACTGATAAAACGGTGCTGTAACAAATTCAGAGCCCTGTTTATTTTGAGTAACACATCGCTCTGGTGTTCTGGCTTTAATACTCCGGAGATTTTGGCCGTTTTCATGTAAAATTAAACAATAAGCTGTGCAGATGTGATTTACTCTTCAGAAAGTCAGTAACGGTGAGGTGTGTCCGTGTATTCGTGTAGTTATAGGAACAGATAAAATAACTTCCTGTTTTTTAAAAATATAGTAGAAGACAAAAGGATGTGTCACAGAAACATTCTTCAAACATAAAGAAGAGACTACGATAAATATTACCTCAACAACGTTCAACACATTTCTGTTCGAGGCTCCAGTAAAACACTGAGCTGCACCGCGGTGGATGATGGACCTACAGCGCTAAAGCGGCGCGAGTGTGTCCCAATTCAGCTCTCAACTCTCTGGCCCTTTGAACACGCATTTGTTTAGGTCCCAGAACGAGTGCTTTTCCAGGGAAAAGAGGACCTTTGGACACCACAGAACAGTTCCAAATTTAATTCACGAATTGGAATGCGAAATATGGCTGAACTAACAACAAACGGTGTAATGGTGTAGTGGCGCCACCTTAAGTTCCCTCTGTGAAATACAGCTAAATTAACAGTTCCTACTGGTGTATGCGCTTTTCAACATAAGGTGTCAGTCTGTCAGTCAGTCAATAAACGCAAATACCTCTTCTAGGCCGGCCCGGCAGGCGGTCCAGTAAAAACTAAAAGCTCACAAATCTCAAAAAGCTCACATCCAGAAAACATGTAATTGAGGTTTCCAGCATTATTATACAAAATACCAACATGCTTCTGCTATAACTGTGCTTTCTTAAGGGTTAACAATATTCTCCACTTCAATAAACACGTGTGCTAACTAAACTAAACACTAACCAATGTAGTTGAGTTGTAGTCCTGAACCTGAAAAACTAACAAAACCCTATCATTATGCTGAGAAGACTATATAATCAGTGGTGGTCTCTAGTATAAGGATGACTCAGAGCCATATAAGCCGTGATACGGTACTCCAAACACCGTACGCTTATAAAATGTTATTTCTTTTCCCAAACGTCTGTTTAAAAATGTTTTATCATTTATTTGGTGTATTCAGTTATACGAGCGGAAAAGTGGAATTAAAATAAAACAGGGTCCTGTGAGAGACACATAGAGCAGTGTGGGTGGCACTAAAATGAGGACACTAGAGTATCAGAGACAAGAGGAAGTGCAGGGTTAATGTACAGTATTTACAGTGCTGTTATAGTTCAGCATCTCAGTCACCAAGAGCTGCTAACAACAACAGCCTTAGTACTGGCCAGAGCATAACCCCCACACACACACACACACACTCATATATCAGACATTCATCACCACTCACGTGTGTGATGACCACCCCCAGGAGCTTTTAATATTTAATGTAAAGATTAATCAGCCCACTCATTATTTTAATTGTTCTTCCTTTATCCGGGCTGCCAGAGTTATGGATTACCCCCCGTAGACCCCAACAACAGCTCCCTGGATGGGGATTTATGGGTATTTTTGGATCAGTTAGCCTCCAGTCATATTTCACCATTTTCTGACGAGCCATTAAAATGTCTCGGGTGATTAAACAAAGGCGCCAAGATCAGGTCCTGCCTCCTCCTCTTTTTTTTTTGAGGCAAAAAGCACGCTGGGAGGATCTCTCTCTAGATGGTGATTAACACATCCGCTATATCTCACCGGATGAATGCGTGATGGTTACACTAAGACGATGCACATTCACACTGGAGAGGGATATAGAGGCATATGGAAGACTTTTTAGAGGTGGTAATGTGACAGGTAGTTTTAACAGGAGACAAAAAATGTAAAGGGCTCATATGCATATTTTCTTCACTTTATTAAAAGTTTCAAAAAGTACCCCTCACTCTCCTGAGTCTATGAACTGAGCATATAGGTATTCAACTACAAAACCAGCCTTGTACCGCCGCGTATTCATCAGCCAGCTGTTCCTTACACTGTGCAAACATTCTATGGTTATTGTTCCAATCAAATAAAAGTTAAAAATATTATGTTAAACTACCATTTGGTTTGTAACAGAAACAAAATACAAGGCAAGAGAATATAGAACATGGGCACATTGAAACCGTGCAGTTGTAACCAAATGAACATCAGTAGTCTGATTATATGTTGATATGATGTCTTGGAATGAGTTTATCAGAGGGAAATAAATGAGTGTTGAGCTTGGCCTGTGTCCTCAGAGTTGTTCAGTCTGTGCTTGGCTGCTGGATGAAGGGGCTTTGCCTCTATCCTGCAGTGATTGAGTGGGTGTCTGATAGAGTGTGTGTCGGAAGCGAAACATGCCAGCCATTCAGCTGGGGAGCGCCAACTCACACACACACACAAACATACACACACACACACCCAAGGGGTCAGGCCTTCCACCAACCCTTTTCATTTCATCGCTCTTCCCTGGCCAGGGCTTTTGTGGGCGAAGTGGAGAGCGCGAGTTGCCGATTACATAATCCTGTTTTACAGAGGCCCATCCATCACCCGCCTTTCATTTTCATTGGAGCCAAATTGCAGCGAGTGCTGGGAGTGGAAACAAATTTCAGCAGCCTAGCATATCTGTTTAGTTTGCAGAAAGCAAAGGCAATGTGGAGAAGGGGAGAGAGAGAGAGAGAGAGAGAGAGAGAGAGAGGATGAAAGACCCTTCCTTGGTTCTGTCCGGTAAGGGTCTGATGGTGATGCATGGTTATAGACCATCTGCACTCGGAGACGATAAATTTATGATTATGGCAAGAGAGCTAAAAGGCTGTCCATTACAGTAACATAGAGGCCTCAGAAGAGAGTCGCTCATCAAGCCCAGCTCAGATTCAGCACTAAAACTGGACAAGGCATCCAGCATTAGGCAAATTTACATGCCACCGCCATGTGTCAATCAATACACTCACGACAGTTATTTGGCTACGTAACCTGTAACACTCTTATATGTTTCCAAAATCTGTCTGTGTTTGTGACCAGAAAAAGGTCTACATATCCATTCCAATCAGCCACAACATTACAACCACTTTCTGGTTCCTATACTCACTGTCCATTCTCTCATTCTCTCCATTGACCGACAGGAGCACATTTTTTTTTAACTACTGTCTCTGACTTTACATCTACAGATTGGTTTAGGTGTGTCTAACAGAGTGCACAGTGAGTGGGCACAGTGGTCTAAAACTGTTAAACACTCACCGGTCAATTTATTAGGAACTGTTCTAATGTTCTAATACTGGGTGGGGCCAAGTTGTGTAAGACTTTAAGCACTGGTCCTCTCATCAGGAGTTCACCAGGTCAACTTTCTGTGATGGCTCAGTCATCTGAGACATGGAATCCAAAATGGCACAAGTGGCCTTGCACTGCCTCCCCCCAAAGTCCTACCACAATACAAGTAGGGTGGGCAGATGTACGACTTTTAGGTCTGGGTTTGCAGGTGCCTATGTGCTTAATAGTCCTGGATTTGTTTTATATTATGATTTTGGCTCATGCAAATGACAAAAGGAACACCTCATATTTATTTGGTTGAACTACATTATTTGATATTGTAGCTCACCGAATACTACTGAGAGTAGGAGAGTAGCATGGAGAAATGAGAGAAATTGTCAAGAGGAAGATGTCAAAGCAGAGCTTTAACCTTACAGAAGGGTGTGTGGATATGGAGATTATAGAAGTGGTCACCTCAAATACTAGCCAAGAAGCAGTAGTATAGTGCCATTGTGTGACTGAGGGGGTTCTAGTTAACAGGTAGAATTGGCAATCACTAAATTGTAGAGAACACTACAATTCATTTCCCCTATCGTATGGCTATGCTCACTGCATATGGATGTGCGTGACATTATAGGAATAATCTGATGTGCTGGTTTGCTGTTGGGGAGGGTTGCAATGATGCCAGAACATAGAAATGTTTAAGTTAAAAACTTGTCCAGTCAAACCTACAAGCTGCTCTGGTCACTATGGGGATCATTATGGGGATAAGTGATTTGGAGTCATACTTTGGGACAAGGTGCGTTAACACGCTGGAATTAGAAGAGGAGTAATCTGTGTTCATGTTGTAAGGCATAGACACAATGCAGAGACAGGATGTGGCATTGGGATGCTTGAGTGGCATTCCCCATGTCATTACATGCCTGAACTGTTGAACCAGGACAGGTTGGGTCATTGCCGCTTGTCACAGCAGAGATGGAGATTCCTCCAGCAAGGTGTCAGTTTTCCAATCTTCATCTGTCCAGTTTCAGTGACCTCGTGCCCTCTGTAGCCTAGGAGTGGAACGCAATATTGTCTTCAGCTGTTGTCGCTCATCTGCCGCAAGGTTGGACATGCAATGGGTTCAGAGACATTTTTTTTTCTGATCAGCTCTGCTGTAAAAAAAGGGTTGTTCGAGTTACTGTAGCTTGAAAAAGTCAAGTTACTGTCAGCTCAAAAAAAGTCTGCCACATTCCTATGACCTTCTTTAACAACAAGGCACCTACAGAACTGCTGCTCACTAGATGTTTTTTCTTTGCTTTTTTCGAGCTATACACTAAAAAACTTTGGAGGCTGTTGTGTGAAAAAGTCCAGAGAGAGGTCAGCAGTTTCTGAAACACTCAAGCGCTCTCTGGCACGAATGACCATGGTCAAAGTCACACAGATCACATTTTTCTTTATTCTGGTGTTTGATGTGAAAGTAACTGGAGCTTTGGTTTGTCTGTATTCTTTTATGTTCTGCACACAAATGATTGACAGACTGGATCATTTGGATAACTGCATGACTGAGCAGGTGTTCACTATAAAGGCCAGTCAGTGTACTTATACACACTGTAAAACCATCCACACTGTCTGCTCTTAAGTTTACAGACCCCAGGCTGAATGTGAATGAAGATACACTAAGCGCTTTAAACATCCATTCAGTTTAGTGCATTCTGCTACTTCCCTTCACTACACTCCACACACTGTGGAGACAGACGATATCTTCTGCATACACCGAATATGACAGCTGCACATGATTCTAAGTTCACCATTACCCCCCAGCATTTGGCTATGCAGCAACGGAACCAATATATTTATGATGAGTTCTAGTCGCTTTTGACATCTAAAGTATCAGTCTATTATCATTCCCTGATACCCCCCACACACCCTAAATGCTCCCATATTTAAATATAATCAAACATTCACAGCAAAGTCTGACAAACCTCCTATTAATACCACCAAGATGCAAAATACAACGAGTCAATTGTTTGGAAACACTGTTCTCTCTGGTTTGTTACCATTCAGAAGCTCGGCGTCTTATGCTGGAACAGAATGTTTGAAGTAATAAAAAAAAACCAAACACTGTTGTTTGTACGTGGCTGAAGAAGAAGTTGTCCGTAAGTTTTTATTCACTGTTTGAATTACCATAGACTCTCATTTGTAACTCGAGTTTTGTAGCACTTTCGGTAATGCAGTTAGCCGTCTCCTTAATTTGAAGACATTTCCATCTTATGTGATCAGAAACAGCAAAAGTAAGTCAATATTACACAACTATGGAGTAGGAACAGAGCAATATCTTATAAATAAATACATATATTTTATTTTTGTGTGTTCAGTCCATGCAGAAGAACATAGGGACCCCCTGATTACAAATTGGGTATTTGCACAAAGAATACCACCCATTAAAACCACATATAAAATGACATACACGTTTTAGTAATAAGAGGGAATATATGCATTAAAATATACAACATTAAAGAATGTGCATATCACTTTTAAAGTATAAGGTGTATGGGGTGAATGAGTTTTCCATTACCAGGCAGTGGCATGTTCTCTCAGGGATAGCTGGGAGCTGTGGTAACTGGATGGAGCGTGAGCTGCGGCTGGGAGATGATTGGTGGACATAAAAGCAGTCCGTTCTGCTGACAATGGCAGAAAGACAATGAAGTAAAGATGCATTCACACCTCGCATGGCTGTTGCTTTATTGATTCTTAAATGGCACCGCTGTCCAAATGGCCTGCGAGCCTTTTGTGCCCCCGACATCTCCACCGTGCATAGTTTTAGTGTCCCTGCACAGCTGCTGCTGATGTTGCCTTTGCCGGGTGCAAGTCCTGAGCCAAACACAATTATCTCAGTGGAACACTAGAGCGGAGCTGGAGCAGCTCTGCGCATACACAGCCGACGTGAACTGTCAATCCAAGGTCGTCTGTGTTACAGTACTTCATCGCTGATCAATGTAAAGTCTGAACTTGAACCATGTGTCAGTTGGATTGATGTCAAAGGTTTTGTTTATGTTCAATAGTGTGAGGAGGATACACTATGAAGCTATACTTAGAGTCGACATTCTGGAGTTTCCTTGCATTTTATTTTTTCTTTTCCAATGCCCAGTTAAAATCTGTGAGGATTTATATAATAAAATAACCAATCATAGTTCATTTACAGATTTCTAAATTCTGTGTGCCCCGTAGCTTAGTAGATTAGATATGTTTTGATTGTTTGACCATTTTCACTAGTGAAACAAGTAAAAACACATGAAAAAAAAAGCACGAAGTATGTTCAAAATTTGTCAATGGTTTATGCTACATACTGTCTGCTGTAACAACACTCCGTATCACCTCAATTTGGCCATTGCAGGCTGAATGTATATCATTAATTCATTATCTGTAACCGCGTATCAAGTTCAGAGTCGTGGTGGGTCCAGAGACTACCCGGAATCATTGGGCGCAAGGCGGGAATACACCCTGGAGGGGGCGCCACACACACACATTCACTCACACCTACAGACACTTTTGAGTCGCCAATCCACCTACCAACGTGTGTTTTTGGACTGTGGGAGGAAACCAGAGCACCCGGAGGAAACCCACGCAGATACAGGGAGAACACACCACACTCCTCACAGACAGTCACCCGGAGCGGGAATCGAACCCACAACCTCCAGGTCCCTGGAGCTGAATGTATAATCATATGAAAATATGTCCATGGCTGTGACATCAAAAATGATTTACAGCTTAGTTTTCACACATGGACTGAGTGCTGAACAGGACACTTTCAAACTTAATGTACTCACACTTGTCATACGGCTGTCCCCAACCCCTACTCCCCACTGGCCTGTGCTCACACTGTGTTTTTAATGTTCCAAACATGAGCATGCATATGTCATCAGACTGTGGCTTTTCCAGGATTGTACTGTATGGTTTATTTGGAGTTTTTTTTTTTTCAGCAGTGACTCTGGACACTCTTAGCCTTATTAATTATGCAGGGCAGGGATTTTCCTTTAATTCTGTAGCACATATTAGTAAAGGCAAACGGTCACACTTTAATAAATATATTGGCAAACACTTCAGCAAACCCTGCACCTCAACATTAGACCCTGTATGTGTAGCCCCTGTATGTGTTGACCCTGCACCTCAACATTAGACCCTGTATATGTAGACCCTGTATGTGTAGACACTATATGTGTAGACACTATATGTGTTGACCCTGTATGTGTAGACCCTGTATGTGTAGACACTATATGTGTAGACACTGTATGTGTAGACCCTGTATGTGTTGACCCTGTATGTGTTGACCCTGTATGTGTTGACCCTGTATGTGTAGATCCTGTATGTGTAGACCCTGTATGTGTAGACCCTGTATGTGTAGACCCTGTATGTGTTGACCCCGTAGGTGTTGACCCTGTATGTTTAGACCCTGTATGTGTAGACCCTGTATGTGTAGACCCTGTAAGTGTAGACCCTGTATGTGTTGACCCTGTAGGTGTTGACCCTGTATGTGTTGACCCTGTAGGTGTTGACCCTGTATGTTTAGACCCTGTATGTGTTGACCCTGTATGTTTAGACCCTGTATGTGTAGACACTATATGTGTTGACCCTGTAGGTGTTGACCCTGTATGTGTAGACCCTGTATGTGTAGACCCTGTATGTGTAGACCATGTATGTGTAGACCCTGTATGTGTAGACCCTGTAAGTGTAGACCCTGTATGTGTTGACCCTGTAGGTGTTGACCCTGTATGTGTAGACCCTGTATGTGTAGACCCTGTATGTGTTGACCCTGTAGGTGTTGACCCTGTATGTGTAGACCCTGTATGTGTAGACCCTGTATGTGTAGACCATGTATGTGTAGACCCTGTATGTGTTGACCCTGTATGTGTAGACCCTGTATGTGTAGACCCTGTATGTGTAGACCCTGTATGTGTTGACCCTGTAGGTGTTGACCCTGTATGTGTAGACCCTGTATGTGTAGACCCTGTATGTGTTGACCCTGTAGGTGTTGACCCTGTATGTTTAGACCCTGTATGTGTTGACCCTGTATGTTTAGACCCTGTATGTGTAGACACTATATGTGTAGACCATGTATGTGTAGACCCTGTATGTGTTGACCCTGTATGTGTAGACCCTGTATGTGTAGACCCTGTATGTGTTGACCCTGTATGTGTAGACCCTGTGTGTTTAGACCCTGTATGTGTAGACCCTGTATTTGTAGACCCTGTATGTGTAGACCCTGTATGTGCCACGTTCCAGGATTCTTTCAGTCAGCCACACACTGGAAGAAATTGCAGTGGTTTACAGAGAGCAGAGGGCTGGACTGACTGTAGCAGATAACACTGCAATTATCTTTAAGTGTTTCGGTTCTGTGTGCAGTGTCTGTTCTATCCCTCCTATACTTTCATAACTGTATCAGCTGGTCTTCAAACAGCACTTCCACTAGGAATCAGGTTTGCCATTTGAGGAAAAGGTGAGAGGACGTTTCAAATAAAAGTCCTTTATTTCATTTCGAGCGAATCACATTTAGGACACAGCTATCACAAACTGCGGGGGCATGACCCAGAACTGACAGAAGTGCATTCGACCATAATGCTGTCACACAAATGCTTTAAAACAGTTTGCTTTACTGACTTCAATAAATCCATATCGGTTCGGTTTTTGAAACAGAGAGTCGTTTCTGGGCATCGCTGCGCATGATGATGACCACAGTCAGCATCGTAATCACACTGACGCAGTTAGAAGCTCTTCAGACTTGAATCAGTTCAAGTGAAACAACTTTATGTTCTAGCTCCCGTTTCATGAGCCAGCCTTATTTACCATTTCTAAAACCAGCTATGGTCCAGGAAGTACGCACCCAGATTTAACCTTATAGAGGATCTCCATCTCTGAATTCAATAGACAACAAAGAACACGTGCTGAACTTGCCAAAGCAGCTCTCACTTTTTATCATTTAAAAATCATGCTGCCTTGCTTACAGTATTTTAGGGGTAATTTGTTTACTGAACTGAATGTGTGGTCTAAGCTAAATAATTAATGATTCTTTTCCTGCAGTAATTGGTTTTGCACAGCCGCCAAATAACAATCTAATGCGAGCTGCCTCTCTAAGCACCGAGCTTAATTTCAGGCATTTGGTGCAAATCTGTCAGAGTTATAGGCTTAAGACATGCATTATAAGCTCACACAGGGATTGGGTACCACGCAGACTAATTAATTTCACAATCAGAAGAACTGTAAAATCTATAGATCCAAAGAATAATCAAAAACTATTTTGATCCTTGATTGTTTCTTTACTTCAGTGGGTAACACTTGCTTACTATTCAAATGCACTGTCAAGGGGAATCTAATAATGCTGCCCACAAGGGGGTGGCTCCAACTGATGCCAATTACACTTATTTTATTTATGCTTATTATAGTCTTTGTACCACCCAGGGGCACTTCAAATAACAAAATGTGTAAATTACTGAGCAAAGCACATTTGAATTGGGTTTTTGCGCTGGGATTGAAACATTAACCAAAGGAGCGTATTTCACATTAACAATGGAGCCATTCAAAATTAAATTAAAACACCTGTAATATGAGAAAATAAACAATTTTGCTAATAATTCCAGCATGTTTTAGTCTTCATAAATGCAGCAAACGTGCATGGAATCTTAAAAGAGCTGTGCTTTACTGTGCTTGTCTCATGGCGTTTTGTAGGAACAATGTCATTAAATGTCCCAAAAGCTTTTCCAATTTTGACATCTTTTCAGCCAATGTTTCTTCAGAAATCAATGTTATTAATTTGAAGTCTCCAGAACCTTTTCCCACAGTAACAGCCTCGACAGTTTTGGGAAGGCTTGACATCAGAAATATTGCTGTGAGTATGTGACTGCATTAGTTTTGGGTCACAAACTCTACTTCAGTTCATCCCATAATTACCTGATGGCATTCCATTACTCTGTTACTTCACAGCTCAACACTTTTTTAATTCACCACATGGCACTGGGCATTGTGACTTTAAGTTCATTTGTAGCTGTACCACTCAATCAGCAGTGCATTAAAAAAAAGTTAAAAAAATATAAAAATACAATGTGTGCACAACTTAATGTTTGGGTCATTGCATATAAGAATTGCTGTCTGTACATTGACTGTGTAAATATGGTTTTTTAAAGAACTTTTCAATGGGTCGTCCTTAAATCAGTCAGTTTTTGTTATTCAGATTAGGGCAGGGCTATTGATTGAAAATTAATTAACTTAAAATTCAGAATGTATCAAATGTAATCTTGCCCATATTATATTGATTTTTCTTTATATTCTGTTCATCTTTTGATGTTAATTCTATTAATATGTCCCCATAAAAACGTACTACTGCACATGTAGTCACATGACTCTGCCCCATCCAATCTGCCACATGGAAACAACATGGAGGAGAACCTAAACACAGAGGCCAACCAAGCAACTAGAGCAGCTTGTACACAAGAAAAATGCTGTGTCATGTTTGTTGTTTGGACATGTTTTGACTTTAGTGAAGACAACAGTGGACATAAGAGTCCAACAAAAATATTGACTCAAAAAATAAATAAAAAATAAAAGTGTCTCAGTGACAAAATTATTACCACCAGTCAGTTTCAACACTTCAAGCTCAATCACAAAAAAAAAATATTAAAAATTAATCGTAATTAAGGTAAATGCTCAATTAATCGTGATATTGATTGTCAGTCATATCGCCCAGCACTAATTGAGAACTGTAATTGAAAGTGTGAAGGATCTTTTGTTAATAAGGACCCTTTTTTTCCTTTCTTTCTAAGAACCATTTACTAACCTGTATTTCCTGTACTGACACCACACAAAGCAGAGGGGATCTCCACCTCTATCTTTTCACAAGGCCATTTCTAGATTAGCCGGTCTAAGGCGATCTGAAGAGCAGTCGTTTGTGTAGGTTCAGATGTTGTTAATCCTTTGCTCTTTCGTCTCAATGGAGGGAAGTGCTGAAGTCAGCAGCAGTCCTCGTGTTTGAGTGAGCCTTTCAGATAAATCAATAAGGCTGCTTTCCCCCCTTTTCTTATCCATTTTTTTCCCCTCTGTTCGGCACATTGCACTGATACAGAGGTGTTAAGATGGGTGTGTGCACTCCTACGGGAACGGGGAGAGTTAGGAAGGAGCTGAAAAGCTAAAGCTGAATGGCAAATGGTGCTCTGACAACCGAGGTGGAGGATAACCAGCGTCCAATCAGCTGTCCGTAGGTGACAGTGTCCGCTATGGCCGAAGGCATGAGCAGCAATGGTATTGATGTAAGAAAGAGGAGGTTTACGCTGCTGATTTAAGGAGGGGAGGTGGTGGCAGCATTGGTCGCGTTAAATGAAATACATCACATCAATGCCAGCGCCTTAATTACACCTGCCAATCAAC
Organism: Hoplias malabaricus; assembly: GCF_029633855.1. Lineage (NCBI taxonomy): Eukaryota > Metazoa > Chordata > Actinopteri > Characiformes > Erythrinidae > Hoplias > Hoplias malabaricus. Next base: position 12,428,428 of record NC_089802.1, read on the forward strand.
TGAGCTCCAGCCTATCTGGAAACTGTCTCCTTCCAGCTCCCCCAAAATATAGTATGTCTAGCGTACCCTCGCCCAGCTCAGCAGTGGCCCACCTTTTAAGTCTCCAGTCAGGCAAGGGTGGAACCGTGATGGTCTCTTAACAAGCCCTGTTTAAAATATCTCCTACCATCCGGCTGTTCAGACAGATGGGTTGAGGATCGTTTATTTAAAACCTCGCTCAGAGAGCAGATGTGATGGGTGGAAATTGCCTGTTTGCATGTATTCTATTTAGCGGCCCTGTCTCTTTAAAGAGGCAGGCACCCTCCAAACACGCCTCTTATACGAGATGCGGAATATGCGATTGGAATTTTTAAGACTTAGCGGCTAATATTAAACAAGCTCGGATTTAGAAGCAAAGGGAGAACAAAGCGTCGAGGCAAACTGCTCACAAATGACCAAATCCAAAAAGGCTGACAGAGACCACTGCCAAATAACGATGAAACGCTCACGCCAGATTGAAAAGCATCGCGTCAGCTCGGAACAACTTAAGGAAAGTGAACAAAATCAACACAAATATGGGCAGTAAAATGGAAAGCTACTCTCAGAAACAGCTACAGGGAGGAAAAGGACCACTGCCTGCTCCCTAAGGTTCCTATAATATTTTACATTTCTCCTGTGCAAAGTGGATGAAAATGCAGGGCACACACAAAGCAGCTTTCAGCCCTGCTCTTTATATTTCTCTCAGCTTTCCTGATCTTTTAAATGAATGAATCACCACGATGGAGGGAGGGACAAATAGCATAATATCTGAATGCAGCACTATGGGATAACTGCTGCAGCAGAAAGGGGAATTTGCTTTAAACGGAGGTAAATAAAACATGTTGCTCTTCTCGGATACTTTGGGGTGATATTGGCTGCTTGCTGACTCCTCCACTTGATACAAGAGGGGAGGAGAAAATGTATGTTCAATTCTGCAGCTCATGCATTGCCTGGCTACAGGGGTGCTCACACTGTCAAAGCCCATAAGGCTTATAGATACAAGCCTGAGCAGGGGCCTATCCACCAGCTCACGGCTATCTGTTTCCCCATTCTACATCATTCTCATCAAATTGCTTGTTTTATTTATATCAAATGATACCCCGCTCCCCTATGCGCTCTCACTCAGCTGTTCCAGACACCCCCTCGCCCCCACCTCCCCTCCAATGCCTCCCCATGAAATGTATTGCTTGCTCATTGTAAATAAAACATAAAGCTTCCCTTGAGCTCTTCCCTAGAGGAACCTATATTTCTATTTTTGCAAAGAGCAGCAAACCTTCAAGAGCACTGCTTATACAGTACACATCATTGCAAGCCTTACTTTACATGACTGTGATACTAGAAGAGCAACTTTAAAAGCACTACTGCGTCAGATATTGATATCACAAAATGTAGTATTGATGTCGCTTTATGAAACATTTTGTATAAGTAAACTTATTGTATTCCTCCCCTCAGTCTACTGACACACACACACTTGGTGTCACAAAAGCACAACGCTACTTGTTTGGCCACACTTTCCAATGGATTTGGTGTTGTAAAATAAATTCATTGTGCGTTATTATTTTTAAAATTTTGGATATACACTTTAAATGTGATTATGTATTCACTACAGATGTGCAGTGATACTGGAATTATGTCAGTATTGACATAGATATTTAAAACAATATTATTTGAACTTTGTCAATAATAAAAAAATATATTTTTTGTGCTCCAAAATAGTAGAGGGCTAATGTGCAAATACACCTGCATTTTATTCATTCATTATCTGTAAGCGCTTATCCAGTTCAGGGTCGCGGTGGGTCCAGAGCCTACCTGGAATCATTGAGCACAAAGTGGGAATACACCCTGAAGGGGATGCAAGTCCTACGGACACTTGAGTCGCCAATCCACCTACCAACGTGGGTTTTTGGACTGTGAGAGGACACCGGAGCACCTGGAGGAAACCCATGTGGACACAGAGAAAACACACCAAACTCCTCACAGACAGTCACCCGGAGCGGGACTCAAACCCACAACCTCCAGGTCCCTGGAGCTGTGTGACTGCGACACCACCTGCTGCACCACCAGGCATTTCCATGGAGAAGCCACTTAGAGAAGCATAATTCGTTACTTCAGGAAACATGTCTCTACTGCTCTAGAGTCCAGTGGCACCGTGCTTTACACCACTGCATCTGACACTTTACCTTGTGCTTGGTGATGTAATGCTTGGATGCAGCTGCTCGGCCGTAGAAACCCATTCCTTGAAGCTCTCTACCCACTGTTCTTGAGCTAATCTGAAGTCCACATGAAGTTTGGAGGTCTACTGCGAATGACTCCGCAGAAAATTGGCAACCTTTGCGCACTGTGTGCTTCAGCATCCACTGACCCCACTCTGTAATTTTATGTGGCCTAACACTTCTTCTTTGAGTTGCTGTCATTCCCAATTGCTTCCACTTTGTTATAATACCACTGACAGTTGACTGTGGAATATTTAGTAGCTAGGAAATGTCACGACTGGACTTGTTGCACAGGTGGCATCCTATCACCGAAAAAACAACCTGGAATTTACTGAGCTCCCGAGAGCGACTCATTCTTTCACAAATGGTTGTAGAAGCAGTCTGCATGCCTAGGTGCTTGGTTTTATACACCTGTGACCATGAAGGTGATTGGAACACCTGGATTCATTGATTTAAATGGGTGAGTGAACACTTTTGGCAATATAGAATTACCATGAAACACTTAAGAGGATTTGAAATTAAGTGAAAATTAAGTACAATGCCGGTGTTTTTGGACAGTAGCCTTAATTCAATTAACTATCCATTGTCAATAATTAAATACCAAAATGTGACTATCACCTAGAACTGCAAAGAGCTCATACCTTGCAAGTTAATACAGTTCCACAATGAGTCTTTCAGGATGGAGCTTTGTATTGTGGCTTACTAAACAGTAGTTATCTCGCTTTCTTTTGCTTGTCCTCTCTCTCTCTCACACACTCTCTCTGGACAAATCTGGCAGTATCTGTTGGAGCTGATATAATATGGAACCTATTACAGAATAATTACATGATCATGACCTTTACAGCACATTTTCCCATCACAAAACACAAATGTGAAGTACAGCTGAGATGGATGCTCTTTCTGACTGATAGCTGTGAAATTTGGATTTGGAGTCACTCTAATGCGATTCAGCCAAGGATTCCCCCTCTTCAGGGGGGCCAAGATGCAGCTCATCTCCAACTGTTGGCAGCAGAAGGGGTAATCTTGATTGATAGAGAATGTGGGAGAGAGAGCGATTGATGTACAGCGCAGGGGAAGGGGAGAGGAATGGACGGCTAACACTAAACTTGACTCACTCAGTCATAAAGCCCACATAATTGTATCATGGACATGACACTGCCGTAATCATCCGTGGCAGTTTATGTCAGTTGATGACAAATGACAGCGATTTACCAATGGGGTTAACCTGCGCAGAGGACAGCCACGGTCAGGGGATTATGATTTAGCATTGGGGCTCCGAGATGCCGTCAGGTCCATGATTCACTAGAGCCAGATAAAGCAACACACAGAAACTCCCTCATTCCCGACGCTCACAGGGCAATAACTTTGCAATTACTTTTGTTCATCTCTGGAGAGAGTGGGGTACACTTGTCCCCAAAGTCTAACGGCTAATAAGTCTAATCTAAAACAAGTGGTCAAACACAGTTCCAGAGGAATCCTTCTGTATCTTCAATAGTGTCCACCACTGCTGGACCAATGCTGGACATTACACTTATAATTAAACAAGAGAATACCTTATATGTTTTTCATGGTACCTTAGTATTGACAATTTCATATAATGACTCCATGATTGTTTGCAAGCTGTAAATACCTTGTTTTGATTGGTTATGTTCAACTATGCTGTTCTTAAAATGGCACTAAGAGAATTCACAAGGGAAACTTTAAGGTGGCGGCACGGTGGGGCAGCAGGTAGTGTTGCAGTAACACAGCTCCAGGGACCTGGAGGTTGTGGGTTCGATTCCCTCTTTCTCTCTTCAGGTGACTGTCTGTGAGGAGTTGGTATGTTCTCACTGTGTCTGCATGGGTTTCCTCCGGGTGCTCCGGTGCTACCAAAACACACGTTGGTAGGTGGATTGGCGACTTAAAAGTGTCCGTAGGTTTGAGTGAATGTCTGTGTTGCCCTGTGAAGGACTGGTGGCCCAGGGTGTATTCCCACCTCGCGCCCAATGATTCCAGGTAGGTTCTGGACCCACCGCGACCCTGAACTAGATAAGCGCTTACAGATAATGAATGACCTTTAAGGTTAACTTAGCTGAAATATGATGTTGACTATAAATAATGTGATTCTTTATTATCCAAAAAATTCACCAAGCAACATATAAGGTCCAGTGTTTGTATGCAACCCTGGCTCAGTAAATGGCAATCAAACAAAGTGTCTTGGTCCGAACTGGCTCAGGAGCTCTCTTCCTTCATTCCCCACTCAAGCGTTCTGATGGTGGTGAGACCTCCAAATGTCGAAAAGCAGAAAAGTGATTGCTCTATTCCTACTCAAAAGGTGAGGAAAATGGACTTATATTTGATGTTACAGCTACATTACTTACGGAGTAACTCCAAAGTCGGGAAACCACTAACTGCATGTAGATAGTAAACACAGACTCAAAGCATCAGAAAGTGAATAAAAACTGAATAAAATTGGCAGACAAGTCCAACTTTAACCAGGAACCAACTTCCTTCGGCGTCTTACTCAAACATGCCGTTCCATTTAAGAGATGTGAATAAACACAAACAGCAGGGGGAGTGTTTTTTGCTCAGAATCGGCTACGCTGCCTTTAACGAATCTTATCTAATGCCTATAGCACAATGGCCTTAAGTTAATAGACTGAAGTCTATGCACATTCCCACATTCAAATTCTCTTTTAAAATAACTACATTCTCTACAAATATTCACATAAATCATTTAAGGTCAACTCTCTTTGAGACAAAATGAGGCCCCTGGGCACCAACAGCTTGGCAACAATGATAACACTATTGCGGGGTTATAGATAATGTCACATATGGGGTTCATTACCTATCAATATCACAGAACCTGAAAATCAATAGTAGGATGATTACTGATGATATACCACTGTATACCTCGGTACTTGCCCTTATCAGTAGTCAATAAAACACACTGTATGATACAACGAAACAACACCACACATTCTCAAGCCAGTCTGAAACATGAGACAGGTTTTAAAATCTCAAAATGTCTTAAAGCTGCAAGCAGTAGGCACTGTTCTGCTCTCTATTCTAGTGTGGTAGCACATACATCTGAGTTCAGCTCTATGCTGCAATTGGCAGGAGGCTGACCGTATTGAATTGGACATGCAGTCCTCACAGTGGAGCTGTGGAAGGTTTTTACACCCTGACCCGTGACTCCGGCGGCCCTGGGCCTGGTGAGGAGTAACCAAGAGAAGCACTCCTTTCCTTTAACTAATGAACTATTGATTCAGGCGAGGTGGGCGAGAGAGAGAGAGAGAAAGAGAGAGAGAGAGAGAAAGAGAAAGAGAGGGGTGAGGACGAAGGCCGGCGATGCGGCTTTATGAGAGAAAGATATCACTCACCATTCGGAAAAAGGGAGAATATTTCCACTTGAAGAGTGTACGCCTGCTGTAAACAACACACTAGCCAGGAAAGTGAGGAATGGACCAGCGCTGAAACACAAGGACTCGGTAGAATTTGAGGGCAATCAATTTGTAAAGGTGCTTTTTCAGACTCTAAAATATGAAGTTGCATTCTTCGTGCTGCTCTATGCATTATGGAGCACGTTACCGACGGTGAAGTGAAAGGAGAGAATGGAGAGAGAGGCCAGAGAAGCGTTCAGCACTCTGTGAGAACTCGGCCTGTTTAATTCCACCGCTGCTGCTTCTCCTTATGTTACCCAGCATACTGCGCATCACCAGCAGTGCACATAAAAGTTGATTCTTTTAAGAGGTCGATGTCCAGAAATGCAACAGAAGCAAAAGTTCTTTGGAAAGGCAGGCACTTTTGTTGTTTTATGGGCACACTTTACTGTCTAATGTAATAAATGACTAGATTAACCATGCCCGCCGTGTAAATACTGCATGTGCATGTGTCTGCGCATTACGGGACGCATGCACTGCAGCAGCTGCCTCCAAGTGGCACTGCATTTATTTAAATGTAATCAAGAACGTGCCGCGTTCCTCCCTCACTCTGCCTCTCCTCTTTAATTCCTCACTCCCTCGTTGGGCATGGTGGATCACAGTGTTTACTCAGTGGAAAACGGATGGACGACATGAAGGCACTAATGTCTGTGAGTAAACACGAACAAATTAATACGGCAAGGATTTACAATCACGGCCTCTGCCAAGAACTGCGGCGCAAGGTATAATTTGGACGGTTGTCCTGTGATCCATTTGTCTGCAGTGTAAATTTCAGCTAAAAATGCTAACCTAAAGACTCTGTATAAAGCTGCATCATTATTAAGTGTTTGCGTTTGGTTAAACATGAAGATACGTTCTAACTACAAGGCCCCGAAAATGCCGCAATGCCTTAATAAAGGCAATGCTTGTGGTTTATAATGCTGCTAAGTAAGCATGAAATTCATTTGGAGGCGAAAAGCTGAAGACTTATTATACCTGTTCAAACTGTGCCACAATCAGAGCTAATGAAACTTAGAGAAACGCTGCTACTGAAGAAACTGAATTAAATGAAATAAGTGAATGAGCCTAATAAGTGAGATATATGTAAGTACAGAAAATAAACGATCTTGTATATAACAATTTAAAGATTAAACATTGACTGTTTTATTGGATTAAAGGAAAGTTAGATGTATGGATGTTAAATGTTTTTATTTTTTTTAAATAATTAAACCATAACCAGCGTGAGATTATTTGGGTTTTTTACAGTTTGAGGTAATTGCTCTGTGGTTTGACTTTCTCCCACTCCATCAAATCCTAATAGAAACCGATGAGAAAAAACATCTTCACCGAGAACAAAGCTGTTTCTATTGATCATCATCAAGGGTACAAAAATAAATTAAACAATAAATTTTGAAAAGTGCGGCAATTTAGAGAGACGGATCATTTGAGTGAGAGAAGCATCCCATCGGTTTCCCATACCCCGTCAACAGTGTGTTCATTCATCAACTAATCTCATAAGGTGGATCCTGCAAAGAACTGTTTTATTGTTTTTTTTTTTTTTTTCCTTCTCCTTCAAAAACCAGAGGCATCTCTGAGGTTTTCCAGGTCTGCTCACTATTCCTTCATCAATTTCCTTCAAATCACACCCCCCGCCTCACCTGACCCTGTGCAGCAAAGGAGAACTGGATTACGAAATGTGGCTAGTTATCACTTCAAAGCCACACACACATATCCACATCCTTTTTTCCGTACACATCAGCAGAGCAGGTCTCCGACCTCTCAGAAGCAAAGTCTTCTAAAAGTTAGTCCAAGCCCTTTGAAGCTCTACCAATAACAGAGGCAGGCGCTGGGACACTTTACAGTCATGTCATTATTCAATCACAAGAGAGAAATGTGGCATAAACTACGCACATTTAAACCTCAGCTCCAAATGAAACGCTAACGTGGACTTTGGGGCTATCCCTAGCTTTAGCCGAGGGATTAGGAAACCGCCGTCTGAAGAACTCGATCTGTTTTGGGTTCAGGTTTATGTCAAGTTTGAATTTTGGAGTAAACAAAATAGTGGAGGAAAATGTGAGAGATTTTTAAACTTTACGTGTAAAAGAAAGAAATCCAGTGCAGTCCCAAAGATTCTCCTTTTTCGGAAAATAACACTTTACAATATTTTAGGAAAAACAAATCATGACACAAATAAATAAATAAATAAACACCAACTACAGTTAGAGTTGGAGCCAAGAACTGCCCAGACACCTTCACTTTAAGACTTTCAAGAGGATCAGCAGTTATCCAGTGTAGTAGGAGCATGGGAATTGGACCCTAACAGGTCTAAAAGAGCCCTTGAGGGTGCATAAAATCCTTTCTGCTTGACTTTGCAAGGAGCTCTGCGCGGCTGAGTTCAATAGCACTCCCAGACCTGCACTTTGTTATTTAAATGCTCCTCTTTATCTCACCTTTGAAAGTGGAGATGTGTGTGAGGTGCAGGTGACGGGGGGAGTCGAGGGTTGAAGGGTGCGCCTTGGCAGGCATGCTCCACTGTGACCTTGGAAGTCTCTCAGCAGTGAGTGACCCCCGGTGACAGGTCCTCCACTGCAAAGCTGGCATGGCCACTGCCTCTGGCACAGGCTGAGATCAGAGACAGCCTGAGACCGGGCTCGCATCCCACAGGAGCCAGCTAACGATCAGCTGGCAGGCTCCAGGCTGGCATTTATTTGGGATACGGTTAAGAAAAGTGATGGCCACACAATCATTGGCCGTGTCACCTGATAATAGCCAGAGGCAAACAGGGCTGCGTGGACTTGCATTCCTCACACGAGCAATTCATTTGTTCTGCCTCCATGCGGTTTACTATCTGCAGCGCATCTCTCTCTCTCTCTCTCTCTCTCTCTCTCTCTCTCTCCTCTGGCCATCCGATACCCTCCCAAAGATTTCCAATTGCACTTGGACAATGGCCTCAGTGGGCTGTAAAGGACCATCGATTTGGACCCTCTTGCAAATATTCCTCCCAAACAGTGAAGAGTATCTTTCAAGCCATTTTACATCTTAATGGATATACCATTGAGTGCCGCTGATTGTTTAACCAAGAAAGTATACCATCGAACCGCACAGACCATTTGCACTCAGGCCATCTGGGAGGCTGGAGCCACAAACAGCCAGACAAAACAAAAGCAGAGATAGATGCTCTAATATCTCCTCCTAAACTACTGTAACAGGACCCAGGCAGCTGCCGTGGAAGGAAGAGGAGCAGAGAATTATTAGGGGGAAAGGAAACCAAGCAAAAAAGGCGGAATTTGAAGATATGAGTCAGGGCTAATGCCGCTGACGGGAAGGTTGTTAACTTCATGACCACACTAACGATAAGTTAACAGAATTACCGAGAAAAAAACCACCAACAACAAGAACCACCAGCTGAGAACAAATAAAGGCCCGTTCATCTTTGTGACGGCGTATGACCCAAGACAAGGAAGAATTCCAGAGAAAGTGCAGGGCTACTTTAAATTGTCTCAAACCCAGTACACTTCAGCCATACCATTAAAGCAACCTACTGGGAAATTATCTCTGAGTGCCCAGAAGCATCAGCACAAGTGGGACATCACGGAAGGACAGGACACCTCAATACAAGCTGCCTCGGTTAATCTAGTATTGTAGACGGAGTTTTAATTGCCTCCTCCAAAAGCCTTCCTGCTCAAGCTGCACATAGTACAATTCCGTCTTACACACCATCCATCTGAGCTGAGCCTCTGGGGGCTCACGCTGCTCCTTAGCGCACTGCTGGACATTGTTATTAAGAGGTAACATATACCAGGATTACCCTTGACTTCTGCTGTGGCTACTCCATGAGCCTTTTTTCAAATATCCGACTGAGACGTCAAATTAAAGGCTCTTGGCCAGACAGAGATGGAAAGGAGTGTAGTTTGAAAAAGGAACGAATTATTGTGAATGTTTACATGGAGAATAAGTCATCCTGGAGACACTGGTGGCCTGAGTGCCAATGGAGCAGGAGTGATTCTGGCTCTGGTTTTGTATTGGAGGCATCCGCAGGGTAAGCCAAGTTCGGCCGGGCAGTCTATGGCTCTGCTGTGGCTGGGAAACTCCAGTGGGCACCTCCTCCAAAACTTTTGTCCTCACTCCAGTGCCTTAGAGATCTGCTGTCACCTAGTCATGTCTGAATTATAGCTCAAACAGAGCACTGCTGGCTCAGAGCACAAAAGGCATCGCTTCTCACTCAAGTTTCATCATGTTTCATCCCAAACAGTGGCAAATGATCTTTTAAGAAAAATAACGACTTGCTTATTTAACATTAAGATTCAGTTATCCACGGAGGACCTTATGATAAACTGCAGTATGCACAAATGTACTTTTCAATTTTACTGCATTCAGTTATGGGGCATGACCTCTTTCAATTCACCTAATTCACTTCAATGTGGAGTCAGTCTTCATACAGTGAATGCAGCAGCTGCATTGCTTTCAGCCAATCAGACACAAGTAGATCCCGAGTGGTTCTGTTTGGGGAGCAGCAGATTCTTTACTTTGATTGTGATTGCACTTGTCATCTCTGGTTCATTTAAAACAAACCCTGGTGAGATTTCTCTGTTAGTGCGGTTCATTAGAGTAAGTCTGAACTCTCCCTTTTGAAAACTATGGTGGCGCTCACCAAACCAGCGAACCGAAACGATCTGAGCAGGGGGGTCTTAGTCCGACTCTAAATAGCTTCGGGTGCAGTTTGTTTTAAGTATGAACGCAATACAAACCTAATACAGGATGTGATGTCACATATGTGACGCTAAACGCACCGTGAGAAAACAAAGGGTTTGAAAACAAACAATGAGCAGAGGACAAACGAGGCAACAAAATACCTCCATTTTTTCCATAAATCCTAAGTTCAGTCTCAGATGTTGGTTGTATAATCGCACACACACACATATGACGTTCAGGTCAGGACTCTGAGGTAGTCAGTTTTAGTTTTGTTTCATTGCCATTTGCAGTAGTTAAGTGATGTATAGGTTTATATCACTTTGAAATATTTAAAACACACACTGCACTAAGGAGACTACTTACAATCCACCTGATTGTAAGAGAATGAAAATCGCATTTGTGGGGTGAGTATGACCCCTTAAAACCTCTAATGATCTCACCTACATCCAGAGATACTAAATTGGGGAGGGCAATCCCGATAATCGTTTGTGCTACAAACACAACTTTCTGCAACACTTTCCAATCAGAACAGTCCAAGCTCCTATACCTAACTGTCCAGAAAAGTCCAAAGGGTCTCTATTGTACACCAATAAAAATGACTAGAATGCCCCTCCTCTTCAATCTGAAGTTCTTCAATACACTAAATAAAATAAAAAAAGCTTGAGAACCTTCTAGATCAATGAAATAATATTCACCAACCATGACATGTCAGATGAGATCTCAGCACCTAAAACCTAAAAATATTTAGCTTTTGCAGAGTTGGAAAACTGTGCCTTTTTATCAAAATACCTTTTGTATTTAGCCCAAAAAATTATAATAAATTGAGTCAATTCAATATTTGTTGATTAGTACCAATTCCTATATCAGCAATGTTGACCTTCTTGGTAGACTGAACTTTTGAGTTGTTATCCAGCACTCAAGAGGATTCCACCATGACTGACCAATGGCAATGCGTTAAACTGATTAGAGATACCTTGCGGTTAAAGAAATGCAAAACACTAACAGAGTAATTGCTTAACTGCTGGAATCACAGGAAGTTCTCTGGCTAGAAACTAGTTTTCCCACCACTGACGTATGACTTGTGATAAATTATCAAAGTAGTACAATAAATAGTCAATACCCAGAAGCTCAATTCTGTGCCTGGATTGTGAACCGAATCTTTTGAATGGAAAATGGGGTATTCAATCCTCTACATCTAGAGGTAACTACAAAATCACTGATGAGTATCTCAGTATTTTCCATGTTCCTCTAGCATTCACCCAAGAGCGAATGGAATGAGACAGGCTGCCAACAGGGGCAGAACAAACGCATGGTGTGCCTGCACCGGATGAGCTATGGTCCTCACTCGACCGCTTCCTCTCTCCTTTGGGAATTCTTAGTTTTTATCTTCTTTTGGTGCCCCTTCATCTATTTTCCCATTAACCAAAGTGTGGCGCCTCCGTCGCTGGTAACAAATTCCTCTCTCCTCCTCCTCTATCCAAGCCCAGGGTTTAATGCTAGCGCTCCTTCCCACTGCGTTTCTGCACAATTAGCTCCACAGAAACCAGGGGAATCGCAGCAGAGTTGGGGAGCCAAGATGGATGGCTGGAGTTGTGAAGGTGACGGCGAATAGTGAAAAGGAGAAAAACAACAGCCCATCGGCACGCAAGCCTAGGAGGAAGTAATAGTCCTTGTCAGCCAGCTTCCTCCTTTTAATGAAAACACTGGCTGGCTGAGTCGTGGGAGTAGGCACAGGCCACAGCATCCAAAGCTCCAGGATCTATGCAATTCTCTTCACAGGAAGTCACCTTAATTACCCAGCAGTATGTGCATATGGGTGCAGGGCTGACCTATACCAGCCCCCTGATATGGCAGGACCTCAGAACTCCAGCCAAATAACAGAGAACCAAGGACCTTCTTATTTGGTTCCTATACTTCTGAGGAGAGCAACTGTGGGCTGCTTACGAACTTTAATCCTCACAAGTAACTGTACAACTGAATGCAGAGAGGGCTAAACATACACTATGTCCACAAATGGTGGGATGTTCCTTTTAATAAATGAATTGAGCTAATTTAAGATGCACCCAATGCTTACTCAGCCCTTCATTTGTGCACACAGCTTGCATAATTATCATAGAATAGCCAATACCCGGAGAAAGGGATGCTTCGAAAGAGCTGGCCAAGGGGAGTATAATGCCCCTAGCATAGTTTAACATTAGCTTCTAAACCTAAAGTTATATCCGAGTAACACACATTACATGAAACTTCGTTTTGACAGAAGATGGCTACATGTTGCATGTAAATTATTGACTTTATTTTCCATCTTAGAGTAGTTTGACTGTGATTACTGACTTTTAAATTTACACATCACTCTTGTCAGTTGTAGATACACTTACATTTAAAGTAGTGTGTAAATATATTAGGCATCTAAGATTACTGTTATTTAAAATAATTTGTCCCCAGTAATCATGGTTCTTGTATAAAATTTGATCCAATTACAATAAATACAAAAGCAAATACAGTAAAAATATTTTTCCCCCTAACAATTAGCAGTGTATTGTGTGAAAAAACAAAGTGTGTTTCCAGATATTCTCCTTGATCGTATAGATTTGAAAATCAACAGCACACTTGATTTAACATAATGAAGTATTTATTAAACTGTAAACCTACTTATTGGATGACAATCTCAAATAATACTGTGACGGCGAGAGATTTGGAGCAAAATATGTAGTTATTATTAGTTTTTATTGCAATATTAGGTTTTACTTATTTATTAAGATAACAAAAACGATACCATTTTAAAATAACTACAATTAGAAATGTTTATAAAACCATGTTTATTAATTAAGTTGTAAACACATTAAAAGTCAGTAGTAATCATTTGTAACACTGATACACAGTGTGACAGTTTTTTTTTTTGTCTAATACTGAAAGTGTTACACCTGGAAAGGTGAATTTAGTCATTTCACTTGTTGAAGTACACCACATTAACACAGATGTATAAATGATCAGTACAGATGTTGGTGGTTAAATATTTAAAAATATATGTGCTGAACCTGCTGACTGATGGAGAAGACACAGTGCGGTCAATATTTGGCAAGATCTGAGGTTTAACTGTGTAGATAGGCATTCACTCTTTGGCAAAAAACAGGTTTTGTTTTATACCTGACTATTGATGACTATTAATGTATTGACAACATAATAAATATTAATAAACAGATTTTAAATAATTTGTAAACTATTTATAAGTGTAATCTTATTCTAAAGTGTAACCAAATAAACTCTTACAGCTCAGTCAAATAGGTTTTAAAATCTTTTTTTCCTCAGGTACCTAAAACTGTGACAGTGAGGAAATTAGGTGATGTAATAACAGTGAATGGTGATAACAGAGCTGACACTGATTCATTAAAAAAACACCTGGACTGCCTCCAACACTTGTCTTTTGGATTTGGTTTGTGATAGCTCAGCATATCAGGCTGAACGGGACTTCACGTTTCTTTTTTAATAAAAAGAAAGGGCTAATTTTACTAGTTCATCAATAGAGTTGTGTAATGATGTGTATCATAAAACAATGTAAAACATTATGGGTCTCTGTAAGATTACTTAAAGGGAACGCCTAAAATTATGGGCAATCACCGTTCTCTCTGGTTGTTTACATTCCGAAGCTAAGCTCTTTTTAAGGTGGAATGGTGTGTTTGAGGGGAAAAACCGACTGTTGTTGATATGTGGTTGAAGTTTAAATTGTAAATAAGGTTTCATTCACTGTTTGAATTATGACAAACCCGTCTGTAACTCAAGTTGTATCGTTTTGTAGCACGTTCAATAATTTGGCAGTTTGAAATTTCCACATTAAGTGATCTGAAACAGAGAAAAAAGTATATATATAACCCACCTATGGGTTTTTCTATTTGGTTAGAGTCATAAACTACACTTTTAACGTATAACAACTAAGAAAACTAACTTGGAAACCGGTAAATTTCAAGTTAATTTCTCACAATTTTACATCCATCCATCCATTATCTGTAACCGCTTATCCAATTTTTAGGGTCGCGGGGGGTCCAGAGCCTACCTGGAATCATCGGGCGCAAGGCGGGAATACACCCTGGAGGGGACACCAGTCCTTCACAGGGCAACACAGACACACACACACATTCACACCTACGGACACTTTCGAGTCGCCAATCCACAGAACACACCAACTCCTCACAGACAGTCACCCGGAGTGGGATTCGAACCCACAACCTCCAGGCCCCTGGAGCTGTGTGACTGCGACACTACCTGCTGCGCCACCGTGCCGCCCACAATTTTACAGTGCTGATTAAATCTAATTTGATCATACAGTGTGTAACATTCCAACAGTATTTAATGAACTAATGAGCCCCGGTGGGCTGGCGTCACTGTACTTAGACATACTGGACTGAAACTGTCGATCAGGGGTCTTTTGTTGAGATTTTACCAAGTACATTTTGTTATAGACAAACTAAATCAAATTAGCCCACTCCTGTATTCTATCCCTTGTTCTTTAGCTCATCTCACTTTGACTCCCTCACTCCTAGCAGTAGTCTGGAGTAATATATCCTTGATCGACACACACGTGATGAGTTTGGGATATGCTACGTTTGGTACCACAGCTCATTCATCCACAAAATGCAGTGTGTGCCCTTTGTGCACTGTATACGCACTTGTGTTTTATGATAATGATCCTAGTACAATAATGACTGTCCTCCCTGCCCTATCAGACCCCTCCCCCACCTTTGCCCTCCGCATCCCCCTCCGCATCCATTCTCACAGCCCTAGCCTGAGCTCTGCGTGCGGATGAGTGTGTGCCAGCTCGGTTTAATTGCCATGTCATAATGAAATCTAATTTGATGAAGAACAATTCGAGCTCGGGCACTGCCTAATCAAATTAACAAAGTCTTTTTTGATTTTCAATTATCTCTCGTTCGGCGGAACGTTTCTTCCTAGCTCACTGAGCTCAGCGGTGACTGAGGCTGACGGGGCTGGAGGATACGGCCTGCTTAAAGGGCCCATATGCCATGGTTTTCCTTCTATTTCTATTTATGCATTTATATTTTTTAATAATTGTCCCCTGAAATCCACTTATGATGCATCTGTAGGTTACAATATGTAAATACCTTCTTACTAGATGCACTGTACTTCATTTAATTTTAGGGGTGAAAACCTCCTTATAACCTTCACATGAATGGGCACGGCTAAACTGCTGTAGGTTCAGCAGCTTTTATTTTTTTGTGACAACAAATTTATTTTGACCTAAAACGCACAATTAGCCAAAGCCTTTAGACAGGTCAATGCTAATATATAGATAAATAAATAGACTTTAATTTGGAATATAGATTCATTACGAGCACCCCGCCCCCGCCCCCGCCCCCCCTGCTCTGCTAAACAAGCCAAGCTGCTTTCTCAATGAGCTCATGCATCCACTCAGGGAAATGAATTAATGAATTACCCAAAAATATAGGAACAGTTCTGCATCCTTCATGAAGTGACAGAAACAGCACAGATAAATCATAACAATGATTCCACTATTGCCAACATAACAGAACCGCCAGATCACAGCCTCCATGGCCAGTGTTTACATAGAACATCAAGTTTTTTATTTAATAAAAAATAGGTTTAATCTTTCTTAAGCTTTCCTTTTAAACATGGCGCAGTCTGAAATATATTTAATCTACTGGAACCAAGAGAAAGCTTTTTTTTTTTCAGAACAGAAACGTACAGAGCCATAACCTTGTGCTAGTCAGCACTGGCTACGCCACACCATTACCCAGCAGCTCCAATAAACAAAGAGACTCCAAGGCAATGAAACTCCTCGAAATAAAATGGCAAGACGGTTCACAGCTTCTCTATAACAACGTGTGACTATAAGCACATGTGTCTGCAGGGCAGGTCAGCAGAGTGAGATGGGAATCCAGACTTATTGAGCAAAGCCTGTGTGTGTGTGTGTGTGTGTGTCTGTCAGACCATGCTGTGACAGACGAGCGCTGGTGCATTTAGCCTGGCCCTGAGTTACACTATGTCATTGAGAGCTGTCATTAGTTCATGCAGAGCATAGCTGAAAGAAAAGGAGAAAGCCTGAGGGTGCACACTTGGTTTGTGTGTGTGTGTGTGGGTGTGTGTGTGTGTATGTGTGAGTGAATGTGTGCACGTGTAAAAGCCCGCAAAAAAGCACAGCATATTAACACTCTTAATCTTCTCCTGCATATCGGTGGGGGACTGTTTCACGGTTATTACTTCTGTTCTTCAGGGGAAGATCCAGGCCATGATGGGATACAGCAGCTAAGGTGAAACATCAGCCTGTGATGCATGCTAGAACATGGATGGGGTGGGGGAAAGAGAAAGAAAGGGGTAAAAAGAACCTGCGATTCCAGAGTCTGGCTGGAAATGAATGTCACGGTTAAGTACAGTAAGGATCATGGTGCACTGAAGATAATACGGGTGCAGATGACAGCAGATATGCTCCATTTTCCGCAGTGTGTATTACCTCAATGTACATAAGTCAGCTAAAGACATGCGGCTTCCATTACAGCACCGCTCGGGAAAAGGCCCGCGTGCTATCTCATATTCAAACTAGAAAAGTGGACATTATGCTTGATGGAATTGATTTTTAAAGAATAGGAAAAACTGCAGGTAAGCACTTTAACAGCCTCAGGCATGAGATACACAGACTTTCAGTGAGTTTACATCCCTGAATAATGTCGGGCATGATGCAGGGGGGAGATTTCTGCTGATGCCGGCTTGTCTGTCTCGTCTCGGTTTGACACTGTCTGGATCGCCTCATCCAGTCCCTGGCGGCGGACACATTTCCAAGAGGAGGTTTTGCTGTTCGGTTTTACCTCAGCTCCCAAGCAAACAGTCTATGACGTGCCACCAGCTGGCAATCCATGTTCTTCCGCTCTTCCCCAACCTCCTCCTCGAGAAGAGTGCATTAATTGGAAGCACTCTGTCAATGGAAGATGTGCCGCTGCACTGTAAGCACATTTTGACTCTCAGAATCAACACAGATCACGCTGCTGATAACCAAAGCATGCTGTAATCTTATCTTGATTATTTCTCACTTGTAACTCATTAAAGTATGTCTGACACAAATACACATTATAAACTTTCATATTTGACTTCCTAGCTATATTCAAGCACCTAGATGTTCTGTAGTGAACGATGAAAACACACAGTCCCCCACAGTTTTGTCCAATGAAAATACAATTCATTACAGTGAGCTCCAGGAAAAAATAAGTATTCTAGTATTAAAGGCTAAGCACCACTTAATGGACCTCCATGAATTATGAATTAAAATGAAAATAGCAGCTTAATTTGCTTTAAAACTGACAATTTTATTAAATTGACGGAAAAACCCGAGCTCACTACTGAAATTCTTGAACGCCACAGTGACGTCACTGGTGGACAACAGCTGAACAACGCCGTGGTAAAACACCGTTATGACTGACTGTTATGACAGTATCTAGCTAAATAACCAACATTATTCATGACAATAGCCTAGCAAAAAGCTAAACTCAAATTTAGAGGTACCGTTATTCTTGTAAATGTGATCGAAGTCGAACTCGAATTCATCCGACACTATAAACCTCCGTAATGCAGCTACGTAGCCGAGTATAATCTGAGCCACCGAGTTTAGCGAGTCAAGCTAACGTTAACTAACACCAACTAAAACAGGCGAAGTGAGTGTCCTTACCCTGTTTACCTCCATGTTACAGAGGCTCTTGAACACCTTTCGTTGGTGTCCTTACATGCCCATATTGTTGGAAAAGCGCCAGTTAAATGAGCTACAGATAACGGAGTGAGCGGACGGTCCTTTCCAAAGTGCCTGTTTAAAGCTGACAAATTTAGTCCATTTTCTGGATATTTTGGGATCTTTGGGCCATTTGTGCACAGATGTCCCACTGTACATTGAATGATTGCAGCCAAAAACAACACACCTTTTCGTCATTTTGCATTAAATTAAGTGCAGTTTCTAGAGTTGTTGTCCACCATCTACGTCACAGGCGAGATGCCTATTAGAGTTTCCGAACACCGTTGTGGGGTGGGGGGGGGACCAACGGTCTTTTAAACCTTATTCCTTCAATTAGTAAGAAATAACATGTTTTCTGACTATCAATAAACACAAGTTAGGAACTCAGATTCCACTGTATTTATTTGTTTGACACTTTCATAGAGCTGGTGCTTAGCCTTTAAATAGTCCTTTTTCAGAGATGCGTCCAAGGAAATGAAATAAAGGATAAAGCCATGGTTGACCACCAAAAAAAGAGAGAATCAAATGTGAGTAATAACCTATAGAGAAGAAACATCATCTAGAAATATATATATATATATATATATATATATATATATATATATATATATATATATATTGTATATATTAATATAAAAAAGGAACCCTTGGTAGGTTTTTTACTTTAAAAATACAGAATCAAACTCATTGTGATGCTTCACTGACCTGGAATGGGGAGCCTCTATCATTGCTATTCCAGGCTCAACACTGCAGACACGGCACTATGGAACTTTTGTAAGAAGGTACACATCACTCCTCCCCCTCCCCTTGATTCGAGGAGAGTGCTGTGAAAATGAATTACACTCAAATTGTAGGGTGAGCCCAGGAGCAAACACACCAAATCTTACCTAGTGTTCCTTTAAATTAATAATGAAAGACAAAGAATAAATACATATTACATATTTCCCGGTGGCTCCTTGGTGGCCTGGGGGAACTAAACCGTTGTTTATAGTGCTTTCATCAAAAACAATCCCTGTATGTAATTATGATGCAGTATCACATTTTTAAATCACACACACATCAGTGATAACTCTTGATCTCTAAGGGTTTAGTATTAGTTCTTTTCTCTCAAGTGTGTGCCTGTGATCTCGAGCTAATTTCTGCAGCTGGTTCCCAATCGAAACCCAACCAAAGCGTGAATGAAGCACATTCTTTCAGAACATTGACCAGAGCTGGTGACTCTACTGTGTGCTAATGAATGGCTGGCCTGCGATGAGTGAGCTCTCTGATCTCACTATGCTTATGATCGTTTGATTAGGATGAAAGCAGTACAAGAGCGGGCCTGCTGTATATTAGCATTTCTCCCTCACTGTACCTGACCCACATGAGGCGCTGACGCTGTGGAATACACAACTGATTCACAATGCACTTCGCAGCCGTAACATAGCATTGTATGACACATAGGACAAACTGAGGGAAAACAAACACACACACACAGATAGAGAGAGATAGAGAAAGAGAGGGAGAACGAGAATGAAAGGATGAATACAAATACGAGGGGGGTAGAACACATAATATAGTATGGTAAGTGCTAGTGGCCAGATTTAGAGAGGTTTTACACCAACCGAAATGTGCCATTATTTTTCTTCCAAAAACATTAATGTCTGAGGAAGCCCCATAAATAGCTCAGCTGAGCTAATTTAAGGGTCCATGAAGGAAATCCGCATTGTTCTCTCACATGGAAATGGCCTGCACTGATGAGGATTTTTATTAGCCACTATTCTTATGGAAAGAAAATGCTTGCAGATCACTGCTTGTCACTCATTTATTAATTTCAGCCCTGGCACGGTGGCAAGACACTGACACCGTTATTTCATGGTTCCTGTCATAATGGTTGGAACGATTGAGCATGAGTGCATCAGCACCTTTTGTGTTGAATAAAAAAAATAATAATACAAAATAGGCAGAGGTCAACAAAGGATGCAGTCAAGCTTTATACACAAATAAATAAACACATAGCCTACGCTACCCAAAAATCCATTTGTTTCTCATTTCAAGAAATGCTTAAAACCACAAAATCTGCAGCTGAAAACACATTTAATCAGCCAAAGACTTTAGACAGATCAATGCTAATATATAGATAAATGAATAAACTTTAGTTTAGAATATAGATTCATTACAAGCATCCGCTTCACATCGCAGCACAGCAAACACCACCACTTTCCACATCTGAGCTCAAAAACATGTATCTCCAAAACTAATTTACAAGAGTTGGAAAAAAAAAAACGTCTTATTTTTAAATAGAAGTCAATGTAAAAAAAATTGTAACTTTGGAGCATTTCTATTGGTCCATTCATCATGACATTTTCACACAATGTGAAGGACAGCTGCTCTAATTGTTCTAATTGAGCTAATTGTGATATAATTGATGACTGAATTATGAGAAAACTGGGGTGGCGCGGTGGTGCAGCAGGTAGTGTCGCAGTCACACAGCTCTAGGGATCTGGAGGTAGAGGTTCGAGTCCTGCTCCGGGTGACTGTCTGTGAGGAATTGGTGTGGGTTTCCTCCGTGTGCTCTGGTTTCCTCCCACAGTTTGGTACACACATTGGTAGGTGGATTGGCGACTCAAAAGTGTCCATAGTGTGTGTGTGTGTGTTGCCCTGTGAAGGACTGGCGCCCCCTCCAGGGTGTATTCCCCGCCTTCCGCCCAATGATTCCAGGTAGGCTCTGGACCCACCGTGACCCTGAACTGGATAAGCGGTTACAGATAATGAATGAATGAATGAATTATGAGAAAACTGTCTAAAATATACAGGTAAAGCCAGAATACAACTGAGGTTCATCACGCAGAGTTTATCTTAAAATACGTAAGAACAATAGCCTCCACTTATCAGTCTTCACGCTTTAAGTTACCTGCAGCTAACCACGGTCCAAAAAAACTAAGTGCTGAACACATCTAACATCTAACGCAGTTCTGCTCACAACTTGAATCACCTCTTGGTCCAAAGGACCCAGGCTGTACATTCGACTCCCAGTTGTTCATGCAGGAAAAACATATATATATGATTAGGTATTATCTGCGGCTGCAGGCCTCCACGTGGGGTTTTGGTATATATCCCCTGCTGATAAGAGGAGCGGCTGTTTAGTGATATTTATCTGGGCAATGCCATGCATTCAATCCACAGTGGTTCCATTACTCTATTGCTTAATCACCAGGTGAGCATATTAGCTCCTTTATTCTTGCTTTAAAAAAAGCGTTTTATTGCAGCTATTAAACCTGACAGCAGAATCCGACTGTTTACTTCAACAAAACAACATTCCCAAGTTTTAACTGCTACTTCAAAAACACTCCGTATGAGGCATCATTGATACAATGCAGGGGCTGCTCTGTAAGCACAACACCAACAAGTTTATAACACTTAAGTGTATTATTATTTCAAATATACTTTAGAATACAGTAGAAACTGGAAGGGTCTTCTAAGACTGAATATCTATGAAGTCCTATAAAAAAAGAGACTTGTGTTTTTACAGATTTAAGGTTTATGTCTAGCTCAGCCAGTTTTTGGGCAGTGAGTATATCCAGGACAGGCATAAAAATATATCTGTATACAGAGCTGGAGCTTATTTATGACTACTGTATCTTGTACATAAAAGTATACACAAGCACAATGCATTCTTTATTGTTGGATGCACAGGGATATAGCTGCTGAGCCATTCAGATTGCCAAGGGCTTCAGAATGATTTGGGCAAAGAAGCATTGCAGTATGACGTATATCCCTGGCTTTAATCACAGGTGACAATAAGAACAGCATTAATAAATCACATGATAACAGCAATAGCACCAAAGCCTCAATATAAGTTCCCCATTTTCCATTTAATGCAAACAGTTAACACTGAATTAGCAAACTTCTTTGTCTCACTGTTTAAAGTTAAAAAGCTGGTTAAGCACCACCCATCACTCTGAAGAAGGCCAAACCTCGCTCTGGTCTGGCTCTGATCCGCATGGTGCGAGCTGCAAAAGGTGAAACGTACTCCCTGGTGGAGCTGGGCACTATATCACACGGAGCGTGGCAGTTCCCACAGAGGAAACTTCAGCAGGGCTCCTTAAAAGTCAGCTTATAGCCCGAGCATTAAAAAGTAAAGGTCATTTTGGCAGTGGAACAGGCTTCTGGAAAGGCCTGATAATCAAAGAATTATAGAAGTTATTAAAGGCAAAATACTGACTAGCAGAGCGGCTGGCTATCGTCTGATGGAGCCTGATACGCCTAAGAGCCTCCACAGACGAACAGCTGGCAGCTCCTGCACCTCTATCTTCTCTTTTACTCAAGTGGATATTTCCATCCTCATTTCTGCTCAAGCTTTACACGGCCTCCACCGGCATGAATCAAGTGCCCTGTGAACACTGAAAGCAGAAATGTGCTTGGAAGCAAAGCAAACTGCAGATAACTTAAATACTTACAAGTTACTATTCAAAAGATTAACTGATTTCAACATGGATCAAAACATCTATCAAATTAATTCAGGATGCTGACATTTAAAACGGCCCCTCTGTCTATTCGCTGGGGCTTATGCACTGACTCTAGTCACCGACTTGTTCTGAAGAACACACTATGAAACCTACAGTTAGACTGAGCTCAAATACACTACATGTCCAAAAGTTAGTAGACACCCGCTGTTTGACTGTGCATGAGAAGCTTGTATAAACTCCATAGGCCTGTAATAAAAGTGAAATTGTGTATACTGGCGGTATGGAGCACCATCTCCAATAGAGGGAGTGGCGTTTGAGATCCAGACCTAATCGTACAACATCTGTATGTCACCTCACTAACGCCACTCTGGATGAATGTGATCAGGCCAAACAAGCCAACAAAGTTCCAAAACTAATGCCTAGAAGAGTTGGAGCTGTTAATGATGTAATGTTCTTGCTTTCCATTTGCAGGTGCTGTTAATTAGTTTGAAGGATGTTTATTTATCCAGACATCTTCCTGAACACTGTCCAGTGTGTCCTGCCTGTGATCCAGCTTGAAAGAGAGGGCTACCGTCATGAATTTTGCAACACACAAGCATTCGGGCTTAAGATAGTACGTCTATGGACGGTTTTAGACACCCTTAAAATGTTTTTTCAAGGGTTCTTCAGTAAAGCCAATAATTCTATACAGATCTGTGAACACTCAAATGGCTTTTTGCTTGGTTAAGTGGTTCCTCACTGTGTTTATTAAATAAAAAAACAACAACAACAAACACTTGTATACTTTAAATAAATAAATAAATAAATAAAACTACTCATTCATTCATTCATTATCTGTAACCCTTATCCAGTTCAGGGTCGCGGTGGGTCCAGAGCCTACCTGAAATCATTGGGCGCAAGGCGGGAATACACCCTGGAGGGGGCTCCAGTCCTTCACAGGGCAACACACACTCACACATTCACTCACACACTCACACCTACAGACACATTTGAGTCACCAATCCACCTGCAACGTGCGTTTTTGGACTGTGGGAGGAAACCGGAGCACCCGGAGGAAACCCATGTGGACACGGGGAGAACACACCAACTCCTCACAGACAGTCACCCAAAATAAAACTAATAATGAAAAGAAAAAAAAACTATATTTTATATATATATATATATATAAATTAAATACTACTGTGTAGTACTTTGCAGAATCATTCTTGTGAAAAGTGCAGGAAAACATCAGCAGCATTAAAATAAATTAGTGCGAAGCAGGTAGTGTCACTGTCACACACTCCAGGGTCATGGGGTTGTGGTTCCCACTTTGGGTGACTGTCTGTGAAGAGTTTGGTGTGTTCTCCTCGTGTCAGCATGGGTTTCCTCCCACGGTCCAAAACACACATTGGTATCACATTGGATTGGTGATTCAAAAGAATCTATAGGTGTGAATGTGTGAGTGTGTGTTGCCCTGTGAAGGACTTCCAGGTAGGCTCCAGACCCACAGTGACCCTGAACTGGAAAAGCAGTTACAGACAACGAATGAATGAAATGTTTTATTCCATTAAGGCATTATTAGTATGTTTTCTTTATAAGCACCTCTTTCAAAACTAATATAAGTCTAATATAATCTTAGAATAGAAATGACACTGCATATGAATATGTGTGCATCATTACAGCCTTCCAAAGCATCATCCCTATGCCGTTCAAATCTCACACACAATCCGTCAGTCAACAGCAAGACAGACAATACAATAAATATCAGTGAATATAAGAGACTGTAATCCAAGAGGGAGCTCAGATCAGCTCAGAAACCTTCATTATTTCTAACCCTTATGATTACAGTTAGCACAGATTTACACTCAGTGAGTGCAGAAAAACATGAGGAGCATACATACAGATGCCCCCCACACACACAGAGAGAGAGAGAGAGAGAGAGAGTGAGAGACAGAGACTCACAAACACATGGACATGGAGACAGACAGACACACACACAATGACAGACGGACACACACACACATTCTTGACTGTAAGGTCTTGTGAGTTGATCCCTGCACAAAGGGAGGTTGGAAACAGAGCCACTTCTTATCAATCTACAGCGTGTTTTAATTTCCACTCTAGTCCTGCTCCTCATTAGGGGGAAACATGATTTGGAGTATATTGTATAATTAAGGTGTAACCCTGAAATGAACTGATCCGCTCCTCCTGTGGCGCTGATGAAAGTTTTAATTAAGTGTCAAACAGTTATTGAGGAACATTTGGGCTCTCACACTGAGTATGTTTATCTGATTCATTTACATCACTCCTGTTTAGAGGTGCTTATGAGAGAGAAGGCACACACACACACACGCACACACACACACAGGACCACACACAAATAGTTCAACAATTACAGAGTTACACAATCTTCACAATCTCATTTGACACCGAACATAGATCTCAAAATTAAATAGCTATCAAGTGTTTCTTTAGATGAACGACACATCGTCACTGTCCTTGAATCTCCAGATCATCACCGTTGTTTGTGTTCCTGCTAGTCATTTATAACATATGACCATAACATTTGGACTTTACCCTGTGCAACAGTGCTCCAAAAATTCCCTCAAACTTCTCCTGAAATACTGAATCAATTTGGAGGTACACGATTTTGTTCCACCAGTATATAAGCAATATATTTGTTAACTCATAAAATTCATAGTTACGACTAGCATCAATAAGAACAGGATGTATAGCTAGGTGGTAATTATGTATATTAACCCTTAAACTGCCAGAAATATTTAGTCAGAAGGGATACTTTACATTTGTTAAATACCATATCAGTGTTTGTTCAAAATGCTAAAGTTGACATTTGTTAGTTGTCAGTTAATTTTTGTATTTTGTAAACCATTGCTGTCCAATAAAAACATGTACCTTCATTTTTGTTAATATTTTAGTTTACTACATCATTTGAACACAACAGCTGTCCTTCACTCTGTAAAAAAAAGGAACAGGAATAAAAAAAAATGACGGACCAATAGAAATTTTGTAGGAATTATCCTTTTGATTTTTGGAGTGGGGATTAGGATAAAAGTAGCTGATTTTTTAAAGTGGAATTTTTGCCTCTTCTTGCCATATCCAAGACTTAAGCAGCTCTCTGTGTCTGTGGACTCCAGTGTTTGATTCTCCACTCCACAGTGCTCCATACATTTTCAATAGGAGACAAGCACATGCACAGTGTGTCTATGAAGTCATGTGAAGGCATTGTCATTCTGAAATATCCACGGTAATCCCAGGAAATTACATCATCTTGTTGGCAGCATATTTCTCTCAAAAATTCCAATATACACCTTCAGTATACTCTACAGGTACCGAGGCAGCCCCACGGTGTGAGAGATGTTGGATGTTGTGCCTTTCACTGTTAACAGTCCCTTTCCTTATTGGTCCCGACAATACCATGTCTGCTGAAACAAGGACTTGACTCACCACAGCACACGTTTGCACTGTCTTTTGGGCCATGTGACATGAGCCAAGGCTCTGAGAACATTCTTTGACCTTCTCGTCAGATAGTGTTTCACGTTGCATTTCTTACTGCAGCAGAGTATATTAAGTGACAACAATATTCTGGTTAAAGAACTAAATTCTCCACAATCCAATGTTAAGAAGTGCATTCCAGTTGGTAAGTGAAAATATTAAAAGTTAATTTTCTGTTTGCAAAAATAATTTTTTTGCTTCTTTCTAAATGTTCCCAGAAAACCTTCCCAGATGATGGGGTCTGTTGTTAGTGCTGTTTGAATTTGAAGTTACTGTTTCGAGTATAGTCTGGTTTCTGTCCGTAGTCCTTATTACTATCCTTTCAAAGCTGAACTGTAATTGTTTAACAGTTTTGTAAAGTATGTTTGATGAGAAGACATTACAGGAGGTCCTCGGGTTACGTCAGTCCCGAGTTACGATGTTTCGTGGTTACGACACATCTCCCATTTACTGTATAAAGCCTTGTTTCGACTTAAGTGGTTTTGCGTCTTAAACGTCGTAACGCGAACTTCGTGTTTGGTGTGTGCGGTGGAAGAATACACGGTTACGCGGCTCGGGACCGAGGAGGATAGGTGTTAGGATAGGATAAGTGCTTACAGTATGTTATTTACGTACAGTATGTACGTATGTTGAAACTTACACCAAAAATCAGTTTACGACACGACGTAGGAACGGATCAACGTCGTAAGTCGAGGACCCCCTGTATTTGAATTTGATATATATATATATATAAATAAATGCTATCATGTTTGATGCGATAAAGACTGACAGTGACTAAAGTAGGCTATAAATAGCTAATAATTCTGCCAATTCAATTTCTATAAATCACTTAAACACTACATAAGCAAACACTAAACTGTGAAACTGTTTCAGTACCAATTTAGAATAAGATTAAATGTATAAATGGTTTAACGTATAAACTGTTTTTTTTTTACCCCAATAGTGAACCCACATCCATCTACAGTTACACCTTAGATATAGCCAGGTACTGACGTGACTTTGCCTTCGCCAACAGTCAGCATTACGCCTGTCAGCGTTATCACATATTGTTATTAAGTTTAACCATTTAATAAATTAACCACAGAGTGTATTTTTACACATCAGTGATAATGTAGTATACCATGAACTGTTAGTATACAAATGACATTCTGTAAAATAAATGTACAACATTTATTTGAAATGCTATCTACCTCAAGATTTGATCATGACATCTCAGATTATAACTTAATTCCTGGTGCTATACTTTCTGAGCTACTAAACAGTCATTAGCTTTGTTGGTTAAACTGAGCATAATCTAAATGTCCTAAGATTGTAAGGTATGAAGTTTGAATATCCGAATACTAAAATATCTGCAGTGAAACTTTCTATACGTCTGAATATAGATGTAAAAAATGGTTCAATGGTTATATTTGGAAAAAGTGCATAATTTTAACATCAACTCAAGGGTGATTTTGAAACATAAAGATGAATCAATAAAATCACATTAGCATCCAAATCTCTCTTCCCCTCTCCCCTATAGACCTCATGTGAATTGAGCAGAAAGGAAAAGCAGCTATGGACATCAAAGTGTGTTTGTGTGTGAGTGTGTGTGTTGTGTTGTGGCTTGAGTGTAACCTCAGCTGACACAGGGCGGAGAGGGAGGCCTCACATCGCCGCCGAAGCAAAGGCAGAAGAGCAACGGCAACACAAAGGGGATTAGCCGACAAGAAAGGCTTCTCTCTCTCTCTCTCTCTCTCTCTCTCTCTCTCTCAGCATGAAGACTCAGAGCAAAGCTTCACTAGAGAGACACTAATGAGTTTAATTAATAATGGAAATAAATGCAGCCGACGCAGTAACTCCAGGGAGTTAAGCTGTGAATGCTCAGCTTTCTGCGTGCTCTTTCTGCTCGGTAGCTGCAGTACTGTTCACACAGAGATAACTCCGGACGCAGACACACACACACGGACAGGAAACACACACAAACACACAATGGTACATGCGTGCAGTCTTGTACTGCACAATTGCTTAATACCAATCATGAACTTCATTAGAACGGCACCCCTTTCATTTCCAGCTCTGAGTGTCGAGCGTGTGTCTTCACATCTTCCTTGTAAAGATGTCACTTTCTTGGAGTAATTAGTTAAGTTAATTATCGGCTCCTCTGAACAACAGGTGTGCTAATGACACGGATTACGACTATTCCTTTTTTATTCGTCTGAGTCTGCTCCATTATATAACATGTTTACAACAACAAATCCACAGTTAAGGAAGTTTCATTAACCTCCTTTGCCTCTGCAGACTCTGTAATTATTATCAAGTCGGTGTATAAAGTGAAATCAGCATGTTCTCAAACAACTGGTATGAGGGTCTAATTATAGAGGTGGCTATTCGAGTCCATAAGAACCACCTCTAAGACACACCATATGACTAGTCTATTTATTATTATTATTATTATTATTATTATTATTAACATGTAATAGTGTCAAAAGTAATAAACCACCCTACATTTATTACTTTTTGTCAGTTACAAAAATGTGATATGATTCTATATCAAACAAAGCATTTGCCCAAAATGTTATTAAAAGATACAAAGACAATTGGACTCCTGAGACCTGTGTAGACCATTCACCATCAAATAAACTGTAGTTAAAGCTTTCAGATTTGGAGACATTTAAGCTCCACTACATACACAGGTGTTTCTGTCAATCCTTCCACTATGAGGAGACAACGCAGCACTATGAAACTTCAAAATTGAAGTCTCCAGGAAAGAATAGGTGCTGAAATAAAGGCACACTAAATATTCATTTAGTAACTGAGGTTTTTTAGGGGTTTTGTGCAAGTCCTCGGTTAAATATGTGTTGTACTGTCCTTCCTGGGGCTGTTTTGAAAGAAAATTAAATAACCGAAGGATGGTGTCTGACTTTTGCACAGCATATCTTTGCTTCATGAATAAATAATCATTTACATAATCAATACCAAAACTAAATGATGAAATGCTGTAGTGGGCACATTGTCAGCAGGTCACAATCCATAAGTCTTACTTTGGTGGAACAAATACAAGCTGACATTCGGTTGACCTAAGGAGATATAATCTGAAACATGGATTCGCACAAAACCACTTTGATCTAATGATCCTTCAACTTGGTTCTGGGTTTCCTCGTTCCACAAAGTCACTTGCCTTCAAGGTACTAAAGACTGCTATCGCCATCTGCTGGAAGTACTGCGCCTGTGAAATACAGGTGTAAATATTACTTCTTCTAACAACAAGGACCTCAGAAGAGACGTTTAAACGGCAGATTATTTAGCAGCTACTTCTTTGTAGCACATAAAGAAAAAAAAAGATGAAATTAAAGTACAAATAGTGGGAAAAATGAAATGCTCAATGAGTTCTGTACAGAAATATTATCACGGCTTATTGCAAACGGATCCATACAATAACAACCCGCTGCCTTGCAAAATAAAGATATTAATTAACGCAATCAAATATGAAAATGGGAGAGAAGAGTGGAGATAAATGAGTCATTATGGTAATCTGTTTTATCCAGTCTGCTCTCATAAACCTGCACGAGCACATGTTCATCTAGAGGGGACAGTATGTCACTATGAATTAATGAGTATTAATTAGCCATCAGAAATGAACATGGCCCCTGTTCACCTTGCAGCGTCAGGGAAATTCCACTCTCAGGATAAAGGCGTTACATCAGTGAAGTGTCATATACCACAGCAACACGAATATATATATTAATTAATTCAATTTAAATTAATTAATTAATAAAGTTCATCAGATTAATCTCTCTCTCTCTCTCTCTCTCTCTCTCTCTATTCGTATATACATTTTTGGAGGAACTGATGACTAAATGTAATGTACCAGAATGCCACTTCATAAACTGTGTGTTATTAGATTCAATTCCTCCTTCCAAAACGTATGGCAAGTGTGGATAAGACATAATTACATTTGAAGCCCTTGCCACTTGAAAATTCTTGCAAATTAAAAATGACTAATTGCTCTGTCCTCGATAGAGTCCTGCCCCACTCTCTAGCCTTAACCAAGCAAACACAGCAAGGTTGTAGCTTGGCTGCTGTGTTTCTTAATGAAAATGTATAAACACATAATATGTTGATATATATTGCTACTGATTCCCAGACCTACGCATCATTATAACTCCACAGCATCTTCATTTAAAAGCTTAAAGGGCCAGTGGCGATAAGAAACAGCACTGTTAATACAAACAAACCTGCACACTCAGGTAAACAGCAAGCACGAGAACACAGCACTAGAGTCTTGAAGGGAGCGTTTGGGCCCTGTTTCTAAGCTGTACCTCACCGAGACGTCCACAAGATGTCTCCATTAGAAAAGAAACAGCTGCACAGCCCTAAAGGTGAGCCTGTGAGCAGAGTTTCCAGCACTTTATCTGACCACGCAGCAGCAGCAGCCTGCTTCCCCTTGACTCCTTGCTTAAACTAGCAGGGCACACACAAGGCAAGGAGAATGTTAATGAACTGGGAGCAAAGGCTCCGCTGATTATGTGAACTAATATTTGTCTTCTGTCAATCAGCACACGGCCGAAGATCTCCGCTGCTTTTATAAACACGCCGTCTTTGTATGAGCTTCCAGGCCGCGTGGCTTCAGATTTATGGTCGGCTTTTAGGATGTGGAGGGAAGCGAAAAGCAAATGGAACCCACTTCGCATCAGTATGCATGATATACGAGGTCAAAAGAATCTTCGGCACGTTTTAAACTTGCATAGAAATGCGTTCCTTGGCGTGACAGCTGCCATCCTGTTCAGATAGACAGCAGTTCATCAAAGTTTGATGGCACCAGCTGTAGAAAGGGCTGCGCGCCTGCACGCATTATGAAAAAGACAGGATACGTGTGTCAAAACAGAGGGGAAGGGGGGAAAAAAGTGACTTCAAAGATCCAGCAAAGATGAGGTCAATTACCACATATTGCAAATTAGAGGTAAGTGCACAGCAATAAGGGAAAGCACATAACGTCGTCTTTTTCTCATATTCTCTGCGCCGACCCTCACTCATTTGCCTTTCATCCTCGGAGGTGTTTTGGTATTCCATTCTCTCTCTCTCTCATTTCTTTGATTCCTCATTACTAGTCAGCTTTTATTTTTTGCTTTTTTTTGCCCTCTCTAGCTATGCGATCTTGAGCCCTGTCCCCTCTCTCTCTCTCTCTCTCTCTCTCTCTCTCTCTCTCAGATGCACTGTTTAAAAGTAATTATATGTGTTTAATAACTTCCAGGGCCATAAAACCTCTTGTTAGAGGAGCACGGAGGTCTAGTGTAATGGCGACCATAAAAAATGAGAAGGAGCAAGGCTGAGAAGTGAGGGACTGAGTGAAAGGAGGAGGAGGAGTAGGAGGAGGAGGGGTGAGAAAGAGAAATGAAGGAAGAGTTCTCGCTGCCCTTTATATTACCTCCTCTCTATTGCTGCTTCTATCGCCCTTGTTAAAAATCCATCCTGGGAATTTGTCGTCAGTGTCTCGTCCCAGATTTATGGAAAGAAAAAAGGTGGGGGGAGAAGTCAGTCTGGAGCTGGAGCTGGAGCTAGAGCTGGAGCAGAAGCTGAAGCTTCTTATTCATAATGGCAACCTCCATCCTGAGGGGTGGTGTAAGCCACAGTTCTCCTGATACAGCACCCGATCCAACTCCGTGTCTTCCTTTATCCGGAGAGCTTTCCAGAAGGAGCCTTCGCTCAGGTTATTATTTCTAAATTCTACAGAGGAATACAGGCAGGGGGAGGAGGAAAACACGGCAGCACGCGAGACAATGGAAGGAGAAGGAGGAGAGGAGGCTTGTGCTGGAGTTATTTAAGTGTGAGGAATCTCATGCGGCTGGCTGGCAGCGGCAGAATAAGCCTGGCAGCTGCAGGAGATGAAATAACAGAGTGGATTGTGAGCGAGATGAGAGCGTGCTCAAAGCCAGCCGAGGCTGGAGCAGAACCCCGGGGCCGCCAGCTTGATTCCATTTGGAAGCAGCAGTGATCCGGGGATGTTCTATTCTTACTGTGTGTTAAAAAAAAAAAAAAAAAAGCGGGCAACCTCCAGTCTGTCCCACTATCACACACCAGCGACTTCTCCAACACATGCTCGCTAACACTGCGTACACAATTCTGCTGCACTCGAACTCTAATAGATACACATTTTTAAACTAACTCAAAAACTCAAGGCCAAACATGTCAGACTTTCCCAGCGAGGGCAGCTGCACAGTGACCCCAAACCCAGGCCATCATTAGATCATTTATATAGAAAATATGAAATACGTATACATTATTCAATCAGTACTTAAAAAACCTTAAAATTACAGCTTCAAAATCATTGATACTTTACCAAGCTGTAATATGTAGAACAGCGCCTCTGCATTTGCCACTCCAGGCTCTGCACTGCAGAAATTGCACTATGTAACTTGCAGAGGAGGGTAGGTAAATACTCACCCTCACTCCCCTTTGATTTCAGTTCATTCATTCATTCATTCATTATCTGTAACCCTTATCCAGTTCAGAGTCGCAGTGGGTCCAGAGCCTACCTGGAATCATTGGGCGCAAGGCGGAATACACCCTGGAGGGGGCGCCAGTCCTTCACAGGGCAACACACACACACACATTCACTCACACACACACCTACGGACACGTTTGAGTCGCCAATCCACCTACCAATGTGGGTTTTTGGACTGTGGGAGGAAACCGGAGCACCCAGAGGAAACCCACGCGGACACGGGGAGAACACACCAACTCCTCACAGACAGTCACCCGGAGCGAGAATTGAACCCACACTCCTCCAGGTCCCTGGAGCTGTGTGACTGCGACACTACCTGCTGCACCACCGTGCTGCCCTGATTTCAGTACAGTGCTGTAAAAATGAATTACACTAGAGGGAGTCCCACAAGCAAAAAACCCAAATCTTACCTAGTGCTCCTTTAAGGCTGTTGTTCTCATAATGATCTTGTGGACTTAACATTATCCACAAGCCACAGTAGGTTAAATTCATGGGTTTAAAGAAAACAAAATACAACTGGGGAGGAGACATGAAGTATGAAGAAAAAAAAAAAATAAGGTAAAATATACCTTGACATTTTCCCCACCCAAATGACACTGCTGTGGTCCTGCAGTACAAAACAAGAGCATTGCCAATCAAAGGTATGGTCTGCCAAATCAAAGATCTGCCCCTTTCACACATGCACAGCGATCCAGAAATGTTCCAGAGTTTACCTGGAGGAGCTGTATATATTCCGGATTCTCCTGTACGCACTGCACAGGTGCTGCAGAACCCCTAGAATAAGTGTTTCATTTCCCATTGCAAGAATGGGACATCTCCAGGCCTGAAGCTCCTGAGTTTCTCTAGATTTTTTCTGGAGTTCATGTGTTAAAGAGGCAAAAGATACGGACATGTACATCAAACTGTCTTTGTTTATTAAATAAACAAGTCACTGAGCTGCATTTAGTTTGTATAACATACAGAACCTGCAAGCTGTACATATCTGTTCAAAGAGCATGGCATCACTCAGGTTTCTTTATTTCTTATTAAATGTTCTTGACAAAATGGTACATCATCAAATTTGGCAAATGTTCTCTATGAGAGCCACTCAATCACTTTACAAATGTCTTGCTCAATGACTCTTAAAGGCATTTGCACAGGGTGTGCTTGTCCAAGCAGGGAATCAAACCCCAGAGCAATGGTGTAACCCACTATGCTGTAGCTATAGAGACCACTACTAAGCAAACAATTCTCTTTACACGAGACACAAATAAAAAACCCTGAATCATGCTTGTCTCACAGGTGTCACACACATTCCAGAACTCTGAATTACAGGTCTTTCTGATTTCATAACGCCTAGCAGCAGGACTGTGGATGTCTATTTGCACTCGAGTGATTGCAGAAACCCTGGCCGAGTTGAGGACATTCCTGGACCACGGGTGGACTCGGTAGCTGCTGAGCTGTAAATATAACCTAGGCTGGGGAGGGGAAAAAAAAAACAAAAAAAACAAAAGAGGAAGCCCAGGGCCTGCCATATCCGTCGGCCCAGGACAAGCCACAGGACTTTCCGGCTCTGAGGTGGCTGGCCGTCTGCCCGGCTCAGAGACATGAGACTGAACGCGGACCGTCGCCCTGGCCCCGCCTTTCTAAAACCAACCCGCTGTAGCGTGCTAGCACTGGCATGGGCTTCGGTACAGGCCCATATGTCCACTAGAGTGAGAGTGGCTTCATACATCTGCTCATATCACAGGCCCCTGCTATGGACCGACTGACCTGTACCACTCCCCCTCATGCTCATCCCTCCATCTTCCTCCCTCTCCTGACCTCTTTCCATTTGTCACATGCTTACAGCATCCCTCACCACTTTTGACGATGAAAAAAATGACAGAACGAAACAGAACTCGCAGTTGTTCATATTTTATTTGATTGTTTTCCTAATGGTGTTTGACCAGTGGCTCTGACCAGTACGTAAAGAGCACGTTATGTATTTTGACAACTAATGTTAGCAATCTACTTAATGAGTAACCTGCAATTAATTCACAAAGCCACACAGATAAAGGCTTGAAACATCTACATGTACAAAGACACTGCAGCCAATGTTCTACCAATATGAGGTTCATCTGCCTCGTAAGAAAAACGATCATGTTTGTTTCTCAAAGGCCTCTGATAGCTTCATCACTTCTTCAGCTTACAACCAGAAACAGGCTTTGATTATCTGTCAGTGTAACACTTTTTCCCCTTATCAGCAGGAATACACACAAGCCTGAATGCCTTAATCCCCCCCGTATCAGACCTACGCTACAAAGGTAGAGTGGCAAAATTAATCAACACTTTATTGGGATAATATCATTAACACAAAAGGATAATTATGTCGTCCTCTGTGTAGAGATTGCGAGAGCTCTTGATATAAATGCTATTTAATTAAGTGTGTTTTAAGGAGAGGGTATGATAGGGGACCGCTTGATCCTTATTGGTGTTAATGCCAAGTCAGACTCCATTTGTTTCTTCATTATATGATGTTTCCCACATATTCTCTCAAACACAGAACAAAGAGATCTGCAACTCCAGCCCTGAAAGGGTAAAAAGAGGACAAGTGTAGACTAGATTTCATCTAATGAAATACAATTACAAGATGTAAGAACAAGTATCGTCAAAAACAGCACCGCCTTTTTATTGTCCTCATATTTTGTGCCTGAATTCACATGGTTATTCTGTCAGTTCCATAGACTTTAAAAGAACAAATATGTTTATGTGAAAATGGTGTGTTACTTTAAGCCATGAGAATTAGAAGTTGAAGAAAGACAGTAAAACATTTATATATACCACCTAGCTACATCTAGCAATTCCCTGATAAAAATACATGTGTGTCCGCTCCGGGTGACTGTCTGTGAGGAGTTGGTGTGTTCTCCCAGTGTCCGCGGGGTTTCCTCCGGGTGCTCCGGTTTCCTCCCACAGTCCAAAAACATGGGTTTCTCAAAAAATCTAAAGGGAAGCTAGAGGTGTCCTCAATACAATGTCCATCCCAAAGCCCACCCTTTGATATTAATGAGTGTACAGTATTTACAATTACTTATTTCTTGGAAACCACAAAATGCAACCAAATTGTAAGACTCTGAAGGTGAACAATTTATTTTGGGGTCAACCGTGGCCTTGAGGTTAGAGAAGGGGGCTTAAGGCCGGTTACAGTGTTCAACCAAAGAAAAAATTCATTCATGGCTGAAGTGCCCTTGAGAGCCCCCTGCTCCGGTTGTGTGTGTGTTCACTGCCCCTAGTGTGTGTGCGTTGGTGTGTTTACTATACCACTGATGGGTCAAATGCAGAGAAGAAATTCCCCAAGGGGATCCAATAAAGGTGTTTCTTCTCGTTATTATTTCATTTGAAACACAAAATTTGCAATAATTTCAGAAGTCTAATAAAAATATATACTCCATCATTTCTAACTGAGTTCAGATAAAAGCCCAGTTATCTGAGAGTGCAAGGATGATGGGTTGCAACCAGATAATTAGTTTTAATCATCCACTTTGGTTTACATAAAAGAAGGCTGATGAGAGACCCTTGAAACACAGGGTGAATTTATCACCTTGATGAAGGTGCTTTTTCGTTTCCACCAATATTTTCAGAACCTGCGCTGTCTAGAAACGTACAGCATTCGATTTCAGGAAGAAAGTAATTATCTGAACAGTTTTTTTCTTTAACTAATCAAACTATTGTCTCATTTTGCCGACTTTCGACTGCCTGCTATATGTGCATTCATGGAAGGAATGAGAGGCCATGTGCTACCACGCTACAAAAGACTTTAACTAATCAATGTGCAGTACAAAGTGCATATGTGAGTTTATAATAAGGGTTCAGTGACAGAAAAACCTCAGGTCCCCTGTCTGAACGCACTCGGCACGTTGCGGTGAACTGCAAACTGTCAGGCAAGCGAGGCTACCGGGAAGGTTACAGAGGACTAATTTACTCCAAAAGAGCCCAGAGACTGGCAACAGTAGAGCTTAAAGTCACAAGCCTAACTGCTTCTACTTTAAATTCTTGCAGCATCACTATCCATTTCCACTATGCATTCACCACGGCTATCTGTGAGGGCAAAAAGAAATCATACTTTGCCATCTATTACTGGAATATGAATATGATGGCAAAGCGAGAGCAGAAATGTAACATTTACTTAATGATGGGTCACAGCGCTCATTTCTATAAGGAAAGCCAGCGTATGCCCTCTCTCACTCTCTTTCACTCACTCGGACTCCTTCTCTTTCCATCATCCCCTCCCTACCTGTGTGTGTGTGTGTGTGGGAGCTCCATGAGAAGCACTCTAAATCAAAGCATTTAGCTCTGGACTCGCTCCCAGTCAAGGGTCAGCATTGTATCATCTTCCTCGGCACCCGCACACAAAGGTTGTCCAGTGGTTTCTATTTGATTTCTATTTGAAGAAAATATTAGATTTTCCCAGCCAAGCTAAATCCCTCCCTTGGGCTCAGAGATAGGCCAGGAAAGCCTTATAGCTGACGGGAAAAAAAAAAAAAAGGCAAGTCGCATAGCTAAAACTTCTTAACCACTATCTTTCTTACATCCACAAATACACAGAGAGAGAGACAATGATGAGGGAAGAAAAGTGGATTTCTGCGAAGGTCGCCACATGAAACAAAAGGCAATTTAAATCTCTGTAGGCTTTCCAATAGCATACTAATTGAAAACAATTACACTGTTTTTCCAGACACCCTCGGTTCATTAAGAAATCTGTCGGCATCTTCTGTATTATCTGTCTGCTCTGTCAATGGCATACTTAGTCTTTTGTGCACATAAAGACGACTCCGGCCTAATCCGCAGAAGACTGTTTGCCTTCTGACTATTTTATCTTAATCGAAGGTTCTATCAGCGTAAGCGTGTGCGGGTCTGAGGCCGGTGACAGATACGCCATTATCTGTGTGGAGAGTCTTGTTTGTGTCCGATTATTCTACAGAACACGCAAACAGACACGTAGGGCAACAATTCCAATACAAACATTTCCCTCAGACCTGACCTCACATGGGAAAACAGACCTCCATGTCCCAGACCTTTCCTGTCTTTCTTTCTTTTTGTTTATTTCTCTATTGCATTTCAGCAACTGAACGTAGAACTATATGCACACAATTAGTGAGAGAACAATGGCATATTTGTAGTAGCATGTCATTTATTACTTAATTCAGTGTTGCGATATCAGTCTGCTTTGTCTTTTCTGATTGTAGCACAGGACGTCCACCAGCTGCACCTCATGCCACCAAAACAGTTCTGTCCCACTGAGGTATGGCCTACAGGAGCAGATCCTTCAACTTCTGTAAAGCTGCAAAAAGCGGCCTTCTATTTATTGGACTTTAACACAAGCCACAAATGTTTGAACTGAAGCAAACCTGGGCAATCTGCTGGGTAAAAGGTGTATGTCTATTTGATAAAAAAAAAAACAATAAAACAATATATGGGATTCAGCCGAACAGGCCAACTAATCCACTGCAACATAATCCAGTTCTGATGCTCACATGCCTACTTTGAGCAGTGGACAACAGTCAGTATGGACACCCAGTGGTCTGCAGATACGCAGCCCTGTATGCACCCAGCTGAAACTAAAGTGTATTTTCTGACACCTCATATCCAGTACTTTTACAACAATTTGTGTTTCTGTTGATCTTCTTTAGGATCTGACCAGACCTGATAGTAGTGCTGGTCGATATGAGCGCAAATCAATATCACGATTAATTTAACATTTTACCACAATTACGATTAATGAACGATTATTTTGCTTTTGTATTTTTGACTCTCATAGTTTAATGATGAGGCTTGTACTGTAAATATGCTCCAGTATTAAATATGGGATATTTTTTCTAATGTTGCTGGGAGCTTGTTCCACTCGTTTTTTCTCAGCATTTACATTTTACCTCTCTTTGTTCAGTGTCGTCTTAATTATAGTCAAACACAGCACGTCCAAACCACAAACGCTGTGTTATTCTTTAGTACGAGCCGCTCAAGTCGCTCGGTCACCCTCAGCGTTTACGTTGCTTCCATGTGGCAGAGTCACAGTCATGTGACTACAGCTTGGTAGCATGGTTTTAAAGGGACTGTAAATGAACACACAGTGGGGACATAACAGAATAAAATGAATCTATATAATCGATATAGACAAGATTATGTTGATTAGATGTTCTGAATGTCGATGTCCCAGCCCTACATGCTAGCCATTAAGATTTTAATGTTTATGGGCCACCAATATTCTGTGTAGAATAATTCTGAGATTGTTATGAGGCTAGCTGTTGCTAAGCTGCTAACAGAACCAACAAAGGTCAGAACACAGCGAACACCAGAATACACTACCATGCTGTCAACAGGTGGACATCAACATAGTAAATCACATACGTGGGTAAATGGCATACTTAGCCTGGCTGCTGAAGGCTGAATTCATTACTGCTCTGAGTCCACAAGCTCCAAACCGAAATAACTTAAGTGTCTCAGCATTCAATTTGTTTTGTGTAATCACTCAATAGCCAAATTCTATCACATCATACCATCCCATATGCTACAATAAAACACAGAGAGAGAGAGAGAGAGAGAGAGAGAGAGAGAGAAGCAAAGCTCTGAGTGGAGAGCAGTATAACGTGTTTAATTCTGGAGCTGTCTTTCAGGCACAAGACTTTATCTGAAAGTGTTTGCTGTAGTAAATGTTAAAACTTCAAAATGTACTGTACACACCCACGTTTCTACAGTTCAAACATGAGCACTGCAGAAACAGCTCATTTAGAATTCATTTAAAAAAGACAACACAATTTAAACGTGCCCATTCAGTTCCACTCATTCATGCTGAGGTTAATAAGGGGTGTTTCTGCCTGGGCTGCTTTATGAATGAGGCACAATACAGTGCAGTCAATCACCACACAGGTTATTTTCATATAACACTCAATTCCCCCATAACAACAATAGAAAGGCATGTTTCATTCTATAGAATAAGGAGAGTAAAAAGTCAACACACACCGGTACAGACACTGGTGAGAACACTAAAGAGTATGAAAAAGACAACACATATTTGACATGTTCCTTAAAACCCGGGCAAAGCTATAAAATAAATTCTGCTCATTACAGATTCTGCAGAGAAACAGATGGGGCCCGATTCACAAAAACAGCAAAGAAAATGTAGTAATTGTAGCTAATTAAACAGACATGCAGATACAAAGTAGGTGTACCTGAAAAAGTGGTCAGTGAGGCAGTATATAAAATATAGACTTACATTTACATCAATGAGCAAAGTTCTTGGGGTGGGAATGATGGCAAAAAGCTTGTCATTAATCATCATCTTCAATTTTTTTTTTAATTCTAATAAAAAAAAAAAATATTTGACAACAGGTGTAAATGAATTCTTCATTGTTTTAAAGAATAATTGGTGCACACTTGCTGGGGGAAGGCTGGAGACGTAATTAAATCCAAAGGCTAGCAGAATAAATGAAGTAGGGAGTAGGGGTGTGCACGCCTGACAGATATTAATGTCCTCCAATGAAATGTGGCGATGTTGGTAATAACCCGTTCATAGCCGTGAAGTGCTGCTGGTCCCGGCTTCAGAGGGAAGATAGAATAGTGGGAGAGGGGGGGGAATGAACTACAAAACGGCTTTTCTTTCAACTTCTGTTAAAGGTGGGCTTTTACCAAGCATTAATTATTATCTCCGGAGAGCTACTCCACTAACTGCTGCTACTCATCAAACCAGTGAGACAAGGATAGTCATAGGGCTATGTCTGGTTTGGAAGGCAGTGTTTGGATTCAGTCTGCAGCATTACAGCATTAGAGAGTGTTTGATGTCTGATAAAGACGCAGCTGACGCAACAGTTAGTGTCTGTTCCCGACATCTACTTACAAGTGATAACAGTGCGTGTTTATGATGTGAGAGAGAAGCTTGTGTCTTGTCTTATGTTAGAAGCTTGTGTTTGGATACAGCCTGATATTGACATGACATGGAAAGAGCAGGGTTTCTTTCTTTTTTCTTTATTTCTTTCTAGGAGACTGAAAGAAGTGTACGACCACTTCACAGGTGCGCGAGAAGGGCCAGGACCACACGGAGCTGGGGCTTGAACCCTGACACCTGGAGACCACTGGTATTTTTATCCTTTTCAGAGCGGCATAAATACTCTGATAATAGAATCAAGGAGAGGGAGGAAATGACTTTGTTGGGTATCCGAGGCTGATAATGAAATACATAAATGCAACATCTGTTCCTTATGACGACCCGTTCCTCTCCTCCTTTCCTTCATTTTGCCTTTGATGTCGACGCATGTTTTTTCGGTCTGAAAACAAAATGCAGAGCGCCAAATGAATAATGGAAATGCAGAGGCCACCTTTTAATCTCAGCAGGCCTTCGGTGCCATTCTTCAAAGGCAAGACAAAGCCCCTCTCACAAAGAGACGCAAACACACACACACACTTGCTGTCAGTGCCGTTAGGCAATCTTCACCAAGACCATTATGTGAACCAGAGAGGCAAGGTTGTAGAGCTCTCAGTGAGACATGGCAGAAAGTCAGCTAATGACCATGCGAAACAAACACACACATGCACACACACGCCTACACATACACACACACAAAAGTATACACATACCCACTTCAATTTTTAATTGAGGTTCATGTCTATAAACAAACAATACTGTACATGTTTGGAACCTAATTATAGGGAGTATGACTGGTGGAGAGCAAGCTCTCTGTCTCTCTCTCTCACACACACACACACACACACACAAATGAGCTGTGTACATATATATAGTTTGCATGAAATCTGCAAAATAACGAAAAACAAACGTGACCTTTACATTAAGTCAAATACGTCTTAAAAAAGTACAATGTAGATTTTATAGAAATGCAAATATATTGCATGCAGGTGTCAGGGTACTTCTGAATTCCACTGCTAACTGTCAATTGTATTCTCAACATCAAACTATAAAGTAACTTTCAACTCTTTTTGCTCAATGCAGTAACATACAACACCGCGCAATACACAGAGATCATCCTTTCATCTTAAAGGCTAAGCACCAGCTCTATGAAAGTGTCAAACAAATAAATACAGTGGAATTTGAGTTCCTAACTTGTGTTTATTGATAGTCAGAAAACATGTTATTTCTTACTAATTCAAGGAATAAGGTTTAAAAGACCGTGACCCCCCCCACCCCACGGTGTTTTAGAAAACTCTAATAGGCGTCTTGCCTGTGACGTAGATGGTGGACAACTCTAGAAGTTGCACTTAATTTAATGCAAAATAGCGAAAATGTGTGTTGTTTTTGGCTGCAATAGTTCAGTGTACAGTGGGACATCTGTGCACAAATGGCCCAAAGATCCTAAAATATCTAGAAAATTGACTAAATTTGTCAACTTTAAACGGGCACTTTGGAAAGGACCGTCCGCTCACTCCGTTATCTGTAGCTCATTTCACTGGCGCTTTTCCAACAATATGGGCATGTAAGGAAACCAACGAAAGGTGTTCAAGAGCCTCTGTAACATGGAGGTAAACAGGGTAAGGACACTTACTTCGCCTGTTTTAGCTGGTGTTAGTTAACGTTAGCTTGACTTGCTAAACTCGGTGGCTCAGATTATACTCGGCTACGTAGCTGCATTACGGAGGTTTATAGTGTCGGATGAATTCGAGTTCGACTTCGATCACATTTACAAGAATAACGGTACCTCTACATTTGAGTTTAGCTTATTGCTAGGCTATTGTCATGAATAATGTTGGTTATTTAGCTAGATAGATACTCTCATAACTGTCAGTCATAACGGTGTTTTACCGCGGCGTTGTTCAGCTGTTGTCCACCAGTGACGTCACAGTTGCGTTCAGGTATTTCCATAGTGAGCTCGAGTTTTTCCGTCATTTAGCATGCTATTTTCATTTTAATTCATACTTATATATGTCAGTAACTAAAATAATGTGGAATATTCATGGAGGTCCATTAAGTGGTGCTTAGCCTTTAAGGTCCAGTTAAACTGGGTATTGGGGTCTGACAATGTTATTCTTTAAACAGACACTAGTACTCACACCATCATCTACCCCAACACCTCGGCTGATTTTCTCACATGCATCTAATAGAGCTAAACGATACAGAAGGAATGTGACTGCTAAAAAACATGCGAGATCTGGTAGAACTCAACAGAGGTCACCAAAAGAGAGACCAGTGTTAAT
The DNA here is from genome assembly GCF_029633855.1 of Hoplias malabaricus. NCBI lineage: Eukaryota > Metazoa > Chordata > Actinopteri > Characiformes > Erythrinidae > Hoplias > Hoplias malabaricus. Next base: position 12,471,072 of record NC_089802.1, read on the forward strand.
CCTCAGGTGTCTGTACTTCACTTCATTGAGTGTGTTAAGTGTTATGGGTCTGAAAAGATGATTAACTGTCAGGAAGAAAAAAAATAATAGATTACATCATTGTGACATAAGGCTAAAGCATAAATTACATCAATCAGATTAGAAATTAAACAATGCAAACCTCTTAGTGGACGTGTTCAATGCATTTAGTTTTATTATTTCTGTACAGACACTGAGTAGACCAGCAGACCATGAGACGTTGTCCAGTCATAATCAAGGGCACCACAGTCCTTTGTCAGTTCGAATAAGCAAACAATGTACATCATAAAACATATTATCCTATATTTATCCAGGTCGAGTATTAAGTGTCTTCACCACGCTACACAAAGTCTAGACTGTTTCTCCACATTCAGTTGAATTGCACAATCCTTTCAAAACATTTTACCAATCCATTGGAAATGTAATTAATGGAAGACTCGACCCACTTTCTCTGAAGTTCAAACTCTTAATGCAATGAACTGAATTGAGTTCTGTTTTTTTTTTTTTTGTTTGTTTTCATCACAAGTTTGCGTGGTGTTTCTATGGTTACTGTTCATGACATGTTTGGGAGATGAGAGAAACCAGTGCACAGTGCTTTAGAATGGGAGAAATCAAATAAATATCTCAATAATCACATTTACTTTCAAGGACGTAGAGAGGGTGCTATAGGTGTCTAAGGTTCACTCAGATCGACCCCTTTATTTAGTGTGCATCACTTTAGTCGCTGGATTAGCATGTCTGCCCAAATTAGTTTAGACTTGTAAACCAAATCTAACTTCTAATTTCCCTATTAGCCCATCTTCTACCATTAAAACAAATAGCTAATCTTTGTCTTTTTAGTGACTACGGAAATAAAGACAAGAATGACTAGCACTCCCAAATTGTCCCAAATCTGTTGGCTGCCACCTTGTGTCCTGGAGATAAGTCAATGTTAGTTTAAAACAACAACAAAAGTGACTATGCCGTAATTAAATCTGGAGTAGGTTTGTGTAAATCTATAGCATTTAAAAAAATAAAAATCCAACCAAAAAGTTGCATCTGTATACCTACCTCAAATCTCATTCACATGTAGGAAATCATCATCTTTTCCGTTTATCCATTTCAGGGTCGTGGTACGTAGGAAGTCCTCTAACATTATCTTCCACACAAAACAAATTAGATAATTATCTGAAAACCAGCCTCTTATTGTTTGAAGCTTTCTCTACCTCTGTCTGTCTTCTCTTTATTTGTTTAGATCTGTTTGTATGTGTAGTCTCCATGCATATTTGTGAGGAGTGTGGTGTGTTCTCCCCGTGTCCGCGTGGGTTTCCTCAGGGTGCTCCGGTTTCCTCCCACAGTCCAAAAACACACGTTGGTAGGTGGATTGGCGAATCAACAGTGTCCGTAGGTGTGAGTGAATGCGTGTGTGTGTGCGCCCCCTCCAGGGTGTATTCCTGCCTTGCGCCCAATGATTCCAGGTAGGCTCTGGACCCAAGGTGGAAATGCCCCACCAAAATGTGCCCCATGTTCAAAATAATGCAACATTCCGGAGTGTGCCATTCCAATAGGAGACCAGAGCGCTGTCAAAACAATTGTTTTTTCAAATTTAATCTTTAGGCCTGACTGTCTGCACTCTTATTTGGAAGTGATCAGATCAGCTGCGTGCGTTCAGGCAGTGCATTGACTTTCTGTCATATCTACACCGGTTGCTATAGTAATACTGTAGGTGTGGATGTGTTTACTGTGGTGTGTACTATGTTGAATACATAATGTGTGTGTGTGTGTGGGGGGGGGTGCTCTGACAGTTCAGAGGAAAGCAAACCTCCAGAATTTCATTCATATGAATGTTGACTGTCATGCATCTGTAAGAAATTGATTTTTGGCTTTTTTTTTTTTTTGACCTAGAGTATTCATTAAAATAAATAAATAAATCAAAGTTAAAAATGTTAAAATCATGAGATTACAAAAACTAGGCCCCATGTAGGAACACCAGGAGGAGAAGTGAGAAAAGACGGCTCTAAATTCTCTGGTAAATTTCAAACAGTTTTCCTATTTAACTGGTTTAATTTTTAGGCAAACTATTCATGAAATGCTTAATGAGAAATACTTTTTGTTGTGTACCTTATGGATAACCCTATTTCCCTACACAAAAGCTAGTTTGATTAATGACATGCAAATGACTGTATACATATACATAAGAATCTTTTTAAAGGTACAGTAATTAATTAATTAAATAAAATATGTTCGATCCATTCCAAATTTGTCATCAAAGGTCTGCAATCTGTGCAATGGGTTAAATGGAATATTACAATGTAGAGCACAAGACCCAGACAATATGCACAAGAACTGAAACCCCCCTCATAACTCTAACTCTCTCTCTCTCTCTCTCTCTCTCTCTCTCGCTAAATTGCTTGGGCAGTGCCACCAGAATAATATATGACTTTCATAATAAAACCACGGAAGCCCATGCAAATAAGTGTGAAATTGCAATATAATCATTTATGTAAATGACACAGTGCTCTGGTGAAGCTTCATTATTCTCCCCACCCTCTGATGAAAGGCTAAACAAGGAGAGAGAGAAATAGAAAATGTAAAAGAGCAAGAAAAGTTCTTGTTTTTGAGACAGAGGAGGAGAAAATCAGCAGCATGAAAGTGAGTGCGGTGAAAAAGGGAAACCCTTTGATATTCAGTCAAAAATGAGTTTCCACCCGCTGCTCTCAAAACTCAGGTCTAAGAAAGGTTAAATGATTTATACATGTAGATTAAAGCAGAATACATCACAGCCAGGTAAGACACGCAAAACGAGCAAAATCCAGAACCATGAAAAGTGTGAGCGCCACACAGAATGTGCCGCCATTGGTTTCTCACCATTTCTCCCTGCTATACAGCAACAAAATAATAACAATGAAAAATAATAACAACACTACACACTGGGAAGCCATTAGAAGGGTTTTTTGTTGGCACATTTTGACAGCAGCGCTTTCTCACTACTGGCATTCTATTTTCTCATCTTCTTTCTTTTTCTTTAATCAACAGGGATTAGAGTTCAGGACGAGGTATCCATAAGCTCTGCTTCATGCTGCTGATTAAGACAGAGCAGAGAAAAGCCTCGGCCAGGGGAAAGTTGCATCATTTAGTTTTTTAATTCACTGCACTTTTCTTACCATGAGCCTGACGTTTCAGAAGGTCACTGCGGAGTTTGCAAAGTCACTTCTGTTTGTTGTTACATCAAACTTTAGGAAACACAATGCACATAATGGGCAAGAGAAAACAGCAAAGAAAGATAGAAAAAAAAAGAGTTTGGTTTGTTTACACATATCCACATAAGAGGCTAGAAACAAAGCAAAATCCTTATTGCAGCCTATTAGACTTTTACAAGAGAATAAGGAGCTCATTTGGGAAGTTCACTCTCACTCGTCCTCTAATCATTTAAACCATCTTGCTTCTTTCACTGAGTATAAATAATTATGCAATTACCAGCTACCTTCTGTCACGGAATGCAGCCGTTAATGTGTAGGAGGTATAGCTTGAGTTGCTGTACTGCATGCCAAGAAGATGGAATAGTCGACGAAAAGGCTGCATCTGTATGTGTCTGCATTTGTTTCAGCAGCAACACATGCAAATGTACATTCAAATATCTTTGAATTGTATGTGTTTTTTTCCTATAAAGTAGTAGGTGTGAGTGAGATTGAAGAACAATGTTTTGTTCAGATTCTGATTTATTAAATCAACACCACACATTGTTTAAAATCATTATTTATTAACCAGTAAAACTAGGTATTGGATGATAACCTCAGACAATACGGACTGCCACGAGGAGATTTAAACCAGCACATTCACACACAGAGTATCACACTCACTGGAATAATGTTATTCGGTTTAATTCTAATGTTGGACATTATTTTTTTTTATTTTTAGCAAATAAACACTTATTGCTCAGAGCTTTTTAAATCTCAATCTCTTGTGCCTAAAACTTTTGCACAATACTGTATATATATGTTCCCCACATTCACAATTTGCAAACTAGCAAAAGAGAGAAAAAACCAAACACTGAAACATTCAAAACTAAAGCTTTAAAACTGACAAATCCCAGTAGATTCAACTAAAAACAAACAAGCAAGCGATAAAAAAACAACACTGGCTGATGAAGCTAGGAATTCTCCAAATTAAGCTAGAAAACACAAACACTAGCAAACTAAACTAAATAAAACTCTAATAATGCTATCAGACACAGTGAGAATAACACAAACACTGGCTGACTAAGCCAGAAAAGAAAAGACGACAGGCACTCAAATATTAAGCTGTCAGACATAGCTAGAAAACACAAACTCCAGCAGATAAAGCTACACAATCACTGACTAATACAGCTAGAAAGGCCCACAAACCCCATTAGACAAAGTGGGAAAAACACAATTAGGAGATAAAGTTTAAAAAAGCGCAAAAACACACTGTACAAACCACAAATGTACAAGCTAGAATACACTGCACTGAGAGCACTGCACATCATGCCAGAGTTCACTTTTACACTTGTGTAAACGTAATGAAATGAATCTTTCATTATTTATGAGATGACCTCATTTGGCATCGGGTGAGTAACAATGCACAAACATGTCTTCAAGGTGAAAAACACAAAGTCAAATCACCGCTCCGGCTGACTGTCTGTGAGGAGTTGGTGTGTTCTCCCTGTGTCCGTGTGGGTTTCCTCCAGGTGCTCTGGTTTCCTCCCACAGTCCAAAAACACACGTTGGTAGGTGGATTGGCGACTCAAAAGTGTCCGTAGGTGTGAGTGTGTGTGTGTTGCCCTGTGAAGGACTGGCGCCCCCTCCAGGGTGTATTCCCCGCCTTGCGCCCAATGATTCCATGTAGGCTCTGGACCCACCGCGACCCTGAACTGGATAAGCAGTTACAGATATGAATGATTAAGCATGGCATTCCTCCTGTGTAAATTTAAAACCAAATTTGATGTGTGTGCTTTTGGAGCTGTTATTCTGTGTTTTATATTAATAGTAAAATGCTGGTTATAAGTATAATGAGGATGTTTAGATGTTTTGCGCAGTGTACACTGACCTTAAATAAGCACATTTGCAGCATTTTCATGCACTATAACCAAACACCAAACATTTGTGAGCATCTGCACTTCCAACAATTCTTCTGAGATCAAAAGTATTTAAAGGTGGTTTTTATGCATTAACAGCCACTGCTAGAACTTTGCTTTGAGGATTTGATTGAATTCAGCCTGAGAGGTCTGATATTGAACAGTTTCGGCTACATTCACTTAACAAGCCTCATTCTTCTAGTCTGAGTTTTTGCTCAGATCGGATTTGGCCGTCTTGACGGTTCACATCCACAAACGTAATTGGCTTGTTTTTGAAATGGCACATGTTCACATTTAATGTTTATACACATCACATGCCACTCCCTACACACTTTGCAGTGCATATTGTTGGTCCTAAGATAATAGTTTCTGCACTCACGGTGCAATGTATGTCAAATTACAAACCCATTTATAATCAGATACTTGCTTACATCTTCCATTGTGCCCTGCCTGTGTTTGCTAGATTTTATAATCTTTTAAGTGCACTATGTAGGGACTTTGGTACAATGTGGGACACAGGTTGAGCCTCTGCTGCACTGGTGCTGGCTGCTGTGAAAGCTCTGGGTGCATTTGTACAGGCAAAAATGAAATTTGACATGTTCACACAGCACTGAAAAGATCAGATCTGAGTCATATTAGGGTGAAAAAAATCTGATTTGAGTCACTTCAGCTTGTTTATTATGAACACTGCCTTAGTCCAGCTCACCCCACAGGTAGGGAATGGTACTCCTTCACACCAGAGAATGCAGCCCCATGGCTCCTTTATGCCACTCTGGTTGATGCTGGGCATCATGTGCAGCTGCTACATAGTGTCCAATCTCATTTCATGCTTTTCAGTATATAATTCACAGGCTGTGTGCACACACATCTGTCACAACAACAGGTACATCGTGAAGTAAATAAATACACAGGTTACAAAAATGTGTCTATAAAAACGCTGGACATGTAATGTATGTTCACTGCTCTGTTGACCTCCCGATATGTGGCAAACCAAATTAAAATATGGGTGAGAAAAGTAAAATTATATTTTGTCACTGAGCCTGCACCATAGTTAACATTCATAATATTGTCACTGCTACTAAAATTCATGCCTAGATATTTTCAAAACCTGAAACTTGTTGATTAGTACAGTTTTAGCCCTGCTATGTGGAACTACGTTGGGTGCTACCATGGCAATTCAGATGAGCTATATTCAGCTATGTTAGCTATACTAAGGCTGAGAATATTCTTGCAATATGTTAGCTCAGGAAGAAGCTCAATAAGTCAGTTATATTTTCAAAGATAAGAGAAGTGTGCCAGCCATTGCAGAACACTTATCTTGCTATGAAAAGAGAAATCTTATGAAATTGGCAAGAAAACTAAGATATGAAATGTCTTGTTTATACAGGCGGATAAAAAATATATATATATAAAAATCCTGTAGAGGGGCATAAAATAGCTCACTCAGTGGAGACTTAAGAGCAGCTGGGTGAACTGTCTAAAATCAGACAGAGGTGTTATTTAAACCCTCACATGCCTACATACTCTACAACTATGTGTCCAAAAACAGCGTGATTCCAACTGGAAAACAATGCCTTGAATCCGAATGTTCAGCCATGGAAAAAGGGAACACAAAACAATCAAAACCAGGTCATTTCCAGTGTATTAGCATTACAAATACGAATTAAAAATAAGACCATTCTGACCTTACATTTCAAATTCTATACTCGTTCATAGATCAAAATTTGTTTGCTCCCAAAACAACACTGATAATTACAGAGCTGTTATTGATTTGAGTCTAGTGTTTTGAAAATTAATAGTGTTAATTACTGCCAACTTCTTAAAATGGATTTGGTTCATCTGAAAGATGGGGATCATACATCACTAACACCACTCACGTCTTATTAACATGAAAAAGACGCTTTGGCAAACAAACACTGCTTGGCTCAGGGTTGTTTTTTTTTTTTTTGGTCCATCAGTAACGGATTCCAAACTCATTAACGAAGCCAGAGTGAGACACACTGACGAGCATAAAAATAGAATTTGACCTAAGTAAAAATCCCCTCCGGTCCTTGGGAGAGGCACAAGAAAATACGCCCTTCTTTAAACTGAGGATTTGTTTGGACAGACTGAAATCTGCAATCTGAAACTGGGATGTGAGCGAGTGTTTGAAGCATTTAGAGCAGGAGGCACACTAAGGCCATCTTGTGGCTCTGTTGGGGCAGACAGGAATGTCTGAAAGTCAGATCTGAGCCTGGGAAACAGCTGGCACAGCAGAGTGCCGAAGGCCCGGTTTTGACTGGGCAGAGTGCAGTGGCGAGCCCAGATAGCATCCACCTGTCCGGCCCTCGGCCAGCGCGGCGAGATGCTACACCAGCCAGCCATCTGTGCACCAAGCCCCCGGCGCCCAGATCTCCCCAAAACCACAGCTGGCTCTCATCGGGCCTGGCTGAGCCCCCGCGCCTCCGCAGCCGCTTCACTCTGATGAAGCTTCATGGCTTCTGCTGAGCGATGAGACAGACATCAGAGCCGTGTCTGGATCCAAAGCTGCTAAACGGGTGAGCAACCGAATGAGAGAGAGAGAGAGAGAGAGAGAGAGAGAGTAACTGTAATCAGGCACTGGAGTGGAGAGCTGGCTGAAGAGTGGGAAAAACACTCAGGGCACTAAAGCGATCAGATAATGCTTAGTGCTCATGTTGTGCTTCAGACCAGCGTCCGTCGGGACGGCCTCTTGTGAATCTTAATCACAGAGTTTCTCGCATTTCTCAGACTTTTCCTCCCTACCTCTCTCCCATAATTAAAAGTGCTGAAAATGTGCAAATGAACTTAAATGAAATTAGAGAGAATTCCCCAGCTGCCAGATGGGCAGCAGGTAGGGGTCTGTGAGAGAAAGTGGGGAGAGAGTAGACAGAGAGAGAGAGAGAGAGAGAGAGAGAGAGAGAGAGAGTGAGAATGCATGAAAAGAGGGAAAGTAAGAGGGAGGGATTGAGATAGAGATACAGAAGGTAAAATCCATAAAATAACACTGGGTGATTTATCAGCAATATCCATATCATCAAAAAAATGTCACCAGAGGAGTAACTTTGCAGGAGAAAGAAAAAATCTTGTTAACTTTCATTGGACGCCAAGTATTTTAGAGCATTCCTATAGGTCCGTTCATCACAGCATTTTCTAACAATGTATAGCTCAGGTTCAAATTATTATGTAAACTAAAAATACACAAAAATGTTTTACATCATACGTGTTTTACTTTGGACAACTGCAGCAATATTAAATGTTTAATAACAGCCAACAAACAAGTATTTAAGTAGTTTACAGGCAAAGGACAAATTACATTACAATCTTTGAATGAAGAATCATAAGAGCAGATTCATCCAGACAGGTCCTGCTAGATACATTTAAGAAATGAACATTGTACTTTACTCAGTGGCATGTGTAAAACTGCTGACTAAGCTCAGCAAACCTTGAATATGGATCAGGGAAACAAAATAAACTTTCTAAGAGGGCTTATAACTGGGGCTTCAGTCACAAAGACTGTTCAGCTGGCTAGTATTTAAACAGGGACAGTGCCTAAAAATGATTCCTTAAGATTTATGGCAATACAGAACTTGTCAACAACAGCAGCTCATCTGCAGTGACGTAGAGACAGGGATGTTATAGTCAGATCTAAGTGCATTAACCACTTGTTACATTGAAAAATGGTCATTTGAGAGTTCACTGTGCAACAAATATGCTCAGATGTCATGGGTCGTCACATTTCCTATAAGTAAACAGACCCCATGAGTGAGGAGGCCCTGAGGTTCCCCCTCAAGAGAAGATGTATCAAAAGATGCTTCAAATCAATACATACAAGATATGGCCTTGGTTGTCACTTGCTCTCAACCTAATTGAAAATCAAATGCTATGTCAGATTTATAAAATGTGTACCCGTAGACAGGAATTAGCTCCCAACAATATATAATTTCAGCATTGTTGTCACAACATAACCATGCGCATTAATCACACCATAGGTCCTGAAACGTCACGCAGAGCATTTCCCTCAAGCTGCTCAAAAAGTGCAGGCTTTGGACGCCATGACAGTTTTGTTTTTTTGGAGTCAACCGATAAAGTAGAAATGAAGATATCATAATTTTGAACTGAATATGGTGTATGGAGAATTACATACCTTCAGTTCAGCATTACATTCTGACTGGCTGTCTGTATCTCCACATAAACGCAGTTCTCTGTATCTGGTACTGGTTCGACCTAAACCAAGGGACTGTCTCTTTCTACACATCATGCTAAATTAACAGACATGTGATTGGTCCTAGGGCGGCATGGTGGTGCAGCAGGTAGTGTCGCAGTCACGCAGCTCCAGGTTGTGGGTTCGATTCCCGCTCCGAGTGACTGTCTGTGAGGAGTTGGTGTGTTCTCCCTGTGTCCGTGTGGGTTTCCTCTGGGTGCTCTGGTTTCCTCCCACAGTCCAAAAACACACGTTGGTAGGTGGATTGGCGACTCAAAAGTGACCGTGAGTGTGTGAGTGAATGTGTGTGTGGTGCCCCCTCCAGGGTGTATTCCCGCCTTGCGCCCAATGATTCCAGGTAGGCTAATGGACCCACCGTGACCCTGAATTGGATAAGCGCTTACAGATAATGGATGGATGGATGGACTGGTCCTTTTCCTACAGTAGGATGAAGAGTGAATAATGTGAGAATATTATGGATGGGACTGTCGTTGGATTTATATCTCCAAAATATTTTTTGTTTGTTTGTTGTTGACAAAAGGAAACGAAAGATTGAATCTGGAAGGGGCAGTTGAGGAAATGCTGAGTGAAAAAAAAAAAGTAGCCAAGAGAAAGATGCACACACAGCGTCTGTCTGATCTGTGTCAACAAACTGTTTTGAAGTGCTGCGGTGCTAAATGGCTATGGCCACCCATGCTTTATGATTTAAATGACAGCATACAGCCTAATTTACAGTCTTTTCATTACATATCTAACAAAAGCAGATTATATTTGCCTAAGATTTATTTTACTCCAACTTTGGGTACACCGTGTTTGTTATGAACCTCTTTTTTTACTGCAGTATTTATAGCAGAAACAAATAATGCTGCAATGTCATTTTTCCCCAGTATGTGAATTAAGTGCATTTCTATTAGAAATAAACAATCCACTTCAAATCAACAGCTTCTTAACTCTTGTAAACACAGGCTGTATGGACCCTGGTCAGCTCTAAACTTTCAGTATCTATTGCGGACACAACAATGTTCATCAAATCTCTTGCTTGTGCGTGATTTTAAATCACAGCCAAATTGCAAAGTGCAAATGCTGTTGAGCAGTGTGAAACAAACACACACACTTACACACCCACACTCCCTTGGACTCCATCACAAATGGCTCCATACTCCCAATTTAGTACACTACATATCACTTAAAGCACTGGTCTCTGCACACAAGCAGTGCATAGTTCATCTAACAAAGGGCAATTTGGATTTTAGCCACTAGAGACTTTTAGGGGCACAAAAAATACACTTCTGAGGCAGGATTAATTCCTATTTGCATGAAGGGTTCAAATTAAATGTGTTTTCCCTTCACAGCAAAGATATAGTAGAAAAGCCAAGTCATTTCTTGTGCCACTTTGCTTAGGTTTACTTTTAAACATTTAATTAGGCTAATACACATTTCTGTATTTTAATTGAACATGGATTTAAATTTTTTGCATGATATGTGTCTGTATATCCCAGTTCATTTGATGTTCACCATAACGATCGTGTGTTTGCATAGGTATATTAGTATTCCTCATACAGGCCTAATAAAATACAGAGGGCAGGAGCTGACACAACTAAATTGTCAAGCAAATTATTTGCATGACAGTTAATCATCAGCTACAATTTTATCATTGTGGCAGCACAGCCGATCCCCTGCACAGAAGTGAGCCACTTTGTTCAGTCTAACCTCACAAGTCTTGAGATCAGTTCTCAGCCTTCTGGAGCTAACCAGTGCATTAATATGCACCAGGCCCACAGTATCTGCTCTTCTCTGGCTCTTTTATTCGGTTGAGGGCGAACAGGAGAATGCTTTGTTTTCAGCTTTGCTCTAGAGCGCCGGGAGTTTTTCTTCTGCTTCTATGGGCCGCAAGCAAGGGTCCACTGCGGCCCCTAAATCCAGCAGCAGCCGTTAGATCACACCTCTGATCGACAGCGTGCATATGAAGTGGGGATTTCCTGCATGTGGGAAAGCAGCGTGAACTGAGAGAGGGCTGGCTTCTTCCTCCTAGCAAGCTCTTAAGCAAATTGCCATGTGTATAGGCCTGCCCTGAATACCAATGCAGACGAGACGGTGGAGCTAAGACTGAGTCAGGGAACGTCTATGAGATGTTCAGTCTTTTGGGCGACTGCTCTCATTTCTGAAACCGATACTATACAGTTATAAATATTCACATGTATAAAAATGATTTGAAATGAACAGTAAATCTTTACAGCCTGCCCTGAAGATCAGAAACTGCTGAGTAAGGGAAGTGCTTTTCATTAGTTTTGCAACTGACTCAGCTTTGTTCGTCTTCTGTTGAATTGTCCTGTAATAAGCCGGTCTGCCACAACATTTTCTCACGTGACGGCCAGAATGAGCCAATCATACTAAATAAGATCACCTTACACAGTCTACAGATCGAGAAATGATTTACATACAACAAAACCAACAACAAACAGAATGTGAACTAAATGCAGATTTAACATTTAAACATGGACAAATAAATTGCATGTTTTAAACAATTTTGAATTGTAAGTTAGTTCTATCTTGAGCTCCACTGGTGTGTACCTATGACAGCTCTAGGTAGAAGTGTTATAGTCAAGAACTTTATAACAGGCTCCAACTCAAGACCAGGATACACCTGTGTCTCATCAAGACAGGGATCAAATGAACAGTTTTCTTTTTAGAATGTTGAATAAAAACCAATTTGTAATTTATTGTTCATCTATTGTTCACCTGTGTCAGCGTGGGTTTCCTCCGGGTGCTCCGGTTTCCTCCCACAGTCCAAAAACACACGTTGGTAGGTGAACTGGCGACTCAAAAATGTCCGTAGGTGTGAGTGTGTGTGTTGCCCTGTGAAGGACTGGTGCCCCCTCCAGGGTGTATTCCCGCCTTGCGCCCAATGATTCCAGGTAGGCTCTGGACCCACCTCGACCCTGAACCGGATAAGCAGTTGCAGATAATGAATGAATGAATGAATGCAGAATCTAAACTATTATTCCGTCTACTGAAAAGCTGCACATATTCTGTTTTCTTTCCAAACGCCTGAAAAAATTAGACATGGCTCCCAATTGGTCAGTTATTGAAATTTGGCAGAATTTACATCTTTTTTATTTATTTATTTTTTAATAGAGTAGTTCTGCACAGAGGTTCTTGGTGGGTAATATAACTTAGTCATTTCAGACTCTGCTGACATTTAATAATAAAAAAAAATTAAACAAACAACAATAAATAAGACTCAGAAAATAAGAGAAAATGCAAATTATCAGTGATGTTACACTACTAAAAATATGGATAGAACACTAATACAAAAGTGCACTGACTTGTTTATTATTTTAAGCCAATCAGAGTGCAGATTTTATTTAAATGTGTAGAGATAACATTTTGTTTAAAAGCATTGTTGATATTCAATGACAACAGAAAAAATAGTTCTGCTTCCAAAGACCTCTGACAGAGGCACTGGACTCTAACTTGGGAACAATTTCTAAATCTACCTCAGCCCAAGATCTAGAAAAGAAATTTCATTCATTGTCTGTAGCCATGTCATGTAGAACTGTTATCCAGTTCAGGGTCACAATGGGTCTGCTTGGAACCACTGGGCACAAGGCAGGAACATATCCTGGAGGGTGAACCAATCCTTCACACTCACATACTCACACTTTTGGACACTTGAGACGCCAATCCGCCTACCAACGTGTGTTTTTGGACCGTGGGAGGAAACCGGAGCACCCGGAGGAAACCCTCACAGACACAGGGAGAACACACACAACTCCTCACAGGGCTTGAACACACAACCCCAGGACCCAGGAGCTCTGTGACAGCAACACTACTTGTTACGCCACCATGCCGCCCCTAGACAAGACAACTATGGTCTCAAGGACAAGAGAAGATTTTAGTCTTACATTATTAAACAACTGCTAAGTGAACTGGAAAGTAAACATGCATAGCCTGTTGTATTGATTAACCTTTTCTGATTTAGAACACTGTAAATTCTTTGCTAAGGTAAGTGTTAGAATGAATTACCTAAGACTACCTGAGATAGCAAAAAACAATTATTAACCAATCAATCTTACCATAGACATGTGCTTTCAGAGTTCAGACTGTGATCAGGAACCTGGAATTATTTATAGGACAATAAATAATGTGCAAAAAATTATAATCACAGTACAGCTAGTACAAGTCAGTTCAAGTTCAGTAATGATTAGTGTGAATGTACATGTTGATTCTATCTTTAGACAGCAGACAGGCTGTGATTTGTTATTCTTTATCTAATACAAAATCCAAAGACACTATGGCTGCATGCGAAAGATAACAATCCACTGCTCTGCTGCTCTACTAGTACAAACTTTCAATCGCTTCTTCTCTCTTTTTTTCGCCCTGTTGTTTTATTTATTTCTTCGTCTTTTGCAGAATCAAAATCTCACTGATGTATGTGTGTGTGTGTATGTGTGTGAGAGAGAGAGAACTGGGGTGATTTGAATCCCCTCACCCACACCACTCCTCTCCTCTCCTCAGAGGGACACGGAGAGCAGCGCGGGCAGGCGGGGAGGCGAGTTCTGAGGAGCTTGTGATCATCAATGGAGAGACATGGTGAAGGGGGAGAGGGGCTCCAGAGAATTGGGGAGAGATGGAGGGTGAGAGAGGGATACAGAGGGAGCGAGAGAAGGATGCAAAGGGAGAGAGAGAGAGAGAGAATGATGCAGAGAGAGAAAGAGAGAGGGAGAGAGGGAGATAATCAACAGTGCATGGGATGCAGTATTAGAGCAGCGTCCATGTCCTCCAAACAGGACAAACACTTTCGCTCATTCAAATGAGCCGTCCCGTCCGCTCTAGGCTGGGCGTGCTGAGAGAGACGGAGGGACCGAGCAGGAATAAAACAACAACAAGCTCACTACTGTATTTAAAAGACATATGAAGAAATGAAATGAAGAATTCACATAAGAGATCCATACCTGGGTCACGATATTTCACAATGGGATCTGACAAACATTATTTCAGGATAAATTACATATTTGGACCCAGCAGTTACCCAGGTCTACCAATTTTCGGATTATTATTCTAAATATTTCTTTGTTTTGTATTATTTTACTAATTTTTCTAAGCAATAACAGTCATGATTTTCTCTAGGAACCTAACAAATTTAAGAGTGGGCTCTCAAAATGTGCATTCAATTGCTGGTCATTTGTGGCCAGACACCAGGCTCAGATCAGCAGAACTGAGTGAAGCTAAATTTAGTTTTGGACCAATATCTTAGGTTCATTCAAAACTCTCCAAACTGTCCAATAACAGTCTGCCATCAGGAGTAGTGTTTGGTGAACTGGTTCTATCCCTGAAGTCTGGCACACATCACATTGTTCCCCTTTACCTTTAGAGAGAGACAGAGAGAGACAGAGAGAGAAGTGGGGAGGGGGGACGCCAGAAAAAAAGAACCACAAACCAAAGTCAAACTGCACACCAGAAGAACTTTGGAGCCTCCACAGAAACCTGTTTTTATGATGTTGAGAAAAACGGCTACCGTCACTCCATGGCTATCTCATTAGGTCTTTTCCCCCTTTTTTTCCCTCCTCCCTGTACAGGCGAGTATGATCCACAACACTAGCAGCTTCTCTAGGCAACGCTTCCCTATGCTAATGAGCCTAAGCCTTGTGTTGACGCTGCAGGATATGTTAGCAAACACTTAACCCTTCAAGGTAAAACACCACAATCCATCAAAAAGCCCATTTCAAATGTCAATTGGGAAACAAAAGCGGGGGAAAAAAACAAAGTACTCTCAATTTCCTCTCACAGCGTATTAGATGTTCAAATCGGCCTACTTTTCTGCAGCGTTCTCTGAACCCGTGGGTTCGTTTATAAAGTACAGAATATAGATGAATGATAATGGATTGCCAGAGCCGTTAGCAGTGGCTAGAAGAGGAAAGGTAGTGACAGGCATGATAAGAGGACGGGACATTCACCCAGTCTGCAAGTATCCCAAAAATGACCTTGTCTGGATCATCACATTTCCTCACCACATTTTTTTTAACTTCTTACAGAGAGAATGTACAATCAGGCAGTACCCATCGCTGGAGTTGGAATCTCAACTTATATTTAGTTCAGCAGATGCCTTCTCCACGCTCATAGCAGGACTTTGGACAAAAAGAAACATTTCAGCAGAATCTCTGCTGCCTGCCTCGCTGAGCAATCGGGCACAGCTCATGAGGGAGAAGCCCAATTATCCCGCAGGGACAGGCTGTCTTCATTCACAGCCTGTGTTCCCACCAAGCCCTGAGGAATCCCCCGGTCCTGTTTCACACCAACACCCAAAGCTGATCTGATTTAAAAGCAATGGAGGCTTTTGTTGTGGTGGATTCGGATTTGACGCGTGCGCTTTTCATAAAGCTGCAGTGTCAAGTGATTTAATGGAGTCGGCTCAAAGGGAAAACGAGTGCTCGTGTGTCTCGGGAGTATAACCAGCTAGTGTTTAGACTTCAGCAAACTTCACAACCACTCCAAAGCCTTCTCTTTTAAACGGCACACTGTCGGCTCTCGGAGCGCTCTTTAGGAGGGAACGCGCGCTGTAGGCAAAACAGCCAGCAGGAGACGGGGGGAGCAGGGGAGACAATATGAGAAGAGTCAAGAGGACAGGAGTGGAGTGCTGAGCCAAGAGAGGGCCTTCGAGCCGCTGCGATGTGTTTCAATTAACCCGACTCAAGACCGACTCCAGCAGGAGCAGCTATAACATGTTCAATTACATGTCACCGGTGAAGGTCAGATATCATTGTTTTGGCGATACAGTGCACAGAGATGGATGGCTCCGCTGATAATGTTTAACTATCTAATCTCGCAGCGGGACCACTGAGCGCCAGTTTAAGCATCCCCTCTCCTTGGAAGCCCTCGGCCGAGTGAGGCACCTTATTATTAGCCATTGGCGCGCGTGTCTCTCAAGCATTAGCTCCCATCTCTTATGCAGTCTGCAGCCAGACGTCAGCACATATCCCCGTGAAAATGAAAGAGCAGTCTTGCAGTGATGAAAAGAGCAAGGGGGATGTTGCTGTAAGAGTTGTAGTGCCGGCTTTGTTGTTTAAGTGCCTCATTTAAAAGTTTCCCCTGTTACTGAAGTGAAGGGACCTCTCTCCGTGCCAAAAAATAAAGTGCAGAAATGACAGACAGTAGGTTGAACAGCTTTACAAGTGACTCGCAGTTACGCTTGATGAAAACATGCAGCCCATGAAATGGCACTAAAGGTATGCTAGTGTAGACACCCTCTTTCATGCAGTGAATAGCGCGAGCACTGAAGTGATCAGTGCCTTGCCACAAACAGTCTACTGTCATCAGGCCGGCCGTGCTGAGGGAGAGTAACTGTCAGGTTTTATCCATACAATCAGAGGGAATCACTGAAACACTGCATCCAAACAACTTCAGCTCATCACTCCTCTACACTCTCTCAGCAACCTGCTGCCGGGCACATCACCATCAAACATCTGCCGCGTGTGGTAATACTTACGCAGGACTCCACAAAGAGGTTTTCATGTGGAGAACTCATCTTTTCATGTAGGGATAGTCCCAACACGCATCCATGTATTATAATGAGCGCAGAGGACATGTTTGTAGAACAGAAGTGCTGTTTCTGGATCATTATCTTGTTAAAGATAAAATCTTTCTGGAATAACAGTATATACTACACCATCAACGACGGATTCACTCACTTAAGTACCATGCTTCCTAAGGCTTCTGAAAACATCAGCCACTTTGATATGCCAATGTTCCTTTTTTTTCTCTATTTGCTTTTCTCAGCCACAGATTCTGGGTTGATCCACAATCTTTTACACCCATAGTGTCTCTCAGAAATGAATACTGCTTATTTGAAACTGATAGTTTTCGGGGGTCTGTAGCTGGTCTTGCATTTTTGTTATTTATCTCATTATCTCTATATCTTCCCATCATTTTTGCTGTTCAGTAGTGCTGGGCGATACGACCAAAAATCTGTATCACAGTATTTTTCGATATTATATCGGTTTCATGGTATTTGACATTTTTTTTCCATGCATGACGTGTTAACTGCATTGATCGCGAGAAGAATTTCTGCAGAGAATACACCCTGGAGGGGGCGCCAGTCCTTCACAGGGCGACACACACACTCACTCACACCTACGGACACTTTTGAGTCGCCAATCCACCTACCAACGTGTGTTTTTGGACTGTGGGAGGAAACCGGAGCACCCGGAGGAAACCCACACGGACACAGGGAGAACACACCAAACTCTTTACAGTCACCCAGAGCGGGACTCAAACCCACAACCTCCAGGCCCCTGGAGCTGTGTGACTGTGACACTACCTGCTGCACCACCGTACCACCCCCAAATATCAATATTTAGATAAATAAATAATAACAAAAATCATAAATAGCAACAATGTGCAACTCCCAGCAGTAATACTATTGATACTTTAGCTCAAAAGCATTTGCAGTAAGTGTTTGTTTGGTCCACATCTGACCTTTTAAACCCAAAGTACCTCCTGACAACAACAAAATTCTTCTGGGTCATCATTTTCTACTTCAATGTCTGGTTCAGACATCACTTTTTAAACCGGTGTGGCCAGTATATGAAAAATTCAAATACATGCATGTGTATATCTTATCTAATCTCAAATTTATCTCCTGAAAAACAGCTTGCAATTTCGCACAGAATTGTGTTAATATATGTTTAAGAGTTTCCTCTAGAAACTGCTGTCCCAATTAAGCAATGTCTCAGAAAATCTGACATGCAACACTGATGATGTCCAGATCCCAGTGTAGGAACATTCAGTACATCGTCTACATTCACTGAGCTAAAACTTCGCTCTAAACCTGCCAACAACACATTTCTCTCCAATGCTCAAAGCAACAACGAAACTTTTCAGAACATCACAAACATCAAAAAGCCCTCCCACCGCCTGACTGAGAAATGCCCAGGTATATTCTATCAAAGGGAATTGTTGCCAAAATCTTCAGATACGAATGAACTGAGATGACTTTCTCACATCAAAGACTGATATGGAGCTACTCATCTATGTCTTTACATTTCGTTTGGGCAAGACACAAACCTCATTTCTGCCTAAAACTCTCTAAAGTGTAACACCAAAATGTTGCAACCTGCAATAACTCCACATAACAGCAGGATTCTGATCCGAATAAAATATAAACACAACATCTGATACAGACCAAACTCCAGCTAAAAAAATCTTTAAACATCAGATGACATGCAACCTGGAGAATAAGACAAATAAAAATAATTGGCAGGATGGCACACCACAAAAAAGAAAATAGAATGTTGTTAGAAAATCCATCCAGTCAAAACCAGGTGTCATATGGTATATAGCTGTAAATGAATCTGTCTCGACGGCCCTGCAGCAGAAAGCTACAGATTACATTAATCATTTGATTAGATATTTGTTTCTAAATATACTACAGGAGGGAAAAGTCAAAACGGAGGGGTCATACCCCACAGTAAAAGTAAAAGGGGATATTTAGTGAGGACATATGTCCAATTTTAATTCAGAGAAGTAATTTGTGATGGATTAGGTTTTTGAATAACTATCCTAATACTAATACAAACAGGAAATATCCTGAATAAGCCTTTTATACAGTGAACTACTGATGTGCATATAAATGTAATGATGAGTTGATACTTTAAGTACAATAACGCTGCAAATATCCATGACAAGAAATTAAACCCAGGGGGGATTTTTTACAAATCATCTCCAACACCTTTCCCAGTTGAATATTTACAGACATATATTAACATACAACACCGCATTTCACAAACAAACAGAAATTCAAGTTCAGAATAGTTCAAAATGCTCTGGGTATTTGTGAGTTGTACACTTGGTGTATCTTGGTTATTTAATGACTAATATCTTGGCCCCTGGAACCTTGTTCATCATCTTTCATGAACAAATATAAGTAATCGAAAGCTCTGTTTATGGACATTGGGTCAGAAGTTAACCGTCCATCTAGAACTTGTAATATTTTCAACAGTCAGCACTGACAGCAAGAATGGCTGTTATGTTTTACAGTCAAGGTCAAAAGAAATGACTTATTTCATCCTTTCTATGTGGAGCTATAAGCAGTGAATGAGTGACTCATCTTATATAATGGAGATATTGTTATTCTCTCATGTGGCTGGACACTGTGATCTTTACAAATTGGCCCATCTGGACTTTCTCTTTTCTTTTTTTTTTCTGCCAGCCAAGGGTCAGACTATTACATTCTTCCGCTCTGGAGTATTTACTAGATCTATTTGATACTGTCCAAGAGCCTGACAGAGGGGACATGCAGAGGATAAGATAAGCACTTTCCACAAACTTGTTCCACCTTAGTGTGAAGTCCTCAAATAACCAAAGCCTTCCTGACTAAAGTGATATTTTTAAGCATGGATCTTTAACCCAATACACAACGTTCTTAATTACACAACGGATTCAAAGGTGATTGGATCACCATGTGGATAATAGCCTGGCTAAACCTGATGAGCCAAACATCCAGTAATGAATATCAGTCTCCCATTTATATACAGAAATGAATAGGATAGATTTCAGTTTGCTTTCAACATCAGAGTCAGCAGTGACTAAAAGTACTTGGCTATCTGTCAGTCAGCTTAAAAGCTGATAACTAGCACATGAAAATTAGCATTAAAAGAGCACTGAGTAGTACTGTGTACCTTACATTTACAGCTTCAAAATCATTGCGATGATTCATTGACCTGTAATAATTAGAACAGAGCCTCTGTCATTGCTACTCCTTGCTCAGTGCTGCAGAAACTGCACTATGTAACATGACACGGGCCTTTTAAACAAATATATTGTAGTTACAGTTATATCTGCAGTTCAGACCATATTTAGTAGTTGAAGTCACCCGCTGATTTCAGTGAATATTTCATTACAAATCTACACACAGAAATGGTTAAGAATAAATTATAAACACACAATAACTTTGTCTTTTCTTATTGTTATGAGCGTGACAATATGCACCACCACCTTTACCAAGCAAACAGGAAGGGGGCAAAGCAATGACCTTCACGTCTAAACTAACTTGTGTTGCAGACCTTTCATTACAAACCATAACAAGGAGCAACAATGTTACACTGGGCTGTGTTTCAAGTGAACAACATCACAAGATGAACAAAAAAGAAGCAGAATAGAAAAGAAAAAAAGCAATTTCACATTTAATTTTTGGCCTGTTGTGCTCATAAGTTTGGAAATATGTGTGGAAGTGATTGTGCATGTGTGTGTTTGGTGTGTGTCTGTGTGTGAGAGAGAGGGAGTGAGTGTGCGTGGCGTCTGGAGAAGCACGTGGCAGCCCCTTTCGTAGCAGGGAGCCCTGAGGGTCCTGAGGCAGAGCGTGAGGGTTGAGTTAAAAGAGTCGAGGTGGAGGAAATTTCAAAGCCTCCCCTGCAGACACGCTCCAGCTTTGTGCATTTTAATGCTGAGATATTCAAATCTCCTAGTCTGCCATTCTTCACCTTCCTTTCTTCAGCAGTCCATGCAGAGCACTTCTGTCTGCAGCTAATGCCATGCCATCCGTGCAAAGAGAAGGCTAATTTAGGGCGGTACCAGCCTCCTTCAGGACCTGAACATTTTTTTTTTTTTCAATGGACCTGAAGAGATGTTAAGCTAATAAAATCCATTAAAATAAAAGTGAGAGAAAAAATGGAGGTTACTATCTATCCTCCTCTTCTCTATAATCTATTAAAGGAGGCATTCTTGCATAAAATATAATAGAAAAGCACTGAACTCGTGTTTCATTTTTATATGTTTTTTTGGGAAAAGTTGCCAGAAAACTGCAAAATGAAAGAAATAATAAAAAAAAAAAGCAAAAATTGACTTCCACGTGAACTGTTACCTATGTGGTGTCACCCTTTAATTGTTAAGTAGTTATTAAACATGTATTTCCTCATGGAATCTTGTCTTCATTAGAAATGTTGGCACTTCACTGACACTTAACTAAATGAAAGAAGATTATAATTTCATGTATCTGCTGTTATCCTGCTGACCTGTGTCCTGTCCAGACCCGAGGGCAGCTTGTTAAGTTGTGGCTTGCTCCGTTGTCTCCTTCTAATGTCAAACCAAGGGCTTGAGACCCATAGTCTCTGGTTTAATTAGGGGCAATATGAAATGGGCTGGGTTATGCATTGACCTTCTGCTTAGGGGGAAAAAAAATGGACACAAACCAATATTTGCAAACGGTTGATGCATATATTAAACATAATAATGTTAGCTTTTTGGCTGCAGTTGCAGGCTGAGTCTGGTGTGGGCAGCCAGGCTGGGGGCCGGATTAGTGATCAGCGGATGGGCAGAGTTCACATGGTGCGTGGCACCGCATCTCTTTGATCAAAGCTTTCGGAGCAAAGATCTGACATGATTCATAAACAGAGCGGCGCTAGGGCGCAGCGGACAGGCGCTTCAAAATGAGCCTCTGAGCCACTGGAGTTCACAGGCACGCAAGGAAAAAAGGGAACCAGAAGCTCCAAAGACACTGAAGATGCACCGCTGAACCAAAGCTGAGGCTCATGTTTTTTCTGCTCAGGAATCATGTCGAAAGGCGTGTCCGTGCTCCATTCTTTATACTGCCATGATGATAAAGCCGGCGCTGTACACTCGCTACCGTAAAGACAAACCACATGCGCACTATATCAAGCAAACCCCAGCTTCAAAAACAGCAGTGAGATGGCCTGGCCTCTCATTGACCCTCACATCTCTCACACAGAGGCTTGTATAAATACCTGGAACCGCAGAGACGGGAGGAAGTCTTTTATCAGTGTGTGCAGCAGATCAGCACCGAACAAGCTTTTAAAGGCTCATATCATGAAAACGATTTCCTTGACCTTTTTTTGTTTTTTATTTAAAGAATAAGCCCAGTATGTAAACACTGGTCAAGTAGTAAATCAATGGAGACAAATCATCGAAGACTGCCCGTAGCGAGTACACCGCTTTTGTGTCACACTTACTTACGGTCATCTTATCAGACTTAAGCAGTTTAGCTTTGCCCTTTAAATATGAAGATATTTACCAGGGCTTAACCTCGCCATCGGTTTATAGCTCAGACAGGTTATGCTGGTTACTGTTCATGTTTTATTTTGGTTAGGCGCAGTGCAGGAGCATTGTGATTTTAATTACATAAGCTCTGCCTCATGTGCCAGTGTGCTAGAGGGATATGTTGCTGTATTTGTTCGCCGTGCTTCATCAAATCTGGTGTGTCCAGAAAAAGACCGGATTCTTAAAAACATGGGCCAATCGTAGGGCATTTGCGTAATTCAATTTTTTAAATTAACATTCACATTGTGTGGTTTTAGGAGACAAAGAAGGTCATGTAAAAACGCTGTACAAGTGGTGTGTCCCCAAATCACACAAAAATCATAAGTGGACTTTGTGTACGGGGGGGTAAATGTAGGGTATATACCCTTTAAATCTAATCTGAGAGGTCTTTCACGTGTTTAAAGCTAAGTGGTTTAATATCCCTGCCATTCCCAAGGGGGTAATTGTTTCTCTGCCACAGACGCAGAAACTGTCGATCAAGTCTTGCTTGACCTTGTTTCTGTGTCTGCTCTGACCTCCGGAAATGTACGGCAAAGATCATATCACACAAAAGCAATACTCGCACAAACGGGCCCCCAGCCGCAAATTGATTCTGCTGCATGGAATTCGCTCCTGTCTCAGGGAAAGGAGGAGTGTGGGGTGGGGGGCTTATTATTATTCTTCGTTTTTTTTTTTTTTTTGGTATCTTTCCTGCGAGTCAGCAAAGAGATGTGATTTTTATCATTATGAAATGGCGCTCTGCATATGCTGTCGGGCTTCTGTGCCGGTGATAGATAGTTGAGCGACAAATAAGCTGTTGAGTGCGGCTGGCTGTGTTTAACACATCCTCTCTGCTGGGGCACTGATAGCAGGTTCAATTGTCTGCGGTAATGGGCCGAGGGGAGCGGGAGTTGCCGTGGTGACATTGCCCGGAGCGGGGCCGCCGCAGCAGCTCGTCTCGTGTGGCTGCCGTCCCTTTGTCCCAACGGCAACGCGAGATGGGAAGCCAGCAGACGAGATGGTTATCCCTGTGCTGTCCAAAAGCCGCTGTTGTCCAATAAATCCCCTAAATTGAATTTAAAAGACTTTCAGATTGTGTTTGAAAGTCTGTAGATGTCCTTGCAATGGACCGGGGACCAGTGGCCCCGTCATCTAATTAAAATTCAAGCTGAAAAAGAGTGCGCTTTGATCAAATCAAACTTTAATTAGCGAGGATAACCCCAAGCTACTTCCAAACCACTGTGAACCAGAGGAATCGGGGAGATTCCTTCTGCTGGAAAATTCATCTTTCGCACAAGAAATGTAGCGTGCCCTACAGAGACGAACGATCCAGCATTCCTTCTGCTTTAAAAGCATGGTATGTGATGAAGGAGTGAGCCTAAAATCATCAATGCTTTACTGATTGCCGATGAAGGCGCTTTTTTTTTTTGATGGACAGCAAAGGACAGGAGATGACAGGAAAGTCACTGGCACACCGCTACTGCTTATAGTGGCTTTGCACAAGCTAATGTCAAAGGTCTGACCAGCCAGAGGTGCCTGCAAAAATCAAATTCCCTCAACCTTTTGGATCACTCGAGCTGGTGCTAAATAATTGATGGGGCCAGTGAGTGGTGGCAGTGGCAGTGGCAGTGATTTGATTTCGGAGCCAGTCTGAATGGGTTCAAGATCCTTACAGACACCCTGCGGAGGGCCAGAGAGAAATGTCAATCGTACCTCATCTACAGACAGGGGCTTCACCGCTACACAGAGAGAGTAGCAATCTCCAGGCAATCTGCAGCTAGTTCACCATCCACATTTAATGAGACACACACACACACACACACAAAATAGCTACAAAGAGTGTGAGTGTTGGGGTGGGGGGAGAAGGGTAGCGCTCAGCTGCCACAAGTGTCAGCTCCTTCCCTCACCGTGGTCCACAAGAACACACTGCAGTCATAGGACGAGAAACCAACTCTGGATACCATTACGTTTTGAAGTAGGACACTGTATTTTTCTTTGTAAATGGGGAATGAGAGCCTGTTCAGGGAAGAAAAAAAAAAGTTGATGGGCACTCAACAATTTAGCGAGCATTAAAGGCCAGTTTTCCAGTCACAGATCAGGCTTAGTCCTAGACTGGTGATTTTCTGTGAAGAATCCTTCTTGATGGTGTAATTTACTGCGGTTCACCCGGGGACACTTTGCTGAAGCACAAACATGACATTTCTACAGTCATCAGCATTAATTTGGGAGACAGTTACAGAGATTATTGGAGAAGGTATATGCTAAACAACCAATTAAATACATGAGCTGCAGTTGTACATTAAGGACGCTAATTGTCAAATCAGAATAAAAAATATTATCCTATTGTCAATTATAGGGAAACCCTATGATATTAAGTATGTCTTTTTCCATGGGTAACTCATGGGAAGATTTAGATGTCAAGGCAAACACGTATCTCGCTGTTATATAAAATATAAGACCACTCATAAATGTTCACAACTAAGTGACAGTGAAAACTGCATAGCAGCAAGTAGCTAATTGTATGTGAGTCTAATAAAATGTAATTAAAGGCATTTGGTTGACTTTTCACCCTTCATTTCAAAAACAAAATGCCATTCGTTTTCATATTAATTTGAAAACCTCAGAAATATCACACATTACATTTATACTTTGCCACAAGGCCCATCATTCATGAATGTCTACCTTAGATTGCCTTAGCTATTCACACAGGCTGCATGGAACCAGATGAACTTCACACAAACACTAGGGATCTGAGCATGCTGATTGGCTAAGGCTAACTTAATCATTTCTAATTGGTCAGGTGATTCTCATTTATAGTGACTGACAGCATCGATCTCACTCAAAGGTAAGCCATCAGGCCTAATAAATAAAGGAACAAGAACAAGTAGTCACACACCAAATGAGCAGAAAAACCACAATGAGACAGAATGTAAGAACAAGACCCTGAAGAGAGAGAGAGAGGAAAAAAGAGGCCACTGATTTCTCCCAAACAGGAGGCTGGGTATTGACGTGTACAACATTAAATTTAAAAATCTCAAGACCCTAAATTATTTAGCTGTGGAAGATCACACAGCATTTGATTTAGTCTCTGTATCAAAACTACATTAAACTCAGTAAAACTGTGACAAAATGTCAAAAATAACCTTGCGCCTTATCAGAACAGAAATGTGATGGTCTTGGGGTGTGGAGAATGCTGGAGAAAGCTGTTGGTGAATGTGACAGTGCTTGTTTGTTGGGATTTTGCTCAGTGTGGTCTTAACAGCTGCACAATTCATATGTAGTGTGCATTTAAGAAAAAAAGAAAAAAACATCCAAATGATGAAAGCACTTCAGCCTTTCAGACCACGTTGAAGTCCACGCAGAGGGGATGCGAACGTGTCATAAAGAAGAACCAGAACAAAGCAGCACTGAATCACAACAGGCAGCTCTCTCAATTTAAGAACAACAGTCTGTCATTCCCTTAAAAACGAGAACATGTCCGAAGATCCGTGGCTAAGCTGGAGCCCGTCATCCACATACAGAACATTAGGACGCATTTAGTTTGACTCTGGAGGGCCGGCGGGGCTCAGAAAAGGCTCAAGGCAAAATACATGACCAGAGTAGCTACTGGTGTTTCTCACGATTAAACCTCTGCCACGCTATCGCTGAGCCTTGGGGATCTTTTAGCGGAGGATTGCCTCAGGTAACAGTGTTTTGTCTGTACAGATTAACCAGTGCAACACCTCTCATCCAATTCTCCTCAGCAGCATTGTGACTCAGAGTCCGAGGAGAATTGCGGATCCAGTCATGCTCCTCACTGAGTGTGTGGCCAGGTCAGGGCTCAGGGCGTCAGAGCACCTGACCTCTGTTGCCTCCTCTAGAGAATGGAGCATTTCTTAACAGCCAGGGTAGGCAAACATGCTGCCAAATGCTGAGCAATCAGCTGCAAGGAAGAGCTTTTCCTCCACTGACATTGCCAGGCTAGAGAGTACACACCACTACACAGGGAAAGAATGACAACTAGCAGTTAGAAAAACATTAACTTCTGTTTATCCTCATATGCTAAATCTTTGGCACTCTTGGTCAAATGCTGGAGTCATTCATAAAACTACAGAATGCCAGGGAAGACCGACATTAAATACCATTTCAAAAACCTTTTTTTTTTTTTCAAACTACATAATTCCAAAGCTGAAGTTGGCTTCTTATTGGTCAGCTTTCAGTGAACCGGAATCAGAATCAGATGACCATGTAAAAGGATGAATGGATTTGGCAAATGGTTCATGAAACACTAAATGATACAGTTTTATTATTATAATTACTACAAGTAACAAAAATAAATAAATAAATGCAAACAACTGTATTAAGGAGCTCTGCTTCCTTGAAACTCCTTGGCGGTAGGGCCCCGGGGGTGGATGAGGTTCACCCCGGGTTCCTCAAGGCTCTGGATGTTGTGGGGCTGTCCTGGTTGACACGTCTTTGCAACATCGCGTGGACATCGGGGGCAGTGCCTCTGGACTGGCAGACTGGGGTGGTGGTTCCCCTTTTTAAAAAGGGGGATCGGAGGGTGTGTTCCAACTATAGGGGGATCACACTCCTCAGCCTCCCCGGTAAGGTCTATGCGGGGGTACTGGAGAAGAGAGTCCGACTGATAGTTGAACCTCGGATCCAGGAGGAACAATGCGGATTCCGCCCCGGTCGTGGAACACAGGACCAGCTCTTTACCCTCGCTAGGATCCTGGAGGGTGCATGGGAGTTTGCTCAACCAGTCTACATGTGTTTTGTGGATCTGGAGAAGGCATTCGACCGTGTCCCTCGGGGTATTCTGTGGGGGGTGCTCAGGGAGTATGGGGTACTGGGCTCTTTGTTACAAGCTATCCAGTCCCTGTACAAACAGAGCAGGAGTCTGGTTCGTATGGCTGGCAGTAAGTCCGACTGGTTTCCAGTCGGAGTTGGACTCCGTCAGGGCTGCCCGTTGTCACCGGTTCTGTTCACAATTTTTATGGACAGAATTTCTCGGCGTAGCCAAGTGGCGGAGGGTGTCCGGTTTGGTGGTCTCAGGATCCCATGTCTGCTTTTTGCAGATGATGTGGTCTTGTTGGCTTCATCGAGCCGGGAACTCCAGCTCTTGCTGGACCAGTTTGCAGCCGAGTGTGAAGCGGTAGGGATGAGGATCAGTACCTCCAAGTCCGAGTCCATGGTACTCAGTCGGAAAAGGGTGGAGTGCTCTCTCCAGGTTGGAAGTGAGATCTTGCCTCAAGTGGAGGAGTTTAAATACCTCGGGGTCTTGTTCACGAGTGAGGGAAAGATGGAGCGTGAGATTGACAGGCGGATCGGTGCAGCGTCAGCAGTAATGCGGGCTTTGTACCGGTCCGTTGTGGTGAAGAAAGAGCTGAGCAGAAAAGCAAAGCTCTCGATTTACCGGTCAATCTACGTCCCAACCCTCACCTATGGTCACGAGCTTTGGGTAGTGACCGAAAGAACGAGATCGCGGGTACAAGCGGCTGAAATGAGTTTTCTCCGCAGGATGTCTGGACTCTTCCTTAGAGACAGGGTTAGGAGCTCGGACATCCGGGAGAGACTCGGAGTGGAGCCGCTGCTCCTCCACGTCGAGAGGAGCCAGTTGAGATGGTTCGGGCATCTGGTTCGGATGCCTCCTGGACGCCTTCCTGGAGAGGTGTTCCGGGCATGTCCAACGGGGAGGAGGCCCCGGGGCAGACCAAGAACACGCTGGAGAGACTATATGTCTCGACTGGCCTGGGAACGCCTCGGTATACCCCCGGAGGAGCTGGCGTCGGTGGCTGGGGAGAGGGAGGTCTGGGTTTCTTTGCTCCGACTGCTTCCCCCGCGACCCGGACCCGGATAAGCGGTGGATAATGGATGGATGGATGGATGGATGTATTAAGGAGCAACAAATGACCACAAGTTCCTTTAAAAAACAAAAAACAAAAAAGGTTTCTTAAAGACTAAGCACCACTTAATGGACCTCCATGAATATTTCACATTATTTTCGTTACTGACATATATAAGTATGAATTAAAATGAAAATAGCAGCTTAATTTGCTTTAAAACTGACAATTGTATTAAATTGGCGGAAAAACCCGAGCTCGCTACGGAAATTCTTGAACGCCACAGTGACGTCACTGGTGGACAACAGCTGAACAACGCCGCGGTAAAACACCGTTATGACTGACTGTAATGACAGTATCTAGCTAGCTAAATAACCAACATTATTCATGACAATAGCCTAGCAATAAGCTAAACTAAAATTTAGAGGTACCTTTATTCTTGTAAATGTGATCGAAGTCGAACTCGAATTCATCCGACACTATAAACCTCCGTAATGCAGCTACGTAGCCGAGTATAATCTGAGCCACCGAGTTTAGCAAGTCAAGCTAACGTTAACTTACACCAACTAAAACAGGCGAAGTAAGTGTACTTACCCTGTTTACCTCCATGTTACAGAGGCTCTTGAACACCTTTCGTTGGTGTCCTTACATGCCCATATTGTTGGAAAAGCGCCAGTGAAATGAGCTACAGATAACGGAGTGAGCGGATGGTCCTTTCCAAAGTGCCCGTTTAAAGTTGACAAAATTTGTCCATTTTCTGGATATTTTGGGATCTTTGGGCCATTTGTTCACAGATGTCCCACTGTACATTGAATGATTGCAGCCAAAAACAACACACCTTTTCGTCATTTTGCATTAAATTAAGTGCAGTTTCTAGAGTTGTTGTCCACCATCTACGTCACAGGCAAGACGCCTATTAGAGTTTCCGAACACCGTTGGGGCCCCCCCGACCAGTGGTCTTTTAAACCTTATTCCTTGAATTAGTAAGAAATAACATGTTTTCTGACTATCAATAAACACAAGTTAAGAACTCAAATTCCACTGTTTTTATTTGTTTGACACTTTCATATCGCTGGTGCTTAGCCTTTAACATAACAATGTTCAAGATTTTCTATTAATAAAATGAACCCCCTTCATTTTCAAGTTACACACATCCTTTGCATTTCCCCTCATATATTCGTTTAACGTTAGCCTTGCTTTGATTATTCTGAGTATTTCCTTATGTTTCAAACTTATCTGATCTTCTCAGAGATAATCGCTATAAAGAAGAAAGCAGCCCAAGTTGCAGAATTACGCTTAATCACAATTAATACACCACCAGGTGTTTATCACCTGAAGGCCCAGGCTAAAATGTGCTCTCCACAATTGCCTTCCAAGAGATAAAGGCATTTTGTCATGGGGCAGGATTTCTAATTTCAAGGTATAACTAATTTATGAAAATATTAAGATATGTGACATTCTCCAATAAATTGCCATGTGTGTGAACGCAAATGCCTGGAAGCTTTGCTCTGTAATAGAATCTTAGACTTCTCCAGCCATTTTGAAAGAAATTACAGGCCTACAAATGAGTGAAAGCTTTAGAGTCGGGGTAAGAGAATAATCAAGTAACTTGTACATAAATCGTCAACAGCAGATGCTAAAAAACAGCACGGTGTCTTGGTAGGGGAGACTGCCCTTGTGACGGCTGAAGATAACAGTTATCAAATTACAAATAGAATCACAGGAATATTCTTGACTGCTCAGGACCTTACACCCAATAAACTGTCATGCAGCTTGGGGAAAGTCAACATTAGAGAACTATAAATATGATAGTAATCAATCAATTCATATTCATAAGAAAGTTAACCATCCTTCATTCTGGAATAGCTTTGTGATTTCTTAGATATTTCTTAAATAAAACTGCAAATTTCATGAAATAATTATGTAAATAAAAAAATAAATCAGACAGAAGCAAAGTTACTGCATAGTCTCATTACAACAGGTATATTGTGGGAAGCTTAAAAAGCCAGATAATTATTCCCGAATCCAGAGGCTCCACAGTGCTCTAGTGCTGTCTTTTGCACAGCAACTTTCCCAGAAAGCCTTAAACAACTTCAAGACACACCAGAGGAAGAAATTTTCCCTCTTCAACTGCATCTATCTCTCATGCATCACACTCATCGACTTTCCACTAAAGAACTAAGACTGTAAAACCCGGAAAGACAAGCTCAGCCATGGAGATTTCAACACCTAATCAGTCAAATTAGCATGAGAATACTCACTGAAGGAAGAAAGGGCCAGTCAGGGCGTGGCGAGTAACTGTGTCCGATCAACCTGCATCAGGAGAGAGAGAGAGAGAGAGAGAGAGAGAGAGAGGCAGAGAGAGAGAGAGGCAGAGAGAGAGAAAGGCAGAGAGAGAGAGAGAGGGAGAGAGACAGAGAGAGAGGGAGAGGCAGAGAGAGAGAGGCAGAGAGACAGGGAGAGGGAGAGAGAGAGAGAGAGAGGCAGAGAGAGAAAGAGAGGGAGGCAGAGAGAGGGAGAGAGAAAGAGAGGCAGAGAGAGAGAGAGAAGGAGGCAGAGAGAGAGAGAGAGAGAGAGAGAGAGAGAGAGAGAGAGAGAGAGAATCAGAACAGAACAGCTAGCTGTGAAACCATGAAAGCACAGTCAGTACATTGGAAGAGGGAAAAAATGTCAACAAGCACAAAACCTGTCCCAAAAACAGTGTGTGGAAGAAAATGACGGACACTGACAGTAAAGTGATGAGGAGGATGGCCACCAAAATTCTACTCACCATACGAGATAATGATAAGATAAAGTTTCTCAAAATGTTTTACTGCACAATGCTACCAAGTTGAAAGCGTGAGAGGTAAAACATTTCTTCAGAGACATGTGAAGCGAGCCACTGTGTCTTTTCAAACGGCCACAGACACAAAACCTCAGTACAGTTCAACAGGCTGGGAGGAGAACACTACACCCTGGTTCTGTCACGTTAGCTGGTCAGCTTGGCTAGGATAGTGCTGAGTGATGGGGAAGAGGAAGGGCCATCCTGTCCACCTACACACAGTGCGTCCAATTATCCTCCCTTGGACTCCTAGGTTCAGACGTCTGAGGCATCACTAGGGACTGACCTTGCTTAGTCAGTGGTGTTAAGACACCCGGCAAAGCTTCGCATTTTTAAACATTAAAGGTGCCAAAGGGTCACAAATAGTGTGAGAAGCCACGGTATTACATTTGACAGGATCAAGTGAACTAGTTGTTTATCTCTTTGTTTATTTATTTATTTAGTAAGTCTTGTTGAGTTAATGTAATCAAGTCTTGTCATTTCCAAATTTCTTAACTTGATTACCTATAACAACACGCTGTAGCCTCCATTACGGGTTAAGCACTGACAGATCAATTCCATTGGGCTTTTAAAGCAAGAACCTTTTAGAGAGCTTGTATTTGTATATAAGCATGGACTGATAACATCAGACAGCCTTAAATGCGAACTAAATACCCCTTTAATTGTGTGTCTAAGTGAACATATCCTGACACTGATGCTATCATGACAGGCAGCAATGCTACACAAGACCAAGAACATTCACTCGCTCTAATGTTCTCTACCGCTCTGCTTAAAGCAATGGCGAAATCGCTTTGGTAGATTAGTGTCTCATGGGAGCGGTGGCTGCTATACGTTGCGCTGTTGTAATCACTGCTTGTGACTGAATCTTGCCTTTTTCTTCGCGGATGCTTGGCTCTCTCGTGTGGTGTGTGTGTTGTGTTCCAAGCATATGCCTCTACTAATGTAGCTTCTGTCAGATCAGCTGCTCCGCCAGATCACTCCATCTCCGATCTCTCACTCCATGTCACAATCGCGAGCGGCAGCTCTTCATCACCAACACGAGCAATCTGGAGATCAACACACCATACCATGTATCTGTGTGTTAGTGTGTGTGTGTGTGTGTGTGTATGAGTATGTGTGAGTGAGAGAGAATTGGGGGGGGGGGGGTGGACGACAGAGAGAGAGCGAATCACCACATATTCCCATTCTCGATTTCACTCTTGCTTCTCACACCTCCTTCTCTTTTTTCCTACCAGTGACAAAAGCAGAAGCCTGCGCCAAAAAATCCTACCCCAAAAAAGGCAACGAAATCCCCCTGGCCCCTGCCTGGGCTCTCTGTTCTTTTTTCTTTCTTTCTTTCTCTTCACCCTCTCTCCGTTACTCTCCATCACCCCCCCCACCCCCTCTCCCTGTAAACGGCTTTCCTCCGAGCGGAGATTACCTTGACCAGGCTCTTCAGAGCAGCTTCAAAAGACCCACAGTGTGCTACCAGGCTGGATTACACACCCCTCACCAACCCTCCACCACCTCACACCACCACCCCCGGGCAAAGAGGGGGAGGCACGGAGGGATAGTGGCATGGAAAAACGCTCACTGAACGATGGGAGGGAAAATACGCACACACACACACACACAGGGATTCTGCGGAGGTGTGACACACAAACGCCTACCAAGAGTAGGACAACAAACAAAAACTGAGCTTTCCCGTTCACTCCATATCAGTGTCCACACGCATCCGCGTTTGCTCAGGATTACAGCACACTGAAGAGGCTGGAAGGGACACTAAGTGCTGCTATTTTAGGAATGCTGAACTCTGCCAGCTCGTCACTCTCACTCATTTTTGATGTGTGCATGCTAATATTTTCGACTCGAGTTTTCAATGTCTTTCTATCTGCTGACATACAATACACCACCGTTTAGCACTCGTTAGCTAGGTAAACATAGCACTTTCACACTTAATTTGATTAGCACTTCACAAACTGAGAAAACACATAATGTTTTGAATGGAACTGTTTAAATTGTTGCGTCAAGTGCATAGGTGATGCATTATGAAAGAATCTGCCACTGCGCTCATTCATATTCAAAGCTTTAAGCTATGCATGATGATAATGGATAGCAAAGTTGGTAATGGTTCATTAAACCACATTGTGGTAGGCAATGTCAACAGAACTCTAGTAACGCACAATAACATCGGAACCATACTGATATCAACATAACTGATGGAAGAATCAGCATCCGACAGATGTTTAGATTTAACTGCTATTTAAAACAGAATATTAACACTGTATTCATTTATACAGCATTTAGTTCCATCCAAGTAATCTGATTAAACAAGAGACATTCAATGGGTGCTGATAGAGTATAACACCACAGGGTGCTGTAACACTACTTCTATTGTGGTGTACTGATGTTGTCTATTAAACAAGCAATGTCACAAACAAGAGAGTTTTAAAGGGGGCTCTATAGCTTCATCAGTTATCTTGGGTTTCACTTGTTATACAAATAAATGTACCTTAAGCAGCTGACCTGTGGTAACACAGACCTACACAAAGCAGCAAGCTAGTGTGCAGGAGAATGATTGGATTATGTGTTGCTTCGAATCATTCTGGTTCCAATGCAGCTGTGAAAATATTTGTGTAGGAGGAGCCTAATAGTATATTAAACATAACTTAATCTGTTGGGATTAATCTTTTAACTGTTATCTTATAAATGGTGTTTGTAGAACTGCTGTATAAACACAATATCAGAATAACAGCGCTCCCTCTGATGTAAATATGCTTAATGTATTCCAGGAGTTCAGAATATTTAGTTGATACTCAAATACTGTTCTTCATTAATGTTAACATTCTGGCAATTTTTTTTCATCATAGCTTTCAGCTTGCCTGAGTTCAATGAGCTGCAACAACAAAGTCAAGCATTTTAAACTAGAATGTGTTTTGTAGTGAATTTAAAGTAAAGAATGCAACACATTTGAAAGATGGATCAGATTTTACACATTTATAGACAGACATGGATAAGTCAACTGCATTGTTTGGACACCAAAGGTTACAATCAGCACAAGCTCAATGTCACCTGTCAAATTTCAGGCAAACAAACAAAAATAAAATCCTGGTCACCTTCCAGTTCTAGGCTTGCTAGTGATGACACGGGGACCAACTGTTTTTTTTTTTTTTTTTCTTCATGAGGAAATTAAATGAAAGCAGTGAACCTCATGTGTCGAATCAAATAGTGAGCTGAGGGTATTGTGGCACTTATTGATCAATAGTGTATTCCAATGCAGAACCTTTTCTTTTGACATATAATCTTTAAACCTCCTCTACTCCTCTTTCATACAGTAGAGTCCTTCTCTTTGGTTTTGTGCCCTCACTGTCTCTGGAGGTCTAGAGGTGTGACTGGCTGGACTGTGGGTGTTGTGGGCACACACACACACAGACACATATACACTCACTCTCTCCTCCCTGCTCCCTGAGCATGTCCAATTAGAGTAAGGTCGGCTCCGGCAGCAGTGTGCACGGCAGCCACTTATTCTGTTACCGTTGGGCGATCCGTCACGCTTGGCTCTGGCTTTCTTTATTTTATTCTTCCTCCCAAAGGGCAGTGGCTAACTCCATCACCGGGACAAATGACCCATCAGTGCCACCATTCATCAGCCGCCAAGGAATCACTCGCCTCGACCCAGGCTCCTGCCCAGCCCTCCTCCCTCCTGCCTCGGTCCCAAACGCCACCGCCGCCGCTGCATGTCCCACACACAACACTCAACCCCGGTGAGCACTCGAGGCCTCAAAAAACAAGCGGACAACTCACCACCCCGCTTAACTGCATTATACATCTCCCACACATACACACACACATGAACCGAAATGACACACCACACACACCGGCCCAAAATAGAACCACCTCGCAGAGACACATGTGGTAGATAATGTCTCTTCTGTAAGGCTTTCGATGTGGTTGTCAACGTGCTTTGGGTGGTTTTCGTTCTGAAGCCCACACCACGTTCACACCTCCGGCGGGAGCAAAGGGGGGATCTTTACGTAAGTGATGAGGAAGGGAGCAAATGAAATCACTCTAATTTGGCTGGGAGCATAATGCATGTCCTGCTTAATGGAGAGGACTGACTTTCCTTTGCTCGCTGATGAGCTGGGGGGGAGCATTCTTATTAATTAAGACAGTCTAATTTCCATAAGTCAAAACAGCCAATGAGTGAAATAAATCGGCGTTAAAAAAAGAGCAGGAAAACCAGGGAAGGAAAGCGAGAGACTAAGCCCTGACAGATGGTCTTTCATCCTGCAT
The DNA here is from genome assembly GCF_029633855.1 of Hoplias malabaricus. Lineage (NCBI taxonomy): Eukaryota > Metazoa > Chordata > Actinopteri > Characiformes > Erythrinidae > Hoplias > Hoplias malabaricus. The sequence goes on from NC_089802.1 coordinate 12,506,312, forward strand.
GGCTTTATGAAGGGAGGAGAAAAAACAGAGAGAGAAAAAACATGTTTACAGAGAAAGGAGCTAGCACTTTGTCTTCTCCTTTCCTTAATTCTGAGCAATTAAAACATTTTTCTTCAATACTACAAAAAAGCATATGGGGGCATTACTCATTTGGTGCTGTTTTGCCAATGTAGTTTCCATGGCAACTCAGCAACGTGGACTCAGCGAGGCACGATTTTCACTCTGGTAGATGGAGAAACACCGGCATAGCCTCAGGTACATGGGACTCGAACTCTGACTTCTCTCATCTAAATGTGGCAGGGGTTAAAGTACAACTTCTATTTAACAGCCATTCTTTTCCTAACACACAGAATACATTAAGCCCACCTGATGATGAGCTATTTTTACACAACCTGAAATAAACCTGGAGAGATGTAAACATACAGTTTTGGCAGGCTGCTTAAAGGAAAAGCAACCAGCCCAAGCAGGAGTGTAGTAATATTAAGCAACATATGGCAGTACGGTCTTAGCATATGTTCTGTTTTGGTCTGTTGTTGAAGTCAGCCGCGGCCTTCAGCACCGGACGTTAAAATCTTTTGCACATCTCTGAGGGGAAGTGTGGTATAGCAAGCAGGACAAGCAGCACACCAATGAAAAAAGTTTACAAACAAGAAAAAACCTGAATGCACCTTTGTTTTTCACTAAGATGCAGACAGTGGGTCAGACTCTTAATAACAGCACCACAAACAACCTGAGAATCATGCAACTGGATAAGCTACATACCCACTGAAGACCCCTCACCTGCTGCTGTCAAGGTAAAACGTCAATGTAGAGGAAGAACACTGAACCGCTCTGCAACTTTTTCCCCACCTTACCAGGGAATAATTCATGAAGAAGCAGCTGAATAAATTCAAGGCTGTACTAATTCTGCATGAGCTGAACAGTGAGGCCCACCTTTCTGGCCATGTGTTAGCCTGAAATGGTAAGCAACGGAGAAGAGTAATGTCTTGTATAACTATACGGATGCTCCAAGGGACTTTTGAGAAACTGTTTCCATTGTATGTAATGGCTTGTCTCCACATTTGTCGTAGTTTCCAACCACCTGGTTGCAGACCAATACCAGGCCCATGGGTTGATTAAAACCAGGCTGCAACCACTGCAAACTACCTCTTGGGGAACCTGTCACTTTTTAATATGCATTTTATTATTATTTTCAACATCAATTCATAGGATTTTATTACTGTAACAATTCACTGATATTAAAACATTAGCTACTTCAACACGTCTCTGTCATTCTGGATTAAAGCAAACCTATTTAAAATGTAGGAACACTTCATGGACATGTGAGGTTTCCTTGGCCTTGTGCAAAATAAATATGTACTCTCAAGCTCACACTCAGATTTCTGCTCAGATTTTAAACACTCTCAATCAAGTCTATCCTGTGTGCTCATTCATTCATTCATTCTCTGTAATCACTTTACCAATTCAGGGTCGCGGAGCACCCCTGCCACCATGGGCCACTCGATTCACAACGTTGACCTCTCCAGCGTGCCATACACCATTGAATGTGAGCATTTGCCCACTCAAGTTAGTTACAATGACGAACTGCACTCAGGTGGAGACCCCGATGAGGAGGATGAGCATGCAGATGAGCTTCCCTGAGATGGTTTCTGACAAGTTGTGAAGAAATTCTTTGGTTATGCAAACCGATTGTTGCTGCAGCTGTCCGTGTGCTGGTCTCAGATGATCTTGGATGTGAAGATGCTGGATGTGGAGGTCCCAGGCTGGTGTGGTTATAAGTGGTCTGCGATTGTGAGGCCGGTTGGATGTACTGCCATATTCTCTGAAACGCTTTTGGAGACGGCTTATGGTAGAGAAATGAACATTCAGTTCACGGGCAACAGCTCTGGTGGACATTCCTGGAGTCAGCATGCCAACTGCACGCTCCCTCAAAACTTGCGACATCTGTGGCATTGTGCTGTGTGATAAAACTGCACATTTTAGAATGGCCGTTTATTGTGGCCACACCTGTGCAATAATCATTCTGTCTAATCAGCATCTTGATATGCCACACCTGTGAGGTGGATGGATTATCTTTGCAAAGGAAAAGAGCTCACTAACACAGACTTGTCAGTCATCTCATGAAAAATGGGAGCAAAAACAAAAGTGTTGTGTTTATATTATTGTTCAGTGTAGTTGGTAGATAACATGAATTTTGTTCATTGAATTTATGACTCATTTGTTGAAAGACATGTAAAGATCTGTTCACATGTTGAGAATTAATTGATAATCAGGTTCATGACTGTCGACTGACAGGTAGTTGACAGTCTGTAGATGGTTTGTTGACAGTTTACAGAGTGACTATAAGTGGACTACTCAAATTAAAGGGAACTGTGGGTAATCGCAGTTCTCTATGGTTGTTTACATTCAGAAGCTGAGCGTCTTAAGATGGAGAGGGAAAAACAACAATAGTTGTTTGTACGTGGCTTTTTTATTTACTTTTTTTAAAGTTTTTATTCACTGTTTGAATTATCACAGAGACTCATTTGTAACTTGAGTTGTTTAGTTTTGTAGGTTCTTGCATCAGACTGGTTTCCAGCATAAAAACAGACTGGAGAGCTAGCAGATGGTGAGGAAACATCTTCTGAATTTTATGTAAAGTGTTTTTTTATTACAATCGTGAACTCCCCCTTTAAGTGTTACCACAATTTCTATAACAATTTATGATTGGCCGAGGTTTTACTGTAGCAATAATATGCTGAAAATCCAAGAATTACCAGAAAAGGTAAAGAAACTGCATGAATGCACCATGACTAACATTCATTCATTCATTATCTTTAACGCTTATCCAGTTCAGGGTCACGGTGTGTCCAGAGCCTACCTGGAATCATTGGGCGCAAGGCGGGAATACACCCTGGAGGGGGCGCCAGTCCTTCACAGGGCAACACAGACACACACACATTCACTCACAGACACTTTGGAGTCACCAATCCACCTACCAACGTGTGTTTTTGGACTGTGGGAGGAAACCGGAGCACCCGGAGGAAACCCACGCAGACACAGGGAGAACACACCAACTCCTCACAGACAGTCGCCCGGAGCGGGAATCGAACCCACAACCTCCAGGCCCCTGGCGCTGTGTGACTGCGACACTACCTGCTACCTGCCACCACCATGACTAACAATTTTCTTTAAATGAAAAATAAAAGCTAATTAAAGGACAAGTAGATTTTCAAAGGTAGAAACATACCGTTTATAGTAACAGATGAGCTCTAGCACATTACTGGTACTTTAGCTGTTTGGATTAGCTCAAATAAACAGGCAACCAGGTAACACAGATAAATCACTGCTGACCGCATCCAATTTAAATTGAACTGCTGGCACTATGTATAACTATGTATAAGAGCATATTTAAGTCCAGGTTTAAGAATGGATGTGGCAATGTTTGCTGCTGTAATAAACCACCACACCATTCTGTCTGGAGATTCCCATAAATATGCTGAACACCATCTCGCCATCATTGCCTTACCCGACAAGATTTTGGGATTGGAGAATGCTCACACTTTCACCAGGCAGTGTTTCAAACATCAACCAAATATCAATCAGCTTGCTAGCTTGGAGGCGCCGTGCCTTAAAAAGTGATGTGCCAATTCCAGGACTGTCAGACATGATTTATTAAAATATCACCCTGACAGAATTAACAAAGGGGGATGGCACTGCCTCACTAGTTACAAGTTGTAAATAACATATGCACGGGGGAAGCCATGCAAGGCCAGAAGACGACAAAACTCTTATAGATATTAATATTTTCTTTCCCTGTCATTGGTTATTTATTTGCTGCCGTTCCATCCGGCTTGGCTCTGGTATTGAGGCGATCCATCCTTCTGGCTTTACCTTGCTGAACAACAGCAAGGATGTTTTTAGCCATAAGAGAGAGAATGAGAAGTAAGAATCAGATTCTGACTGTGGGGGGAAGCACCTGTTCATTAGCAGTGGGTTTCTGAACGTTTAAGGCTGAGCACCCATTGGGCACGCCGGCAGACATCTTACAGATCCATTCTCCCATACTAATCATCAAAAAGTCCCTTTGTGTTTAATACAAGGGCAGGAGATATGACAGTGATACTTTCACGTTAAATACTGTAAAATAATTGTCGTAGTTTATCAATACTTAAAGGTGACGTCTGTGATTATGGGGAAATGCAGTTCTCTCTGCTGTTTACATTCGGAAGTGCAACGTCTTTTAAGGTGGAAGGGTGTGTTTGAGGGGGAAAAACAACTGTTGTTTGTATGGAGCTGAAGCTTACCACAGAAAATCATTTGTAATGTTTGGAGTTCTCTCCACTGAAACAGTTTGATTTATAAAAATAAATGTACTGACACCGGGGCTTTATAAACACAAGACCTGTTTTGAGCACACAAAAAGCCTGGAGAGCTAGTAAATAGTGAACGTGAATGTCATTAAAGACTAGCCATAACATGTTAGCAATAAAACTAAACAATTTAAGAATTTCAAAAACAAGAGCTCACAACATTATGACATTTTTAACTACTCTACAAAATCTGGTCTGCTACCAGCACTGCTCCCATCAGATCATCAGTTCTTAAAGCTTTAATCTTTGAGAGTGTTTTAAGAGAAATCAAGTTCCAGTCTTACATCAGAACTAAAAAAAATAAATAAAATTCTGTCCATCCTTCCATAATCAAAATATGCTCAGAGTCTGAAAGGCTACATAAACAAACAAAGACAGTCTGTGTTCTCAAAGCCATGGACTGACCACTTCAACCCCATTCCTCAATATCAAAAAATGTGTCACCTTAGAATATTTTAACACTGAACTTTGGTGTGGGAAATTGTCAGACTTGAAAAAATGAAAGCAAGTCTCCTGAAAAGAATGCAAGCCTTGAGGAAGGTAAAGTGCAAACACAAAATAATATAGTAAATGTTGATATTTAGTTTTTGAGGGTTCTGTTAAAACATGCTTCATTCTTTCCCCCGACACCTAGAATAAACATTTCATATGTAATGTAGAGGTGTACTGTGTCTGCAGAGTTTTTTAGGTAAGTGATTCATGTCAAAGTACATTCCACACAAATGCCAGTACCCAAAGTTTCCCAGCAGAATATTGCCTACAGCATCACATTGCCTCCGTCGACATGCCTTCTTCCCATAGTGTATCTTGGTGCCATGTCTTCCCCTGGCAAATGACAAACATGCACTCGGCCGTCCAAATGATGTAAAAGAAAATGTGAATTTTCAGGCAAGGCCACCATCCGTCCACTGCTCCATTGCCTAATTCTGATACTTTCATTCATTCATTCATTATCAGTAAGCGCTTATCCAATTCAGGGTCCGGAGCCTACCTGGAATCATTGGGCGCAAGGCGGGAATACACCCTGGAGGGGGCACCAGTCCTTCACAGGGCAACACAGACACACACACATACCTACGGACACACTTTTGAGTCGCCAATCCACCTACCAACGTGTGTTTTTGGACTGTGGGAGGAAACCGGAGCACCCAGAGGAAACCCACGCGGACACGGGCAGAACACACCAACTCCTCACAGACAGTCACCTGGAGCGGGAATCAAACCCACAACATTCAGGCCCCTAGAGCTGTGTGACTGCGACACTACCTGCTGCGCCACCGTGCCGCACCTAATTCTGATACTTGCACACGCAAATTATTGAGTATTGTATTGAGTCACATGGTTCCGTCAGGACAGGACGAGAAATATAGAATGGAGGAGACTATGTGAGGAGCCTGTACTGTGTTAATTTAGGGAACATTATGAGAGAAATGTACAAATATATCACAACATATGTAGGAGGTGATGCTTATGTCATGGAGACTGATTTTTAACTGAACTGTAAGATTAACTGCTCTCAAGGCCATAACAGAACAGTCTTCTCTGGATGCCCTTTAACTCAGAGATACTAAAGGAAGCTCACAAATTTATCGAGACGTACAACTTGTTTGTAAGCAGTTGGGTTGACCTCAGTCGTGTGGTTCTCTTATATTGTCCTGTGGGTTAAAGGAGCAAGCACAATCTAATGCTTCTCGACAATAATGTGGGTTGTTTACTTAAGGTACCGTTAGGTTTCAAGGCCATCACCAGTGAACAACCACAGCGCTTACTGATAAACAAAATAAAATACTTACTCCTCATAGGCCGCACAATCAAGTTAGATTTTCATTTCACCTAAAGCGGTGCAGCAGGTTCATGGTGTTTGATTCACCATTTATAGTGGAGCGGGACATTGTCGAATTTAAAGCTGATTTAGCCTTGTGGTGCTGTAAGACCTGATAAATGTGTTTTACACAATTGTCTTAGTGCTATGCTTGTACACAGGTGATAGACTTAAAACAACATCTACAAGAACCACAACTAAATTCAAACAAGAAGCTGCCTCAGTCTTGTTTTGACCGCAGGTGGCAGCACTTAAGCCATTTTTCAGCCAAATTCATGCACTTGTTACCCTCTTAAACAACAGCTTTTGGCACTTGAGACATGCTACATGTGATTTATCAGTTGAAATGATTTTGAGGGACTGTAAACCATGTATAAAACTATCATAAAGCATCTTTATTAGAGTGTCTCATAGAGATCCAATTGTATAAAATCAATTCCTGCCCTCCATTTCCAAACAACCTATGGTGGTGATTTCAGAGGTGGACAGGGTGAGCATGTTCTGACCCAGTCACTTAGCCATCACAATCTGGCCTTGGTTCATGTTCCCCATGTTCCCCAGATTCTTATGTTTTTTTCCTGCTGCCAACACAAACTCCAAGAACTGACTGTTCACTTTCTGTCTAATACATCCCACCCACTTTCAGGGGCCAATATAATGAGCTGAACAATGTTTTAACTTCACCTCTCAGTGGTTTTAATGTTGTAGCAGATGTGTGTGTGTGTATATATATATATATATATATATATATATATATATATATATATATATATATATATATATATATATATATATATAAAATTGCTGGACATGCCAAAGTGGAAATTCAGTCGCAGGCTAGTTAAGTTGATGCAAACATTGCAAACATGTCCATGTGCTCTGACAATGTATTTGGGTCAGCAGGGCTATCTACAATCACATTTACATTTAGACAAGGTTGCAGATACAGTAAAAAATCACCTTATAGATGACACAGAAATGAGAATGTAGAATCATCTGCACTACCTTCTAGAAATTCAGCTATTGACGTGATGTAAGCACATTCCTAGTGATCCAGGTCAATTGAATTCTCTAAACCCTGCCCATCACTTGTGATTTCATTGTAAGCACAAGGTCAAAAGCAAAAAAACAGAAAAAAAAAACCCCAACACTATTTAATGTTCTGATTCAAATTGAAAAGCGCTCTGCTCCATATCCAAAATCCAATCCAATTGCAATTGTGTTGGGTAAATAAGGATGGATTGTTTGTCTGTTAGGAGGGTGTGCAGTGAGGATCCTCTGCTTAAATGTAAAGTGACAGATGTCCCATTCTCAGTGGTGGAGGACTACATCTCGCCTTAATGAGCCTGTGGAGAAAAGTCACCTGAATGAAGAGCAGATTGCAAAGGTTGGTGTGAAGGACAAGAGCTTGCACAAGCGCAAAAGTGGGCACGTATCACTAAGTTTGAATCATGATAAATGACACGAGGGAACCTGAAGCTGAAATAAATTAGTCACAGTCACTTACAGGTAGATACGTCTCAGATCCTGGTCAACCTATAGCACCTTCCAGCAATCTGAAGTGTGGATCTACAAAGACCTAACCTGTGCCTTAGCTACTGTCACTCATTGTTAAATATGGGCTTTTATTATTCATTTCATCTACAATTTTATTGCATTTTGTTGCTGACTCTTACCTCATTTCAGCACATTGCAATTAGGCTATTAGTCATACTATATGTCTGGCTTCCAAGCAGAGCAATTAATGTAGACCAGCGGTGTTAGGAAATGAGGAAGAAGATGTCTAACAAACTCATTTCTAGATAAATATGGCTATATGTGGAAGAAATACAGGCTATATATCTTTTCCTTTCTCATTTATAATTTCCTTTCCATATGTTCCCACGACTGAGCAGGCTGTGGAAAGTACAGTGTGTCGCAAAATATCTGTCTAAAGTTTAGCATCAAGTTTCTGCACCATCATTACACATCTGCCAAAACCTCTGCTGAGTACAGGCATTTTTTAGCAAGACTGCCAACTCAAAATCAATAAACTATGTTCCCATGCAATAACTTATTTTTTGCTCACACATAAAGCCTTTTTTTCATGTGCCTAGCATTAGGATTTCAGTTTCATATGTCAAACTAGGAAATAACTGATATAAAAATAAATAGATGCAGAGAGCACTCCTTGCCTGTTAAGCATAACAGTGGAGGCTTCTGGCACCTTAACAGGAGACTGGCACCTTAAATGAAACATGGTACAGAGGGATGAAGGGATAGAGAGAGGGCTAATGATCTGTCCCCATGTCAATATCTCTGGGTGCCAACCTGCCTCCCCTTGGGCAAGAGCCTGGACATCAAACCTGCAGCTGACGCACCACTTTTCCTGAGCAGCCTTGTCTGCAGCTCGCATCAATACATTGAACTTTTCTACCAACTGTGGACCTACCGTCTGCAGCCTGATGAAATACTCCCTCCTCATTTAAACACATGTCCAAGAGCCACTAATTGCTTTATTCCAAGTGATAGCTTCAGTCCGGTCTTAAAGACATGTGCCTAGGCAGTACATGTTCATACAGAGGAGCAGAGTGTTGAACACATCTCAATATAATATTTTAGGAGAACTGACTGTATATAAATTATTAAGACATACAACTTCAAGGCAATTCCAGACTATATTTTTTATTTATTCATTTATTTGAAATTTCAATACTGAAGATAATAATCGTCATTATAGTTAATACTATTCATATGCCGATGGCTATCATGTACTAGTATATATTTTTGAAAATATTTATTAGGACTCTAGAATGACCGCAGTAATATAAGGAATTCTTTTGTGATGTTAAATCCAATAAATCACATCAGACTTTCATGCCCAAATGTGTCCCAAAAGGCAGACGTAGGTCATTTAATAAGCAGTGCATTGTTACAGCAATATCAGTGGAGAGACAGGGCATCACCAGAATGTATTAATTGCATTCAATAATTCATCAACCTTATTTTCATTTCATATATGAGGCTGTAATTTCAATTAAATGAGTGTAAATATCATATCTATATGGTGCCTTTATGACTGTAGCCCTCTCAATATCATACTGCTACTTTATGGCTTGTTTTGAGGGGAAACGTCCTCCCACTCATAACTAGTTTATTGGATCACTGACATTGCTGTATCAACACTGCACTTGTAAATGATACTTCAGACTCAAGGTACATTGGCGTTAAACCAAATCACAGCATTGCAGGCGCTAGAAAGAGCTGGGCCTTTATTACTACACATGGTTCTGAGCGTCAAACTAGAAAACATCATAGTGTCACAGTCTGAAAAATAAATACATCTGCGTTTTTGTTGATTTTTAATTTATTAAATCATATAAACACAGCGGCTGTTCGTTGTCGTCCACTGTGAGAAAATTTCATGATGAATGGACCAATAGAAATGCTCCAAAATAATATTTTTACATTGAAATATTTCCCTAAAGTTCTATTTAATAGGCAATGGTTTTAATAAGCATTCAATTATGTTAATATTTTACACAAATATGCATATATAGCACCTGACAATACAAATATATATCAATATAATGAGTTATTAAGATATGTGTAGAAACAATTCTGTTATGTTTAAAACATGAACACAAGTCTCATTATTTACCTTTAGAAGATGAAAACTAATTTAAAAAGAATTTTACACTGTATGATGGGTTTGGTCCAAACGGACCAAGAGGAATGTCCAGAAATGACCTGAAGTAAGACAGTGCTGACAATCTACAATTAAAAACATTCCTGTTTAGCTGCCATTTTGAAGATTTAATTCTGTGTTACAACGGTGCTGTATCTGCTGTATGTACATGACATTCATACTGTGTGAGGTGGCCGCTACAGAAACAGAAAAACTGGCAAGCAGAATCCATTCCAGTGGCAGCCAGTACCCTGAGGTCCATTTTAAAGCGAAGGTGTCAAACAGCAAACAATTTATACTGACCCTCTTTAGCTGCTAGCACATAAGCAGTGGCCACTAGAAGTCCCTGGGGACAAGAGCAGTTCCTGAATACGACTGATTAACTAAACTACAGGCCCGTGGTTTGTGTTTGTGTGTGTGTGTGTGTGTGTAAGACCGGTCAGAGCAGCAGATCTGGTCAGCAGCAGTGGAGAAAAGGGGCTGCTGTGCCCACAGGGTGTGTGGGGGCCATCGATCCTGCTCTGCCATTAGATACAAAGATGTCAAGGTAGATTACTCTCATAGTGCTGCCGTTTGCAGGTCAAGTGTTTTGCTGGTCAACAATAATCAGAGAGACGGCAGGCAGTGGGATGATGGGGCTGTGTCTGTCTGATAAACAGCAGCAGCTCGAGCCTCGGTAAGCGAACAGTGTGACTGCCAGATCCCAACGCCAGCTAATGACAAACACTAAATGGTTTTGTTCTTAAAATGAGACAAACATCTCAGACAAGTCCAGACAAATAAAGGCACAATGCTCATACGTTAGAGGCAATGTCACAAGCCCAACTTCTCAAACTCCTCTATCTCCTTCAAGCAGGAATCACTCACTTATACTTTACTTTCACCTCTCGGGGTCGCAGCCTCCTCCATCACTCTGTCCAAATAAGCCAACAATAACGGCACATTCATCTTACAAACAGGGAAGGTGTCAAAAGCCCACAATCCAAACAGATTTCCCCTTCTTTACTTTCTTTCACGAGCTTTCAACAGCAAAAAAAAATTATAACCTACAGTGTACAGTGTTCTTATATTACACAAACAATCAGCCATAACATTACAAATCATCTCCTTCTTAATATTATTTGTCCATTGTATCAGCTCCACTTACTACATCGGAGCACATGGTAGTTCTACAATTACTGTAGTCCATCTGTTGCTCTACATAATTTGTCAGAATATAATCTCTCTAAACTTACACAGAACCCTGAAAATGTTTTGGCTTTCCCCTTTACAGATGCCATGTTTCTTTAGACAGTGGCGATAAACACATCTTAGTTTCAGTGCTGTTCTGGGCACAGACTTCTATCGAGTCACTCAGTGTTCTTCCCCCAGTTGCTGGACATTAAACACCCCTGTCATCTGGTTTAGAGTGCGGTGCCCAAAAAGTGAGGGGAAAATGAGACAGTAATAAAATATGGGAAATAGCACCATGAGATCAGAAGTTGTGGACAGAGCTGAATGTGGCTGGCTATAACTTCTCAGCCTCTGACAGAACTTGGGATGAGCTTTTTATTTGCTGACAACAGCTGGACGACACAGTAACAAGAGCAGACAGCAGAAAGAGAGCGAGATGTCAGCAGAGGAGCAGATAACAGCAAGTAAAGCATATGGAACGCTGCTAAACACTTTGAACACATAACGTTCTAATGATCTTGATGAAATTCAATGATGGCTGTGTCCAGCTAATATTTTATGGTGCTTTTCTACTGCATGTTATCTACTCTCCTCTGAACGCTTTTCCACGAACACAGCTTCACTCCAAATTTAGCTGTTGATATCTCAAAACCCCTTCTCTAATGGGAACCACAAGCTTTGAACACCACAACTGCAGCTGCAACGATAGGCGCTGTTTACTTCATGAATTTGCGTGTTGTTTTTGTTTTTTGGAGTGAACATACACTGTCCCCTCAAGGGTACAGATTCTGTAACTTTAGTTAGGGAACATAAATGTACCTTATTCTATTAGAATTGTAGATTTTAAAACTGTGTTGATTTCATACACCACATTCCATCTCCAGGGCTTTTATTTTGTTCTATGAAGTCTATAATAAAAGATTACAAATATTCACCTTTCCTTCTGGAGAAGAGAATGTAATGTACCTTTACGGAACAAAACTGGACAACCACTGTTGTACCTTTAATAGTACATTTACACTGTGTGTGATTTTAATGGCCAATAATGTGCCTCTATCATACTGTTTTTTTGTTGTTTTGTTGTGTTTTAGACAAAATGCAGAGTGTATGTAGAGTGTAGCCAGTCTGGCTGTTGCTGGAGTTTTATTGGTTGCCCAACAATCCAAGGGGCATTTGATCCTCTTCCAAATTTACACACTGCCATTGTGACTCAAAAACAAATGTGACAGCTGCTGTAGCTCGGTGATTTAATTTTTAAATTTGTGTTGGATGTCTGCGTTTCACAGTGACTGACTGTCTTTGGCCAATCAGCTCTCTGTAAGTTTTACATGTTATGTTTAGTACCTACTTGGCTTGCTTGGAACCGGCAGTCAGCAGAGACTAAATAATTACCCAGTTCGACATACAAGGTACCAGATTTGCCTAGTGGAAATGCTAAATACCAGAGCCAAGCTGAGAAGATATTCATTCATTCATTATCTGTAACCGCTTATTCAGTTCAGGGTCGCGGCTGAGTAGATAGCATGCAGTGGAAATGTGCCATTAGTCAATCACAAGACCATATTTTTCATTGACGAGTCCACACGTGACGTAAGTAATAATAATAATAACAATAATTTTATATAGTCTTTCACAAACCCAAGGTCACTTTACAATATTCAAACAAATAAACAAACAAAAACAAACAAAACAAACAAAGAAATACAGTTATTAAATAGTCTACAGAAGTTAACAATAAGTTGGCAATTTAACCTATGAATATCTCCAAATATTAAGAGGTCAAACAAGCTACATATTATTGTATTCTATGTATTAATTTACACTTTTTAAAAATAAACTGAATATTGCAAACTAAATGCACTAATGCCCAGGATCTTTATGTTTTAAACAATACATTAGCAAAGCTGTATATGTTCATGCACTGTTGCTCTGCTTTGCCAAGTAGCCAAAAGGCAGCGTTGCCATTTAGTAGATTATAGCAAGCTTTGTCTTCAGCTTTTCTCAGTTCCAGTGGCCCTAAGTGTTGTTTTGCTTCTGCACCAACTAAACACAAAATAAGCCTCAAACCGTGCTGCTTCATATAAGTGTTGACAAGAAAAAACACAAAAAAGCAACACAAACAACTCTGATCATTTTTCTGCCTCGCTTACATGCAGCAGACCTGCTAGAGCAGTCCTGGGGGACAGGAAGGACTATATTATAACCAACATGTTAATATGAGTTAGTATGCTAATCAATGTGGCAAACGCTCCCCTTTTTAAACAAACCGAGTATAAGACTGAGTTCATATTCAACAGACGATCAATAACAATAGCTCCTTGCTCATGCCTGGCAGATCCCTCTCCCTGGCCTTCCTCCAGAGAGTGGGGAATTCAAACACGCTGCTCTTCTAAGGGACTGAATTCTGTTCCTGGCGCAGGAATACAGCTTCCCACTGCATACCAGAGCGATCTGTTTCTCACTAACAGCATTTAGTTAATAATTCATTTGGTGTTTGACAGAAAGACTCCAAAATATTTAAAAGCGTATCTTCTGATTTTTAAAAGGATGTTCATGAATTTCATGATGAAACTCTGAAAGCAGACCTTGATGGGTTTTCAGACTTGTGAAAACGTAGCTACACAAATGGCTGCTTAAAGATAATTCACCGCAACCAGTAACAGAACACACACAACATTTGTCCTTCCACTTAAGCATTAAATATACAGAGACTAATGCCCTTAGAAATACAGGAATTAATTCCCAGCACCATGTGAATGAGATTCAAAATGATATTATTATGAACAGAATGAAACACTAGAAACAAAGACAATGAAGGGGGGGTGGGGGAAATAGAGGATGAAAATTGATGAAAGAAACAGAACAGCTTAAGCAGCGCAAGGAGCCCAGCAGGGAGTTGTTTTGATCTCTTCTGGCCCCGAAAAAATTTCATGTAAGGTCATGAAGTAATTGCCAACAATATTCCAGAAGTTCCATTTGTGGTTTTATATATTTATTTAGTTAGTTAGTTTAACAAGTCGATATTTTTATCAACAGCGCTCATTAGGATTTATTTTGGTGTTTCTGAGAATAAAACCTATTTACTGGAAGAGGGTGGGGGGCTTGAAGCTGCACTGAGAGAGAGAGAGAGAGAAATAAAATAATAACCGTACTGTGCCTTGGTATCATTGTGGCCATTACAGTACGAAATGAAATATTTACAAGAGAGCAGCTGACAACAGACAACAAATGATCCCCACGCTCACAGTCACAGAGAGAGAAAGAGAGAGAAAAAAAACAGTCATTTACAGTCTTGATTTGCTTTTCCTGACAGCTGCAATACAGAGAATCCGAGACGATAGCAGTGGCTAACCTGTTTTATGTTTATGAAGTCTGGGGCAGGCCTTCTGTTGCACTGCTTAACAGGCATAGGACAGAGAAGTCTCGAGGAGTAAATAACAGCGCTGTAACAGGGAGATGGCTCAATGATGTACCACTTATTGAATCTCTGAGACAATCACTTTTACTGCATAGTATTCTCCAGCACTCATTCGCACTCTATTCCTATGGGTGCGGAGCGGTTTTACGTTAGAGCAGGGGTTTTCAGACATAATGATATTATGGCTGAGCTGTTTCAAAAAGAGAGAGAGAGAGAGAGAGAGAGAGAGAGAGAGAGAGAGAGAGAGAGGCTCTGCGCATGAAGAGAAAGCCAGGCTGAGACTCTGAGCAATATCATTAATATATTAATAAGAGGTCATGTCAAATATTCCTTGCAGCATAAATGGTTCGAGGCCGTAATTCTCCACACAGTTGTGCGTTATATCATCAGGGTCAAGAGATCTTGTACTTGTTAAATGTGTCCCGGACTACAGTAAGTACTGCGCTTTGAAATCTGTCTCATATTTCCAAGGGAATACAGGGTTATACAATGATAATGGAAGGATGTGCTGGTGAAGAGATGGTTACTGTGGAGTTTGAACAGAGAAGATGCAGAGGCAGCACTGAAATGGGCGTTGTTGGGTTTCCCACACTGGTGATTACTCATGGAGCAGCTTTTGTCAGTGGTAATGATCCTCACCCTGCTGGCTATGGTGGGAGTGGAGCACCGCGGGGCATTCCGGCAGGGGGCCTGTGGGAGACTGCCTAGAAAGTCGAGTTTTTGCTGGCTAAACCAGTTTCCATCCGTGGGAGTACGACCCGTTCGGGCCAACAGGGCAGATGCCAGTGCTTCTTTCTCTTTGCCCTGTATGCTTACACAGCTACAGTCATGTGTATCTGTGGAGATTTAGGTGTTTTGAGGGAGGAGGGTGTTTCTGTGTGTGGACGGGTAGCGCTGGATGAGGCTGAGAGTGGGCAGCCTGGCACAAAGGCATGAAAAAGGGTAGGTAGAGAGATAGAGAGAGGGATGAGAGCGTGATTCGCAGCGAGCCTGGGATACCGGCAGCAAAGTGGGTCAGGTTGGTTTAGTTTGATTACTGCAGTGGGTGGCTGGAGGCAGCCCTCCAAAAGCAACTCCATCACATACGTTCTTTCCCAGGGTTCTCATCCTCCCCCCCACCCCCCTCTCTTCCCCTGCCGAGGTGTAGCTAAAGAATCCTGTTATGTGGGGTGCTTCAAAGCCGTGCATGATGCCTAACATTCACCGCTGCTGGAGCCTGGCTGAGAGAAAAAGAATGTAGTCTGAATGTGGCTTGGCCATCATGTTTTACAGTAGCCATGCTGAGTTTGTGAACCTTGAACCTGCTGACCCAGAGCAGGAAAGCCCTATAATACAATACGGCCACTCGGTGAACAAAAACATAGACTTTCAATGGTTTAGAAACTCATAAATGTGTTTTTGGACTAATTACATTTGGAATTAACATAATGGCAATCAACTTGTGTATCCCTCAGCAGCATTTGCAGATTCTTTACAATGACAGAAGAAGCATATATATATATATAGAATTAATTAATTTATTTATTTATTTTAAGGCTCTGTAAGACATTTACAAAAGGTTTTCACTGACGTCTCCAAAGCATTCATGGTTCTACACAGAAGCACTGCCTCTATTAAAGAACCCATATAAAACCATATTTTAAAGATGTATGTCTATAAAAAATTGCTAAATAATTAAATAATTAAATAACAAAATAAATGAAACGTTGCCTTCGCATGACAGCCCCATCCTATTTAGGTTTAGGAAGAGAGATGATAACCCTTTAAAAGGAATATTAAAGCAGGTATCAAAGCCTAACCTGATTAGCCTGGTGCTGAGAGTGCTGCATTGTGATACTGTGCTGACAGGCGAAGAGAGGAGAAGCACGTACACACAGCGCAGATCACTTTCTTAAATTTGGCAGAAGTGCAACATATGGCCGCTCAGTCTAGCCCAGTCTTTTAAGCTTCTCAGACTGTGATTTGTGAGCTGGAAATGGCTACCAAGCCAAACAGAGCTGAAAAGAAAAAAAAGGGGGGGAAAAAAAGCCAAACAGAGCTGAAAACACACACACAAACATGCTCACGCACACACACACACACGCACACACACAATTTGCTGAAGACTGTTCTATGATTAGGTTCCAGAACCTCACATTAGATTCCAGAACAAAAAACCCTCTTATTTTAAGCAGGCAAAACACCTGTGGTATCCACTACATGCAGCATGTTTTATAAACAGCACACAAGCATTCTAGACTTTTAACATAAGTGCTATGTGGAACAATACCATAAAATAACCACTTTAGGTTCATACGGAGCCACTCAGGAAGCTTTGATATTAATAAGAAGTGTTAGAGCAAGATCCTTCGTTAAGTTTAAAGAAGCTCCACTAAGTGTTTGGGTTCTTCACTCTCAGAAATAACGGTACAGTAGAGGTATGTTATTGTCACTAAAAGTACAAACAGTGTGAAGGTATCTTTAAAGGCACAACAGTGGCTTTAAAGTCCACTTGTGTTCTCTAAAGGTAGATTACATTCTCTTTCATTACAGAACCATGTAAAATAAAAGAACAAGACACTGTCCTGGAGATGAAATGAGTCGCATGAATTCAACACATTTTTACAATCTACAGTTATGATTGAATAAGGTACAATTATGTACTGAATATGTACCCTTGAGGGTACCACCACAGTGACCGCTCCTCTGACCGTGTCAACAATTGTATACTTCCCCTAGAACTGTTCAGCATGGCCAAGAGCCACTTAGAAGGCTTTATTTTTAACAATTTGTGATACCTACTGTATCTGCATACGTTCCTACCTTCAGCACTTCTAAACAAAGACACTGAAGCAGGTTCTTTGGAGCAGGAGCCAAAAAGAACCGCTTTGGGTACAATTTAGAGAATCTACAAATTATCTAAATATGATCTAAAACTTTCTCCTAACATCATTCATCCAACAGAGGACCATTCAGAAGCTTTTATTTTCAGAACGCACTTGTGGTAGCCACTGCCTTCAGCAGATAATGACGCATGCTTTGATACCTCCACGGGTTGAGAAAGAAAAGGAAAGCCTCTGGTGTGGTTAGTCAAAGGCAGCGGAAAAAGAGAGCTGGAGATGTAGTTCCAGAGGGACGGAGGTTCCAGGCTTCCCACTGAATGATTGGTGCGATTAGCACAGTGGACAAGGTGGGTTGGTTGCGTTTTGAAGAATGACCATCTAGCGCGCCTATTGATGTGTCACAATGATTGAGTGCTGGAGAGGGAACGGCGTAATGGCTTCATCAGCCAGGCCTGGTGCATGCCACAATCTCATTCCCCTCCCCACAGCTCTTGCCTGCCCAATCACTCTGCAAAAACACCCAAATTAAACAAAGTTGTCGGTCAACTTAACTTCAGCGTTCTCGCTCCCTCCTCTCTCTTCTTCCATTATCCTCCTTTCCTTCTGCTGCTCTCTCATTCTTCCCCTAACCCCCCTTTATCCTTTTCCTTCAAGGCCACCCTACTCAGCCAGCTCTTTCATGTCTTAACAAGCCAATTAAGGGGGTTGATTTAGTTCGTTCCCTGTTTTTCCCCCGTCTCTGCTTTTTCTGGTGCTTGGCCCATTTTCAGCTCAACTCCACAAATTCCACATGTTAATGTCTACCTTGACTTTTTAAATTCATCAAGCTCTCCCCCCTGTCACATCGCTGACTGCAAATGACCACGTGATAGGGGGATTTGGCTTTGTCCAATGGCATGTCTGGTTGCAGCGCAGGTGAAAGAGAATTACGGCCATTGGTATTCCACGCTTGCTGGTACTGCAATTTAACAGCACTAAAGCATGATAACAAGCTCAAGCTAGAGCTCAAACCCTGGATGAATGGCAATGGGGCAGCATTTTGGTCCACGGAGACAGAAGAAGGTGAAAGGTAAAACAGAAATCCAGAAGTATTTTCATGTGGCAAAATTCTCCTCAAGAAACACACACCTGTCATACGACTTTGATCACTGAAGGCCTCACAGCTTAAGCAATGCCTTCTCAACATAAATATTTAAACAGACTGCAATACGGTCATTCAGGGGACGATGATCAAGGTTTTCAAGAGTTTGGATAAATGGAACGTGTTGCACCTACAAACTTAATAAGATTTGTATTAATAGCTTAAAACCAAGAAAATCTGTGTGGGTGGAATTTGAAATGTGGGTGTCTCGATTTTCAGCACAACAAATATTTTTAGTGCATTTTCTGATTTGATACAATTTTAATTCCTTAAGTCAAGACTCACGTCAGTTTAGGATTTTTAAATGTTTTATACAAGATACATTTGCTGCAAGTAAATAAAGTTGTCCCCTACGCCACCGTCTAACAAAATGAATATAAATAGTTCAATTAAATATGTGATTTTTTGATTCTTTTTGAAAATGCACAGAACTAACAAATGTCAAAAAAACATCTCCTAACTTAGTTTTACTGACCAACTTCATTGTATTTTGTCATTTGTATTGTAATGCCTGCTACGGTCTCCGAATCTAGAATTATACTTTATTAAAATACCATGAACATCCACCAAACGTTCAGTGTTGGTTCAACATTTTGTGGGAGAATTATCAAATGGTTCAAAATCCACATTCCCCAATAAGACTGCATAAGTCTTTTACCACATAAAATTGTGAAAAGATGCAGAATATCCAGAGAACGCTCAGTGTAGGGCAAGGCCAGACAAATGTTAAATGACCTTCAAGCCCTCAGATGGCACTGCACAGCACACAGTCATACTGCTCTGATAAATTCTGCTGCATGGGCTCATGAGTATTTCTGAAATATGTATAATAAGTTATATACACAACATTTAACACTGTGAGCTAGTGCATAAGGAATGCAACCTGAAACTATTACGCAAGGAGAAAGCCATCAAATTCTCTGTACCAAAGAGGAAATGGACCATCCGAACTGTTAACAGTGAAGTGCAAAAGTCAACGTCTGTCATTGTTTGAGGGTGCCCATGGCACGTTTATGAAAGCACCACTGATGTGGAGGCGTGTATTGAGATTTAGGCAGACAAACACTTTCAAGGTGATATTTTTTTCCTGGAAAGTCCAAGACCTCATTCTGCACATGCTACAACAGCATGACTTCATGAACAGAACGTGTGTTTGACTGGAGTCCAGGTCTGTCTCCTACGGTGCATCAGAATGCTGATCACAGATTGCTGAGCAGCTGAAGTCTTCTTAGGAATATTGGGTAAAATACGCCTTGTAAAACTACAACAATTGGCAACCTCATTTCACAAAGTTTATAAAAGGAAAAGTGTGTTGCAGGGACCCTGTAATATTTACACAATACAATGGTCCGTGGTTACATCTTTTCTTTGTAATTTTGTTCAATAAAAAATGTCCAAAACAATTAACAGATTACCGGTTTTTGTTTTTATTGTATTAAAATTAATATTAATAACAATTTCTTTCCAGAAACATGATTTTTAAATTGCCTTATGATATCTCCCCACCCCACCCCAACCCCTGGTTTGTATGACTCTCCAACATTGTGAAAACCCTAATGATTAGATATATAATGTATCGCCTACACTGCATGATTCTAAACTATTTAGTTCCTGGTTAATGTTAGGAGGCGAAGGTTTAAATCTGATAAATGTGCACATTGTGGAACATTTATTCAGGGAATTGATATCCTCCCTCCAAAAAAAGAAAGGTTAATACTGTAGGTAAATCTTGCCTTGATGGTAATCAAGGGAGTACAAAGCAAAACCATTGATCAAATGCACTATTTAGCTACTAATGAAATCATCAAACAGTGCCAATATAGAACTCACACAACCATTATAGTAATAAAGTCATTTCAGGCAAAGAATACCTGAGAAATACAGCGAGGCTGTGCAAGATGGTGCAGACGGTTTGCTAAAACAATTAAGGAAGCTTTACAGACACAATTCATACTATTAAATCACCATACAAATAACAACAGGCTTCATTAGAATATCAGCGAGAAACATGGAAGGCTACATGGAACACTAAAACAGCAAACAACTCTGCATTTGCTTTCTTGTGTTTTCTCTTACGGTGTGTGCATAATTTACTTTAGATCCCCCGGTCCAGACTAAACCGGAAATGATGCATTGCTGTATCTTGGTTCTGGTTTGTGTTCACTCTGATACATTCGACTTTAAACCAAAATGTCAAAACAAAACTCATCGAGGGGATAAAATATAATCACAAATTATTGGACAGTTTTTTGTCGTACATTTGGCAGAAACAACATGGAACAAACTTCAAAAACAATTCTGTGCTCTGTTCTAACTGAGTCTGTGGTTTATATGCAATGTCTAGTTTTATTTGTCAGATATTCCAGAGCAGTAAGGCTTTGTCATGACACAAAACAGAGTGAAATCTGAGTAACACGTGGCCTTGAGTGCATTTCTGCTTTTAGAAAACTTCAGAATTCACCTAAATTCACATATGTTTAAACGGAGTCTTCAATAACGGTGTTCAATATGCCTCAGCCTTGTTTAAAACTCCTGAAATGACGCTGTTGAAAACCTCCAAGGTGAGGTTTGAGGATTTGGATTCAGGTTTGCATTTGGTAATGAGAGCGGTTCATGCTAATTCTAACGACAGATCCATCTTCTGCTCTACAACAGGAAACATGTTAACAATTCCGCTGGACCTTTGCTCTTGCCTGTATTAATTTTCCCCCATCTTGTACATTAGCTGAGATGTGCCTGAGGCTCCGCGCTGTACAGCTGAACAAGTGCAAATTTGAAACAATCCTTGATGATTTATGTTTTTTTTCAAAGTATAAATTCATAATGATGAGTTTCATTAGCAAGTTCCAAGTGCATTTATTGGCCTTGCTGTCTCTCATTTGAAGCAGCAGGATCCTGCACATTGCAACACGCTCGCAGCCATAATGACCAATCAAGGATGTACATATGGTCTGAATAATCCATATCAATATTTATTATCCATCTGTCACGGAGCGCAATTATCTAAATCATGATTTAGCATCAGCTTGAGGTCCACTTGCCCCATCGAGCGACGAGCTTAGACACAGAGCAGACTCCCTTGTTGTAATGAACAAGATTATGAGGCTGATCTTCTTATCAACACCTCTCTCAAGTGCGTGACATGGAGAGAGAGAAAGGTATCACAGTGAAGTTCATTAATTTAACACAATTCAATTTATTTTCAAGTCACTTAGATGAAGGTTGAGTAATTCTAGTTGACCTCAAAGTACTGCGGATATATAAATATTGGAGAGATGGAGAGAGGGGGAGGAAAAGACGGGGTTTGTGTGAGAGAGAGAGAGAGAGAGAGAGAGAGAGAGAGAGAAAGAGAGAGAGAGAAAGAGAGAAAGAGAAAGAGAGAGAGTGAGAGGAATAATTGCTTCAACTTTCAACTCATTATCTTGGAATACACAATTAGAGAATGAAGCCATAACTTAATTAATCTTACTTTAAAGTGCAAGCCTTCAAGGATATGTGCGGGAGTTTTCCATGACAGATTTCTTTCCAATTATATGACATTATCAGAACCTGTGCTAAACGCACAGCCCCCACTTTTCTGGTCAGAGCTTCCCTGTCTCCAATTAAAGAACTTTTCGCAATGCCCTGTGCAGTGATACATGACACTAACCTTTTCTTGGCTCTGTGCTAATTAAGGACAATTTCATTTCCAACATTGACTTGCGCTAAACATGAGGGAGTTGACTCTTACCCATATGCTAGTCTCTATTCCAGCCCAATCAGATTCACCATGTATCTCTTTCGCACAGTCCACCTGAATGTGTTATCTCACCCAATAGCCTGAGGGTGCTAACAAGGCCTTTTTAGATGAGTCTGCAAATGGCTTACCTTGACAAGTTTCATTTTATTTTTCCTAGCCAGCTTGTGCAGCGTGGTCTTTCTGAAGGACTTTCTCTCCATTGAAATATATGTACATGTATATAAGGTTCATAATTGAATCATATCCAGTAGCAACATCAAAAGGCCTTGTGGGTAAAACACTGCGGTGAACAGAAGTACAAGAACCTCCCCTACACTGCGGGGGACATATCACAGAGGTTTGTTCCTCAACTAATTAGACCCCTTTCAGCACACAGTGTTAGAGGGAAAAACATTCTGACAATGAGAAATTTGGAGATCATTAGGAGTTGAGAGGACGCAGCGGTAATGACGTTCTAACACAGCGATACACCCTTGAGAAAGAGAGATTTTAAAAAGCCACATGCAAATGGTCTCCCTTGCTGAAATGCACCAGTGCCTTCTGAAATGCAGCTTTAAGCAGAGTTTTAGCTCCAGAAAATACTGCAAAAAATAAAAAAAATTAAAAAAAGTATCCCCAAAGGCAAGTAACATGAAATAAACATCTGATGATCAAAACAGCAGAATCATGCTAGTTATGGTAAAATAATGAAAATGCGGCTCTGACAGTGACTAATGTTGACAAAACCGCTTTTAGCAGAAGCAAAATGTAAGTAATGCACTGTGAAGATGCCATTTCAGGCTGGAGAGTAAGTGGTCAAACCATGGCCCAGTCATGGTCTAACAGTGGAAAAAGATATGGCAGGGTCCAAGTGCTTCCATCTACTGTGGCCAATCTTCCATAACCCTACACCTTCTGAAACTTGTTGTTGTGTGCCTGCCACTCTTTTCAAAGCCTTGCTGCTGCTCCTCTCAAGCGGCAAATGCAAACGTCAAATCGGATTAGCAGGGACACCCCACCTGAATGCAAACCGTGCCCCTGTCCACTGCCATCACCTCTGTTGTTTCACGGTGTGACAGCTATTCCATTGTGTTGTTTCTATGATTGCGAGGGAATTGTTTTAACCTCATGGCCAGAGTGACACCCATGACTGTCATCAGCAACAATCTTGCCATAACTCTGAAAGTCAAAATCTTTTACGCTCAAAGTCCGGGAGACGTACGACTAAAGCTAGAGCCCGAAAGGGAACGCAGATGAAGCCTGCTTTCTTCTCTCTTTAATTCAATGAGACCCAACTTGTTGTATCTGAAACTGCTTTATATGTGAGCCGAAGTAGGCTTACTCCCTCAGCAATTTCTCCACAGCCAGGTAAGACACACTAAATCTTGTGTAAAAGGCCCATAAAAGTCAAGAGACAAGATCTGAATCCAAATTTGAAATGTAATCATCCAGCATGAACCACAGCACAACTCAGAAGTGGAGCCTCTCCACAGGCTCCCCTCAGGCAAACTAAAGGAAAATACTCGTATCGAGCCAGAGCCTCAACAGTCCTGGCAGGAGATGGAGTCTAATGCCCGCAACTTTTGGAGCGAAACTTGGTGTGAAAAAATGCTTGCACGGCATAACTTACACTTACTCATTCATGCTCATTCATCACTGAGGCAAGCTTGAGAAAAATATCCATCAACCTGCAGAATCTCGGTTTAACAGCTGCCTGTTGTTTAGGGTCAAGTAGTGGTGAAAATCCAAATGAAATATTATGGAGAGCATGTTACTTCATTTACGCTAGATTAATGAACAGCAGTAACACTTAAGGAAAGCATGTCATTAATTCAAACAGACAGACTGCATGCTTTACGTAGCTACCGACTTAACAGGGGGAGAAATTTGTAGACAGGGAGAATCAACAAGGGCAGTAAAACTTGACTACAGTGGTAGAGAGTTATGGAAGGCAGTATGGAGCAGGACGTTAATTACTCACAGTGCAGGCATCACGGATCAGAGAAATTACAGGTCAAGAGCACCCAACAGCTCCCAATTATTACTATCCAACCAGCCCACAGCAAGGAAACTGTACACCAAGTGTTCTGCTACCACAGAAATCTCTTCTCTGTCCACACACACACACACACACATTTCATTAAGCACTTCAAGTGTTTGATTAACTAGTGATGTCTTGCGTGGGTTTTTTTTTCTTTCTTTACTTTTTTACCTCAGTCCTTGTCAGAAGAGGTTCAACAAATAGGTTTTTGTCAAGCTTCCAGTCGCAGCCTTCTCAGCTTGATCATGAGCTATATTCAAGAGACTCCGATAATTCCCTTCAAGGTAGTTTAAAAGTCAGAACTTTGCTGGAAGCATATGTATGTACAAAAGAAAGGACTTTGCTGCGGCGCAGAGGGCGCCTTTGGTCCTCACACAACACACACGACTGTGCTTATTATGCCTATAGAGTGAATGCCAAGTCAATCTGGGAACATCTCTCATGTAAACAAAGAGGACTCTCTCTCTCTCTCGCCTTGGCCTTCTTAAACACTGCACAAAATGTTCCAGAACAGAAGCCGTTAGATCAAAGATAAGCATAAGTTAGGATCTGTCATGACAGTTAGTGTTTGAGAAGATAAGCAAACAGAATTTTTTCAGTAACTGCCTCTGCTGCTCATTCATTCCAAAATATTAAGTGTGTTTATTAAAAATATAAAAAAGAAACTTAAGTAACTTTAAGTTACTTTAAGAGAGTAGGCGGGTGAATGTGGGGAGACGAATCTTAGATACGGCTTAACTTAGCACGAATTACGATGTCTGCTATTTACACTAATGCTAAATTGCTAAAACTACAATTTGCTAATCTTAAAAGCTCACTCAAGTCTGGGCGCGCTGGGAGACTCGCCTATTGGGGTCAGTGGCCATTTCCAGCCGCCGGCTCGGCGGAGGCTCGGGTTCGTTTCTGGAGTCATGGTTCGTTGGTGGAGGCAAAAAATATTCAAATGCCCGGTTCGTATCTTGGAAAGTTCGTTAGGTTAGGCGTTCATTAGTAGAGGTTCCACTGTATATAATTTCAGATTTTGCCGACTGAGCTGGAGAAGTCACTTGTGTTTCTGTTGTATATTCTGTTGTACATTCTTAATAAACACACTCAACATTGGTATACACCATTTAAAATCATTTAAATTTGTATGAACGGGTACAGCACTATATATATATATATATATATTTTGACGGTTCACTTTTTGTGACCAAATCTGATGCACCAACCACAGAACATCACATTTGGTAGAGGCCTAGTTCCATTAAAACGTCTAAAAAATATGGACATGAACCAAGAAGGGCAGCAAACAGCTCACTGACTTTACAAGATTAGGACAAGAAGATCTGGAACCATGTATAAAAGTCAACTTTAAATTGACAAAATCTGATTTTACATGTCCCAACAGCCATAAAAAGTTCAGAATCTCACTTCAGCTAGGTAATATGAAGACAGTCTAAGTAGTTGTTTCAAATGAATATCTGAGCTTGTATATTTGTATTCATATTAGTGGCGTTTTCAGCATGCTAGCAGCAGTACACCCACTTATGTAACTAACTAAATATTTGTACATCGGTTTAAGGGTATGTGGATATGAATAAATTGTCAAACTATACATAGCGTTATTTCCCTATACACAGCCAGGTCCTGAGAATAAAAAAAAAAAGATTTTGTATATTCCAAAGAACAGATATTTGTAGAGATGGCTAATCATATACCCACCACCTGCTCAATTCCATTACAGCAAATACAGGCGGAACAGGCTTTAAACATCCAAAAACACCAAATAATTCTGTCAAAAACTCTGAGTATCAGTCAGCAAAACACGCTTTAACCAGAGTCTGTTCAATTTTTGATTATATAAAATTATGTCAGGAATCATAGCTGATTGGTATCAGTCTTGTTCAGGTGCACTGTTTTGATTGTAGCACTGATGGAGACCTTTCTACTCCATTAATGGGTTGTGCTCTATGAATGTGGAGTTTCTCTCTCTCTCTCTCTCTCTGAAGGGCCTCTCAGAGAGGTCACTGCCCCTCCTCCATCGCTGGTGCCTAATTAATCACTCATTAGTCTAATCATCATTGGTGCAGAGACTCTAGCAGTGGCTCTGGGAGACCTCCCCAGCAGTGAAGACAGCACAGGCAAGGTAGGAGAGGAGAGAGAAAAACACGCTCCCATGGCCCAGCTCCTTGTGATGCATGCTAAGCAGCTTGGTGGGCAATCACCTAGAGTAACAGCCAGAGGCCATGGCTTGGATTTGGCTCACAACTTAAGCTTCCCCTTCATGTGTTCCTGGAGCAGTCCTCCAAAATTTTAGGGGGAAAATAATAAATCTTTTATCTGCATAAAAACAAAACATGGAAAATACACATTGCAAACTGGTGTTTGAAATGGTGTGCGCCTCTGTAGCCAAGCACACAGATTGAAATATTGATTAAAACATGACTGCAGGTTACATGAGGGAGTAACAAAGCTTTACAAATTACAACTGTTCAGTGCAGTGCAAGACCTGGTAGATCATCAAAACGATGCTTATCGTGGAATAAAAAAAAACAATAATAATAAACCATATAAATACTTAATTCACATATGTATCTACATTAAAACATCAAACTGCTGATGCTCTCAATATAATTGTTTGGCTGCACCAGAATGTAGACCTTAACATCATTATGTACTTGAGATTAGAAAATGCAACTTCTAAAACATAAAAATCCCTCTGGATTTCAGATTTTACAAATGTACCAGACATGCCTCTAGCTGTATAGCTGTGTGATAAATGACACTGAATAAACACATATGACATAACATGTGGTAGACGTTATTGATGTTTCATTAATTCAATCAAACAATGCAAATGAGCTTGGAGAGCAGAATGTCAGCTTTAATATCAGGCCATTTACATCTACACTGGGAAAACCGCGAAGTAGCATGATAAACAACCTGGCAGCTAAATGCTAAATGCATAAAAAATAAAAAGCTGTGATTTTTTTATTTTTCTTCATTGAGATTCTTCAAATACCCTTGAATTAAAGCTGGAGTTCTGCACTTTTAACTCGACAGTCTTTGTTTCATTTCAAGCTCAATGTGCGGGAGTACAGAGCCACAACAATAAACATTGTGTCACTGCCAAATCACTTATGGACTATGCAGTAAACTTTGACTTAAATAACTCTCCTTCACTCCCACAGACAGACTGGATAATGCATCTGAAACCTTTTTCCATTTCAGCTAAGCCATGTGTAGGAGGGCAGGGCAATGAAAGCACATGCGATCAGGGCCACTAGCTTTGAGGAGGCTATTTGTCGCCTTCACAAACCTCCAAGGAAATAGAGTCAGGATTAAAAAAGGTTGCGTTTATAGAGTTTTAGTGGGGCTTCCTTCTTCTGATGGCTGGTCACCTTTACTGTCACAGTGAACCCTTAAAATTAATCTGCACTGTAAAGAACAACCCAGCACACACTCATATCTCCAGAATCGCTTCCAATGAATCTCGGTTGTCATAGCACCTTCCCAATATCGCAGCAGGGAGGAACGCTCAAGTGGAGCTTTGCCACGCCACAACTGAGAAACACTGTTTGCACCCATTTCTTTTACTCTTCTCCATTTTCTTATGAAGTTTCCCCAAAGCACAAACACACACAGAATGGCAAAATACTCAAAAGGCACTTTCAGCTGAGGAGACAGATGCATGCCATATGGTCTGCATTCACGCTACACCTTACCCTTTTCTCATCATTCCAGCGTGTGACCAATGCTTTAAGAAAATACTATATTCCATCAGCCACAGTAGGAGGACAAAGAAAACACTATAGGTCCACCCAGACTGTGTAAAACACTGTAGAACAGAAGTTCAAAATCAGAAATAATAGAAAAAAAGTATGATTTTCTTTCTGTTGTAGACGGCTATACTGCTATATGACTGCTAATCCAGCATCTTTCATCACATATAGTCCTGCACAAATGTCTCAGCCAAGACAACTCAGTTATTTTTGAAAATAATATTTGCTTACAACACACTCCCCTTCCTCCTTCAAGCAAAGTAATAACTTCAGCAGAACTCCTCAACAGTAGCCCGCAGTGAGGACAGCTGTGGCAGTAAATTAGTGGAAATAAAGTGTTACAGGGGATGGTGTATACTGACTGTAGTCATCCTGATCATCTTGAGGGAAATGCTGTTTTTTTAACTTGAATATGTATGCTGGTTAAAGTAGGCTAAACTCTCTTGGTAAATAAATATTTTATATTTTTTATACAATGTTTTAAAATAATTATCAGATTTAGAATAAGATGTGCTTAGCTCAGCTGCTGACAATTAACTTAAAAATGCTTTCGTGTAATTAGGATTGTGCCCAGTGCTCACATTTTTAATAAAACCTTGAGTATTAATGTACACCTAGTACACAAGATAGTTCTTTGCACCTCTCACATTTATGGGAACATATTGTGAAATAAACTCTATTATTAGAGTATATAATATTCATTTGGGGATCTGGAGCGCCTACCAACCCAGGAACTGGGAAATAATGTGAGCTGCTTAAGTCAGAAAACTGGGATAAAATAAGCCACTGTGATTTTGTTTGGAGCTTACTTTTTTATTTTAGCTCTCTTGATTTCAGGCCGGTCAACGAACCAATCAGGGCTGGGTTTCACAAAAGCATCTTAAAACAAAGAAATGCTTAAATGGTAGAGTGAGCATCACACTGGACACACTCTCTCCCTGTTACGGTGATCTTAACACTATGATGTGTTTGGGACATTGGAACCCAGAGTTAGTAATAATACTATGTTAACGTCACCAACCTCAATAAAGGTTACCTTGCCATGGTTGTCCAATTAAAAACATGTATCTATATGTTTGTGGATTTGTAAGTTTCCTTCATCACTTGAACTTCATGATGAACGGCCCAACAGAAATTTTCCAAAATTTTACATTGACTTCCACTGAAATTTAAGGCTTTTTCTTTCTTATGTAAAGTTGCTGTTTTGGAGATCCAAGTTTTTCATTGAACAGAAACATTATATTGAATATAACATTGCATAAGAAATGCTTATTCCATGCCATAGCTTTAGGATTACACTTTGCTGATGGGGATTTTAATAAATGAATGGTTTTCACAGTTGGCCTACATACAGATCAGGTTCTAGAACACTCACGTCTGAACCAAACACCTTATAATGTCATTATCTGCATTTTTTCCCCCCTGGTCTACTGTCTATAAATAGCTTTAAATATAAAATATTTTTGCAGTCATGTAGATATAGGCGGCATGGTGGTGCAGCAGGTAGTGTCGCAGTCACACAGCTCCAGGGGCCTGGAGGTTATGGGTTTGATTCCCGCTCCGGGTGACTGTCTGTGAGGAGTGTGGTGTGTTCTCCCTGTGTCTGCGTGGGTTTCCTCCCACAGTCCAAAAACACACGTTGGTAGGTGGATTGGCAACTCCAAAGTGTTCATAGGTGTGCGTGTGTGAGTGTGTGTGTTGCCCTGTGAAGGACTGGCGCCCCCTACACGATGTATTACCGCCTTGCGCCCAATGATTCCAGGTAGGCTCTGGACCCACCGCGACCCTGAACTGGATAAGCGCTTACAGATAATGAATGAATGAATGAATGAATGTAGATATAGCCATTAGAGTTATTTAAATAGATTTAAGAGTTATTTAAATAGATTTATTATTATATCTTTAGGAGTGGCACAATAGTTGTCTTTTCATGAGGAAAGATTCACGTTGAATTTTTGCAGGCTGCAGGTTCAAATTCTTGACTGAAATGAAATTATAGAGACTAAACTGAAGAGAAATAATAAAAACAAATATCAAACATGTTCAGGAGCTTTCCGTATTTTTTCTCATGGTGAACCCTTTTGCCTGATTTTAGTCCGTCTTGTTTTTAGAGATATACTTTTACTTAGGCACTGAAGATGTTTGTGAGGAACACTATTGATTAGCTCCATCACACTGATGAAAGCGCTTATTTTCTTTTATATTTATATATAAATACATATATAAGTAGAAATACCCAGAAACTTACATATTGGGAGTAAGATCGTTAATTATGATCATTCACACTGAAAGAGCCGTATACATGTTTCATTTTTAACGGGCAATTCTCTGTGTAGACCCTGCTGTGCCAGATATTCTGAGCATGAATTACATATGAATTCAATATGTTCAATATGTTCAGCACTTAACACAGAGTGAAACAGCATCGCTCATTTAAATACAATTATGACTCAAATCTCTCTAACCAACTGAATATACAGCACTTATATCTATTTTAAATATGCCGAACATGAAGGAGTGATTCAAAAGTAAAATGTTAAGGCAAAAGGATTAGGCATTAACGAACGTCCTGCAATTTTTCTTGCTGAAAGCGTTCATATCGCCTCGTCTGCATAATGCCACACACAAAACACCATATGGTAATAAAATCTTAATCCAGACATAATTGGAGTTTTAATGTATGGTAATGTATTGCAGTTACGGGGGGCTGTTGTGTGGTAGCTGTGCTTATTGTGATGGGTTTTGAGGGTTCAGGTATATTGCATAAATGGTGCTGAAATTCGAGCATGCGACGGCATCACACTGAACTGGTATTGCATAAGCCCTAGTTGAGGTGTATGGAGATTAGTGTGTGTGTGGGTAGGCCTGAATAATTTATGCCCACTGTTTGTAATGACGTGTTGTGCTTCATCCCTTCAGACAAAATCCTCATCCCACAGGCCACTGTGCAGCATGCTCAGGGAGAGAGCTTCACTTAAAATCATACTTTCATACTTTATTCTGAGTGTTTGTGCATGTGTGTTATATGCTGAGAACACTGACCATGAGAAAACACTCACCTGGCATATCATTCATTGTTCTATATCTGCTCCTGGATACAAAGAACTGAAATATTGACTATATAAGGTTTACTTTGTTTTGTCTTCTTTTACCTGAGTTGTTCAGAGAAATAAGAGAAAATACAAGAGAGTGAGAGAAAGAAGGAGAGAACGAGAGTGAGCGAGAGAGAAAGAAAGAGAGAGAGAGATCCTAAGGGACAAGTCTGAGGGAGAGGAAGAGGAAGCGAGGCAGGGGGTGGGGTTGAATGAGGTAAAAATCAGTGTGGACTGATTGTCTTCATGTAGGGACTGAGAGCAGACAAAACTCTCCTTCTCATTATCCCCCTCCGATAATGAAAATCAAGCCATCAGCTGGAATTTGAGGGCAGATTAAATAGCTAGACCTAGCTCTCTAATTGCTCTTTGTAAAATGTAATTACTACACGATTTATGATTAAATCTCCAAGATAAAGGTATAGTGTAATCCATCAGTCAAGGCTGAAGTTGCGTTTGACGTGGCTCCCTCGTCCACAGTACATGTTCAACGAAGTCGAGAAAAGGTCCAAAACTGGATTACAACAAACATACTCGAGAATAAACCACATTCTGAATCAAATGATCAGGCTGTTACACTGATTGCATTTTCTCTGGGGGACTTGCCCGTCAGATAAAGTCAGTCCTCTTCAACCAACCAATGCACCTTCATGCTCTCCGGCGATGTCTCATAACGTACACATGTATTGTGAGGATTTGCTTTCCGTAGAGGCCATTTTGAAGCAAATAAACAATTAAATAAGGTGAACAACAACGTGAAGGGACAGATGAAATTTTCATAACCTAATTCTTTTTTTAAGTACCTTTTAATAATATATTCACTTTAGAATTCACTTGTGAGATTTAGCTTACAACAAATATACAACCTCCATCTTAAATGAGCAACCCCTTATGTAGGTATGTATGTATGTATTAATGTGTGTGTGTTTTAAACATAGTTCCTTTTAACCATACTAGCCAGCGATGTTGCATTGTAGACAAATGGAGAATAGTTTAACGCTGTGTTAATGCTTGGTTCAGCACACTCAATGTAGTAAGCACTACAATGTCAGATATTGTTTAGTAAGTCGAGCAGCATATGTATCACAATGCAAATGATCCGTATAAGTATGTAGGTGCACACTTATAATGTGCATATAATACATTTCATGTAAAGTAATTCAGAATAAATGGCCACTTTATTTAATTTTCTGCTGCAGAAACAGTCAGCGCTTTCGCCAGATTTGCCATCCATCACTGTCTGTCAAAGCTGGCAGAGAGAGGGATTATCACACCCAGATTCCAGTGCAGTGGGTGGGAGGAATCAGAGGGGAGTTCATTTAAAAAGAAAAGTGGAGGCTTTAATCTCCCCCCAGTGCACAAATGCCCTAATAGGCATGTGTAGTGTGTTCTGTCACACAAGTGTTGGGCAAACAAAGCCCAGCAGATTGAGGGGGAAGTGAGTGAGTGAGCTGCTGCAACACACACACACGCGCGCACACACTTCTAAACGCTTAGCTGGAACTGAGCTGAGGCTTCTGAGTCACATCAGTGACTGCGATGGATGGAGAGAGACAGAAAAATAGGGGAGAGGGAGAGAGAGAATAAGACAGAGAGAGCGCTTTTGTGTTTACATGGGTCTGGAGTGCGGTGATAAGATGGCTATCCCTGAACACGTGTTACCGAGACAATATGATGCCCCTTCGTCATTGTTGTCGTGTGAAAACTTTGAGACAGAAAAGGCAGTGAGCTTACAGCACAGAGAGTTGCCATTTCTACAAGAGCTTTAATGCACTATCGGCATGGATTTGAACCACACATTAAAGACCAGCCAGGGTGCGCTGCCAAGATATTTCCGGATTAGGTTTCATATTAAAAAGAACTTCCTCTGCTCCAAACAGACACTGCGCCTTTCTTTTCGGCATTAGGCACAAGCTGACACAATCTAACCAAAATAGCAACATTTCACAGAGAATGCTCTACGTTCCATCCCAGAGCACTTCAACAATATTAAACACACAGCTCTGCTGGTAATTTAATGTCTGTTATATTTTTTGATGTCACAAGAGTTAGAGATTTTACACACTTCAATTTTGAAGAACTCCTAATTCTGTCAGCAATTATATTGTGGCACTAAAGCATATAATTTAAATAACAGCTTATTTACATATCGCAGTGCTGATATTGGGAACAGCAAAATAACTGACAGTTATTTTTTACAACAGTGATTCTTCAATGTCCAATGCAGCTATGAATATAAACCTTATAGAGAATATAATTCACAACACGGAATGTTATACACTGAAAATGTGTTTGTTTTGGTCTCTTTTCACACTTGCTTTATATATATATATATATATATACACCCTAGCATACTGTGCTCAAGACGTATGTCTTCTTCCAACACAATTATTTTTGCTTTTACATGAAAAAGTAATAAAGAAAACTATTATTATTTACAGTTATATTTACAAAATTGAGCAAATGCTTTGTCATCATATTCAGATTTGTATAAAAATGCTTTGTCATTGTATTCAGAGGGCACAAGCAGGATACTAATCCAAATACCATAGAAGTACTGCACTAAAACTACCTAAAACTAGAGAAATATAGAAATATGAAATGCTGGACATTGATAACTGCTGATATCTGGGGAAAAGAATGATAATGAAATATATTTCAATGAGTGCAGGTTGTTGCATATCAATAATGCATGTAACATTCAGAGCAAAATATACAGAGAAAATAAAAAATACATAAATACAGTCATACTGCCTACCCGTCTTGCATAAGACTCTGGTGTCAGTAGAAGGATGAGGCATGACACTTTACCTTAAGACTTTTCCATTATATGCAAAAATAAAAAAGTAAACAGCAGTGGAACATTCTCAGTAATGGCAGTCTGTGCCCACTCGGGTATGGTAGGGGTGTGATGTGGACCCAGGTTTTGCGGAAGAAAAGCTGCAATTGGATTTCTAATAAAGCTAATGGTGGCCCAGTGGCACAGCAACGGCCAGGCCTCTTCCTGGAATCTGTTAGGGGCCCGGCGGTGTATTTTAATGCCCAGATGAATTTGTTTCCCCCTGTCAACTGTTTAGAAAACATCAGATAAATCAGGCCTGAAGATTGGTCCCTGGACCTGTGCAGAATCCCGATAGAGGCCCTTAAGCACAAGCCAGGGCCTGAGCCAATTTTAGACACATCTCGAATTTTAATACAGCACCAGCCGATTCTCCTGACAGAGCAGTTCTCCATGCGCGTTATATATTAGATCTGATTGGTCATCTGTCAGTGTTGTAGCTGCTTTGATTATAGTGTGTGGAGGTAACTTCTCTTCTATGCATGCCTTCGGCCTGACTATCAGGGTAAATCTATCAAAAGTTTCCACAGTGTTGGGGGAAAAACCCAAACCGACATTTGAATGGGACTGTAATAACTCGAGTAAAGTTAAGTCATGCGTTCTTTTCAAAATGATCACTTTTTACTGAGCCTAAAATTCAAATTTCAGAGGACACAGCCCCTGTCATAGCACAGATTTGTTATGCAGTGCTTTCGATCTGCTTTCCTCAAGTCATTCTAATTCATGGAAGGCAGCAGGTTTGTGAAATTAACATTCATGCTATGACTAAAGAATAAGGCCTGGAAGAACCAACTTTATTCCCAGTCCTTGTTAGGTAGGCATATGTGGCAGTTGCCTTGAAAGGTGTTAATTCGCATGTCTTGTCAAATTAGTCTTCTCACTGCTGCTACTATTCTTCGGGGCTGGTTGGAAAGAAGTGACACGAAGAGTGTGCGGAGACTTAAAAGTTTAAATCACTGCTTATTTACCATTGGGAATCTGTGAAAAACACCCTCTTCTGCACCAAGTCTCTGAGACACCATTATCTCCATCCATGACCTGGCTCTGGGGGCTAGCATAGCACCTCGGTGTCCATCAAAAAAGTCCCAGCACTACTACACTAAAAATTAAAAATAAATAAATGAATAATATTCACATATACACAAACATCTATATAAAATGACAAAAACAGTACACGGACTTACGCAGCTAGTTAGACGGCTCTCTATCTGTTTGGTCCTTTAGGCGCAACGGTACCGGTTAAAGAATGGTGATTGGAGGACACCATGTTAAGGCACGGAGCAGCTAGCTGGTATTAAAATGGGAAAGCCACACTAGGGAGGCAGAAGCTAAGTGTGTCTAATCGAGATGAATGAGTCTGTTCCCCCAAGCCTCCCAGCGGATGCGGCTGTACCCGCGCCCTCCACACTTCACTCATTAATTACCATGAATTAATGGTTTTATCCACACCGAGTAAATAAAAGATTGTCACCCGGCCGTGAATCGAGTGCAGCTTTTATTAAATACTGTGAAAATGTCAGCCAGTTAGAGCCAAATTAAAGGGACAAACAGATCAAACTCCATTCCAATCAAAAATAATCTTCATGTTATAAGATTAAATTAGCCACTGCATGTTCCACCAAGTCTCAAGATGTATTGTGTCACTCCACTGTAATTCCTAGATTAGAGATGGCAGTCATTTGTAACCTGATCCTACAAGCACCTTAGAGACCCTCCCCCTCAAGTCGTGGCTGTTTGCAAAATCCACCAAAAATGTGCTTATTGACTGTCAGCTCTAGAGAGGTCACAGATCATCTCCTTTTAGTGACTTCAGTAGGCAGCCCTAATGAGTTCAAGTACTGCTTTCAGTTCAGGGAGTTTGACTGGAGCTCATGGGTCTTTTATGGCATGCCGCTCCCATGACATTATCACATTTATGGCAGGGGAAGTCATGTCATGAAGTCTCATCTGTGTGGACTCAATTTCCCCATGCCAATATTTACACAAATACCACGCACTATCCAACAATGTATTAAAAGCGGTATGGCACAGACTTCATCCACTTAACTAAGGCGCCAGCACACTCATTTCATCTGTGTAATATTAGCACTATAAATCATCCTTTTCAAACCTCATTTGTATGTCTCAGCTCAAGGTTATGAATTTTTGAAAGAATAATGTGTGTTAATTACGTTTTTGATGGACAGCTGAAGAATTCCTTCATTCGGGCATGTTTACTGAGTTGGTTTACATTCCTCGCCAAGAAATGTAAATTAACTCAAATAAAACCAAAGTCAATTTGAAGTCACCCTCAATACTTTGAATTCATTTGCTAATTCCTGGTATGTACAGAACAAACTGTTAATGAATAATGCAAGCAAAGCATGCAAATTATATTAAAAACATGATTTTTCAGGAATTCATCATTAAACCGTTGTGCGGCTAGTAGTTATTCACTTGAATGTGAATATCTTCCATTATTATTCATGTGGTCACAAGTCAACATTTACACCGACACAACATCCAACAACACAGGCTTCATACATAACAACCAAAAACCCCCTACAGTCCATATATTTCACGTGACAGCTGGGGCCATTAATCCCAACGTCTCAAGGGTCACCTTTACCTGCACTGTGAGAAAAGAGATAGACTTATTGAGGGGGAATAGGCTATGGATTAGAGTATTGATTTTACACAGAGAAAATCTCAATCAGTAGCCAGTGAGACTGGTGAAAGTGACTATGTAACAGCTGAGCTTTTCCCTGAGAGCACGAGATGCACATGACATGTTTCTCTCTTGAGTGAATGTGACAGACAACAGTGGATCATGTCAAGAGGGCAGCATGCAGGACAACGCAGCCTAAACATATACAACTTGCCATACAGTTTAGAGGGTAACATATAGAGCTATCACATGACACAGTGAATGACAAGAAGGACAGGCAAGGCAAAGCCTGAAGCAATAGAAAGAGGATTCAAAGTCAGAACAGCAAACTGCAAACAGCGGATTTGGCTCAGTAATGCTTAACACACAACTGTAACCACACCACACATCATACATACTGTTATTTATGATAATACACAATTATAAATGTTCCTATGCATTTATACCATAGGTTTGCAACATAAACAAGCAACATAATGTGCTTTGATATGTAACCTATTATCCAGTTCAGGGTTACGGTGGGTCCAGAGCCTACTCAGAATCACTGGGCGCAAGGCACACACCCTGGGGTGGAGCACCAGTCCTTCACAGGGCGACACATACTCACACATTCACTCACACACATGGACGATTTTGAGTGGCATATCCACCTCCAACGTGTGTTGTTTTTGAACTGTGGAAGGAAACGGAAGCACCTGGAGAAAACCCACACGGACACTCAAACCCACAACTACAAGACTCCGGAGTGTGTGACAGTGACACTACCTGTTGCACCACCGTGCCGCCCCAGATTAATTTCTGACTTTTATATTCTAGTCAGCATAAAAACCATTCTGAATCATAGTCTATAGGTTTTATAGCCAATGCTGTCATCACAGCTGCTGACAGAAAAGCTTGCTTAGGGGCAACAGCAATCCTGCTGATGCCCTTAAGCAACAGTAGGATTTTGAAGTGGGTCTGCTGTCACATTCTTCTTCAGAATCTGATTTTGTGTGACTGCAGGTCAAATCTTATCTTTTTGTTGCCTAATCTATCCATGTTCAATTTTCGTTTGTGCTGTATTAGAAATTGAGTCAGTGTTAGCTGCAAAAAAAAGGTGTGTTGTTTATGTAGAGTAATCCGTGTGTGTGTGTGTGTGTGTGTGTGAAATGATATGGTTATGTAAAAAATAAATAAATAAAAGAAAAATACTACAAATGTTGACTGCAGTGCCAGAACTAAGTGCTGTCAAATAATCACGATTGGTTGTACAATGTAGAGAATGACAAACAAACAAACAGGTACATTAAAAAATTAAAACAAAAATAAATAAATAAAATATATCTAATTCAGATATTAAAAAATGTAATATTCGTTCTCAAATGTATTGACCAGTAATGATGGCATCTCTAAGTGCTTATCCAGTTCAGGGTCGCGGTGAGTCAGGAGCCTACACGGAATCATTGGGCGCAAGGCAGGTACACACCCTGGAGGGGGCGCCAGTCCTTCACAGGGCAACACACACCCACACGCATTTACTCATACATTCACACCTACGGACACTTTTGAGTCACCAATCCACCTACCAACGTGTGTTTTTGGACCGTGGGAGGAAGCCAGAGTACCTAGAGGAAACCCACGCAGACACAGGGAGAACACACCACACTCCTCACAGACTGTCACGTGGAGCAGAACTTGAACCCACAACCTCCAGCCCCCTGGAGCTGTGTGACTGTGACACTACCTGCCGCCTCACAATATTTCAGCAAATCAAATAATGAAAATGGACAGTATTGCTGAAATTCATCCAAATATTGTCTGTTGGCTGATGTAGCCAACTCGCTTCACATACTTGCTGGCTTCACATACTTCACAGGAAACATGAGTTTGCCTTCTTCCTCCCAGGTTGGTGGGACTGTGTTAAGAGTCTTAGTTATTGGGTGGAATCGTGACGACTAATGATTGGGAAAAAGACTGGGATCACTCAACAGAAGCCTTGAAATATGTGGGACAATGGCACGGGTTAAACTCAAATGGCATTTGTGAGTCAAACTTAAGCATTTTGACTCTTTGTGACTTTGTGCACATCTGAGTGCAGCTTATCTCAAGCAAGTTTGATCAAGACATTAGAGACCTGAGAGAGCAATGTGTGGAGGAAAAGAGCTCTGGCAGACACATAGGGGAGGGGGCTGAACTGACAGTAGCATACAAAATGAATGCTTTGTCAGTGAGAAGAAATAAAATCAGTTGACATAAGCAAAAAGAAAAAAGCCCAATCAAAGTCTACACTGAAAGCTCCTTCCCCTCTTTTTTTCGTAGTCCTTTGAGAACATAGGATGGGAGGTTATGCTAACTTTAGTTTAATTTCTCAAAAAGTGTCTCTCCTCAGCACTCATCCAGGTCGGCAATGTTATTGAAGAAACAGCTTAAAACGCCTCTTTAAAAAACTCCTTGGTCAAAGAGCAAGCAAATCAAATTAATGAAAAGAGTTTGCCAAGGACATTTGGAGGTGTGGCTTGTAAGGATGTGTTTCACAGCCATTAAACAACTAACCGCACCAACTCCTGAAGATTTAGAGACTATTTATGTCGGCTTACATGTGACAAACTAAGGATTCATACATGGTCCTCCAAATATTTCTGTTTTAATTAAAACAGAGACACTACACATTTTTAATCTAATATTTTGTGAGTGCAGAGCCAGGACAATAGACACTAACTATTTGCAACATAATTCTTGGCATATCTTTCACCCAATCCCAGCCAAATACAAAGACTGTTCACGTCATCCAGTGGAGGACAAAATCATTAGAGCAAATGTGCAGAGAATAGTGCTCTGAATTAATGGACTTAGAGATGTGAAAAGTTTGCTGAGGCGCTAGTAATTTACACATATTCCATTCTTAAAATGTAGTTGATGGTTTCCTGGATGTCTAAATAAAAATATGTTTTCCAGAATCTTTTTTTAGGTTTTAAATTAAGAGATTAAAACTGGGATTTGTCAGGACTTTACAATGTTTTAATAATGTTAAATATTTG
The DNA here is from genome assembly GCF_029633855.1 of Hoplias malabaricus. Taxonomy (NCBI): domain Eukaryota; kingdom Metazoa; phylum Chordata; class Actinopteri; order Characiformes; family Erythrinidae; genus Hoplias; species Hoplias malabaricus. The sequence continues at coordinate 12,545,825 of NC_089802.1, forward strand.
TCGGAAATGTGAAAATAAACTTTTTTTTAAATTGATCCTTATTTTTGACAAATTTTTCCCCAATTAGTAGTCGTCTCCAGTTCCACCCACTCGGTGAATCTCCTCTGAGTGTGCACGATGCCAACAGCCTTGGGAGGGTGGAGGCGAATATGTGCTTCCTCTGAGACACGTGATTCCATTCACTGCTTGTTTTTCCAAACTGCTGCTGATGCAACACCACTGAACAGTTTAGCACATCGATGGAGAACACAATCTTGTCCATATCTGTCACATCAGCTGACAGGCTCCTGGGGTAACTAGCACATAGGCCTTGATGGGGAAGAGAGGGCCTTCCTACCCGCCCAGAGATTGAAGCCAAGTATGCTCTCTAGGGCTCCAGGCATCGAACACCAAAGGCATCAATGGACTTGAACCTGCAATCTCCTGGGGACTGGGCCAATGTTAAGACAGCTAAGCTTTGTATCTGTAAATACAGTATGTACATTCACAGTGAACGATCATTGAATTAGGAACACCTACCTTGTTTCTACACTCATTGTCCATTTTATCAGTCCCACTGAGTATACAGGAGAACTTTGTAGTTATACAGATGACCCATTTCACCCAGGACCACCACAAAGCGGGTATGATATGGGTGGAGGATCATTCACAGCACTGCAGTGAAACTGAGGTGTTGGCGGTGTGTCATTGTGTGTTGTGCTGGTACGAATGGATCCGATACAGCAGGCCTGCTAGAGTTTATAATATATATAATATCCAGCCAATAGTGTCCTCTGGGCAGTGTCCTTTGTCCACAGATGAAGGACAAGATGACGACCAATACGAATTATTCAACAACAGATGAGCTACTATATCTGACTTTACATCTACAAGGTGGACCAACAACTGTGTCTAAGGTGTCTAACAGTGTTTAAAAAAATACTCTCATACCAGCGCAACACACACTAACATATCAGTGTCACTGCAGTGCTGAGAATGATCCACCCCCCAAATCATACGGGCTCTGTGGAGGTCCTGTGGGTTGGTCCTGAACGCTTAAGATCAGGATGAATATCTCAGGGATAGAAAAGTATGCAAAGAAACAAGTATTTTTCTTTTAATGTACTTTATAATCATTTTTAATCTTTGAAACACTTGTAAAACTTTGCAGACGGCCGTTTCAAACTAATATTCCTTACCCCATAATTTAAGAAAAACTTGCCTTGTCTTCAATTTAATTGCTGAATTAAAAGCTTCAGGATATACAAAAAAGTCTCACAGTTTAAGAGGTTAATTAATACCACAGCCAATGTCATCTGAACAGCTCGCCCTGTAACTGCTCTCCGTTCTTTACACCACTGATAAATTCCCAGATATATCCGCAGTAGGCATGGTACGGGTCCAAGTGATGAAGTAAGTATTGCGGGGTTCTAAAAATGCCATCATTCACACTCCTCACCCCAATCTCAGAGGACACATAATAACGAAAACATGCCCACAAAGCACATACGTCCTGTCCAAGTGCACCCAGCATCAGGTGATGTAGCACACACAGGACACGCCCTGCAGCGAGGCCCGGCTCTCGTGTCAAATAGAGGGGAGGACTACAGTGTAACACACTCCTCCTTCCCTCCTCCTCCCTCTATCCCCTCCCTGCTATCCCGTGCCAGCCAGCCTGCATGCCAGGCCCCCGATGCCCATGGCAGATGGCAGAGTGGGCGGCAGGTACCAGCCTCCTGGCACCACAAACATCTGTTATCATTACCAAATGCTAATTGCCATCAATCAGGACAGCACCTCTATGCATTTGTATGCAGGGTTCATAAGTGGAGGTGTCTAAGGAGGGGGTGCGGGGACATAGAAAGTGATGTCTAAATTTCCCCCAGAGCGATGGCAGGAGTGCAAACTGCAGGAGGGACGCTGAACTGGCCAAGTGTTCCCCTTGTTAATGCGTGGCCCACGAGCTCAACCGTGAGCCGCTGCTCTCCCTTATCAATACCCCATGTCCTTTTGTTTAATGGCATCTGCCCAGGGCACACGCAGAGCCCAGCATAAAGGATCAAGGTGACGCTCAACAGATGTAGGGAACACTATGCCACAAAATGGCTGCCACTGAATACACAACTGTGCTGAACCAACACTGGCTCTTGACATCGAGCAACAAACACCTTAATCATCATTTTCTCCTTGATGACTGCAAGCACAGGTCTCAAGATGGAACCGACAATTAATCAATGTGAGATTTTGAAGCGGTGAACTGCTATATAAAAAAATAAACCAAGAAAGTTTTGTCCAAATTTTTAATAATTTACATTACAACTGAAGGCTAAGGAATGAATGCAGTTAAGGTCAGAGAGATTCATCTTTGACAAAGGCCTGCGGGATGTTTTTGCTGGTCACTGAGTGGAGACGTTGCAGGTGGGTGGGTGTGTTGGCAGTGTTAGTCTCAGCTCTGCGTGAGGGCCCTGGGCTCCTCAGGAGAGAAAGTGGGCTGACTAAGCAGCACTCTCTTGGATGTGTCGCCCTAAGCCGGTGCCACCATGCCACCTGTGCCAAAGAAGAGCACTGTGGCCGGCGTCTGCTTGCATGCTCTCGCTGCCTGCTCACTGCCATCCATATGGCACAAGCCCTGGGAGACAGGGCTGCCATTTGAGGGAAAAGGGTGGGTTTGAGGTGAGGGTAGTTATAATCCAACTATGCAGCTTTATGTTAAATAAGGATAACCATGCGTAAACAGTCACTTTCAGAACCTCGAAGTTTTGATAATGGATGATCAGTACTTGATCATACAATCCGCACCAACTTCATCCCAACGGAAAATACAATCCTATTGCAGGAGGGGGCTTTATACCCCTTTAGCTGACACTTGGTATTGCCTAGTGTTTACAACAGAATATAACATATCCCTGCTAAAGTAGCATGGGGTTATTATCTGTATGAAGGCTGTTGAGGTCATTAAGTTTCTAAATGCAAACTGAAGTATCCTGACACTGTGATAATGTGATAAAGACATTTATCATTACCATCCAGCACTCTTATGCAGCATTTGGGACATATTTGATATTTCATGTCCTATTCAACTGTAATGGAACTACGCAGCTTTGTCCCAGCCTGTTTGTTGAGTCTGGCTCCTGCCAAACACACATCTGTGCCCACTTAAATTACTCTCTGCTGTGTGGAAAAGTGAACATGTCAGTCCTCATAATGCACATTTTGTTGGAAGACTCACCTGAAAATTGTTGTCATAAACGCTTGTGCTCGTAAACACAGACTCTATAGTTGTAAAAGGGTACATAAAAAGGGGACTATGAGGACTGCAAACAACACTCTAGTCAGAACATCTGTTAAGTGCCACGCAACGACATGATCCTGAAACACACAACAGGGACTTCATAAACTTCCAATGGTTTAATTGCTCCCAATCAGATCCCCCTTTTGAAAACTAAACAAGCTCACTTCACCACTCAGCTACTCGACATCACCAGCCACAAGTTTTTAAAAGCATCAACACACACATTTACATATAATAATGCCTGTTAAACCTGTATACAAACATCATACCACACAGCACATGCATAATACCCAGTCTCACTGATAATTAGGACGTTCAATCATTTCACCAAATGAAAACAGAAAAGACACAGGTGTGTGGTATTACATATAGCTCTCAGTAAATCAATGACCTAATTTCTAATTACAGGCTATAAAAATCACTTCATAAATTAAGTTCATCTCATCATGAAAGAGTGATCCTGAATAAAAGTTGAGAGATTGCAAATTAAAAATGCATCTTCAAAGCCTGTAGGTGCAATTTAATTTTTAATATGTTTACAACTTACCGCATAAGCACCAAATGCTGTGGCTTCATTTTTTCTAATGAGTTTTTGGGTTGAGGGTGTTTGTTAGAGGCTGCACATAGCCCTGTTACTCTACATCTGGGAGGCTTCGAATTTTGGATTATAATTAAGACAGAGAAAAAAAAACATATATATAAATAAAGAAAGGGGGGAAAAATGGACACTGCTGGCTGACTCTGATTTTGTTTTTCCTCACAAAAAAAGGATACCTCTAGGATGCCAATACCTCTAGTGTACATACAGTAAAACAATAATACTATGTTTTAGATTAACTATACTCTTATTACAACTGCTAGTGAGGGTATGTTACATAAAAATATAACCGTAATTTTGTCTGAGTAAATATGGTATTAAATGTTAACATTTATATAGAATTCACTCTGTTAACACACAAGCGACTAATTACTGGCAATTGGGAGTTAGACATTTTATTTTGGTCAAAATGGTTTGTGAGTGGCACAGTGTCGCTGCAGGTGTCACTTGCACACAGCTCCAGGGTTCTGGGTTCAAGCCACGTCTCAGGACACTGTCTGTGAGGAGTTTGGTGTGTTCGCCCCGTGTATACGTGGGTTTCCTCCGGCTGCTCTGGTGTCCTCCCACAGTCCAAGACACATGTTTATAGGTGGCCTCACTGTGTAAATGAGTCCTGTTCCTTTCTTACATCCAACGAGTCCATGTAGGTTCCAAACCTACCATGACCCTGAACAGGATGAAATGGTTACAGTGAGTGAGTGAACAAATGAATGTGGGTGTGTGTGTGTGTGGCAGTTCTACAACTGACTGGCACCCTGTCCAGTTTGTTTAACACCTGAGGCTCAAAGATTACTGGTAGACTTCAGGTGCACTATGACCCTAAACAGGATGAAGAAGCTTCAGAGATGAATGGAGGTATAGATATCTAAACGAAAATATGTGTTGCCTAATTTGACACCCCCCAAAAAAAAATTGGTGTACCTACTGGCCTTAGCACATTTAAAAAAATCGATGACAAATGATGAGCATGCAAATTATTTCAATATGTATAAATATAAATAATTTAAGATAGTAAATGGTTAAATGTAAATATATCAATTTAAAATGTATAATTATCAATAAAGTAAGGAAATGCAAATTTTTGTTGTCATGTAAAAGCGCTGTATAATAGGAAACAATGTGTCTTTTGTGGAAGCACTGATTTATTCCGTGTTATTATGCCAGTACTAATGACATTCACAGTACATTACAAAAACATACTCTGATTAAATTTTAGTGTCCCAGACCAAACAGGTCAGGAAACAGAAAGCGCAGTTAGTAGGAAATTAACATAGCAATCAGTCATTTATTATCCAGCACACTTTGCACTGAAACTTAATGGCCTGGATTTATCAGAACAACTGTAATAAATATATTTTAAACATGGCTTCCCTAATGAGGGGCCCGCTCTGTGGAGAATAAACAGGTTCACTTTGAGAGAGTTGTTTGATTTTTGAAGAAATAAGTAATTAATCAGTTAAAACTACTGTTAATCACATCCAGAAATAATATTTGCTAGTTACTGCTGGTAAGGACAAATTATTGCTTGTTTATAGAACGACAGAGCAGGCAATGCCTTCTCTCCTCCAGTCCATAAACCCTCTCTCTGAGGGCTAATGTGGGTGAGGTGTGCCAGCTCCTCGGCACGACTGTGCTAACACAATCACCTTCATCCACAAAGACAGGTGACGGCGTCAGCAGTTGGGCTGCCAGAGGAACAGGCTGTGACTGTGAGCCATGCTGGGTGAGTGAGCCCAAGATTCATGGGAATGTGTGTGTGTGTGTGTGTGTTTATATATGTGTGTGTTTGAGGTTGGTGTATCTGCTCTGTGTGCAAGTTTCTGTAGAGGAATATGCTCAAGAGGATCTGCTTGGCAGGGAGCTGACGAAGAGTCTGGCCACATGGGTGCCAGTGAGCCCCAGCCAATTCTACACTCCACATTTAGCCACACATCTGGAGCCAAACTCCGTGTTTAATTGCCACTAATGCCTGAACATGAGGCTTCGACAAGTAGGGATTAGCCACAGACAGTCAATGACCTGGACGAAGATAGTGAGGAGAACAAGATCTGTGTGCCATTTAGCCTCCTGATAACCAGCTGAAAAAGAGAATGGAGCAGACTCTAGGACAGTTTTACTGCTTCTAGTGAATTAAGTCAAAACATCATATCTCAAGGTGCACTCTTGTGTCTCGGCTCTATTGAAACAGCCTATATATTTCAATAGGCTTGGGAGATATGAACATACAGTACTGCTATTATGAAAAATGAAGTCACAAAAAGACTGTCTGAGAAAAGCACATTAAGTGTCAAATTTTTAGGGTGTCATAACTTTCTTGCTGAGAATGCATGTGTGTGTGGGGGGTGGTCGGTTTGTGTGTGTGTGTCCACTTTCCATTCTCTCTTTATGCCTTACAATTAAACAGGCAGTTTTTACTATAATCCAAGTATTACTCTGCATTGTCTTTTTCAAAAAAAGAGCAGGGGCTGAAAGACCTTTAATAATAATAATAAGTTCAAACTGATTCAGCTTAGTCTCCATATGGAGTGACTGTCACACTTTAAAGCATCAACTGCTGTAGTGTGTACACACAACAACATGCACCTACCATGTAGCATGGCAGATAGTCCCACCCTACTGTCAGGAGATCAAGTTCAGATTCTCCATACATCATAACACCGCCTAACTGGTCCCTATATAATAGGATCTAAACCATTATAATATGTATAACAATACCCACCACGTAAAACAAAGCACATGCTGTACTATCTGAGACCACTCTATGGTGGAACCTCAGTCCACAACCTTAATCTGTTCCAGAAAGCTGTTGGAAAACTGATTTGTTAGAAATCAAATTCTGGGGTTTTTTTTAACCCCCAAATGAATTATAGTAAACTGTATTGTATCCATTGCAGGCCCCTCAAAATACGATGTATTCACGAGTGACTGCATTGCTTATTTAAACTTGTATGTTAATATTTACATGCATACAACATTACACAGAGGTATTAAAACCAAATATAGATTAAATAAATGCAACATCTGATACTTTGATGGCTTTTATATTTTTCAGTCTGGTGCAGGTTGAAGATTGTCATACCAAACAGTGAGAAGCCACTCTCAGATGTCATTTCTTTTCAAAATGCTTCTATCTCTTTGCTATCTTCTTTGGCCTCATGGCGGCTTATTCAATACATTCATTCATTCATTATCTGTAAGCGCTTATCCAGTTCAGGGCCGAGGTGGGTCCAGAGCCTACCTGGAATCATTGGCCGCAAGGCGGGAATACACCCTGCAGGGGGCGCCAGAGCAAACCAGAGCACCCGGAGGAAACCCACGCAGACACATGGAGAACACACCAAATTCCTCATAGACAGTCACCTGGAGGAAACCCACGCGGACACGGGGAGAACACGCCAAACTCCTCACAGACAGGCACCCGGAGCGGGAATCGAACCCACAACCTCCAGGTCCCTGGAGCTGTGTGACTGCGACACTACCTGCTGCACCACCGTGCCGCCCTTATTCAATATAAATGCTAAAAAAATAAAAACATTTTCTGCGTATTCAGCTGAGCTGTGCACTCAGCGACATAACTGACATGTTCTATGTTTTATCTCACTGATGGAAGATTCCGTCACCAACCAAGACATTTTTTACTGAAAAATGTTTGTGAACCTATTTGTTTGAAAAGGAAGATATTTGTGAACTGAGGTTCCACTGTCCAAAAAATAGTCTGAAAAATAGTCCTCAGAATGACTTGTTTATAAACATTTTTTCACATCTCCAAAATGATCGGTGACCTATTGAACTAATGTTGAAGCCTGGACTACTGGACTTTGTTGGCTAGTCCGCTGCTCCAAGAACATCAACAGCATCTTTGTGTGTGTGTGTGTGTGTGTGTGTGTTTGTTTGTTTCAGACCTGTAATACTGAGATGCCTACACACTGCGGAAGACAAGCCAGAAGTATCTGTGGATTGTGTTTTCATATCTGATTTAAAAGTGGTGCTTGTTTTTCTCCTCTATATTATTTTTGTTATCTGACAGTTCTGTTGGTCTGTCAAGTCTTGCACTGTGGTTGAAAGTCTCACTTTATAAACATACAGCATTAATATTTAAAGTCCTCTGGCCTTACCTGTTTTTTACATCTAATATCCGCACATCTCCTAAAAATAAATAATCGCCATTTTCATCACTGGAATTTGAATAAATGGATAGTGGTCTCAATCTTTTGCTGGAAAATTATATATTGGACTGTATTTTACAGAATGTGGCATGACGGTGAATGACTTCTATCACGTAAATATCATATCATAAGATTATGCATTTGCCGTTATTGTCCACCTTCATTTGTATACAAGCTTCTACAGGATCTCAATGACAAAAAGCGCACGTTTTGTGGGGATGTAACCATTAGAAACAAACTGTGTATGTCTGTCCCTTAAGGACCGTCCGTTATCAACTGAGAGCATGCTGTGACAGAGGGGGTAAAAATCCTCTCTTTATGAGCTGGAGTCAGAGTTTTTGTGCACTAGATGGCACATTGAACAAACAAATGATTATGGATGAAATGGGTGCGATATAACCCCAAGGGTTTTCAATCTCGAAAATGAGCAGCTGATTTAACGTTAAAGGGTGAACCAAATGTAAAACAAGCTCATTCCAATCGGCTTCATCTCGCACATACTGCCTCTGTGTGCACAGGCATGAGCAGGTCAGACTTGAGAGGAGATTTATAACTCACCATCCACTTATCAACAGTGTCATGCATGAGAGTGAGAAAAAGTCTTGATGGCATTATTGTCCTTCAAAAAAAATGTATTACCAAAACGAGTGCTTTCAAAAATAAATCTGCCTCTGTTTAATAAAGTTGTCACCTATTGGATATTCTCAAGAACAATCAGAAATATGACTCTGAACAATTTGTTTACTTTATTACCACTTTACAAAGGCGGTGTGATATGTGCCGCACTCACGTCTTGCTGGTGATTGGTCATTGGGTTTGAGAACGGATGGCATTTCCAGCCACTCACTTTAGATAGCTAGTTTCAGGGCTGCTACACCCAGAATGGCCGCTGTACGCCGAATTTCACCTGTTCTGATGGATGTCACTTTAACAGCCTTTAAAAACATGCAGACAGGTCTGGGCGAGATGAATAGGTGTCAACTGCTGTATCCCTGGCTGCTGATGTATAGAGGGCATGTGTCATCTTTTGGCAAGGGTGTGTGGGAAATACACATTTCACACACCCGCTGTCTCCCTAAATCACATGCAGGCATGCCTGGACCTCACCAGAGTAATGCACAGCCCCGCTGACACACATGTGGAACAAGCATCCATAATACTATGTAACTCAAGTAAGCAGTTTCTGCAATGACCACACCTCACCTCTCCACACACGCATGGGTTTCCTTTTAGCTATTACCCTACTGAATTAAATGGAGGAGAAAAGGTTAATTTGCATTAATTTATCAAACCAAAATGGCAAACCTATGCACATAAATGGTATTACCCTAGAACTAAGGGTTGTGTTCAAGGTCACCAAAACCAAACAAAAAAAATGTTATATATAAATAGGCTTTATTTCATTACCATTTTCTCCGTTTTATTCAAGAATACGTGCTCATCTTCAGTGTCAGAAAACCTTAACGTCACAAGTAAAAAACTGTCACTCACTGATTCAAACACAGTACAAAAGCAGTCACACCAAGGACAGTGTACACTGTACAATGATTTTCTTCACATAGCCACAATCCACCCACTATTTGCACAGACAATATATTCAAAGCTCTCTGGCAAAATCTTTTTCTCTGGCAAAATGTTTTAAACATACGAAGAAACTGTTTTATTTAGAATTGAACACCACAACGGTTAATTTTGTTTTTTTTCCCCCTCACTAACGGCCATATTGATAACAAAGGATCACGCAATGTGGTTCAGAATCACACCAGCCCATTTCAGAATCCAAAATTTGAGATTCTAATCTTAATAGATTTTTTTTGTCCTTTATGGTGAGCCAAATTGTTACCCAATGATTTAGCAAAATAAGTTAAATAGAAAGAGTTATAGCTTTCATTTTAGCACACCCCTAGGTTAATGTACATAGAATATATAATGAATATATGAATTGTGGAATAAATAATAAAAAAAGTGCAATCTCAGATTTTCACAATTCCAACAAAGATAGGCTAGGCATTCAGCATTGTAGTTAGCCTACCGCATAGGGTGATCATTTATTCTATCAAGATGTGTTGGTCTTTGAACATGATAGAAAGACTATAAAACACAAAAATCTTCAGTCTTTCATTGAAAAAGTGGAACAGCTTGCATAAATGGAATGGCTTGAAATGGTGAAGCCAAAAGCATTAGACACTTGCTGAAAAAGTAGGCACATATGGCACACCACTTGGGTCAAAACTTTTAGAATCTTTTACCTGGACACACAAAAGCATCACATGTTCTCATGTAAATACATATAAACACATGGAATTAATTTACCCTACGTAATGTTTTCATGTGTCCAGGCGAACGATTCTAAAATCATATGTTATATGCAAGTGATGTTACCTTAAAACGTTAACTCAAAGCATAGGATCCTGCACAGTGCCAAGCCACAGAATTGTTTATACATACATGTATAGTGTCTATCATGTTTTGTTTGTCCTAATGTGGTTGTTTGTGTGTGAAAACATCCAGTTAAACACAAATGCGCTTGGGCCTGTAGCCCTTGGCCTTTTCTGTGAAGCACAGCTGGTGTGGGCAAGTGACCAGTGCACCCATAGAGTATGTGGGAGCAGTACAAACGACTGACTTCTCCCCTAAATCATCACTCATACTCCTGTGCCCTTGGGAGTCTTTGCTTTTGTATTTTTTTTCAGCCCCTTTCATTGAGTCACTATGCTGTCCCTCATGCTGGGCTTGGGAAATGAGCCTCCCTGTGCCAATTTGTCCTGGTCTTCCAGCCCGCTGTCCCCCCATAGACCACCTGCCCAGGGTACTCATTGGAGTGCAGCCTGACGCATGCTCCCAGCAGTGCCCTCCATGGGCCCTGACCCCCAAACCCAGCTGCCTTAATGGCCACTGTGCTGCCCTACCATGCCAAGCAGCCAAGCATGGCTCTGCACCACCAGACGCCAACACTCCATCAGAATCCTAATGACCTTGTCCCACTCCATCTCCAGCTCCTTCAGAAACACTACACTCAGTGCCACCAGCATCTCCGGCTCCCTCTCACAAATGGATTACTCAACCTTCATAAGGCCTCCGACACTGTTGTTCACTACTTACTAGTGCTGTTGAAAAATACCACATTTAGATAAACTTTAATTCACAACAAAGAAAAAAAAATAATGACTTGCTTTCTGTTATTTCTTAGTTAAGATCACAGGTGGTTGTGATTTCCTCTCAGTCTGCATAGATCAGGGTAAAATTGTTAAATTCCATTAAACTTACACACTTTTGAAACCAGAAATGGAATGATTATTAATGGTGTAAATGCTGGGATTCTAGAGCAGCCTGCGTTGAAAGGGTTAAGTTAACACTAATATATAGAGTGTTTATGCAATAAATGAATGATAAAATATAGTAAAAAACAAAAGCATATCACTGCTTAATTTACTTTACTTAATTTAAACACTGTTTCTTTTTGCCATTCTAATACTACAGTTTGTCTGAGCAAAAACAAATCAAAGAAAATGTTAACTGCATATATCAGTCTTAAAGTGGTCATAATTGCGAGACTGATCTTGATCACTTGAGAATTATTACAAGAATACTACTCATAAAACATAAAAGATTATTGTGTTTCCTGGAAAGAACCAGGTTAGACTATTAAACAGACTTGCCACAATGATATAAATCAGGCAAACGTGGCTCACATATCTACACACACCCTGTGGATGGAAATGTGGTGTTTAGTCATGTGTGCACCTGACTCAAAGCAGCACTGGCCTGGCTCAGCAGCTCAAGTGCACTCGTATTCACACACGTCCCCCTCCATACAGGCACTGAACAAGCAACCAAATCCTCTCTGGCGCTTGTGTCCCTTCGAGTGGAGCACATTCATTCCCAGGGTGACAAGAGCAAGTGGAGCTTAGACCCAGTATTTACTTTAAATGAGAAACAAATTTAAAATTGGAATAGTGGGGGGAAAATATGAATTGTAACCAATTCCAAGAATACTTTCAATATAGCTCCGGGATTTGGGGAGCTCTTGAAATTATTCCAAGAGGCTCCCAAAAGCCAAAGCATCTCTGCCGATTTGAAACCCAAATCAGTCATCCGGCCCTAAGTAGTCCTCAGGACCTCCTGCTGCTTCCAGCCCGATTTCTGCCTCCCAGTGATTTCCCATTGTGCACTCAAGCAGAAATAACCCCGCAAATGGGGAGTCCCACATCCACCCTCACTCCTCAGCTCCTATTAATTACATTAATCTTTTCTTTCTGTTAATATAACTTCATCGCCGCAGAAACCCCTGTTAAATTCTTACTCCTCTGTAATGATTGGTGGCTAAATTTTGGGATGAAAAACAGAAAATAAGCAGAAAAGGCTACATCAATTCTGACACAGCAGAATGATTTATTCCTTTCTTTAATGGGAAAAATAAAGCAAGAGATGCCTACCAGATCAGAGAAGTCGTTTTTCTTCTTCGTAGGACACTGGATGCTTTCCACTGCTTCCTGGAGCTAATATTCAGTTGCCAGCATTGCTTTTTGATTGGATGAGATTCTAAAGAAAAAATGGACAAAGACATTTTAAAGGAACCAAGCCAGCTATGAAACGGCATCAGGAAGTCACATTAAAGTGTGCAAGAATTTTAAATCAACACATGAATCATAACTCAACACAAGAGTTTCAGAGGTCCTCAGATCTTTCTGTCAGTGTGCCTTTCGTAATTTCTAAAGGAAATAAGGCAGCCCAAGGCTCCAGCATCACGTGACAATGTTCCTAGCTGTGCTGAATAAAGGAGGCAGTGTGCAAAGCAGGTCTTTATAGGTCATCAAAAGTTATCTGCCAGTAAAAACAGATCTCCCTGATTATCTGCATTGTTCTGCCATGCCCCGACTCCAGCTACCACACAGGAAACTGGCAGAGGACGAGTTCCACAACAACCTTCTCTTTCCCTACCTCTCCTTCTCTCTGCTGGAGGTTACAGATGATGCTGACGGAGAAAAACAGTGTGACAGCCTCAGGGTGCAGAAAAGGGTCATCTCTCCCCTACCGAACCATTTATTTCGCCACCGTTGCTCTTGCATAGACTTAATGTTATACTCATACTTCGCCTCACTTCTCTGTGCTGCAACTACTGGCTTACTTGTCCTTTACATAAACTGGCTCTGTGTTGGTATGGCGACAGCACATGGCCAGCAGTACCCATCATGATACTAATACAAGTGTAAACAAAATAGTTTTCATAGTTTTCAAATGCATGCATTTATTTTCTGCGGCTGCTTCATCCTGATCAGAGTCATGGTGAATCTATACATAATCATTGAGTAAAAGCAGGGACAAACTTTGCACAGGGTGCCAATGCATTACCCATTCATTCACACACTGACCTCTGGGCAATTTCAAACAACCAATCCACCAGACATTATGTGTTTTTGGACTGTGGGAGGACACTGGAACACCAGAAGGAAACCCACGCAGACAAGGCGAGAACACCCCTCACCGACAGTGACCAGAGCTGGGGATTACAGCCAGGACCCTGAGGCCCTGAAGCTGTGTAGCAGCAACACTAACTGTAGCATTACCATGCCATCCTTGATAGTTTTTCCATTCATTCAACATCTTTGACCAATCCACCTACCCACGTGTGTTTCTTTTTGAAACATGAGCACCTGGAGGAAACCCACACAGACACAGGGAGAATGCGCGAAATTACACAGGGTTGGAACCACCATGATGCAAATGATAGAATTTTAGATTGAATCAATTGTTGTCAATATCTGAAGAAAAAAATTAATGTAACTTTCACCTGAAAAAGATCAAATGTCTAAAAACACCAGAGATGGCACTGACCTGTTACTGGATATTAGTACTGGGCAGACATCCTGTAACAAACCTAGTTTGAAAATTAACACACACACACAGAGTGTGCAAAGGAAATGTTTGGTGCACTAATCTGGAGAAGCTCAGAGTTTTTTGAGATTTTTCAGTTGTGGTGGATACTGAAAGGTGTTATCAGCATAAGTTAAACAAGCAATTTTAACGCCCTTAAAAGCTACATTACCATTACGGGAAATGGTTGCAAATAGAATGTGTGTTCACAAAGAAATTACAGTTATCAGCTTTACGTTTTAAAATAAGTTGAATGAATAAACAAATAAACAAATGAATGAACAAAAATCAAGGGTTTAAAATCAAGGTCAGTGTAGTGGCCCTAAAAGAATTTTCATTTAATAATTTTACAGTAGAAGAAGAGGCAGTAGAAAAACAAATAAAAAAAACCTTAACGTTCAACGAAATTCAACGTAAAAAGATTTGACTCTAAATAACTTTGGAACGTTTCTATTGGTTCATTCATTGTGAAAATCTCACACAATGTGGAGAACAACTGTTGTGTTCAAATAATGTAGTAAACTACAAATTTGCAAAAATGGAGATACATGTTTTTTTAAACAGGGAAAACATTTTTAAATATTAGTATTTAACACTTATTGGGGTGAAAAGAAATAAATGAAAAGATAAGATTCTTCAAAATATCTGCAACACAATATTCAAATGAAGCATTACCAAATAAATGACTATGTGGCTCCAAATTATAAATGCGCATTTAACATACTAAATGCATACTTACAAGCTTTTAAATGTGGAATTAGGCCAGCTGATCAACTCTTGCTCTTGTTGTACTTGCTAAAATTAACTCTAGGGCTAACTGAAGCTGTCAATATTCTCAGCTGTAAACATTATTTGCTCATCATAAATCTGTCTCTTCAGTCAGCTGATCAAGGTAGCCATTCTCTAAAGTGCATCCAGAGCCAGCAGCTCTGGGGCAGACAGCTTTGAAGCCCCTGGAAATACAATGCCAGTACAGAGAAAAGCTCCACTTTAGCTCCCTGTGTCCGCCCCTCACTGCTTCCTGGCAGCTCGTGCAATCCCTCTCCTCCAACACGCCATCCAAAAATAAGGACAGACGTTCTCCCGGTTCTTTAATGAACTGTCAAGCGCTTCAGCTCCAGGCTGTACACAAAAGATAGGCACCTCAGCAGAGTCCAAACATACTGTACAGTACAGGGAAAAGCACACAGAGAGAAAACACTTCCACTAGTAGGTTTCAAGTCCAATGCAACGAGCTCTCAGCTATGTAGAGTGGTAAGCAATTGCATTCAATGCTTAATAGATAGTGGAGGTCTTTGCTTGAACTAGCTATACAGGCGTGATTCATACTGTGTCCTCTGACAGTGTATTTGGAATAGGAAAAAAAAGGTACTTTGACATATAAGCACTTACAAACAATAGCTGACATTAAGCAGGGTAGACTGATATAAACATCTGTAGTGGCAAAGCCAATGAATTTTGTGGCAAAATTGTAGTGAGTGGGTGCCACATTTTTATATACCAGCTTAAGCTGCTCCTTATTTTAAAAAAACATATCTGATTAGCAAACCTTAGCCCATGGAAAACAGTCTATGATGCCAAAGAGAGATGTTCAGCAGAGCAATCATGGTGATAAAATTAGCAATGTCAGTTTATGGCTATTTATCTGTGGAAAAAAAGTGATCCATGTGTGATCAAATACATTACTTTTAAAAACGCCCAAGGTAAGTGGCATGTGAAATTTTGCAGTCAGGGGCACCAAACAACAGACAATGCCTACCCATACATAAAACACAGAGTCCCACATGAAGTGACTTATTAGAGTCAGAGTGGTTTTACAGAAACCCCTAACTGTTGACATATCACAGATATGTGCAGCTCAATTCACTAATAAGCCAAAAATGTCAGTGTGCCATTGAAACAGTGCAAAATAAGATTGTTTTTTGCTGGCCAATCACTTCATGTAATATATATATAATTTGTATATATATAATTTTTTTTTTTTTTTTTTTTTTTTTTTTTTTTTTTGAAAGACACTGAGTGACTGTAACAAAACAGTTGATTACAGAAAAAAGACTCTTTGAGAAACTAAACAAATATTTGATGATTTATCGCACACAGACACAGAGTTAAACTGAAATGCAGCGTGCAATTACTTTGTGAATTTTGTAGCTACATTAGCATGATAAAGAGAGATATGCATGTTGAGGACAACCGTAATGATAGTGTGCTATAAATAGCACCTTGCTCGTTTGGAAGTACCTGCCAAAGAAGCAGATAAAAACAAACCATCTGTGTGTGTGGGGCCATGTGTGTGTCTGAAGCAATGTAGGATAAATTGGTGCAGAAAATTGACATTCTTTCTAGCCAGCAGTCACAGGTGATAACAAACTGAAACGCTCTTTTGTTCTCCCAGTAATGCCAGTCTGATATGTGCTGATATTTTGCTTTTGGGAATCTGACAACACGCTGGGAGAAACAATTCGCCTGGAAAATGAATGCAGGGGTTACACACGTGTCTTTTCTTGAACCGTTGCTCATTCCATGACAGTTGCCTGACAACAAGGCCGCTGAAGGGCTGAACGCTGTTGGAGCGGACTGTGGAAAGGAAATATATCTGGGTTGTTTCTCCAGCAGGGTACAAGTCTGGGTGCTGTGAGGGGAAGGGAGAAAAAAAAAAGTGGCCAGCAGCACAGCCACCGCCGCATGACCGGTGCCTCTGAGAAGAGCCTAGAGACCGCAGCAGAGAAGCTGTAATTGTTAGGGTGTGAATGTGTGAGGGGATCTTTCTTTTTTTCTGTTTTAGCAGGGCAATCAGTTCCATGCCACTGCCCACTGCCACAGATTGACATGTTCTCAAGTGATTCCTGCAGCCATGGCACACTTTGACACCCCCTCCACATCCCCACCCCACTATTCCCCACCAGTCTGCTGCTGGAAGCCACTGGAGTGAGACCGTGGTGAAAATTTCATTCCCTTGGCTTCTGAAAGTGCTTTGATTCTCTGAGACGCAGCACAGAGATGGGGCTGTCCTCGCGTAACCCACATCTGGAAGAGGGAGCTTCATCCCAATACGGTATAACATGTAGTGAGGAGAGCATTCGCAGAGTTAATGCTCTCATATGAATGGTACCTGCCTGGTGACGTGAACAGACAAAAGGATTAGGGATGGATTCGGGGGGGAATTAGCTGTATCTGCTCCCACTGCATCCAGTCGCCTGCTGCTGCTCCACCCAATCACGATAACCCTCCACACCTTAACCAGCTTTTCACCTCAACACGCCCAAAGGGAAAAGAGCAGAAAAACGATCATGGATTGCAAAATTCACAGCAAGGAGAAACATACAAACAGATATTTTAACTCTGCCAAAGCACATAAAAAAGGCACAAAGCACTTGCATGGGCAAAATCCATTTTACACCCTGTTGTTCTTAGGCTTTTGTTTTCAAATCGCATGATCTATAAGTCACTGGATCCTATGGTGTGTCCTCCATTCTAATCTAGTAATAATACTCTAAAAAAAATAATAAAATAGCTGATGGTTAGTTAAAAAGGTGACCTTAAATGGTGTATGCTCACCTATTTTCAAGCTACATCTGCAGTCACTATATTTTGACACATTTTAGAGGCCTACAGAAGCTCCTGTGCATGTGTAAAAGCTTTAAATGGAATAAAATGTGGCTAATTAAAAGAGTGTTTCCATGAGATGTTAATGAGGTTTTTGTTCCACTTGGGTGAATGTCCTTACATGATGTAGGACTAATCCCATTGAGTCAGTGCTCTTTGTCCCTTCCTTAGCTTCCAGCTGTAATCTGCAAACTTCAGTCAAACACAATTACCAAGCGCTCACATATGAATATACAGAAAATTCATGGCACTTCTCCAATCACTACCTGTATTGTTAAGATTTTCAGTCTAAAGCAACCATTCTAGGGACCTCTTTCCTATATACCTTTGTTTACAGCCATGCCCAACAACCATTTGTGTGTATATATATTTGCTACTTCTTTGCTGTTCACATAGTCAAGTAGAAAGGAAATCCGATTTTGATCTCGTCAATCATTTTTTTTCCTGATTTCTTGGTATAAACTGGACTTAAACTGATCAGCAGGAACATTAAAATGACCTTCTACTTTCTACATTCATTTTCCAACTGGCTCCACCATATGCCACAATGGTGCACTCTGCAGTTCTTTAATTACAAATTGTAGTCCATCACCAATGGTCAGAACCCCCAAAAGAGTACCACATAGCAGGTATCAGCACTGCAGTGACACTGATGTAGCAGTGACATGTTGCTGTTTGTGACACAGCAGTGCTGCTGAAGTGAAGCACCTCAGTGTCACTGTTGGACTGAGAATAGTGCACCAACAAATAAATATAGCCAACAGAATTCAGTTCAGGGTCACGGTTGGTCCGGAGTCTACCCGAAATCACTGGGAGCAAGGCAGTAATACACTCACATTCACTCAAAACTAGGGACACTTTTGAGTCGCCAATCCACCTACCAAAGTGTATTTTTGGACCTAAGGAGGAAATGAGAGCACCCGGAGGAAACACACACAGTCACAGGGAGAACACACCAAACTCTTCACAGAGAGTCCTTTGGAGCGTGACTTGAACGCAAAACCTCCAGGTCCCTGGAGCTATGTGATTGCAACACTACCTGCTGTGCCACCATATATTGCTAATTAATAATTACATTTGTAATAAAAATGTACCTTAATAGAAGTGTACACTGTTATCTTAACATGAACAATAAAACAATTAGGAATGTGTCTTCACAATGAAACACCTTTTTAAATTTGACCTCTTATAAAGGCTTTTAAAATATGCTAATGTCTGCAAGTATTTATTAATATGCAATTGCATACTTTAGTTGTTGTGTTTTTAAAAATGCATGTGACATACAAATAACAAACAAACAACAAGTAAACAAATGTCTTTGACGAGTGTAGTCAAAGTAACTGCCAAACATTGAGATGGTTATGGTTCAAAGACAAGTCTCATATAAAATCATCAGCTAGGCCTTAGTTTCACAGTTGGGGTTCTGATGTTATCACAGAGGAAGTGGCTCATTTGAAGCCTGTTGATGCTTACAAGGATATCAGCCTTCGTGTGTGATTACACATCACTGTGTCAGCAGTATTACTGGGCATCGCAGGTGAAGAGAAATACAGAAGTATATTTACACAATGTTATCACCCACTCTCAGACATGTATGGGCTGCCTGAAACTCCTACAGAGCAACCACAGGATCAGCAACCAAAGAGACAGAAGCACACAATCACACTTTTCCACATGAATATGCCACATGCAGAAGCACTCGCTCCAATATATAATAGAGCCTGATTGACACTTACCAATATTTTAAGGACCAAAAAAGTGTCTTTTTACATATCATTCTCTTTACATATAAGAGCTGTTTAAAAATGTAAACAGAAAAAGCATCAAAACACTGCTTTATTGTGAGCTTAAAATAATAAGGTTGTAGCTGCAGACTTTAGTCAAAACAGATCCATGTAGTTCATTACTTAGTGCTGATGCATCATGCATCAAACAAATGCATACTGTTGCTGTTATTTTGAACCACTTCACTGCATGCATGCCATGAATTGTTGGTAGTGGGCACAAAATCATACATTCAAGACATTACACCTGTAAGACTGCAACTCCAGTACCTGAAATGCACTAATGTATAAACACTTAATGTTCAGTCTATAGAGTTCAGCACGTTAACCACACAGGTTAGAATCAGGCAATCTCAGAGTGGTCACCTCCTAAGTGCAATAGTACACATGCCTCAATTAGGTCAAGACGAAGAGTTGCTTTCCTCCCCCGGCCACTCAATCATAACATAACGAGGTGGGTTAAGGAAAACCGCCTACATGCCTCTTTTTTCCTGTGCTTAAAGAAATGCTGTGTGTTTGTGTCTCTGTGTGTGTGTGTGTGTGTGCGCGCATTTCTGAGTGGATTGTGTCCTTGCTATCAGACACACAAACAGTGTTTCCCCGTTATTGAGCCAATTACTGAGATAAAGTGGACTCTCACGAGTGGGAGATTCTGTCTCTCTCTCTTCGTCTCTTTCACACTCCCTCCCTCTCCCTCTCCCTCCCCCAAATCCAACATGACACAATGAAGCTGACAATTCCGTCAAACAGGCCATTATCATACTTACAATGCCTAGGCAGAGTGGGAGACCCAAAGTGTCTTATACAATCATGCAAGCTCATTTATAGTGTGTTACACAAAGCAGCAAGGTCCTTTTCAGCGTTTAATTTAAACTAACTCAAACACACCCACCCAGCATATCGCCAACACCTCATTTCAGCAGCATCATTATTAGGCCTTGTTTACCTAACACTTCATAAATAAATAAGTCTGCAATCCACTGTAAACCCACAAGTGCAATCCAATGCAATAGCAGATGTTTTTCTATCCATCAGTGCATCCTATCCTATTTATCCTTGGATCAAAATCAGCTTCTTGCAGCTCATGGTAATACATCCCGGCTAACAGAGGCCTTGGCGATTTTTGACTCTTTTCCTCCTCACTGGTCAGCAAGGTGAAGTTGAGGCCCTGCAGTGGTCAGTATGATGGACGGTGAGGCCTGCCTGAGAGCGAAGCAGACTCTGCTCCACAGCACAGGGGATCCTGCAGGAGTCCTGCAGCTGATTGGCCGTGGCACTTCCTGAGTACCAGGCGGAGAAGGATGTGACGGTGTGAAGTGATGGACTCAGGGGAGAGATGAGATAGACAGTGCTACTTAATAAAGTCACAGGCCTTGTGTGCATCTGTATGTGTGTTGTCTTCAGGGTAAAGGTAGTTAGTTTAACATACCATTCAAACGATAGGATTCTAACCTTTAAGACCAAGGCCAGCTAAGGAGAAACATCTGCGTGAATTCAATTAGTGGATAAAATGAATAGGAAAGACAGGGCTGTGGTCTGGCTCGGCAGGAGATAAAAGTGTAACATAACTCCTTAAATCACAACTGCTGTCCTAGCATTCAGTTCAAAACAATGGCTAATTATTAAGCTATATTTTAATGAATATAAAAAACAAGTTGCTTCCTTCAATTGTTTCCATACAAAATTTCTGTCGAAGTAGACACATGAAGGGAGCGGGTGGGTTTTAAAGGCATTTACATAATAATTTAGGTGCTGTGTATGGAAATTAGTATTGTATTCCAATACAAAACTAGTATAATAAAGACATCCCCTTCAGTTTGTTGTTTATTTTGCACCATTTTTTTTGTCATGTGCTGGGCTACTTCAATCACACATTTTCACACATTTACGTGAGAGCAAAGACGAGGTTCAGCCAACCAAAACCGAAAAGTGTATTGTTTAATTATGTCAAAAACAAGAATGCTGAAGAAAGCGAACCAAGTGGTAATGGCTCCTCACACCTGATTGCTCGCACTGAACTGAACTATGGTTTATTCTCATTTAAAAGAACCCGCACTGACTGTAGTCATTCTGAACAGGGCTCTTCAGGCAGGGGGACGGTATTGTGTTGATCTTTAAGACCCCAGGGTGCTGTGTTACCTTAGGTTTAAAGGGCTGTATACACCAAAGACAAATCATATGGGTGTTTAATGTAGCTTGTAAATTTTGAGAAACCCTAAAATAATCCTCTGTGTTAGCACTTTCAAAAGCAATACCTTGCATGTCGAAAAAATTATATATATATATTTTACTTCCCTAGAGTGTAGTCACATCACATTTGGTGTGACCTAAAGACTAGGAATAATCCACATTTCAGAAAAAGAAGCAAACCATTTAATTACAGTGAAGGACACAAATGGGTTTAATTAATTTTCCTGCCACACAAATAATCAGAGAACACTGTGTGTATGTCTGTAAGCCAGTGCGTGTGTGTGTGTGTGTTTGTAGACACTGAACGGTGTGGTAAGGTCTGGACTGTTTATTATTGTTTGCAGCCCACTTGACTCCTGACAGAGACAGAACGAGAGGGGGAGAGAGCGGTATGTCATTAATCATGTTCTGGGGGCTGGATTCCGGCAGCAGGGGCACACTCATCCACATCATCCATTTCCTGTCCGTCCCCCTACTCTGTACCACAATGATAGAGGCTTGTGGACAATCTGCTGTCCATGCAAATGCTAAGGAAAGGTCAATCAACCTGAAAAGTTCTTAGCAGACAAGGAGATGAACTTACTTTTTGGCACTAGTTTAATGCAGATTTAATGATCATCATTTAAATGGAGAATCCACTGTCTGTATATAAACAGCTTAATTTATCAATACCAGCCATCATTCTCAGGATGTAGAAGATGCAGAAAGAGGTCTGGAACTGTTTAGATTAGCATAATGAAGAGCATAATAGTGGCCTCTCGGAGCAGTTAGCTTTCTGTACGCCTCAACAATTATGTGAAAAGCTATTTCTTCTCCAAGGATAAGAAGGAATCCATGAATCTATCAATCAGCTGGTCTTCTGAGAAAGATCAATATGATTGGTATTATCTAAATAACTGCACCTTTATTGTAGAGGGGTCCTAATCTGAATACACATGTCTCAGTTTGCTTCTCTAAATATTAAGAAGATATTAATCACAAATTTTAAACAAATATAAAAGCTACAAGGCGGCACAGGTGTGCGGAAAATGGCGTATGTACATGCTGAAAAATTACATGATATCATGCAGATGTCTTTGTCTGGCGCAGCAGGTAGTGTCGCAGTCACACAGCTCCAGGGTCCTGGAGGTTGTGGGTTTGATTCCTGGTCCGGGTGACTGTCTGTGAGGAGTTGGTGTGTTCTCCCTGTGTCCGTGTGGGTTTCCTCCCACAGTCCAAAAACACACGTTGGTGGGTGGATTAGTGACTCAAAAGTGTCCGTAGGTGTGAGTGTGTGAGTGAATGTGTGTGTTGCCCTGTGAAGGACTAGCGCCCCCTCCAGGGTGTATTCCCACCATGCGTCCAATGATTCCAAGTATGCTCTGGACCCACCGCGACCCTGAACTGGATAAGCGCTTACAGATAATGAATGAATGAATGAATGAATAAAAGCTACAATGTTTTAAATACAAGAGTTACTGCAAACACAGATGATTCCTTAAATACATTATGGCTGGTTAATTTCAGTAAATCATATTCCTTCCAACCACCCACATCACCTGATCTCACACATATAGTCAATATTGTATAATGTATTTTAATTGCAATTTCATGTGCAATTATTACGCATGCAGCCTAAGTATCATGTTTTAATGAGTGGTTTTCCTCAAAAAGGCATATTGTGAAATCTAGAATGATAAATTATTGTCCATATCGCCCATATGTCCCTATACTAAGTCTGCAATAATAAAAAATGATCTAATTATGTGGCAAGCGCAAACACGGATCAAGAATCAATCATAAAAATAAGGTTAAACAGTAGTGCAACATGGGGCTTGTAAGCTATTGTGGCTAATATACAGCAGTATGTAATCAGCAAGGGAAACATCATCTGTGCCTACACCACACAGATGCAGGGCCTGCAGCTGATGGCCAATTAACTATGTTACTCTTCATACCTGCGCGGACAGAAGCTGAGGCTGACAGGCATTGTGGGCCAGCACTGGGCCTAAATATCTAATTGCACAACAGATGTTGCAGCATTTCACACTTTGTTGAACAAATATTTCACAGCGTTGAAAATGGAACGAGACAGGCTGCCGTCATGAAGGATGCGAGATACCTGTAAGCTGGTACAGATGGAATGACCACAGAGTTATGTTTCACAGTGATTTGATTACATTGTAATGACAATCAGTAAAGCTATGCGTTGATGGCTGTGATAAGTTGAAGCTGAAGAATTTGTTTACTCACAAGTGTAGCATTCTTTGATGAAACTATTTTTTACTTCCCGTTTTTTATATGAAAAGCAACAGCACAGAGGGATCTTAATTAGGGAGCCTGGGGTAGGAAAAGGAACCAAAATAATCATAATCCCTGGCGTTGGTTGGAGAAAGCCATATTTCTTTCATTAAGTAAATAAATAAATAAGTAAATAAAGGGAAGCTCATTTCCTATACATACAGAGTTAACTGCAGCATTTTATATTGTAAGGGGAGAATCTTGGGAAGTACTTTAATTCCAAAAGAAGTGGTTTGGGAAGGATATGCCATGCAGCGTGTCAGCGTTTTGCTCTGTGACAGGTCCCTCTGAAGGCTGTGGTTGTCAGAGGGACTGAGGAAGACGTGGGGGAAACTCCAGTCTGGCACCAGGCCCAGCACCCTGACCTGCACCGAGCTGAGCCCAAGGGAAGAGAATCACAGTACACAACTGCCACACCAACCACTGTCCTCAGCTTCTGTTCTGTGCATGAGAACACTGAATAATGAAACACAGTACTTCGAGTCCAACTTGACCACATTTAAGTGTGCTCTTCCATCCCCTCGTTTCCTATTTCATAAATATTATATTGAAAATATCAACTTTCAACCAGTCACTAAAGGTACGAAAAGTGACAATGATGAACACCATTTTAGCAGGAAATCCATTGATGAAAATAAAATATAAGACTTAAATCCCAGATGGAATCATATGAGGGATCGTTACAGTCTTCCTTGAGAAAAGCAGAGGCAAAACATTGCGGTATACATCAGCACACACTGGCAAAGTTCCTCTCTTTCATGTGCGTGCTGCGGCACTGCAGGGGTAGCATGTCCTCCTGCAGCTTTCTTGCATCAAAAGCCCAACTGACCTCATTTTCTGGGCTCCTGCTGAGTTGTGCCTGCCTGCAGATGGTCAGACAGGGAGAATATTTGTCCTGTTTCTGTACACAGCATCTTTGTTTCATTGACTGCAGCAGACAATATCATTTATAATTGTGGAATACGTCGGCAGCAGGTGAAGGAGACCTGTATGTGGGAACCTCAGGCGCTAAAAGGAACTCACAAAGATGGTCAGAGTCTGTGATAATGCGTATCACTAACTTTTATATTATCACTGTCCAGTGAATGACATGTATGTCTATTTTTAGTTTACTACATTTGAGCACAGCAGCTGTCCTTCACATTGTGTAAATAAACCATGATGAATGGACCAATAGATATATTTATATTTATTTTAAATATATTTACATTTACTTCCATTGAAACTTAAGAAGGTATTGTCCTTGATAATATATAATGTGACATTCTTTAAAAAAATGTTTTAACTTCCTCCAAATGAGGCTCTTAACTTTCAAGCTATGCCAGAATGAAATATGATGCATAGGAATTAACCTAAATTGTTTTGAGAATACTGAAGCGGCTATGGATTATTCACATCACATGCATCTAACATTCATTCATTCATTATCTGTAAGCGCTTATCCAATTCAGTGTCACGGGTGGGTCCAATTCAGTGTCACCTTCCAGGTCCCTGGAGCTGTGTGACTGCGACACTACCTGCTGCGCCAGACAAAGACATCTGCATGATATCATGTAATTTTTCAGCATGTACATACGCCATTTTCCGCACACCTTATACACTGAAACAAGGAACAGGAGAGTTTTTTTTTTTATTATTATTATTATTTTAATGGGTCCCCTCATAGCTATCTGACACTATGTATCAAATACTTTTATGGACTCAGGTGTGGCAGATTATAGTAAGAGGTCTACTCTGCAGGGCTCTAGATTTCCACAGGTAGAACTAGGGACCACTGATTTAAGCCACTGAGATAGGAATCCTGAGAAGCCCATCTAAACCCAGCACAGTATGATGATCTGGTAAATCCACAAGTGTAGGGCACGATCAAATGTGCAGCAAGTTATACACTGTTTTAATGGATTAGCTGGACTGCTAAGTTTTACATTTATCTAGTTGTGTATGTGTGTGTGTGTGTTTGCTTGTCAGATGTGTTAACACTGTGTTTTTGTAGATATGTTTCCAATCTACATATGTTCACGATTAGTATGCCCTAATATCACAATCAGGCATGAACTATTCCCAAGTTTCTTCCTAAAATTCAAGTGTTTTTCAAATAGTCAGAACAAGCCTGGACTCGCATGACACCTTTTGCAAGGGTCTTCCAATATCCTCACAGCATTACTATGAAATGAGCGAACCCAGCAAAAAAGTTTGTGAAGAAAACAGGTCATTCCTACGTACTAGACATCTCATTTTACGCCATCATATCAGTGTCTGCTGGCGAGTTCTGGGTATGTATGCAGAGGCACTGGTGTCAAAAAGAGGGATTGTATCATCTGTGCTGAGTCCTCCTCCCGTGTTCGCTGTTATTCATGCCATTCAAATAGCCTCCCCTCCAGTGGCTTGCTCAAGCTTGAAAGTGAAGGAAGGGAACCATGCAAAGCATGTTTTTTCCTCTCCCCTTCCCCACCATAAAACGCTGAGAGAGGAGCGATTAGTGTCTGCTGCCTCTCAGAAAGTTCCAGCTTGTGCACCAGGAGACATACAATGTTACCACTGCCTTGACAGACAGAAAAAAGGAGAAAATCGCACAAAGAAAAAGAAGAAAACACATGATGCACATGCAGTTTAAGATCCACCGCTGAAACGTCCCGCCTAGGTTCAAATTCACACCTCCTCCATTTAAGTTGGACATTTAAGGACTGGTGTGACCGAATTCCCTAAATAAACTTGATGAAGCGCTTCAGCGAAGGCCCCTGTGACACTGTGCAGTGCAGCCCAGAGTAATCTTTACTTAATTTAAGGTTTTCTCTGGCCAGCAAAACTGTTCACCGCCTCCACCAGCACAAGTGACATCTCAGTCCATTACTCCTCAGCAAGTGGCAGGACATTAAAAGCCAGCAGGTGAGAAGCCGAAGCCCAGTGTAGAAAACCAACAAGGACTGGTCAAGCTCCTTGGTGGGCTCTTCCTCCTGCTCCTTCATTACAGAGCAAGCCAGGCCTAATTAGCCAGACCCCATGCCGACTGGTAATTACCCTTAGACACCATTTAACCCAACCAAAAAAAGAGAAAAGGAGCTTGAGACATCAGTTGCACTTGGCTTGGAGGCTCCTTACAACATTATGCCAACAGATGTCAGGCACGGCCAGTACCAGCTTCGCTGCAGCGGGGGGAGGCCGCAAGGACGGCAGCACTCGCAGATGAATGGACATGCTAGCTCGCCTGGAGTTCCTCTTGCCGTTTACTTTCACGGTCATAACAGAGCAAAAGCTGGGGCTCGGGGCGAGGCATCAGTGGGCAACAACGGGGCGAAAGGAAAAAGGGCACATTAAACAAAACCACATAAACACACTAAGCCAGCGACATAAATATGAAAGGACAGCTTGGACCCTGGCACACAGATGGTCTCTTTAAGGGCATTTCATTTTGCAGAGACCACCTGATGTCCTGAAACAGGGCCTGCTCAACCTATCAGAGTGACCTTTGAGCAGAGGAGGGCTTCCCAGCAGCCCTGTAAAAGTTCCTCCACACATCTGCCCCTCTTTGGCAGCCCACACCCTGGACTACTTTCACCAAACCAATTCAGCGAGATTGAGCTATCTCTGCATACCAGCCCCATCTGTCGCCCCGTACATACGCAATGATGTGGGTGTTGCATAAAAGCATTTGCAGTGCTAAGGAGGAAATGATGAGACAATGCTCATGGATCACTATACAGAGCAATCCTCATGCAACTGCTCTGCAAAAACAAAGCAAGCCCATTGTGTGCAATTAAGAGGCTTGGATGAGGCTGTTCTAGCACAGCACCAGCAAAAAAAAAAAAAGCACAGCAAAGTCCATGTAGTGACAACGCAGCTGGTTGTAATGTTCAAGGTGACTTTCCACTTGTAACATCAAGGCTACTATATCAGAGGGACATTTACACAACACTGAAGCAGGTTAAACTTTTACGCTAAGCAAGAAGTAGAAGTATGGGTGGAATGAACCCATTCACTTCAATATAATTTTACCACGTCATTTTATGTTCTGTACAGGGTGATGCTAGTAATGAAATAACTGTAAAAGTAAAGGGCTTCAATGAAACTCAAATGGCAGAGATATGGAAAGGGTGCTAAAACAGAACCACTCAGTTAATTCTCAGTCCAGGCCTAGCAGAGGATCAGACTTCCTGGCCACGGTTTACAAATGAAGCCAAAGGCCAAGATTTTATTCTCCTTTAACTGGATTCCCATCAAACGTATATTTGTTCATAAAAGTGGAAGTCATTGTTAAATCAAGGGAGGCTGAGAAATGAGCAGCAGATAACCATTCGTCTCTCTCTCCTCTACATTCAACAAGGGGAGAGAAAAAAAAAAGCTTCCTCTATAAACATCTGCAGCTCACTACAGCACATCAATTGTTGTTGTAATGCTGCCAAATTCCTACAGACTTGAGGGGTCGTTGCTGTAATGCATGCAGTATAGACACAGGCAAAGAGAAAAAATATAAATAAATAAATAAAACAACCACGCTGAATGTGACACTAGCTCTTCTCTTTCAGACCAGCATGCACGTCAAAAAGTGTTGAAGTGGAAAGAATCATCACGGCGTTAGCACTTGACCTTCACACAAGTACAGTGAGAGAAATAAAAACTGGATTGCTCCTGAAGAGAGATCAGACATCAAAAGGAAATAAGGGAGATGCTTGGAGTTGTTGCTGCATGACAATTACTTAGAATGATGCAGTATAAAAGTAAAGAGTGGAGAAAGCACTTCCCAAGTAAACAACTACTATTGTTTTACTGTGTTTAAATGAGGAGTCCCATTCTACTTTTTTTTTTTTTTCAAAAAAACTTTGCGTTTAAACCTCTGCACTTCTTAGTGAACTACAGAGCAGCTCTAAAGTAATGCCCTTGATGTCGCTCCTCACGCGCATACAGGTGCACACACATATACCCACTTGTATTTATTTATCTTTATATACATGTATTTATGGAAGTGGCAGCATCACTTTCCTTCAGGCATTGATGCAAGAAGTGCGTGTCAAGTGTGAAACTTTCATATATAATCAAATATAACTGACTCGCTATCATGTCAGTTATTCTCATTACTCAGAATATAATGTGTCTGCTGTACCTTAAATTACAGTTATGAACATCTGGTAACTGCCAAACCTTTGAAATGGAAATTTCACATTGTAATGAAATGAATAAATACCAGTCACAATGGGCTTTTTTTCAAATTAATAGTAATTAATTTTACAAATGAATTATAATTAGTAGGAAAAAGCAGAATTTTAAAATATACAGCCTGAGGCCACTGTGGCAGATGTGTTTGAAAAAATACGCTGTGGGCTCGGAATATCCTTAAATATACACAACGGTATAGTGGTGCGGTTTGTCATGCGGTAA
Source organism: Hoplias malabaricus (assembly GCF_029633855.1). Taxonomy (NCBI): domain Eukaryota; kingdom Metazoa; phylum Chordata; class Actinopteri; order Characiformes; family Erythrinidae; genus Hoplias; species Hoplias malabaricus. The sequence continues at coordinate 12,574,967 of NC_089802.1, forward strand.
ATGTGTTTCTACAACAGTCACATTGGTGCTAGGTAAAATAAATTAATATAATGAGCAATATCACAATCAAGAACATGTTTCGAAGCTATATTCATATTTTGTAATTACAGTCTAGGATTAACTTCCATGAGTTAAACTAATTAATTACCTTTTGTGCTTTAAATGGCAGTAAATGAGTTTTCACTTTCAGCACAGTATCTCATAACGGTCACCAAACACAGGCATAGTGTATAAACACCTACAAACCTGTTATAAAGTCAGTGTAGGTGGCCTCCAAATATTACTCAACATTATTCCTTCCCCTGTATATTTATGCAGAATTCAAACGCAGAAGCTTGCAGGTAGAGCACCACAGGTAAGCACATAAAAGGCAAAGATGATGCCTGGATGACTGTAGTAAATAAGCTGAAAATGATAGTGCCTTTCTAGAGAGAACTGAGACAGAGTGAGTAAGGGTCAGAGATTAGGCTCATTAGCCATCAATAAGCGGCGTCTTCCACAGGTGAGGCTCGTCCAACTTCACGCTGAAGAGAACTGCAGCTACGAGTCCACGCTAATGGATCACTGCCCTCTGAGCACAGGGGGAACAGGGGAGCATCCTTCCTAATTGCCCTCACCTACCAGCCAAACAAACTGCAACAAAAACACACCTACATGAATGCATAAGCAAAACAGCGCTGAGAAGAGGTGAGTTTCGTCTCTTATTCTAAACTGCCGAAGCTGAATGCGTTCACAGTCCGCATGGAACACCGACAGCAGATGCAGAATGAGACCTCCAGGCGTTGGCTCTCGAAGCAGTTTGCATTAGCATGCAGTGGACAGCGCAGGGTCTGGTAATTAGTGGCAGTGATTAACCGGTCAACAGTGTGGAGGCCTGTGTGGAGGCAGGTTGATCAAGCCACCCCTCCCTGACCCCCCTGGTGGCTCCGTTGCATCCTAAGCAGCAGCTTGTGATTAACATTGGCACAATAAGAGAGGGCCAGCCATATGAAGTGAAGAAGCCTGAAGGCCCCACTTCCTCAATACATACACCCACACAAACAGGCACACATCCCTGTGCCCACTCTGCCTCTCTGGGGACCTACGTTTGATCATACTCAGGAAGTGTGGTATGGCACAAAATATAAACAATAACATCCCAAACCTTTAAGCAAGTTTGATTAAATTATTTTGCTAATAAGCTTTAAGAAACAAGTTTAAATATTATACGTCGGTTAAATAGAAGATGGCGGTAATTGGTCTGACAACACAAATACTGTAAGTGTATATTCATTGACGACGGCTTTACATTGGCCATGCAAGGGCATTGTCTTAGCCCAAATGTATTCTGAACCTGCTTTTACCCTCCTGCACAATCACTGCCCATTATCTCTGTCAGTTCAATTTACTTCTGATACTTGTTCTGCGCTTTGGTGTTGACCAGAGGAACATGGGCATGCTCATGGCTTGGACCCAGATCTCTGTGAAGCTGCTTTGTGATGACTTCTGTTGTGAAACGTGTTATAGAAATAAGACAATTAAATGTCACTAAATATTTAAATAAGGTTCCAACAGTATTTGAAATAACTCTTAACAGTGCCTTCATTTGTAATTAACAGATTAATATACCATGGGTGACCTTAATTTACTGACTATGTATGGGATATGTGGCCTACAACAATGCTATTTATATATGTTCTGTTATAGCATTACCACATTTCTAGGCAAGGGTTTAAACTGTAACACTACAGAGTGAGGAGATAGATAAGTACCAATCAACAAAAGGAGCAAGTGACAAAGCACCTGTCTAATTCAATGGTCCATCTCTTTCAATCCTAGAGTCCATGCACACCCTCCCCTTATCTTCCTCCCCTACAATACTTCCTGATAGTAAGGCTTGCCTCATGTTCAGTGCAGGTTGATTGAAATAACTTGCTTATGGTTGCTAACGTATATCAGCAATCTCACAAATCCTGAAACTCCTTTGTCTTTTCTGTCTTATGAACATGTCATTCAAAAAAAATAATATATATATTTGTGTGGGAATGACTGACTAAAAAATAACCCTATTATAAGCCCATTGAGAATTATACACACAAACATACCTATATATATGTGAGTGTGTGTGTGTGTCACTTGCACCAAGTGTTTTTGTTTCTCTGCAGCACTCCCCTGATGCTTATCGAGACGAGCGGTTCAGTCGGACAGAGAACATAAAGCCCATCAGATCAGTGCATCTCTGCTAACACTCTCTCCATCGCAACTAGCCACTCAATCTGGCTCCCAAACACAAAGCATACAAACTGCTTCCGACTTCAAAGCAGGCCCTGAGAGAGATACTAAAGCGCAGTTAGCACTCAAGTGAATGTAACTGGAAGTCAATTACCTGGACTATAAAGGTAATGGGCATGATTGTGCTGCCAGTGCTCAGTCATTGCAGACGAGCGTCTAGGCTACAGCTCTATCCCTTTGTCGCTTAAAGTCGAGTGGTAATGAGACTGAAATGGAGATGGGCCAGTAAAGCAGCCAGTCAGTGTGCTAAGCTGTTTCATCTGTGTTTGTGTCCAGCCGGATGGACATGTAGGGATGATTACAGGGAGGCAAAACATGGCCACTCTCTTCCCAGCGCTCCGCCTTCACACACTGCAGGTTGCATTGACGTCCTGCTTCCCACGCATTGATCTGTGTGTGTGCTGTCCAGAGGATTCCACGCCAACTGGACATAAATGTTTTGGTCAGATACAAGAGTCATCTAGGTGCCAGACAAAGAAGCACAGCAATCTAAGCCATAACAGTGGGATATTGATGGGCCGGCGAGAAGATAGACACATTTCTTTTGTTACTCATCTCTTAGGTTCACACTCATTATGTTTGACTGGAGTTTCAGTAAACATCAAAAAGGTTCTGGCATCGCTGAAACCATCAGGGAAAGTTCCTCAGAGAAATGTTTAAGGATTTATTGGAAGGTGTTCAGGAATGCACAACATGACTGAAAAATGACTACATAAGAGGGAGACCAGCGATGATGCTTTGGCAGTGCACCATATTTTAGCGCCATCCATTTTCTGCCATTTTGGTACATTTTCTCTCAAGAGGCACTTGAGGTAAAAAAGTACAAACCTTCAAAAACTCATGTTCTTCAAATGGACTTTTTAGAAGCTGTTTCAGGTAATGTGCGTATAGCAAAAATGACAAAAACAGCATTCACATACAGCAGGCCATTGCACCAGGTGTACACAATGCAGTATTCGAAAGTACAATGAGCCACAGCTGTGTAAAGCATAAAGGCAACTTTCAAAAGGTCCTTAGATACGTAGAGGTCTTTGTAATAATGTATCACAAATACAAAATGATCATTAGGTGTGAGAGCTGTATGGTCATTCTGCCCCTTGGAGCAGACTTTTCCCTGCCCGGTCCACCGTTTCTCCAAAGGTAACAGCACAGCAATGCACCAGCATCAAGTTAATTATGTATAGTTGGCCTCTCTGTGATTAAAGCCATTTTGCAGTAATGTGGTGTAAATGGCCATTAATAACTGCTATTATACCATGCTCACCATGCCGACAGACATGCAAGCAAGGGCTAGCACGTAGCATATAAGGATATAATGGCCCATCTTAACCCCTGCCCAAAACTGCAGTTCACTTATTGTGTCCCTGCCTTTTCCCTCTTTCATTCATGGTCTGATAACATCGATTGGCTGGTCTCAGCCAGGAAACTCCAAAGAGACCAAAATAATTACAAGGAGATAAGGCTATCTACTGTAATTAACCACTCTCGTCTGCCGGCACGGGCCAGGCTCCCTTTTAGGCAGGAAATAAATTATCCTTCAGAACTTGCCACCTCTGAAATATAGGAACAATTAAACCAGAATTAGTTCTAATTCATGCTCTTTCCTATCACTAAAAGGACATATTTCAACCATAGCATTACAGAACTAATAGATTCTGCTAATTGTCAACATTGTGCTTCCTAATGAATTGTGCTGTACATGAGAGGTGTGAGCAAACTCAAAAAAACCTTTTTAATGTTTAAAAATGAACACTGCGATTAGATAATTAGCACAATTCACAAGCTTTCTGATATATCAGTACATATATAATAACAGCCAGTGGTATTGGCCAGCAGCACTGCATATTTTCATCCTTTTTATTCAGAAGCAGTTACTGCTGATTGTTTGCATAACATATATCACAAATTCTACCAATTGTACACTGAATTATTCCAATGTCAGGCTTCACATCCCTGGTGGACTTTACATAATTTTCAAGAAACTTTCAAGGCACTTTTTTTGGCTTTGAGCTCAGCTATTTGTATGCCATTTCCTTCTGCTTCCATGCTGAAAACAACTCAGAAGTTTTGGGAGAGAAAGAATTTTAATAAGCATACGGTAACCCCGAAGGTAATTAGCCAGGGGATGAAGAGCAGCTACAGCGTTTGATTTTTCGCCCATTTGAACCGCCGTTACGGTGCTGAGCTTGGAAGTGCTGCATAAAGAGGAGCCCAAAGCCAGCCTATGGGGAGAGAGGACGACACATGCCCTCTTCCCCACTGTACTCCTTTTAAACCAGTTACCTTCACCTAGCATTTCCAATCCATTTGTCTATCTTGTTCCTTTATTTTCCTACAGGGACAACCCTTTTATACCAGCCTGCCCTCAACATCTTTTTTAATTCCAAAAAATCTGCAATTCCCAAAGCACTGCTATGTCTTCAGAGGCAGAGAAAAGTACTTGGCATGCAGAGAATTATACAGTGGTAAACAACAACAGAAATCTCCTTTGAGCTAGTCTGACATTTCACTATCAACTGAAATGTAAATGAGATGACCCTTAGGTGAGCCTTTCTACTCATGGTTTTGATGGTGAACAAGGACAGAGTGATTCTAAAACTGCAACGGTCTGTAAAGTAGAGACGAAAAACAAAGTGAAACTACCACAAAGTTAATAACACAGATTAACAAAAAACACAGTCGTGAGCAATAAATACACTGCACGAATATAATCAGAAGTTACTGTCTGAAACCACCTTTCTAAAATGTTACATTTCTGCTACAAAACAGTTTAGGTCAATACACACAGTGCTATTAAACGTACTTAAATATAAAAAAAAAAGGATATGTTTGTTAATCTGCACTCTGAAGAAGCTAAACACTATGAACTGTTCTCTTGATGAACAAAATAACCTTGGTTGCTTAAAGAGCATGGGCAAACAGAAATTATTTCAACACATTTTACTGAAATGTATATATGTTTTATGGCACCAAATTAACTAGAGTTTAAATAAATACAACAGGACCACCAGCCCAATTATTGCTTACTGATTCGATCCTAGCTTTGCAGCAGGCTATTAAGTTCCAGTGCGAATATTACAAACAGTACGTGTGCTTGTTTATTAGAGATTTGGAATATGATGGTGTTTGACACAATCTTAACAATTAAGTCAATGTTAGATTTTATCAAGCAATTTTAGAAAATGTATTTTAAACATATATAAAACTGAAAAGTAACATGTTTATAACAACTGAGCTCAAATATGTAAAAATCCATCAAACACTCATGTGCAACCATACACAGCATGTCTTTTTTTATCTTTAAACCACAATGTAAATATAATATAGATTAAATATTTGCAAAATATGTGGCAATAAGTACTACCAATTTTTTTTTCTTTGCTTTAGCTTTCAACCTGATATTTCTATGCAGCACTAAAATTGTCACACTTAATATCTATTCTCAGAGGATTATATATTGTGATACATCATTAAAATGTAATTGTTAAATAACAATAAGCTATGTTTTCTGAACATAAATACTAGACTAGTCTCTTTATCTTCTGATTTGTGTGGAATGAAGATGGGGGGGACCTTATTAAAGAAGCTCACTTCACATCTGCAAGTCATGTTTGGTTGCACATTTGATTGCATCACATTAGCATATACTACCTCATCCCAGTATGAAAACATTGTACATGTTATGTTCTGGTGTGGCCACCATTTCTGAGCCCAGCATATGCAGCCAGGAGTCGAGAGGTCAGGAGATGTTGTGGTGGAAGCAGGGGGAGAGGTGGCTGGCAGCATGACCAATCACACTCCACAGTAGGAAAACACATGAATGTACCTGACAGCTGGGTAGCAGTGGACAGACAGGCCCACTGTGAAGGCAGTAGGCTCGCTAAAGGTCACGTTAGGCGAGGTGGGACAGCTCGCTGCACGGGCTGCTCGGGACGGGGGTGGGGGTTGGGGGGAGGAGGCGACGATCAGAGCAAGAAGGGAGCCAAGCCGTCAGCCGGTTCCGCTTGGCCAGCCCTCCAGCAGCACAGACAGAATATTTTTAGCTGCGGGGGGAGCGTGACAAGCTGTTAATCTCCACCAGGATGGTCGAATGGCAGCAACTTCTGTGGGACAGGGCCCTGTAAAGGACACACGGCCATGGGCAGACAGGGTAACAAGCTCTGTCAGCTCTGGTCAACATGCTCTGGTCAGGTTTGTCAAACACAGTCGTTCTCTGCTTAGTTGTGGAGAAGCCATTCAATCATCATTAGCATGGCAGATCATAGAGAACTCCATTTGGTGATAGCACCTTCCAGCAGTTCCGTTTCACCTGCTCCAGGATGGAGAATGATAGCTACCCCAGACCATCCACCCTCACATGCCCATAACTGACCTTCTGCCAGTACCCTGACACATAATGGCATGCTTTCATGTCCCACTGCCATTGAGATGTGTCAGTCAGTAAAAGTGGTTGCAAGCTTGTAGCAAGTCATTTTTCTATTGCAACTGCAGCTTGATGGTTTGCAATTGTCATATCAAAAGTGTTGAAATTTGTATGAAATTGTCCTATGGGGACGGGATTAGTTTTACATGTGGAGCTGGTGTAATGTAATTTTACCAAATGACGTCAGTAATGTTTATGGTGGATATAACTGAGATGGGTGTGGCTACTCAATTCACTCATTGACATTACATAGTGTGGATCATACACATGTCTATTCAAAGGGGATTAATATTACCTGAGGTAATTTTACTGCTCTTTTTACTGTAGGTAAAAGGCTCAGGTTATTTAACTGAAACAGGATGTATATTGGGACGGGATTAACACTGGTATACACTTGTAATAATTACCTCCTGTCTACAGGTAAAACTAATCCTGTCCTAATGGGGCTTTAGTCAGTGTTTCTCAGCCTGTGGGCCATTGAACACCCTCTAGTGGTCTGAGGACCCATCCTCAAAAAATCTGCTGGCAGAGAAGAAAACCATAGACTTGAAATGCAGAGGCTTCATGCTTATGAGTAGCAACAGGGTGGAAGGAGGATGTCAGAGTGGTCAAATGACCAGTGCTGTGCACTTCTAGTGTTAATCATCAGTTTTATTTCACTTTTATACTCATTTAACATTTTTACACATTTATTGTCTAGTGAGAGAACTGGGACCAGTGGATGATATATTTTTTAAGTAATTGTTCAGGCAAGTTTTCAGTGTCAGTACTTGAGAAAACTCAAGACAAAAACCATGTTACATTATAAGCTAAGTTCTGTTTTCTTGTTCGCTGTTATGCTTTCTACTTATAAAGAAGTTGGCTGTGACTTGGAAAAGGTTGAGAACCCCTACATCATCAATAATGCTTTATGTGGAGAATTTTAAACCTATAACTGCTTGAAGTTGAGCAACATATCCCAGAATACATAAATTCCTTCACACATACATCTTCTCTAACTGCTTAATCCAAATCATGGTTGTTTGAGATCTGGAGAGAACCCAGAATCATTAGGCACAAGGCATGAACACAAGGCACTGGTCCATCTCAGGGCATCAGATGCTCATCCAATCCAAAAGATAAACAAAGAAAAAGCCTGTGCCTTAAACTTAAAGACAATAATCTCAATTTAAGTCACAGTGTTAGTACTGATTCAAAACAATCACAATTAGATATCTATCCCAAACCATTCTTAAGTCTTAAGTAGCATCTTCTCTCTTTAACATTCTACACTGTACACATACAAACATACAAATAATTGAATAATTTCCGTTTGATACAGTTTGCATGCAAACTTGAATTTTTTTTCTATGTGTATAGAAATAGGACTCTACGTCATGATTAGGGATATCCTTATCTAATTATAAGGAATGAGACAAGAGCTAATGTAGGAATACATTAACAGATGATTCTTTGTTTACACCACTATTTTGATGCATACAGGATTTATCCACTGGCGGCAGGTGGGAGGCATTTAGAAATTTACCAAAGAGACCCAAATCCCAGCAATATTTTACAGTAGGCTCAGAGCTGTGGGTCATTGAAATGCCATTCAGCAACAAATGGCACATGAAATACACTGCATCCACTGTGGAATATTTAAGGTAAATGTATCTATTATAATAGTATGCCATATAGTTTTAATGAATGAATGAATGACCAAAAAAAAAAAAAAAAAAAGACACAGCCAGGCTGCTCAAATTTTTAACCACTCAATACCAATGTGGTACTGAGAATAATTCTCCCACCAGCCCTTTTTTGTTTGGTTGTTTGTTTTTGTTTTATTTGTTTTAATATTACAATCATTATTATTTGAGAACACATACCTGCACTGAGCCAAAATGCAAATTTCGATTCCTCTTCGAAAAAACTTCCAAAAAACAAATCACTTAGCTTCTTCCCTAGACCCATTTCTCTTACAGGACACTTAATACCCTCATAATGTGTATTCACAGGTTATTGCTCATAAACATCTTCTGTTTAACACTCCTTGATTATTGTTCAATTTTCCTGCAAAACAACCAGCTTTATTGCACATAAAAGCATATTATTGATTTTCTTTTTCTCCCCCCAGCACTCTGGAATGAGACGTTGACAGAAGACTATGGAACATTACCTGCAGCAGAGCTGGTTTGATCAATGGTTCTAATTGGTAACAGACCTCAATGTTTCCCAGAGAGGAAAAAAAAAATTTGTACAGCTCTAAAGCAGAGATACAAACAAGCTTAGACAAGGTGGACATTCAGTGTAGAACTACAGCAGGAGAGCACAATTAAAATGTGAGATTTTATTAACTGATATACAATAAACATAATATTGGATACAAAAATCATAAATGTGCATAAAATAGAGCTGTTCTTTACCATTTTGTGTGATTACTTTTATTGCGGCACCATTTCTTCCCTTGATTAAAAACATTATTTTCTATAAATGATCTGCCGTAATTTTTTTCCTCTTAGATTAAACAGCAGATGAAAAGTCACTAAAAACAAGACAAGCTTTGATGTCACTAAACCTTGCTTTCGTTTTTGAAAGTGTCTAATTACAACAGAGGTGACACACACCGCTGTTCTCCATTTTTATCCAATCATTTCTTTCTTCACAGTAAAGCTGGTGTGTAAATATTCCAATCAGAGGAGCCCCTGTGCAACCAGATTTCCAGCACTCACCTGATCAATAAGGGCAACGCAACGTAACCTGCAACGAATGCACCTTGACAAGGCCACATTCCCCAAGGTCTAGCCCAGCGGCACAGCGCAATTATAGCAGCATAACTCACAATGACAAACGGCTGCCCAGAATGCAACATGCGAACTACTCGAGCCTAGATATGACATCACTCACCTACAGTGGAGATACCCCAGTATGAAGATTCCTTCATACTGCAGATGCGGAGATATCTGAGCAACAGCGAAGTACCTAAGCGAGAGGTTTTCCACATGACATTTAAACAGCCCACCAGCATAAGGGTCTACTCCATGCACCATCGAACAAATATCCTTTGTGTATCTGTAGCAGGATGTATAAGGTACAATTGATTGCAATGTATCAATTCCAGTCTGAGGTCTTGCGAATGGCCATTCACATTCAGATCCTGGTAATACCCCTCAAATATTACATTCCGTTAAATGTTAGCTGGCAGCTCTGCTGTCCATGTCACAGAATACTCATTTGAAAATGATCAAAGCATTTCTCCTACATTTCATTTGACACCTGAAAATAGCTAAGGTCAGGCCTGAATAAGTAGAGCGCGGGCAAAGCGGCTAATATCAGCTTCAGAGCTTTCGCAGCTATGGGTCATATATACTTATATTAAAATGCTACAGCAGATTTTGATATGCATTTATGTAACCATGTCTAAAGGCTGCTGTGCTGTGGGACATATTCTGATCTTCACATTTATACCCAAGCAATATCTGCTGGAATTTTTATTTCCAGTGGAGAAACCAACGGTGTTCTGGTCTAATCACAGATTTCAATATCCATCTGAAATGATACAAATTTGCCATATATTTAACTTGACACTGGAAAGTAGCTAGGATCGGTTTTGAGGAAAGAGGACTACAGTATAGCTGGAAATACCTGCCTCTGATCTTACTGCTTAGATATTCGCTTTCCCTTGTTAATGACCCTTCTTTCATGACTGATTCTGCCAGTAATGCATTTTTGCAATGGATATGCCTCATTTTTTAGTGGCCAAGCATGAATATCATGAATGGGTAGCATGCTGCTTTTACACGTTGGGGATGTTTTTGCTGAGGTTTTTTAATTTCACAGTACATTAAATCTTATACAACACAGGCGTGAGTAAATAGTTTTGTGCAGTACCCCCTCTGTTGGTTATCTAAAAAGTCAGACCTATCATAAAATTCCCAGTTAAATTTGTTTATGCATGGGAGGGTGACATTTTATCTTGACAAAAGTGGCTTGACTCCCATTGATTCCAATACTTAAAGACGGGAGTATCTTTCAGAAAGATTCTGTGCATAATCCCTGACGAGACGACAAATCTGGAAAATAATTTGCTGGTACTCACACAATTATCAGTATACATCCATCATCATATCACAATCCATTCTGCTTAATGTTGCAAAGAGCCCTCCTACTTCAAATAATCTCAAGTTCTATAGGGCAAACACTTCCCTGAGGGAGGGGAAAAAAAAGATGTCACCAAATGCCATTTAGTGCTGGTATCAGACAGCTTCCTGAAACATTGTTTATCAGAGGGCTAACAGAGATGGTGATGATATTGACACACAACGCCAGAGATAAGCCACTTCACAACCTCATTGATCACTACTGCTGACAATCATCTGCAGACAAACACTGACTACCGTGTCCTGACAAAGACATTGTATGTGTGCGCTCGCACACACACACACACAAACAAACTGACCAGCGACCTCTGAGGCATCTGCGAGCATCAATAATCAAACTTGGCATTCAGTTTTGTGTACATCACTGACACACTCACTAGAAAAGACAAATTAGATTGCAGCCAAGAAAAAGTAGACAAATTTAGCATCTTCCTGTTTAAAAATGTGCCAACATTCAAGAAGTATTACATCAAGAGAAGTATTACAACCTGCTAAAAAGAATCCAAAAGTTATATTTAAATATTAAAATATAATGCTCTGATAAAGCATGGGTTTTGTTTTATTAAGACACCAAAAGAAAAATAAGAGGAGTTAAACGGAGCCAGCAGCTTCCTGGGTATTTCTCCAAAAATACAGTATATCATTTAAGTTTGCTAAATTGCATTTAAATAGTAAGATGAAGATTTCAATGTTACTGAACCCCTAGTAAACCATTCACATACAGACAACATAGAGTGTACTTGCATACACAGAAAGCTAGCTGTGTAGAAAACAGTACAATGGATAGCTGAGTGTAGGTATGTATTTGTTTATTTATTTAAATTCATTTTCGGCAGAAGTAACGTAAGAGGGACCAGAATTTAAAAATAATACCAGTAAACTTACTATACACTGGATGTTGTTGCTGCTGTTTGCAGGTTCCTGATAATTGGTCTTTTTATGATCCATGCACTTGTTCAGCTTTCCAAAAATACTGACAATTCCCAGGATATTCAGAAAAGTTTATTAATCACATATAATTAATAACAACATCTGCTCCAAATGCAGATTAATCTAAGATGTCAACCTTACAATCAATTATGCTTGCTATTTTCAAACACAAGAAACGAGATAATCGATTTTAAATATGTCCACCACAAATTAAAGAGTAGATTCCAGGCGAAAGCAGCACATCTACAAAATACTACTTCTAGGAATCTGGTTCTGAAATACGGAATGCTGTTTATCAAAAGTATAAAGCAGCACAATATTATTTTAGGACATTTGTATCCTTCACTGACAACGGCTCACGTTATTGCATTCCAGTGAAATAAGCAACCCACAGAAAATCTCCTGAAGGTCACTATACAGCGCAGCTCTAAAGCCACTTTTTCAGCTCTGCAGAGGAAGACACTACTACCCCACAGACCCGCAACAGCCACCAGCATATTAGTATTGGGAACCACACCAATCTCTGTCAATTACGCTACCGTTTCTATCCCCTTCCAACCAGCTCAGAATTGAATAAAGGGGTAATCATCAATTTAAAGGGCCCCAAACCAGCCCTTCCCTATTCAGGCCATGCCAAAGTTCTACATTTCATAATGGCTGTCTCTCAATAAATAAACAAGTGAAACAAATTAGATTCTGAGGTGCAAGTACATTTATGCAATTTGATTATGTCCCTCCTGTGCTGGGCTGCTTTCTCCCTCCAATAGGGGAAACAGAAAAAAAAAACCTGAGCTCTCAGCAAAATTCATGCAGAATAAATGAAATAGTTTAACACCATAACAAGCAGAATAAAAGGCCCAGAGCAATGTCATACCCGGACTCGCACTTTCTCCTATCTAACAGTACGTAAGCACCCCACATGCCCATGTAAGACACTTTCAGAACACTGTGCAAATGTCTGATTAAAGAAACTGTGACCATAAATTCACACCATTAAACACGGTCATTCCAAAAGTCAGGCTGGAGTCTTCTGAATTTCAATTTAACATAATTTTAACTTTGCTATTTTAACAAGGACATGGTCTTCGATATTATACAATAATTCTCCTTCAGATCCCTGAATGTAGAAAATGACCCACATATTACAACCTAGTCTTCTTGTCTTTTAAGATACAGCCTTAAAAACCACTTAAACACCAATTAAAATCAGACGGTAACTAAGCCCAAGACACAATGTTCTTAAATGATAACTGTTGTCAAAAGGTCAGACAGGCTGACAAAAAGATCAATGTGCAAGTCTGCAAATGTCCTGAAACAGTGAGAGTGAGTCAGAAGTGTCCTTGGATGCGGTCTTTCACCATGCAGCTCTACTCAATTGGATTTAGCACAAAATTAATTTTGCCCTGCACAATTTTTCAGCGTTTCTGTGGATCATTAACAACGAAGTCCATTTTCCTCTTCAGCACTACTGAGCGAGTCTTAGCTGTAGGCAACATTTGAACCTTTAAAAAAAAATTCACTTGAATTATAAAATAACTTCCTGACTTTTAAAGGACTGTTCTGCTTAATATGCCAGAACAATTTGAGAATGGCCAATTATTCAAGACAAAAACACACTTACACACAGTTTGCATACACTTACTATAAAATAAACACAGTTGCTCCGAAGCTAAACAAATATATAATAGACCTCTGAAGTCAAACATCAGTTCTGAGTCGGTGTCATAAACTTCCAGAGTCCAAATATAGTCCTTCCTATGGGAAATATGAACCGCCTTTTCAAAATGACTGCTATTACCCTGTAAATTACAACTGAGCCGAAGCAGATTAATTTTGTTCTAAGTATATTTTTCCCCTGAAATGTTATTGGAGCTTCTGAATTAAGAGGTTGATTAAAATACAAAATAAAATATGGAAAATTCAACATAACGACAAGCAAGAAGCTAATAGTCCTGCAAGTTGACCTGCCATTACATTACCGCTGGTCTACAAACACACCCTTCTCAAACTGCTGGTTACTGATGTAGTATGTACACAGCAAAAGGTTGATTACTTTAATTACCTCACAGTTTAGAGCATCCAGTGGCAGGTTTGGGATATCTGTTTTCTACAGGGAAATTTCAAAAATGCAATTTTTTTTCTTCAGTGGAGATAAAAAGACATTTGGCTGCAGACAAAGCATTCACAATGCCCTATTGTGTTCCCGGATTGTTCAGGAAAATATACATCACATCAAATCAAAACAAACCCTTCGCACACTGCATGTTATGACATAGCCATTAACATGGTGTAAAATATTCTATCAAGTTCTTTGGAAATAAGCACATTCCTCCTTTTCAAAACATGTTCTGAAACAGCTGTTGTACCCTCAAGTCTATGGAATAGCATCTGGACCCCTACATACAGCTTCCTAAATTACTAAACTACAAAAAGAATTCTTAACAGTTATGGGCTTGGATGTATGGCACTAGGAAAACTCAATACTACCTTCACTAATACTAATACACTGAAAGGTTCTTCAGGAAACCAAAAGTAGTTCTTGACATCACTTAAAACCGAAAGGGCCCACAACACAAAAGACAGTCCCTAACTTGGTCTGCCTGGTATCTTGAATTGCTTTGCCTGAAAATGTAAACATAAATTTACTGCTAGGGGCGGCATTGTGGTGCAGCAGGTAGTGTCGCAGTCACACAGCTCCAGGGACCTGGAGGTTGTGGGTTCAAGTCCCGCTCTGGGTGACTGTCTGTGAGGAGCTTGGTGTGTTCTCCCTGTGTCAGCGTGGGTTTCCTCCGGGTGCTCCAGTTTCCTCCCACGATCCAAAAACACACATTGGTGGATTGGCGACTCAAAAAAAGTGTCCATGTATGTCTGTGTGTGTTGCCCTGTGAAGGACTGGCGCCCCTTCCAGGTCGTGTTCCTGCCTTGCGCCCAATGATTCCAGGTAGGTTCCGGACCCACCGCGACCCTGAACTGGATAAGCGGTTACAGATAATGAATGAATGAAATTAACTGCTGTGCTCTTTGCTCTAGGTTCCTGAAGGGCAAGTTAACCTCAGCTGGACGAAAGAGAGGAAGCTGGTCATAATCCAGTGGGTCGTTCTATTTTCGACAGATTTCGTAAGGCCTCCAGAGGTCTCATGGAACAGCCAGTCTGAATGCTGGTAATTGTGCTGTTTTTACGTAGCACTGCTCCACTCCGGCACCAGAAGAGCTGTTCACTCGTCTCAGCTGGGGAGGAGATCCAACAATGGCCAGACTGCCTGACTGACACATCAAAAAGTTCTGTGCTTCCCTTCTCTCCTAGCCTACGCAGGCTGACTCCGAAGGGAATTCCCCTAATCCCTGCCTCTCTGAAAGGATGTTTAATCAAGCCCTGATTAGCAAGACGCTGCTAAACGTCGCTGGAGCATTGTACCCTCACCACTCTCCTGAGCAGGAGATGGAAAAAAAAAATCCACAGATGAGAGGGAGAAGACGACCTTCTTCGTTATGGGGCTTCCCACTCCTATTTGACTTTCACTTGAATTATTTATTTGTTTTTGCCTTCTTGGCCATCCCCCTCATTAAGTCAGTCCCCCTTTCCCCATTGCTGCTGTCTTTCCTTCATTCCTCTCACATGTGCATGCTGAGGGGAAATAAGCAAGGATACAGTCTCCAGGCCTTTTTCTTTTCCCCTTAATTTCTTTATTTAGGATTTTTCCCTTATTATGAGTAGTGTCCTCTGGCTTCAAGGGAATTAATTAAACATCACAAGAGGCTTTATATATGCAGAGAGGGATTTAGTGCACAGACTTTGTTTCCTGGTGGCGAGGAGCAGAGTAGAGGAGGCGGCAGACTGGACAAACTGGACACACACAAAAAAAAAGCCCAACAGCAATTCTGATCTCTAACACCGTGTCCTCTGGTTTTTCCCTCACTCCCTCAGACTATGGCTCAAAGAAAAAAACAAATTATTTTCGACAGGTCTTATCACCGGTGCAGAAATGAGCCAAATTGTATTGAAACATTTCTCAGTTAGAAAGTTAGAAAGAACTAAAGCAGTGTTTATCAATCCTGGTCTTTTAGATTATACTTTAGTGCTGACCCAGCAAATCAGCTTCCAAAAAAGGCCTTCTTGAGTCGAGCTGATTGGGTCGAGCTGAATTGTGCAGGGTAAGGTGAAAGTGAGCAATATGACAATATATTATCATTATAATAGCATATCATGGGTACTGTCTGTACTTTCACGACAGTGAAACTCTGCATAATGCATAAAAACAATATATGTAGACCAATTATAGCAAGTCTAAACAGCACCCTGTGCATAGTAACTATGTAAAATACGAAACCTGCAGCTGATTGGATGTCAGCTCATTATAAAATTGTTATTTTAACAATTGTGTGTTTTTCCCCTGATCCCTCTCCATGCAGTTGGTCTTTTTAGGCTGCAGCGAACGCTTGAGAACAGAACCTGTATCGTCCGTAGGTCAAGTAGCGGCGGCTGGCATTCAAAGCCAAGCTCTAGACGTGCTCAGACACAGTATAGTGACAGCTCAGTTGAAAAGCAGAACAGTAACCAGACGCTGTGTGGCAGAGGGACCCTCAGTACGGCACGGATCACCGGGGGGCCGGGTGAAGGGGGGGGGGGATTCAAATCCTTTCCCCTCACAATTCAATTCTTCAAGGTGTGTCCTTTATCTGCTGCAATTTCCAAAGGCTCAAGCACTCTCCCCCCTGATGAATGAAATGCTTTCGAGAGGTGTCATCGGCGCAGCACCAAGGCCACCGTATCCCATTCTGTTCTCTTTGTTTATTTTCTTTATCTTTCTTTCTGTTTTCTTTCCTATGTTTTGTCCATCCACAGACAAGTGCACAGCGAATACAATGGGAACAAGCATCCTGGAGCATGGCAGTGCAAGGTTCTGGGTGATAATGGTTTCAATTAAAGCTACTGTTAAATCAAAACATGTCCAAAATGGACTGATGCTATTTCCAATGAATCAGAACTAAGTAAACATACATCAATGTTCTACAAATCCTGCCACAAGACACATTGATATAGTTGTATTTTAGATTTAAATAATATTAGAAGCTCATTCTTATCAAAACTCGCTGATCTGAGGAGCAACTGTGTTGAATTCAATGAAAAGAAAATTAAATGTATCATTTTCAGCGATTCTAACGATTCTAACGTAAAATTACTCTTGTGCCTAATGACTCCAGACCCACCACAGTCCTGATCAGGAAGAACTGTTTACAGAAGTTTAATGAATGAAAAAAGTATCTGACGCTACTCAGTAGAATAGCATTGTCTACAATCACATGAGTAAAGTGCCGGCACACTCCAACAGGTCATGTCTAATTCCAACGGGATTAAAGCAGACGGCACCACATATTGTTTCTCTGTATAAGTGTTTGATGAATTCAGGCTGCACTGAGGATTCAGCTGTGTCACAACCTCTAACGTAGTGTCTAGATACATTTGAACAGCAAAGCAGGAGCACTAGAGAGAGCAATTCAGCTATTAAATCTATAGCCAGAGCACTGCAGAGGTGAGCACACTGCTACAAATACCCAACATGTAGTGATGCCCTCTCCATCCCCAACATTCCACCACCCACTCCTCTGACAAGTAAAATTACAGGAGGGGGAGGAAGAGAGTAGGAGAGAGAGTCAAAAAGAGAGAGAGAGAGAGAGAGAGAGAGAAAACTCAAGCAAGTGACTGAATTTGTGGCAGATGGAGAAAATGAGGGAAAGAGACAATGAGAGAGAGTGACACAAAGAGAAAAGAGAGGGAGAGAAAGAGAGAGAGAGTTAGAAAGATAGACAAAGCGAGAGAGTTAGAAAGACAGAGGATGAGAAAGACAAAAACTGAGTAGAGAGGGTGTGTGTGGTCAGCTGTCTCCAGTCGTCCTCTGAGAATGCTCCATGTACACCTGCTATCTTGCAAGGCCAGGTGGGAGAGGAAGAGTGAGTCACAGGCTGATAGAACGACACCCTCAAGACAAAGTAGGGTCCACCCCCCTCCTCCACATAGCGCCTCCATCCTTCTCCTTCACTTCTCTTTTCCATCCCTCTTCCTTCCTTTCTCTTTTCAAATCACCTCTCTAAACTCTCTTCTACTTCTCTACGACCAACCTACTCCATTCCACTCCTCCTCTCCTGTGCTTATCCTCTTTATTCCGACCCATCCTTTAACACTCTCCTCCATCCCACTTGCCTCCATTTCTCTCCTTAACTTCTCTCTTCCAACCCAGACCTCCTCCCCCAGCCAAGCTGCATGCGAATAAAACGCTAGTCTTTTTAAAACGACGCATCACCTCAGGTAACAGGCAAGGTACGGCATCGTCCTACTAAACACATATGTCCAAACACATTTCACACACTGGTATGGTCAGTTCAAAGTAGCCTTCTGAAGGATTACAGTTGAGCATGTCGCAGCACATTTCTCACATTACGCCTAAGCTAGATCCAAAAGGCAGTAGCAAGAAAAAAAAATGCTGTCAGGACATTGTACCATTACAAAATAAAGAGGCAGAGGAATTCAACGTTTGTGCATGAGTGCCATGCTAAACATTGCTTTAGTTGTAAGCTTCTTAGCACTTTGAAATCAATGAACAGATTCCTGAGCTATTAGGAATGCAAAGCCAACGTAAAATGAAGTGAAGAAAACAAATCTGATGGAAGATTTACCTTTTTTATCTGTCAAGAGGCATCGTAAGCTCACTTGCTCAAGCACAAGATTCCTTGTTCCAGACTTAAACTGAGTCCCCGATCAGCAATAATTCTCCTAAGTATTGCTGACATTAGCCTGAGAAAGATTAACAAATGATTAAGCGGATCTGCTCCATTATCACACGATAAAACTTGGCAGAGCCAAAAGCTCCATCATGCATACAGTAACTCAACAGAGAGTAAAAAAAAGGGCTGTATGAAAGTGTGTCACGGAAGATTTCCCATTTGCATTAACTCCAGTGTTACAATAATGAAGTTCTTTTATTCTATTTTCGCATTACTGACATTACTAAAATTGTCCATTACTGGCTGTTTCACTGGCAGTGGACACGCAATAAAATCAACACAGAACTTTCAGAAATGTCTTTCAACTCCATTTTCATTTCAGTGTCAGAAATGGCAACAAACATTTAAGACGGATGCACATGCTCACACATGTACGCACTCACAGAACCCAATACTAATTAAAATCTTCCAATTCAAGGACTCTTTTGATTGACCGTAATGGTTTAGTAATCTTGTCTCTGTGCCTTGACCTACTCTGTCGCTGCGCACGATTTATGGCACCCAATTACAATTTGTATAAGCTTTGCCAGGCGAGTGGACCCCAGTGACAGAGCACTAGGCCTTTTGAGGCTTCATAATGTGTGCCTTTAGCAAAGATTCAGCCAGCTCTGCCCTTCAGTTCCCCCCCCCCCCTGCTCTTTTTAAAGTAACAAAGTTAGAAATTTCTGGTGGGTATGGCATGCTACAAAAAACTGCTTATCTAATAATTAGGGATGGGCAACAGTCAGCACTTGTATACCTGTCTGTATTGGTGTGACATTTGGAGTGCAATTTTCAGCATCAGCGCAGCATTTTATTCATAATATAATATTCCATAAAATAGTTGCACCTTTAAAATTACCAGCTTTTTACTGCCATATGTCAGAAAAAAACATCTCTTCCTCTGTGTTCCACACAGTACAGCACAGGAGCTTCTCTGCATCCACCACGCCAAGACTGCCACATGAAACCGGTAGCTGATTAGTTTAAATAATACAGTTTATAATATCTGAACCATTTGAAATGCAATTAAAATTACTTATGGTTATATACTATAAATAATTATATACAACAATAATAGTAATAAATAATATATATATCAACACCAAGAGAGTCAACACCAAGGACTAAACTACAGCTACAGCCCCTTCTCAATTAAAGCAATCCTGAACATTCCTATCCCTGTTTGTGATGCCTCTGAGGCACTTTGAACCATTCCAGGCCCAGAGAAGCAAGAGGATGCTGGGTAGTTTGTGGGAAGTCAATCTTGATCAGTGTAACTGCCAGAGCCAGGTTGCCAGGGGTGAGGGCGAGCCTTGTGCCCAATTCTGACACAGATAGCACTTGTCAGCCAAAAGTAAGCACATCCGCATCCCTCTGTATTTCACTTGCATAATCAGTAACCCTGAAAACACCATTGCAAACTGGGACAACACATTGGAGAGCTTACACTCGCTTCTCACTGTAAGCCGCTCAGCTCAAAAAGGCCTTATTTAGCAACACTATTTAGCTCCCTGAAGACAATGAGAAACATTTTCACACACAATGACACATCACAGGATATTTTACATATAATAGTATAAGATATATATTTATATTCATGCACCGATTTTGAATTTCTGGGACCGATATAATAACCGATAATTAGCATCTTGGAGTAGCCGATACCGATAATAACTGAATTTTATCATTTTGTAATTAAAGCAAATTCACATTGGATTAAAGCAAAACAAGGGAGGCATGGTGGCACATCATGTAGTGTCGCAGTCACACAACTCCAGGGACCCATCTCCAGGTGACTGTCTGTGAAGAATTTGGTGTGTTCTCCCTGTGGGTTTCCTCCGGGTACTCCGGATTCCTCCCACAGTCCAAAAACACACGTTGGTAGGTGGATTGGCGACTCAAAAGTGTCCATAGGTGTGAATGTGTGAGTGAATGTGTAAGTGTGTGTTGCCCTGTGAAGGACTGGCTCCCCTCCATGGCATCCAGTGATTCTGGGTAGGCTCCGGACCCACCGCGACCCTGAAATGGATAAGTGGTTACAGACTGAATGAATGAATGAATTAAAGCAAAACAAATTCTTCTTGTCTTAGGATGTGCCTTTTCTTCGGTATATGTACATTTCTGTACTTCTTTCAATTTTATCCTTTAAGTTTATTAGGTGTAGCACACTTACACTTTTATTCAAAGATTTACTGTTGGTTCTGCATGAATGGAGAGAGCGAGGTAGAGAGCAGCATAAAGCAGCTCTGAGCAAGGGAGGAAGTGAGTGTGTTTGAGCAAGTGTTTGTAGTCGTTTATCATTATGCTTCAGTAACACAATGAATGACTCTATATCTATTTTCATGTGTATTATATAAGAAAGGCTCCTGCACTGTGGTGTTTAACCTGCTGTGTGTGTGTTTACACCACTATCTGTGTGTACTGAGCGTCGCTCATATTTTAAATTAGTTTTCACCACGAAGAAATAATCCCAGAGACTGTTCTGTGCAGAAACTGAGAAAATCGTCCACATGGCAAACAATTTACAGCCTTCTGTCCGTGGTATGTGCATATGCGCAAGCACAAAAAAGGCGCCATGTTATTGGTTGTAATATATATATATATATATATATATATATATATATATATATATATATGTATGTATGTATGTATGTGTGTCATAAAATTAGAATATCAAGAAAAAGTTTATTTATTTCAGTAATTCCATTCAAAAAGTGAAACTCGTATATTATACTCATTCATTACACACAGACTGATATATTTCAAGTGTTTATTTCTTTTAATTTGATGATTATAACTGACAACTAATGAAAACCCCTAAATTCAGTATCTCAGAAAATTAGAATATTGTGAAGAGGTTCAATATTGAAAACACCTGGTGCCACACTCTAATCAGTTAATTAACTCAAAACACCTGCAAAGGCCTTTAAATGGTCTCTCAGTCTAGTTCTGTAGGCTACACAATCATGGGGAACACTGCTGACTTGACAGTTGTCCAAAAGATGACCATTGACACCTTACACAAGCAGGGCAAGACACAAAAGGTCATTGCTAAAGAGGCTGGCTGTTCACAGAGCTCTGTGTCCAAGCACATCATTAATAGAGAGGCAAAGGGAAAGAAAAGATGTGATACAAAAAAAGTGTAAAAGCAATAGTGATAACTGCACCCTGGAGAGGACTGTGAAACAAAACCCATTGAAAAATGTGGGGGAGATTTACAAAGACTGGACTGTAGCTGGAGTCAGTGCTTGAAGAACCACCACGCACAGACGTATGCAAGACATGGGTTTCAGCTGTCGCATTCCTTGTGTCAAGCCACTCTTGAACAAGAGACAGTGTAAAAAGCATCTTGCTTCCAAAAAGGACTGGACTGCTGCTGAGTGGTCCAAAGTTATGTTCTCTGTTGAAAGTAAACTTTGTATTTCCTTTGGAAATCAAGGTCCCAGAGGTTCCACTTCATGCTTCCTGCTCCTAATCAACTTTATGGAGATGCAGATTTCATTTTCCAACAGGACTTGGCAGCCGCACACAGTGACAAAGCTACCAGTAGCTGGTTTAAGGACCATGGTATCCTGGTTCTTAATTGGCCAGCAAACTCGCCCAACCTTAACCCCATAGAAAATCTATAGGGTATTGTGAAGCGGAAGATGCATTACGCCAGACCCAACAATGCAGAAGAGCTGAAGACCACTATCAGAGCAACCTGAGCTCTCATAACACCTGAGCAGTGCCACAGACTGATCCACTCCATGCCAGGCCACATTGCTGCAGTAATTCAGGCAAAAACCCCATCTAAGTACTGAGTGCTGTACATGCTTGAATTTTCATGTTCATACTTTTCAGTGGCCAGCATTTCTAAAAACCCTTTTTTGTATTGGTCTTAAGTACTATTCTAATTTTCTTTGATACTGAATTTGGGGTTTTCATTAGTTGTCAGTTATAATCATCAACATAAAAGAAATAAACACGTGAAATATACCAGTCTGTGTGTAATGAATGAGTATAATATACAAGTTTCACTTTTTGAATGGAATTACTGAAAAAAAAATATTTTTCATGATATTCTAATTTTATGACCAGCACCTGTAATTATTGAAATAACAAACCATCCAAAATGTTAAAAGCAACAAGTCAAAACACCAGAGTCTGTCATGTTATGGGATTGTGTCAGTGCCCTTGGCAAAAGTCATTTACACTTCTGTGGTGGTAGCACCAAAGCAGGAAAGTAGAGTGAGATCTTAGAGCAACATATGCTACCTTTGAGATGACATCATTTCCAGGGACATCCATGCATTTTTCAAAAGGAGAATTCATAATCACGTGCTGTGCACATTAAAAGGCATGGCTGAGGGTGCAGGGGCTTCATGGGGCCTGCCTGCAGCCCTGCCTTTTCTGCAATCGAGGATATTGCAAGACATTTGTGGGGGGAGGGGGGGAAACCTGACAACAAAAACCTCGTTGATAGATTATTTTTTTTTTGGCAGGGATCAAATTATTGGTGGGGACAATTCAATAATCGCTGGATATTTGTGGGGACATGTCACTTCCGTCTATGCTAATTGTACCCCCTTGGGTAAATGATTTACAGACAAAACTTATATTTTGGAATGTTTTGGCCTGAAATGCATTAATGAATGTGGATTAACAAATGAAATGAAGCTCACTGAACAAAACATGTCAGCTGTTATATAAAAGTCAAAGTAAAAAAAATAGAAGCTGATCATGGATGATACTGATTGAGGAAGTACTGCAGGTCGTGCTTTTCTGACATATTCATAGGTAAAGACTTTATTTTCTTTTTGCTTCTGTACCTAATGAGGCCACTAAAAGGTTCTAACCAACATTAATTAAAGAGCAAACAAGCCGTCGAAGTATCAGACATAACATTTAACACTTATCCCATGAAATTGGGATTTTTTTTATATTATATATTGAAAATAAAATTGATAGATGTTTACTCCATGGCATCTATTTAGTAATACATTTTTCTATATTTATTTCTATATTTGCCCTTCTTGTTTCAGATCAAAGTTAAGCAAATACCAAATATATTATTATATTAAGGAGAAAAAAATATATTTATATGTATATATATTAACAATAATTGAACAAACTGTATCACACACAAAATCAATTCAAGATAACTAAAGGCTACTGCAGTTAAGCCGAACGATTAGATATGGGATGTTCTTTCCAGAGTTCTCAATGTCCGTTAGCGCTCCACGCCATGGAGGGTGAACGTAACAATTAAGTGAAAATGAGCTGCAATGCAATATATTAAACATCACGAGTCATTTGCCAAAGTGAACATCTCACAGACATTAAAATAATTAATGTGCCCAACAAACTTGTCGAGTTCTATTAAACGCTTAAGATCCCCGTGTCTCATTGGGCACAGACAGAACATTAGGCTAAGAGACTTTGTGGAAGGGGCGGGCGAGAAAAGGTCTTTATCCGATGCTGCCAGGCCGAACCAAACACAATTACATAAATGTCATGTCATAGTATCGTTCCGATAGAGCAACATCCATCACTGAGCTGCGTGGATCATTCCGCAATCTGCTATATAAACCCAGGTTGAGTATGTGTTTTGGGATGAAAACATGCAGGGAAGGTAATAATAAAATATGTCTATGTTTCATTTTTTCACAGAAAAGTCCCTTTTCGTTGTTTCTTATTTAGTTACATTACACTGATAGGAGGAGACATTTTTTTTAAAGTTTTTCTACAATTGCTAAATTTTGGCACATATAGGTCATAAATTATGGAGGAAAATATAAAAGAAAAACAGGAGCTATATCTGTGTTTATTAGACCAGACAATTATATTAGGAATTTACCAATTCGTTTACAGTCAAACTCGATGAAGGCCAGTATATTGTCATTATTACATTACTTTGAACCCTGTAGTTCACATGTTAGGAGCAAAACAGACAAGCAAGTTCCATTTTATTACCTGCTATTAACCAACACTGTTACACATATAAACCTACTTGTTATTTGATGAGTCAAACCTAGGGCACTCGTCTAACTCCTACTCCAATTCCGTCTGATTTTAATAGTCTATCCCTAATTTCACATAAATTACCCAATACTGTATATTTGTACAGAGCGCCTCAGCATCATACCCTGATATGAATTGAAAGCACATGAATATTACCTTAGAAATCCTCCTACTCCTTTAAAGCTAATTATGATTAGCAACAGAAATCTGGAATAACCTCAAACTCCTCTAGGGATGGATAGACAACTATTGACTCTCGTGGTAGAAAGTGAAGGGAGACAATAGTCTCTAATTGTGATACTTTTCAGGAAAGAAAAAGAAAGTATTTTACTCTGCAGCTCATTTGTGTGCTGTTTATGCTATATTTAGTTGTAATATATGTGCACTTTCTGCAAAGATCCATACAGGAATACTTATCTAGCTATAAGCCCACGACTGTAACATGAACGCAGAGGTTTTACGGAAGTGAAAGCTTGTCATTATGACATTAAACAACTGAAGTAGAGTGCATCTGCTGGGAGGGTGAATTTTATTAGTTTGCTTTGTGCGCCATTTCCATAATGTTTCCTAGACCACGTTTGGCCTGCACTTCTTCACTGATTTTATGGCTTCTCTCTTTTTGCGGAATATTGAGCTCCTACTCCATTAAAATGGTACTGCGGCTAACCTTCATCATCACCAGCAGCTGGCCCAGGTTTGCCTCTATAACTTTCTTACTGATATGCTGACCGTGGTGTGTGCTGTGATATATAGAGGCACATTTTTCAATATAATCATGCCACGCAGGCTGAGTGCTCCACTGCACTGATTGTAAACCAAACCATGTGTGCACTCCACCCCAACAAGACAACATGCACACGCGCACCCACCGAAAATGAGTGCATGCCCCTGTTTTGTTGTTGAACACATATGCACCTTAATCAGGCCTCTGTCACTGGCTCGGTTGGGAGAATAGATGCAGTCCTCTGTGACCTGACCTCCATTAGATCACTTATTCACAGCTGATGAGGTGTGATAACATCAGCTATCGATTAGGAGATGGAGAAAAAATCATGAGAGAGGAAGAGAGAGAAAGGGAAAGAAGGCGAGGGGGATAGAGGGGATTGGGGCGGTGGTGATGATTGGGGGAGGGGGATTGGAGTGGTGGTTGCTGTCTAAGCAGTTCAGAGGATTGATCAGGTCCCTGACTCTGGCCCTCGGTCCCAGCTCAAGACCAATTCACTCAGCTTTCCAAAATATGCCATACTCACTTCCATTTCAGCCCAGAAGGGCTTCTTCAAATCTAAATGCAAATCAGCTATTTAAAGCAATTAACAACCTGCTCTACATGATCTTAACACAAGCTGGAAATGAGGTAACATTTGGTATAGAGCTCCAGCCTCGGAATGCAGTAATAAACATCTATTAGTTTAAACAGCTATAAATCACATGTGCACATGTAGAAACTGATTAGAGAATATATAATATATAATCAATATCATAAAATATTGTCAATGGTATAGAACTGTCACAATAAGCATTCTTCTAAATGAGTCTTAATGTATAATAAAATAAGAATAATAAAATATTAAACAGCCCATAATTAGAGATAAACAATGTGCAATAGTTCTATAAATACCCAAGTAAAAAGCAGATGACTGGAAATTAATATTATTGTTATTTACTGTTATCTTTTGCCAATTACCCCCCCCCCCCCCCACACACACACACACACACACTAGTTTGTTTATATATACACCAGACTCACAATTCTAAGATCCTCTAAAAGTAAGCTATGTTAGCTTGATGCTAACTTAAATTCCCTGGTTCATGATCGTATTCAAACTCTGCTAAAGTAATCTATGTTAGCTCAAGGCTACCTTAAATACCCCAGCTTTGGTTCACAGCCTGATCAAAGCCTACTTAGGTTGATGCTAACTTTAGCAACCCAGTCCATATTCAAACTCTGTTAAATTA
The DNA here is from genome assembly GCF_029633855.1 of Hoplias malabaricus. Taxonomy (NCBI): domain Eukaryota; kingdom Metazoa; phylum Chordata; class Actinopteri; order Characiformes; family Erythrinidae; genus Hoplias; species Hoplias malabaricus. Next base: position 12,601,448 of record NC_089802.1, read on the forward strand.
ATCTAACAGTTCCTGTACTGAAAATTGTTGTGGAAAAGAGGATGAAGCTGAGACTTGCTACGGTGAAATAAAAGCTGTTGCATTTAAATGGCACAATATGGAGCCAGCACACCACTAAAGAGAACCCAGACTGTTACAACGTATAGGCACCATTATGGTTTAAATGTCTAATAACAACCAAATATACTACATTAACAAATGATGTTAATTAAAATAGACAATACTTTTACAAGTAGACTGACTTCTCTCGTTTCAAAAATACAAAAAAATACAAACATGCTAAATAATATGTTTTGTGTTTTTAAAAGCCCCTTATTTTCATTATTATTTTTTACCATTCGAGTTATATGCAATTTAATCAAAGGAAAAAAACTTTCTGGCCATTCTTGGTCTTATATTACTTTATAATACAAAGATACAGGTGTTATGAATATGTCCAAGTCCTGCTAAATTTTAATAATGAACTGGGTCACCAAGTTTAAAAACACTAAAATTACAACTATATATAATAGTAATACCATACATCTTTTCTGTACCACAATATCACATAAAAAATGTAAACAAAACAGAGACAATAACATGAAGCACCAATGTATCTCAAAGACTAATAAAAAGAGTATGTATTTTGACTCTCCCTTCCTATTGTTCAAATGCTAGAGACTCCTATATGAAAAGCCCCATGCAACTGATGGCAGTCCAGCAAACTAGGCTTGCATAGTTTCCTTTGCTTGTTTAAATACTGGAATCAGACACGCTGGTACTTCAACAATCTCAGAAAAACTAAATACTGGAACATCTGTTGTTCAAACACCTTAAAGTTACATGATGTTCTTTTTCTCCCATCGTATCGCTCGTCCTTAGATAGAGGTGACACTTAAAAGAAAAAAGGGGAAACTAAAGAACAGGCCATGCCTCATGCTGTTAACACAAAACGCTTGAGTCATCACACCCACGTCCTCGATGATAAAAATGATGAAGAGGGTATATTATTCATTAAACACTTGCCAGATGAGATTTGCCAGATCAGACAATACTATTGGAATAAAATGCCAAAGAAATTTTGTTGCCGCAGGATACAGGCCCTGGCCCCTGCAGTAGAATTCCAGTAGAGTCCTGGCTCCCATTGATCTCATCTAGGGCTCCACGTTGACGTTTTCTGATCAATGGCATGAGAGGAGAGAGCAAAAGGAAAAAAAAAAAAAGTGCCCGTCGATGAACGACATCGATGATGTACAACCACTGTGGTCACCCTGACAGCACCTGGCCATCCTGACCTGCAATAAGGCACATGGCCACTGCTGGCCAAGGACAAAAGGAGGAGTGTGGCTCTGGAGCTTGGCGAGACCGAGCTCTGTAGCAGGTGCAGGCTCTCCTCTCTGCCTGCTGGGACTGTGGAGTCGGGCCGGTGGGGTGCTTCCTGCTCCCCACACGATGGGCCCGTCCCACCACCGGCTACAAGCCAGAGCAGCTCCGAGCCACAGCATACAGGTCCATAAGAGTGGGAGAGATAAGGAGAGAAGCACAGAGAGAGAGAGATTGTGGGGGAAGGAGAGATTAGGGCAGTCACATGTACTGTGAGAAATTATAGAACTTCGTATAAGAGTAAAGAGATACACTGTAATGTGCAGTAACACAAACAACATGCTGGTTAGCCAACGCCAACACTGACCAATATTAACGTGGCACTTGTAAGTAGAGATATCACAGTCCTTGGTGCTACAGGAACCCATGTAGAACTGGTCATTTTAATAAATGCATCCAAACAACACAAAAATCTGCACTTCCACAGACAAATATCTACACTACACTAATATTCTAGTGGAATGGTTAACTGTGTTAAAATATTTTCTCTCTCCCTCTGCATCTGTAACTCTCCTTAACTAAGTTATATTTCTCCACAATAATAATCCAGGAAAACCTAGTCCAAGTTTAAATGTTATAAAGCCTTACGTATTACAAACACTATATATTGAAATACATAAACTGCATACTTAACACTCAGTGTGTTTCAGACATTCCACATTTCCTGGAACAGTGCTTGTGTCATGAGCATACTCAAGTAAATATGTGCATTTTGAGATATTTATATTTTAAAACCTAAAATTACATCATTCATGATCTTCCAGATATTCTCTAGAGGAGCAACTGTAGTGTTTACCACAGATACAGAGCAGTCTCTGTCATGGTTACCATGGTTGCAATAACATGCGAGTAAACTGATACTGATTGTTCAACATTAACCTATTGATCTGCAATGTGACTAACCTATTCTCACAAGATGCCAGAGAGAGTTTATTTGAATAATAGTTTTAAAACACATTAAATAAATATATGTTTAAAGGTGTCATTTCCTGATTCAACTGCTAAGAACTAGGACACCCTACACTTAGACAAAACAGAGGGGTAGGGCGAAGTAGTAGGGGCAAGGGGTGAAATGTGATTGGGCCAGATTACTCTGTGGTATGGGAAATGTGACTAAAAAACAACAAATAAAATAAAAAAATAATTCATAGTAAAGCAGGTTTTACATGTGTCATTTTTCAGAGTTTACTGTCTTAAGTGTTGATTCTTGATGTGCATTTTAAAATGTTCTGAAGGACTGCTATGTCTCTGCTCAGTGACATGTCCTAGTGTGAGCATTTGAAAACCTGCTCAACCTTCCTATAAATTACTCAGAAACTACTATAAATATTCAGACACTAAAAAAAACCTGATAACTGGCCAGATATGACTAGCCCCACTGTGCTAGAAAAAGTTGCAAAGTTCAAATACGGCACTTTTCTCAGCAGCACATCTATTCAGGAATGACTATGTACTCAGAGAGTCTGCATGAGCATTCATACGGAAAGCTGCGTGGAAGCGTGTTATTTTGGAACCCAATCTACTCCACGAGCCTGCGCAGCGAGCGAGGGCTTTTGTGATGGATCAGGCTGTTCTTTCTGACATGCTGATGACAGCCTGCTCGGCTGAACACTCAGAAACACGGCCACACTCCTCAGACACTTCCCAGCACTGATCATCCACAGATAAAACTCTACCAGACAGCAGACTTGTGAATTACTGATCACACACGGCTGGTATTGCATTACCTTCGGGTCCGCTCTTAGCACTATGATTAGAAGCCGTATCTGCTGGGAGATTCGATACTCCTTCAAGGATTTTTTTTTTTCCTTTCAGTAGGGGTGGTGCATGGTTAGTCAGAGAACCTACCACTATTTCACAGTATGTACAAAGTATCACAGTTGAAAGTCTTTGAGACATATCTCAAGTGCAAACATTAATTGACAATGGAGCCAGTGCAGGGCAAGAGCAAACACTATGCAAACTCCTGTTAAAAGTATGCATGTTCTTTGGAAGTGAAAGCACTTTCCACACACCCTTGAATAAGTTAGGCAGGTTATCTCAAGGTAAGAGTCTGCTGGTTCTCCTGAACTAAAGGGAAACTTAAAAGGCGAGCCCCTGAAGAGAGGGTCTCAGCTGAGACTGTACGACAATTTGTATTCAGACCAGAGGACCACATGCAACAGCTTTATGGAAACACTGGACTTAATGCGCAGAACAGCCTGACGCATTCGCGGCACTGAGCTGCTGCATAAACATTCGCCTTTATGTGGCACATCCAAAAGGCTGGAGATGACTGAAATACGACAAAGAGGCAGAGGAGCCTCTGTTTCCCTCTTTCTGTCTGTGTAGGGTGTGTTTGATGATTAACCAGCAGGCTAGCTGACACAGTGGAGGTGGCTGGCCTCTAGTGGGAGACACTCTAAAGCAGCGCTTCCAAAGGAGCCGTCCTCAGAGCCGTACTCCTACATGTTTTCTGTTTATATCTCACTGGGCTGGAGCTCAGCTGCTAAAAAGTGGTGCTATGGTTTCGCACACACGAGTGCTTTCTCCAACTGTATTTTCTCCGCAGAGTCAAAACATTTCATGACCTTTTCATCAAACTAGACAGGTTGGTAATAGATTGCTATGAAGGCTCTAAGTGTACGGGAATAAGATGGAGACTACTTCATTGCCTTCGAGTATGACACTTACAGACACACACCGCCCGCACACACAATCTACCCACAGCAATCCACTGGTACAGTATCTCACCACTGCCATTTCACCAGTCACTGCAGAGGTTGAATAATACTCCTCCTTGCCCTTCCATCCATCTTTCCTCTCCCTCTCTACTACACAGAAAAAAGTCAAAACACAGCTACATGAAGGTACATCCTGACTCCGTATTCTAACGTTGCACTTGTGCACTTTTTACCTACTTACAACTGAGCTGTGTCACATCTATCCTAGGCCTGTGACCATTGACTGATTAGACTGGAAAGTCAAAAATTATTTTCCCAAACATGAACATGATAGAAACTTTATAAAGAGATATCGTAAGTTAATACCACATTTACTACACCTACCAAAGTATGGCTGTTGAGCTGTGCTGGTTGAATATGCTGGGTCGCAGGAGGAAAATGCACATACACATGGGACATCTGCAGGCGTGGATTTTTCCACAGTGTACGTTTAAGTACATTCTCAGACCACAGTGCCTTTTTAAAACGCTACTTTATCCATTCAAATTAAACAAGCTGATTGATGTGCCAACAACCTCTGTGATTGGCAGCTGCATTATGTTTTACTATATAAAAGATCAGGATCAATTGTTCCTCATAAATCCACCATACATAGGCAGGCTAATCTGTTGCAGTGCGTGTAGGCAGATATATGAAAATACATTGGGTTTTTTGTTACTTTTACAAGGAGCTGAATTTCTATATATGTGAGGGCTGGGGAGTGAATAGTACGTTAAAAAAATAAATGACGTTCAAATGCTTTTATATCCCAAGGAATAGTTCCTTTAGTATTTGATAAAGGTGAGACAAATTTCAACAATGAATACATGCAGCTAAATGAATACACTGTTATTACATCGTGAACTGGGTTACATTCTCCATACCAAGTGTGACTGTCAGGTATCCCAATGAAGCGAACACTGTATAGCACAGATCAGCATATAACTAGGCCTCAATCCTCTATACAATATTGGTATAGGATGGGCCATTGCCGGGGTTGATTATTGTTTATAAATAATGACAGTAACCATATTACATATTACCACAAGACAGATTACTGAGACAAACATTGGAAAATCAGTCTGGAATTACCTGGAATTACCTGTCGACATGCAGCACTGAACTTGTTACTCATAACAAGCAAAGAGACAAGCACAGTGTAAATGAACACGGCTTACATGCAGCTTGTAGCTGGGCAAAGAGGAGAGGGTGAAGCTTTATTACTCTGCAGAGGATAATGAACTAACAGAAGACTTTTTATTTATCATTCTTCTAAAGGAAAATCTAACCAATCTGTAGCTGATGCAGATATATATATATATATATATATATATATATATATATTTACATACTATTATATCATTTTCTTGCCAGGTAGTAAATTTAGGAATGTCATCATTTTATCACACGTTAGACATATGAATTATATATTTACTTTCTTCACTTCAAGGCATTGATTGGAACACCTGACCCCAATTACCCTCTTTTCAAGAGCAAATTATCTTTGTAGTTCACATACTTTTTCCATCAGTGACCCTGATATTTTTTATTTTTTAAACTACTTGATCAATTAAAATGGGTACAGTCACAAATGTGTGTGCTTTCATTAAATAAGACTTTTATTTATGAATAAATTGATGAAGTGACAATTCACTGATTCAATATACAATAGAAAGAAATAATTCAAAATTAAACCAATCAAAATAAACTTCAATTCATGACAGCATGTCAAAACTGCATTTGCATGTGTACAGAAAAGCCTAATATGTCTGCTTTGAAATAGTCCCTTAGAATGGTATTTAGAAGTTGATTACTTTTTTTGAAAACATGGTGGATTTACACATTAACAAACACTGCACTGACCTGATCTTTTTAACCTTGGCATCGTTTTAAAAAAGCAATACTGACAGCATTTAAAATGGGTACTGTGAATAAGCCACTGCTGTTTCTCTTGTACTCATCTTTTTTTTTTCATGTTTATCTCTGCCCCAAACAGCTATATTTGGGAGGTATTTCAGTGATCAGATCCACACCAGACTTTTTAATTTTCATGTTTTGAAGGAAATTGAATAATGAATAAATATGCATTGTTCTAATAAAAAATGAGCACATAACGAAAACACAACAAAACAAATTGTACTTTGCTTGCGATTTATACCCTTATGCTTTTAGATAAGATACAGATATCAGAGTTTAATGTGTATACTTTATTGTAGGACACAGTTTAATTTTAATAGTTGACTAGCCAATATACTAGCTTACAGGAAAATACAGGAACACCGGATGAACCTTTGCTCAATTCAGGTTCCCGAAGTATATTAGACTAATAAGTGGGATAAACTCATTTTCTTTTTAATAATCAACTTTATACTTAGCACAATACAAAATAAAAAAGTGCCAGGCACCAGGTCAGGATTCACTTAACTTGTGAATACTTTGGGTACACCATAGATCCACCTAAAGACAATAAAATCCAAAATAAGACTAGAGCTTCAAGAGGTGACGAAGCTTTCAGACAGGCTGGAATTTTACAGGGATAAGGCCATCACCTCAGAATCTGACCCTTAGTAAGGGCATGAAGGAAGACAGTAGGTAATGTCCAAGGCCACCTGGGGAAGAGTTGATTTTGCCCTCCTCCCGTACTCCTATACTCACTCAGTCACACTCTCTCACACTCTCTCTCTCTCTCGGGGAGAAGACGGAGCGGCCAGTCGGACTGGAGCTGTCAGCTCTCTCTCCTGTAACAAGTGCGCCCGTCACAGAGAAGTTGGCAGAGGCGATGGATGTAAGCGCGCCGAGGGTTTATGGGAGATGACAGCTCTTGCTAAATAAAAGCACACGCACACAGACAGTGGACGAGGGAGAGGACACGAGGGCCTAGCTCTGCTGGGCTTAATGCGGGCAAAGGCAACCCAAGCGGAACCTACAGTAACTATCACTACTAATCCTGGTGCTTCTACCAGATGCAGTAGTGCACAGGTGAGCCATCAGGCCCTCGGCAACACAACACAGAACAGTGTACGGTGACACTGTGACCAGGAGCCTGGTTTGGACATAAGCTATTGCAACTTTCATTGCATCGTGGCAAAACTGGCTTTGGTATAATTATAAAATTGTATAATACATTTAACAATATATAAAAATACACTATATATCAAATACCTTTGCAAAGAGTGGTTTAGACCAAAAGGTTGAAACAGCAGCTCCTCCTGATTTCACAAATGTTCTCATAGCTACAATCGAATCCTCAGAACAAGTCTTCACAGAACAGTAAATGTTGTTAAAGTGGAAGATGAAATGTTAAATTAAATGTAAGAATGTAATGTAAGAATCATATAATAAATGATAAAATCATATCTACAATTAAAATCCCATCACTTCTAACATTATACATTCTCGTAGTTCAGAACAATGACACAGCTAAACACAATCCTCCACTAGAGGGCAGTAAAGAGTCTGTCGCATCATGGTCAGTATATTTTAGTAGCTCAACATAAGCCAAAGTAAAGTGTGGCAAGTTCTTTACAACAGACTTTACCATATGACTGATTTAAATGACTAATATATTCAGTACAATCTAAGTAATTATATTTGGGATTAGTTAAATAGCATGTTATAAACTGTTTCCAAGCTGAACAGGATGAGGTTAAATATATTATGCAGTGGCTTGTTTGGTAAAATTAGCTGAGCTAAAAGCAGAGACTATTAGTCTTTTTCTGTTCATCTGTAAGAGTGTAGGGTTGCTGTCTTTGTATAAACTTCAAGCCACTTTTTTTTATAACAGAGCAAGGGGACGCAACTCTTAAAGAGGAGGGGAGAAAAAAGACTGAAAATAAACTCTGCAAAGTAGCACCTTATACAACAAATCTACATAGGATCTTCACGTATTTATGCAGTGTTTTCCTCCAGCAAACCCCATTTAGGGACACTGTGCTGCAACAGACTGCAATTATGTGTAAGTTAGGTAAAGTTTAAGTACACAGTAAATTCACCCGTGTTAAATCAACACTATTAGTGTAATAATGTAACACTCTCAGTGTTGAGTTAAAACTAATAGTGTTGATTTAACACTGGTGAATTTACTGTGGAGCGGCACATCGGTGCAGCAGGTAGCGTCGCAGTCACACAGCTCCAGGGGGTGCAGCTCCTGGAGGTTGTGGGGGTGACTGTCTGTGAAAAGTTGGTGTGTCTCCATGGGTTTCCTACGGGTGTTTCCTTCCACAGTCCAAAAATATACGCTGGTAGGTGGATTAGCGACTCAAAAGTGTCCGAATGTGTGTGTGTGTGTGTTGCCCTGTGAAGGACTGGCGCCCCCTCCAGGGTGTATTACCACCTTGCGCCCAATGATTCCAGGTGGGCTCTGGACCCACCGCGACCCTGAACTGGATAAGCGCTTACAGATAATGAATGAATGAATTAATTAATTTACAGTATAGGTTAGGTATATTTAAAAGACATTTCTATCATTTTTTTTTCATATAATTGCATTCTGTTTTAAATTACAAAGTGTTCCAACTATTTTTGAATGTGGTTTTTACATTTTAACCAGATATTTCTAAAAGCATACAGGGCAAACATCAATTAAAATTGAAGAATAAATAAATTATGTTTTTAGTCAATGAAGTCAATAAAGAAAAAAAATGCTTTGTCAGAGACCACAGTAATTGTTTTTTTTCTTCCCCCTGAACCAACCATTTAAAAAAATATTAATTATAAAACACACAGCATTCGAAATACAGTAAAATAAATCATTGTAGCCCTGTAAAAATTACATCTGAAAAGCTTGCAACTCTAAATATATATATATATATATATAAAAATTTAAATGCCAAGATGCATCCCCACACACAGTTGACATTTATTTGCTGTGTACTCTGTTTGTATATGCTTTGCTGCCCATGACAATTTTCCATTCAATATTAAGAGCAAACAAACATGACCAACAATCACTAGTGGACTTTCAGGTCTCTGTTGTATTTAGTCAGCATTTCTGTTTGTGGAATCAATGGCGATAACACGTACGAGATTTATCCAACTCTTTCTCTTATGTATAAACAAGTGGTCAGTTTTTGCACTGTGCACAGGCTGTGTGTGTGTGTGTGTGTGTGTGTGTGTGTGTCTCTCTCTCTCTCGAGTGTTTGGGGCCAGGGCTGGATGGCGTAAGTGCTGTCCAATCGAGCTGGGAATGTGTCTGTGGACACGCCAGCCACTGTCAATCGACTGCTCTTCGTGCCAGTGAGGGTCAAATAGTGACCACGCCACCAACATGATCGCCTGTCCTCCCTGTTCACACTGTCCTCTGGCCAGTTAGCAAAGGTGAACTACCAGGTCAGCTTTCAAAACAGATTCTCATCTACTTTGTCAAATAAAAAGCAATCTTGTGAGAGCTGACCTTCTATGCTCCACCCACAAATGTGTCCTTTTGTAACAACAGTGACAAGGCTGGACAAGATTCAAGCGCCAGAGAATGCTGTAAAAAATCCTTCTGAATTTAGGTCAGGTTTTAGATCATCTACATAAAAATCATACTACCAGTTTAAAATCTTAGGCTACACAACTGTATGAATGAAATTAAAGTCCACTGGCTGGAACAATAGACCGATATGCCAAAATGCCAAAAATAGAGAGATTAGAAGACAAAAACAATACACCTCATGTATGTGATCTTTCATGCAGAAAATACAGAGAATTTGAAAGTAAATACATTGTTTGATAACATTTTTTGAGTAATAAATCAGCAACATATAAACAACAATTCAGAGTGGTGTGATGTGAAATGGTGCTCTTTAGGGAATCTTAAACCATCCAACCATACAATTACCATTATGCTAAACTAGATTTACCAGTGTTCTATATAACTTGTCCAGTCATGTTTTGGTGTATGCTATCATCTGCCATAACAGTGCTCTCTTGAAAGAATAAGTCTCTTAACATCACTGAACTACATAAACCTTTTAGCAAAACAATTATGTTGATTATTTTGTAACTCACACACCTACACGTGTCAGCACTTGATCATATAGCCCTTAACATCTGGAAATTAGCACACTGCATGCTTGTTTTGCATATTCAGACTAGCCTGAGTAATGAGTAACCACGGTTACGACATAACATTACTCTTGTTGCCGTTGCTATTATTAGTATGTGGAAGAAAAAAAAGAAAAAAAGAAATAGTGATTATTTGAAGAGAGAGACTGCCGTGCGAATGCTCAGAGAGAGGATTCTCTCTCCCTGCCGGCCACGCCAGCTCTTTCACCAGTTAATACCAGTTCACCCATTTTCTCCTCTCCTCCCTCTAGACTTTTTTTTTTCCATTCAATCTCCCTATCTTCCTGCCGCAGCCCTCTGAAATACCCACCATGGCCGCACAACAGATGAGGCCGGCACGAAAGCTGTAGCCCCCGTCCTTATTACAGCGGCTTGCACCGTGCTCTAATCACTAGCACCAGACCCAGCAGAGAGAGAGAGAGAGAGAGAGAGAGAGAGAGAGGGTGGAGATTGTTAATGGCTAGGGTCTGTGCCTCAAATGGTCGCAGTGTTAACCAGCTTTTCCGCTCTTTTTGGTGGATTGGGGCGACGCAAGAGAGGCCCTCAAGGGGCCACAGTCACTGCACACCTGAAGACATGCTCTCTGATAGCCAATGTTCTCTGAAGACCAATGGTGCCCAAATAACACAGATACACACACACACACACAACACACACACAGACAGATAGACACTCACTCACACACACACACACACACACAAATCCAACATCAAACAGACTGTGGATAAAGCCAGTCTTTCCCCCAGTCAGTTCGCTTTTTATTTCACCCTCTGCGAGAAAAAGGGAGGAAATTGTTGGCTAAGCTGTCTTTTGTCAGTGTGCTTCAGAGACACTGTCTGAACAGCAGCCCTCATCTCATATCCCAGCTCCATCTTAAAGCCTGTTTTTGGGACAGTGTCTGCACGTTCAACGTGCAAACAATGACCACAACACATTCACAGCTGCACTTTTTTGGTCTTTACTGAAAAGAAAAAAAATTATTTGAGCTGTCCTTAACAGGGCTTGTTAAGAGACAGAGATCTTCAGTGTCAAGGCTTGTCCGCTAATGATGACGGGACGTAAAGAAAGAAAGAGAGAAAGACAGGAGGAAAAATAAGTCAGCTGTAGTGGTATTATTCTATTTAGGACCACACAATCTCTCTGTGTCTGACTATCAAAGATGTCCCTGGGAGGGCACGGATGGAGTCGCCCCAGGCTTGGCACACGCATATGGAAATGCTGCCTAACTCAATACTAGGGTTTATACCAGAGATGTCATCGTCTCAAGCATCAAAAGGCTGTTGCCACTGTAAAATGTGTTTTTAAAGGTGCACTTTTGGCTTTTTTTGTTTTTGGTTTTGTTTTTTCTTTTGTTTTTTCTTTTTTCACAGGAGGGAGGTGAAGTACAGAGAGTCACATTTATATGAATCAATTTGTCTGTCAGCACCACTGTTGTTTTGAAAACTTTGAAATGAATATTGTATGTTTAAACGTTAGCACCCCAATCAAAGTCAAGGGCACATTCACTGCTGCAAAAGGAAAAAATAACCCATCTTCATCAGTGTACTCATTAGAGCAGTGCATTCATCAGAGCTTTGCACAATGTGAAAAATACTTATTGAGCAGCTGAGCAGAGCTAGGAATGAGCCGATAAATGACAATATCAGAATTCAGCAAAAGGTTGCAGCCATCACGACAACAACAAACTGGATGATTTAAATGTCAGAAAATGCAATTTTAAGATGCACAGAAGGAAAGCACATTTGATATTTTTTGTTACTTTTTATGTTTTGAGGTGTAGCTAATGACCAGTATCCATCAATGATGCATCTGATTTCAGAATATTTTATAGCAATGCATGGCAGCATCTTCCTATTACTGTGACTGTGCTAAACACATAGCTGCACCCTTTATATTAATATTATATAATCTTCTCACAAACCAAATGTCATCTTAGCAGACTGGAAATGATCCTATATAGAGTGAAGTTAACCTATTTTTTTTACATATTATTTGAACTGATTCATAAGCTGTAAATTTGAATAGTACAATGTTGACTGAACAAAGTTAGCAAGAAACCCCAATGTGTTCAGTGTCTGTAAGTTTTTTGTTTTTTTGCAGCATGCTGAAATGGGTTCTTGGAGAAAGGTGTTCTGAATCTTGATTGAGAGGCTCTTCTACAGGTTAATAACAGCCTCACAGGTAATACTTGTGACCCTACACTTTTCTATGTGCTCTGAACCACATATTCAAACATTCACTCATTCATTCATTATCTGTTATCCAGTTCAGGGTCACAGTGGGTGCAGAATCTACCTGGAATCATTAGGCGCAAGGCAGGAATACACTCTGGAGTGGGCAACACAGACACACACACACACATTCACACCTACGGACACTTTTGAGTCACCAATCCACCTACCAACGTGTGTTTTTGGACTGTGGGAGGAAACCGGAGCACCCGGAGAAAACCCACGCGGACACGGGGAGAACACACCAACTCCTCACAGACAGTCACCCGGAGCGGGAATCAAACCCACAACCTCCAGGCCCCTGGAGCTGTGTGACTGCGACACTACCTGCTGCACCACCGTGCCGCCCCATATTCAAACATTATTTTTTTAATTCGTTTGCACAAACATGTTAATCCCCAATGGCTAAGGGTTGTGATGGAATGGTGAATTCCACATCTCAGTCTTACTAGAGTCCCTACCAAAAAAAAACTAGCTTTCTCTATCAAGTTTGTACAAACTGTTTAAAACCACTATTGATTTTGGTGTGTGTGTGTGTGTGTGTGTGTGTGTGTGTGTGATCTAAATGCTGTGGTGTAACAGCAGCTCCAGGAGCATTCTAAAAACTGAGAGTGATCAAAAGACAGGCCTTAGTGCTGCTCCACTCCAAAAATACACACAGCATGGCAATTTATGACATGTGGATGACTCAGTGTTTCTGGGCCCAGAGATCAATCTTCACTTCAAAGACGTAAATCTTGAGCCTTACTTATGTAGCCTTCTGCATTGGCGAGACAAGAAATCATCAAAGGATCTAAAAGACTGTATGTGAGGCTTTGGTGTCTTATGTCTAAAATAGTTATTGACACATCAAGTGATATACCAGGAATCACATGATATTGATAAAAGTAATCATTATCACGGAGTGTCGCTAGAGCAAGAGGCAACATTCAGCCTCTTGTACCTAGAATTTTCTAATAATCAACTTATTTAAATATCAACATTTTACCCTGTGATTTACCTAGTTTGGATTTACCTAGATTCAGCCTAACGTTACCTGGTGTTCATTAATAATCTGGCCTAACAGAGGAGGAGAGCTTTGAGTGCTGCTGTTTTTGAGAGTGAAAAGTATGTGTGTGTGGGGTGGGGAATGTAGTAGATCTGAGTGTGACAGATTTATTCCTCTCTGCTCTAGCTGGATGAGAGGGGGTCATAAATAAGGTGGGAGAGGAGAAAGCTCTCCATTGAACATAATCAAGTAGATCCTTTAGACTCACATCCGTCACTCTGGTGGGTACCGTGACAGCAGGGGTCCAAGGTGAGGTCAGGGTAGCTCCCTTTAACCCTGGCATAACCTAGCTCACCTTTACTATGCATTATCTATTAGCATTACAGCTAGTTTATATCGCTCTGTGAGTAATATGTGCAAGAGGCATTTCTCAAAGGGTAATTCCAAAGCTTTAAATTGTTCTTAAAGCTATGTTACAGTAAGCTTTTAAGACCCTTCCCACTCTGTACATCTGCAGTTCCAATTGCTGCCCTCTGACCGACGGTTCAGACCCATCAAATTATGGACTAAGACTGAGGAACAGCTTCAACACTAGTATGATATGTGAGCTGAACACAGTCAGCTCATTCATACACAAGTAAAATGGGAATGTATGGTAGAGAAACTTATCACAAACATCTGTGCTCAATTTATATTAGAATACAGCTTCCTACAGCACCTTATAACACTCCTTTTATAAGCCACAACTGTACGTAACTGCATTTGCGCAATTCTACTGGCAATATTTGCAGTTAATACTGTGCAATAGCCATGGTTTTATTGGTAGCTCATACTGACTTCAGGCACACTATCAAATGGGAAATACTTTTCAGTTTGTAGTGTACGTATTTATGTAAACTGTCCTATTTTAAGTGTTCCCTGGTTATTTTGCAAAATAACATGACGATATTTGAGCTGTTGGCTTATGTATGGTGTAGACATTTGGACTTTCAGAGAATCCAGAGTTAGTCTGCACTTAGAATGACTTAAATCTCATTGTACCATATAGGTTACGTAGAAACCCTGACAAATCAATGGAATTTGTTAACACTAATCATGGCTCAAGTAACTGCCCAAGCGATAACTTACAACAACATTTACTGTAAGTTTAAAAAGGTTGTTTTAAAGTACTATAAAATCCTATCAAGTTCCTATTACAGTTATGGGGTTTGTTAAAGCAATGCTATGCAGATTGACCATCCAAGTACAGCTGCCACTGACTAATTTTCTGCCACTTCTAGCTCTCAAAAAACTCTGAATAACTGGCTGTTTGCACAAAGCTTCTGCATTCATCATTAAGGGCAGCTTTTTCACAAACTGCATAATTTGTGCAATGAAACTTACAAGTTTTTCCCAATTTTTCACTCATAAATGACAAGAGGGAAGTTTTCATCAAAGCAAAACTAACACAATGAACACTAGAAAACAGCTAACTGGGAAGTTCTCAAAGAATGAAACTGAACTAAATCAGTTTACTTACATTATCCGAGCTACATAAGCGAACATAACCCTTAGGGTGTTTTCACACGTACCCTGTTTAGTTCAAACCAAAATAGCAGGTGTGAAAGGTGCCTCGGGCCATTGTCCGGACTAAACGACCAAAATTTGGTCTGACACAAAAGAGCTGGTCTCTGTCCAGATCAAATGGAACCATGTTTTGGTTCCTGCAAAGTATGAAAACACTTTTTTGTTTGCATGGTTTGGACTTTTTGACCATTGAAAAAAGTTGAGGCTGCAAAAAATGTCAGAGATAGACGTGACCAGGCAATTTAGCCTTCACTACAACAAAAGATTAAAAAACTTAACATCACATAATATAAACCTTTTTGAGTCGTTATGTGTGTTATACACATGAGGGACAATAACTTATAAACACCTCTCTCCAGTTTCATATCAGCTGGCTCGGTTTAAACACTATAAATCTAAATAAAAACTATAATTTAAACACCTGCAATGTTCACTGCATTGATTTATCCCTAACCGCACACTAGCAGACTACATAGGGTACAAAAACTGCTTCATTATCAGAAGGTAAAGAAGGTATAGTGCAGTCAGATGTGGTTTGGGACACTAATTAGCCACTGCAATGAGTTCAGTCATTTATAGGTGGAACGTACAGCAATATATAATAAATGTATTTGTTTATTGTGTCTCACATAAAATATGAGCCTGATCTGAGCCACAAATAAGAAATAGCAGTCTTCAGCTTGTTTGCTTGAGCCAATTGAACTCAATTCAAATTCATTGGTGCGGTTGCTCAGTACAGTACCACCTTCACCTCATTTTGAATCAGGAAAGACTGTAAACATCTTCATCTGAATCCTAAAGCCCATTTGTTTGATCATGGTCTGAAAAAAGTGAGCATTTTGAACGATGCATTGTGAAATCAAATTAGCAGGACACTCTCTGTACTGTTAAGCCCTGCCTGATTACTTGCTGTCATTTAGCAGTCAACAACAATTAACAGCATTAATAAATCCTGGCAAAACACATCACTGTGCCAACACTGAAATCACTACACAAGGAAAAACACTGCATGCTTTCAATTAAGAAGGAAAATAAGACGACAGTGTATGACACATTCAACTTTTGCTACTTTAATATCTTTACACACACAAACACACACACACTGTGTAAAACTGCCAAACTGCAAAAATCATTTTCTTTCGTGGGCAACTCCACAAAATCCCACTGTTTATAAGAATAAGCACCTGTCACTGGCCAAATGTGGGTAAATTTATCAAGCAGCGGGTAAATTTGATCAACCCACAAGCCACAGTGGTGTGTTAGCCATTTGGCCAGTTAATTTGCATTCAGTTTAGTAACACAACGGACCTGCCCAGGGCAGGCATGCAGACCAATCCAAAGTGCCATGCTCCAGACATGCCCACCAATCAGAAGTGGCTGAAGGCCCCTACATATATGCCCACCAACAAGAAGCATGCTAGACCTAAAGGCGACATCATGTTTGGAATAAAAAAATGTGGTCCAATGAGATGGAGTAATGCTGGGTATTTTAGTCCTCAAAAAAGCAGGACATTTGAAAAATAATAATAATAATAAAATAAATAAATATATAATTAAATAAATAAATAAAAAGGTATGGTGCAATCTTACAAATCACGAGGCACTGTCAAAAACGTAACATATCAACATGGGAAAAGCACAACAGGTAATACACATAACGAGTGTATGACCAAGCGAACGTAGCAGTAAACCAGTGGTTACACACTGTATGAGAAAGGCTCAGGAAGACACAGTCTGCATCTTGTCTCTGGAAGGGCTCTCTCTCGGACTTCACTAAACATAGGATGGTGAACTAAAAGATCATCATTTTTGATGCAGAGGGCTGCTCTTTTTACCTTGATTTTAACATCTACAAAAATACAAATCTTCAAAACAAATAAAATCAGAGGTGCATTACAGAATACGAGAACAACCACCAGATCACTCTACATAAATGTGCTATTCATAAAGAATCCAGTTAATGTCTCTTAAGGAGACTGCCAGACCAAACCAAAAAACTAACATGGATTTTAAACAAGTTTTCCAAATTCATGGTCCAATCTGGGCTTCTGTTAATTATCTGATGAACACACACACACTTCCATGAAGCAGACGGTCACCACACGTCGCAATGTCCAGTGTCACTCATAATTGAGTCATATTACATTGCTCCCTTACCCACAGTTACTGTAAATAAAATAGTTAGTAGATGGCAATACATCTGAAAGATGTCTCGTGAAAAAAAAAAATTCTGTATATTTTTTCAAAAGTTAAAACGCATTCATTTGGACTTTCAACATATGGATTCCTGAACTGAATTAATGTTCTCTGACCATGTACTTTAATCATCCTGTACTGTCATTTATTTGTCATATGCATCTCAGTGGGATGTGGGATTTGATCAGCAGTCTGAGAATGGTAACAAATTCACAAAAATAACACAAACTAAGGCTTCTTCGGGGTGAAAAAAGGAGCTCACTGCTTACTGCTAAACTTGCAGTTTATTGTTTTGCATTTTTCATAGATTTAAATATGAGGTCTCATGAGTTCTGCAAAAAATAGCAAAGTCTTACAGATGCAGCACAACACACCTGCACAATTTTCCAGACTGATTAAACAAATACATCACATTGTCAGTGGATACATTTTACTAGAAAATGAGATAAAAGTACAATTTACACAAAAAATTAAACATTTGCCTAACTCTAGAGATTCTTCTATGTCTGTCATATACATAAAACCACTGCTTAGCTACATTTTTCATGCCTGTCCCAGTACACAGAGCAGGCCTTTGTAAAGAGAAGAATTCACATATTAAACTAGAGCTTAAGCAGAGAGTGACAACTGATTTAATTTTTATTAGATCTATTTCAGTCACTTTTACCTTTTCTAAAGCCTCCAGTTCATCGTCTGACTTTTGACAGACCGAGGATAGCACTGTGTTCCTGTTTTAGTTGTCAGGCATGCTTCACTGCTCGAGCAAACAGGCACAAGCAAGCTGGAAGTGAGCTGCCAGTCTATGTTTCTAGCTGTGTCTCTTTCTATTTTTCGCTGGACACATGGAGAGGCCAAATGTTTTCGGATTAGACTGCATACATGCACATAGAAACGTTGCATGCACATACATGTAAAGACTAAATGCATAATTCGTACAATAAGCTGCCTAAACAGTCCAGCCATGAGGAAACGCAACCCTTCCAAAAGCAAATAAAGAGAAAAGGCTCTATCTATTCATGGAGAGGAAGCACGAATATCTGTCAGCTACTCAAGACAGAGCACATCTAAAGTAGCCTGCACAAGTGCACAGCCACATTCACTCGCATTCTTCAGAACACATGGCTAATAACCCTTGAAATGGAAATGTTCTTCGCGTCTATTTCAGCTCTTCTCTACCTCTCACTGCGCTCCCTGTTAACGTACATGTGCGAAGCTCAGGTAAAGCCGTGACAGCATGACAGGTAAATGCGTTGTTCCAAGGGAAGGGAAGAGAGAGAGATGTACTTTTGTATATCACATAAGAGAAGCGATGACGCTAAACCTCCGTAGGCACTTCGGGAGCAGACGACTGCAACTTAAAATCAGAAAATCTAGTCAAAATTGAGATGCAACTCTTAGCCAGCGGATATTTGTTTTGTTCAAAATAAGAAAAAATAAAAAAAAACGTAAACAGCTTGCTTGCGGCATGCTGCTGAGAGTAATCCTTAAGCACAAATTTTACACTCTTGGTGCTAACGCTCACAACAAACTGCTTTCCAGTGTGTGAAAGAATGCTGTACATTACAACACAATTACAATATTACTGACAAAATCGTCATTGTCGCCATTATCCTGGAACTATGAGTGGTTACATGCTAGTGTACCAAAGCGTGTATGTGTGTGTGTGGGAGGTGACAGAGAGAGAGACTTGTATACTCACAGTTTGAGCTGTCAGGTCACTCAGGTCCGGCGCTGTATCAGGGGCTCATCCTCTCGGCGCTTATCCCACCGCAGGACACAAAGAGAGAGAGAGAGAGGGAGAGAGAGAGAGAGAGACAGAGAGAGAGAGCAAGAGAGAGAGAGAGAGAGAGAGACAGAGAGAGAGAGAGAGAGAGAGAGGGAGGGACAGAAAGAGAGAAGGGGTCTTCCCTCCTTTCCAGCTCTACACACTTGCAGAAGTAAGGCAGAGGGGAGAGAGAGATCGAGAGAAAGAGAGAGAGAAGTGAGAAGGGGGGTTTTTGTCGATGCGATCTGTGAGCCGGTCCTGGAAGGAAAAAAGCGAGTGTCAGAATGAGTGCGGCTGCTTCTTTGGCGTGCTGTGCGTGTCTTCACACATAGCTGGGAGCCCAGTGCGGTCAACCACACGCGTCTGCACACGAGCACACACACACAGTGGAGGGGGAGGTGGGGGAAAGCGCCTAGGCATTCACTCACTGGCTGTGCCATACACTGTGAGAAACATCAGAGAGAGAGAGAGAGAGAGTGGGAGAGAGTGAGAGAGAGAGGAGGGAAGGAAGGAGGGACAGAAAAAGAGTGGGGGGAAGGAGGAGGAGGAGGAGGAGGTGGAAGCAAAAGCGGAGGAGGAGAGGATGCGCTGACAGTTTCACAGGAGCTTCTTGCCGGCGCTGACCGCTAACACAGTTTCATGTGAGCTTTTCGCCGTCTCTGACCGCTAACACAGGCTGACAGGTACTGAATGACAGAAGCATCGCACTCCTCTACTTCTCTTATCCTTCTCTCCATTTTTCTCTCTCTCTCTTTCTCTGACACACTTAAGCTCACTTACTATAAACATACACCCTCTCTCCTGTCACACAGTTAGCAGTCATGAGTGCTGTGTGACAGAGAATACTGATATAATGATCTCTGATGCAGCTTTCATTCTGAAAAACTGCATTTTCCTCTTCTGACGTCTTGTGACGAGATTGGCTACAATTGAGCAAACAACACACCAGGAATAATGCAGTGTGTGTGTGTGACATATATGCAGCGCTGTGTAGATTCCATAGCCACTTAAAGCTAGAGTGTCTGTATGAGGGCCATGCTTTAGTTTCTCATCATTTACCCCAAGTCCTGACAAACATTAGCTTTAATGCGGCAACAAAAGATGTAACGATGTACCAAATTTTAAATCCAATTCAGTACTGTGCAGTGGTGTTTTGATATGGTTTATGTTTCAATACAGCAACAGTAAATAGGGCTTGAATTTATGCTCACTCGTCATATGTTAATCTTATTATGTTAATGTTTGCACAATGTGCACATCTTTCACACTCGTGCACTAGAGCTGTGACGGTGCACATATTATATTCAGCTTCAAAGCAATTTTCAGTGCTGAAGATTCAGTTTTATAAGTGAATATGATTCTGCAGAACTATTTCTACACTAGACAGAGTGGTTCAGCACAGATAAACAACAGTCCTTCCACAGAAATGTTTCACTCTCTGTCACACTGCCCCCTAAAAAATTCAACCTCCAAAATCACAACCCCCAGTTATCATTTATTAATTATTATGCATAATTGATGGATAAAAGAAGACAGCATTTGAGCATGGATGCATGTATAACTGTGTCGGCTCACTGAAAGTACGCACTCACCCAGTTTACCATCTTTTGTGGAAACCACTGTGATACAACTTTAACTTTCAATATACAGTTATACACCAGCTTCAATACATACTCTTTTTTTGAAACAAAGTTATTATTGCACCATTATTTCCTACTGACAAATTCATGACTAACTGCTGAATAATTTTTCAGAAACAGCCCTTAAGATAACATAACACACAGAGTCTAAGAGGTTACACTATGTAATAAAATGTATCCAGCTAAAAAATATAATTCATACTGTAGATTGAAATCTGTAGAAATGAAATCTGACTCTTGAAGAACAAAGAGAAATTGGCGTAAAGACGTATTGCAGCACAACAGACAGACAACACACAAGTGATAAAATGCACAACAACTTTAGAAACAAAAAAGGGCCTCGTGCCTGATTTGTGTATTGCTAATATGTTGTTTATTAACAGAAAATTAGGAATTGATATAAATACAGTAATCCCTCGCTACTTCGTGGCTCATCTTTCACGGATTGGCTATTTCGCGGGTTTTTTCAAGGGGGCTTATGGCCACTATATCGTGGATATTGAGGGAAAATCTAGGAAAACCGTGAAAGATGAATAGCCAAAAATAATTTTTTTATTTATTTACATGTTTTAGACTAGGCCTTTAGGTGACAAAATATATCATTTACAAGTATTCCTTACGTACACTAGATGTATTGTTCATGTCCACATCCGAGTGAAATGTTCTTACGCTTAGGAATTACTCTATTAAAGAAATTGGAAGGATATCACATGTAGTTCCAGCTGAAAAACATTATAGAATGACTGTTTAATGCAAAGTGTGGGTTGTGAACAATACATGGAGGGTTTTAAAAGTCCAAATACTCGTTAAATACATTAAAAAAATATTTCCTCTACAGGTGGTCTTGGAACGCATCCCCCGCAAAAACCGAGGGATTACTGTATAGCATACTGATGTGGGCTAATTCAAAACATAATGGAGTAACAGGCATCTAGCTGCATGCATCTTCTGATTACAAGCTCTGGATTACACAATCCAAATTAAATGCAGTCTGTTACAAGATAAAACCGCAAATAAGTCCAGTAAGGCCAGCTCTTGAGCAATGGGGTAGGCTTTCAATATAAAGCGCTATAACTCTCTGGCCCCCTGTGGGTCTCAACTATTCAAGGTAGAACACACTCCACTGATTTCAATTAAAAGACAAATTGGCCATTTGAACCCTGATCTTAACGCTGAGACCTAATTTCTGCTACGCTCTACAAACTGCCTCTCCAAAGCTTCACCTGATTAAGCATCGCATTTACATTAGTATCATCCAAATTATAGCATTCACTGGTAAGTCATCATCATCATGATCCCCATCATCATCGTCCTCATCATAAGCAGTGCTCCATGATTACTAGTTTTGCCAGTAACTTGCAAACTATATTGAAATGCCTTGCAACATTGTGATTAGACTATCTAATTCTTCTGGCCAATATAATTTACTTTTGTTGCATACATCAAAATGCCCATAAACACTCACATGGGACTAGGAATGCTCACAGCACAGAGAAAAGCCAATATCATATTGAACAAATGATATATTGCAGGGATGCATGAAGATATTGCAAGCATATTGGCATCAGAAAAAATGATTTGACTGATATTTCAAAGCAGTCTTTTTGTAGTTATTTTATTCTGGAAAAGCAGATTCAATGTTGAGCTCCAGTTCTGTCTGTTGGTATTTTCTTTACTTTAATTCATCTGTAACCCTAACAAAATCAAAAGTTATATTTTTCTTGTACTCCATGTAAATGTAAGGCAAATGTTTAGATAATTTAAATTTTTACATATCAGCATTGGCAGATTGATGCAACTCACATCAATGCTTCCTTCAAAACCTGATTACATGTGCGCATGAAAGTTTCCAGAGTGTCCTAAATGTGTCCCTATTATGAGGAAACTATCTGTCCTTAAACAGAGATACAGAGCTGAGAAAATTATTTTCATCATCTACATCTTTACCCAGGTCCAGCTCTGAGAGTGAGTATTCTGTTCAGACCGTGGACAGGCAGTGAAATCCCACAGGACTCGTCTCACTCCCTCCCTAATTAAATTCTACCTCGTTAGCCTGCACAAGAGGCAGGGAGAGACACTGCACATCTAAATCAAATCACATCAAATCAGATCTTTTTTTTTCTTCTCATTTCTTTCTTTCGTTTTCTTGTCTTGGTGGGCTTATTTTTTAAAACAATACCTGAAGCATCGACTGCTTGCTATCAAAATAAGAGCGATTTAAAGGCTCCTGAGTGCAGTATCCAGCCAAACGCAAGTACAGTGTACATTAGTGTACCATCAATCCATTCCCCACTCACATTAACATGAAAATGTACTCCAGTGCAGTGCTGTTTAAGCACTTGCATTTGCAGACAAGCAAACACACACACAAAAAGACATACACAGCTCAGAGAGTGATTTAGCACATCTGCCGTGTGGATCCCTTGCGGTGAGCCATCATATCCAGTTAGCACTGTGGGCCTGAAGCGAGACCCAGAGCATCAGCCTGTCTGGCCTGCCTGAAGCTCAGTAACGGCAGCTCAATGGTGCCCTTCTCCCAGCCCGACCAGCACTAGCCAGGACTCCCATTAACAGGTCTACACAGGTGCCCTCAGCCTCTGCTGCTCTGCTCCACAAAGAATAGCAATAGCCACCATAATAGAGCGAGTAATGGCAATAATAGCAGGCTGCAACTCCTCTGTTTGCTAATTGGCTTGTCTGCTCACAGCCTCCACTCTAAGGGTCATGGGATTTTGTGGGTGGCATCTGTAAATAGCTAATCAGCTCCCCAGGCTCTCGCTTCACTTCAGAAACTATTTCTCTTGAATTCGTAAATAATGGGTGGGGGTTGGCAGGGAGGGGGATAACAGCGGATGGCTACGATAACTGCCAGAGACAACAGAGGCAGAAATAAATAATGAAGCAGTGATTGTTATTCCTGCGCATCCAACAGAAGCTGTTTGAAGTGCAGACTTTCCTTCATCTTGTCGAGCCTTAAAAAAATAAAAAAATAAAAATTGCGAGGCCACACGCAATAAAGACGTCTTTGACGCTTTTGGAGAATGACTAACAAGATTGGGGAGGTTGCTGGCATGGCATAGCTGCTGAGGCTGGGGGCAGTTAGGCTGCCTGAGGTGATCATGGGCAGCAGGAGCAGGGCACCCACACCTGCCCACTATAAGACTGGACATTTCACTGAGGCACGTCACAGTTAAGAGAGAGCTGATGTCCAACATTAAGATTTTGACACATGTTGGGTTTTTTTTTCAGTCCACTGTGCGTGTGACAAAGTCAATGGATTAAATATATTAGGACAAGCAAAGTTGTTTGTTAGTTGTGGCCATGTAGAAACACACACACACATTCTCCGTTCTTTCAGAAGCTCATTCACACTTGATTATCCTTCAAAGATGACATTTAAATACTGTTTATCTGAAGGTGCCATGTTTGGGGTTTAGCCAGGACTTGTTAGGAATCCCATGTTCCATGTTTTCCCCATTTAAATCAATGAGTTTTAAACATTTTGTGTATGTATAGGGTATTTAGCCTCGCAGGAGTATTGGGGGCAAATCTTATAAGGCCAGTAGGCAAGTGTGTATGAGTATTTTCACCAGCACATCTCCAACCTGATCTCATCATTGCTGCATGGCTCTGACCACACAACCGCATTATACTGCTCCATCAGTCTCACAATCATAGCAATTCAGGCTGAGCAGATCACACCATGCCACTGGAACTGACGGAGCCTGACCAGGAAAAGCACACACTGTAGGTTCTTCACTAGCGCTTCAGCAGACATTACATCAGGTCTCTTATTATACTTTTACAAAACAGCTTCAGATTCATTCTCGCACTACGCACTTTTATTGATGAGAATTCAAACAGAATTTATTAAAATAAGAAAGAGAGAAAAACAATATCTGTAGAACCCAATGTAACTTTTTGATGACATTTTCCATAGAAAAATCTAGCAGAAGACTAAATATCATCATTGGACCACGTGCAAGCAAAAGACAGAAGACACAGTTCTTTCTCTTATTTACGCATTTAAGGGTGAATCACTCAAAATTTGAGAAGATTGCTCAGAAATGGTTGGAGATATTGAAAGAACAACAACTTCTAGTGATTGTATTTGCAGGTAATGTTCTCCAACCTTTAAAAATGTACAGATTGAGCAGTGTCTGAAGGGCATGGTGTTTGCCATGGCAGCAGGCACTGAAAGCAAATGAAAGTATGAGCTATAAATGGCAGAAACTTACTATGGTGATGGGGCATCAACCCAATAACTTTGGAATGAGATGGAGTTGTATTGTTCATGTACAAGTCATTGAGAGAGAGAGAGAGAGAGAGAGAGAGAGAGAGAGAGAGAATGCAATCAAATCCCCACAGTGATGTTCCAAAATTGTAGAAGTGGTTACTACATTAAAGAGGGGCAAAATATTCATTAGTAAGATTTCAGAATATAGGATGAGCCTTTACAGACCTTTGCCCATACATTGAAAGTAAATGTGTAGGTGGATGGATTACAAGTATTGAATATGATATGATATCTATATAGAGTAAAAAGGCAAAATGTTCTCCTACATTGTTTTTGACCAACAAGCTTCTGGTGTGCACACACATTTGTGCCCGTGAGTGTAAGTGTGTTTGCGTCTGCTCTCAGAGCAGCGTTTAGTGAGAGGTCCTCTTGTCCTGATTCAAAGAGCGATTCTGTAGTGAGGAGGCACTGATAATATCAGGATAACAAGAGCTAATTAAATTTAGTGTGATCACTGGAGAGTGAATTATTTAGAGAGAGAGGTTGAACCGCTGTTAGATTGCAGCCACTCAGTTTCAATTCTCCTTTTGTTCAACCTGAAGTCTCGCTCTCTGTCTCCTAACAAAGGGCGGGCTAACATCTCAGTCTTCTGTTTGCTAATAAATCATTCATATACCTTTGTGTTCCTCCACTCAGACTACGTGTTAATTATCTTCTACAGAGGATAAACGATTTTCTTTGTAAAAGTACAAGCGTCAATTTATGTGAGTAAACATTTGGACATGGGGGTGACGGTTTATTCACAAAGTCAATATATTGATTTCCATATCTGAAACAAGTAGATCAATGGCCTAGCACTTATGTCAAGTTTAATCACACTTGCAGCAGCTTTTTTATAAAGCAGGAGTATCAAACTGTCCATATTAAACTGATCAAGGCAAACTACTGTTAAGAAATAGTAAAATAAAATGTTTTACAAAAAATAATACATTCAATTTAGAAAAGGCCACTGCTCAGGGATAAAAGAACAAAAAGATATCTCTTCTTTATTAAAAAAAAAACATGATGACTGCAAGAAAAGTTGAAATACTGATTAAATACATATATTTTTATTATGGCATCTCATATTCATAGGTGAATGTGAAATGTCACAAGTATATTTCAACTGTTAAGATAGAAATTTCCTGCGTGTTTTTGGTGAAGAAGAAAAAATAGATCAATTTATTACCTAGATCGACAAGTAAACCTACACACATCTCGGTTTATATATGTGTATCTGATAAAAGAAAAAATGCCTTGCCTGTAACTGTCAAAAAACTGTCACAACAATAAAAAATTAACGCACTATTTAATAAATATCTAAGGCAGCTTTACAGGGATTACACACTTTAATATAACCATTCCTACCTGCACAACACACTGAAACAACCACCACCACGTCAGTGTCACTGTAGCGCTGAGATTGATCCACCACCCTAATAATACCTGCTCTGTGGAGGTCTGAACAGCAAAGTACCACTAATGGTCAGTGGAGCTGTCAAAATTGACAATGATTGGGAAAAATATTCAATTTTATGTTATGGCTAATCAGTTTAGAAGTAGAAATATAAATTAAAGTATAATTACACTTTTGTAATGTTATAATCTGTGATATAAAAATATACTAGTGCTAAGATGACATTACAAAATATTCATTCATTATCTGTAAGCGCTTATCCAGTTCAGGGTCGCGGTGGGACCAGAGCCTACCTGGAATCATTGGGAGCAAGGTGGGAATACACCCTGCAGGGGGCGCCAGTCCTTCACAGGGCAACACTCATTCACTCACACACTCACATCTGCGGACACTTCTGAGTCGCCAATCCATCTACCAACGTGTGTTTTTGGACCGTGGGAGGAAACCGAAATACCTGGAGGAAACACATGCAGACACAAGGAGAACACCATTACAAAATATGAAGACATAATATAATGATAAAATTATAATAACAAAAACAACAACAATTATTGTTAGTAGTAATATTTACTATTAAACTAATGACAAGCTTGTATTACTAATGTAAATATTTATTTTATGTCCCATGCAACTGTTTAGTGTTTTAGAAATTATATTTAAAATATTCTTTAAAAAACATTATTAAATCTATCATAACAACAAAACCAACCACAACCATGCGGAATACCTCTCAGATTTATTGGCATACTGTGCAAAACAAACACACACAAACCCATAAGAAAACCTTTTAGATGCCTCAAGCACTGCAAACAACTTTATGTAACTTTATCATGAGCCACATGAGAACATAGTGTAAACAAAGCAATTAGAGCTTAAAACCATCCTTCGTCTGCTTAATGACTATTGATTACCGCATCTAGAACAGAGTCTATGAATTTGAGAGAGAAAACATACCTTCAGCCTCTTCCTTCAGCTTTACAGCAAATCAATTGGCAGAGTAACGGGTTTAAGCGAACAGCCAGAGCATATAATTAAAGACAAGCTTACAAGATTCCCTTTATTTAATGCTTTACAAATAAGGTAAAATCACTGAATCTATTAATGGTGTATCAAATCAATTTGACTGACTAGCTGTCTCTATGCTTCACAACTATGTTCCTATATACACGTGGACTGTAAGGATATGAAACATTGGAGAAAAATTCTAAAGAACAAACTACTATTGTAATTTATTTACCACTTTAAAGTATACCAAGTTCAATAAATCAGTGACATGTGCACGTTAATGGAGCAATATTTCAATAATATATAGTACATGATTGGGGGGTGTTTGTGTGGATAACACACACCAGGCCATATTTTAATTCTTTTTACTGGTAGTTGCAAGTAATGTTCTTGCCCTAAAGTGTAAGAACATCATCCTGTCAAGGACAATGAAAGCCTTTATTACCGCCATAATTGTATTCAATGGATAATTTCCTTGCTGACCTGTGCAGGTTATTGATGAATCAAGGTAATCTAAATCCCTATAAGCACATTTCCGACGTATTGATGAAAATGTTGGCCTTGGTAGTGGTTCAGGAATACCCCCCATTCGCTATAATCTCACAGTATGCAGCTCTAATGAATACAAAGTGAATAGCACATGAGCTGGGCTAAGTGCTGCACTGTTGAGATGAATGAAATCTATTTTACACAAAGGGCCATTGAAATTTTGTGTGTGGGGGGGAGAGTCCTTATTTTAGGGGGCAGGTGATGAACACTATTAAACACTAAGTGAAAGTGTTATTATCTTTTTCTCATTCAAATTGCTTCTAGACAAGGTCACAACTCATGCCTAACCTATTCATTATCCTGTGTGGTATATAGAAAATGTTTAACAAAGGACACAAATTCATGAAGAATATGTGTGTATATCAAATTGTTTTAGATACTGCATACATTTGTTAAAGCCTACAAAATAATTACATTTTGAATGGGCTCAGAGTTTCATAAAACAATAATAACCTCAATAGTTCATTTTGAATTAAAACATACCTCCATTCTCTAAAGTTCCAAGCAACCTGTCATGACCCTGTCCAACCACAGGAGGGGAACCCTTCACAGGCATCTCAAAGCACTCTGCTGCTTAGAACAGAGAGACAATCACTGAATGCAGAAATACCTCCATCATATCCCAGTCATGTCTATTATGAGATACCACACTGAGGCAAATAAGATAAAGATATGAAATTTTAACAATTACAGGCATGAACCGCTCTTATTGACTGAAACTCAAATCTTGGAACTAAAATTTGTTATTCTCAGACAACTTCAGGGCTTTATTTTTAACAATGTGATTCAACTGTTTATGCATTAATTCATTCATCAACAGCAATAATGCTGGAAGAAATGGGCCCTGAAACCACACCCACAAAGACCACAGGGAAAGCTCAGTTTTAGAAATCACTTACAACCTCAGAAATGTAATTATTGACCAAATAAATTAAGCACATTTTACAATTTCATGCACTCATTCATTCTTCTGCAACCACACACACAAGGGACAGGGCAGGATATGTCCATCAAAGGATATGTAACAATTTAACAAGACAATTCAATTTAATCATTGCTTTAAAATAAGTTGTCAGGCAATGGCACTGATATCTAAACACAGATTATTTCTCTCTGTTTTAAATATACAGTTAACATTAAGGTGTAAGCAGAAGATATGGGACTTTAAGCCATAATGACTGCATTTGGGAAAACTGCGGCTGCTTTTGTTTTGGGGGTGGCTTGTGAAGCTCACCCACAAGGGCTTGAGATAGTGTAGGATTTGACTATGATATGAGGTAGGAGAAAGTTGGTGCATTTCTGGCTATGTAGGCAAGCATCAGGATTTTAATCTAATGTGGGCAGCCTCAGAATACCAATGGAGGGAGCACAGCTGTGTTGTGATATAATGGGGGCTGGTTATATTTTGGGATACAGGATTATCATGAACTTAAACTAAAATCTACAACAATATTTGTGTTCTATTCCAACAAATGCTGTCCTAATAAACGTCAACTGCATAGCCAACAGATCCAAAATATGTGGGCACCCCTTAATTAGTGGCTTCTGTCATTTCAGCCAAATCCTTCAGTGACAGCTGCAAAACAAAGCAACCCTAACAGCATAATAGTGACTTTCAAACTTAGCTGTGTTTCCAACACTCTCTGGGGCTGAAACTGTTCCTTGAGAGACCCAAGTAACTCAATTACAGAAATCTATGTAGAATGTGATGAATGAAATGAACTAGCTTACAACAATAGCATTACAGTGCTTTAGCATATCCACCGAAAGCATCCAGGTGACAGAGCACACTCAGTCCAAGGAAACTTTAACATTTGGCATAAATTGTGTGAGTGTGTGTGTTGCCCTGTGAAAGACTGGTGCCCCCTCCAGGGTGTATTCCTGCCTTGCGCCCAATGATTCCAGGTACATCTGATATTTTGTAACCAAACCAACTATTTTAGAGCAAATTCCTCCACCTTAGAACCATTTCCCACCACTACTCATGTAAAGAACGTATGCCGTATTATGTTTAACTGCATGACATCATTATGTAATCAAGTCTGAATATCACTAATATCATGAAATTGAAAAATTGCAAAATTATTGCAAATGATACGATACGGCACAGCCCTAGTATGTTATTAAAATCTGTATATAGTGGCTTGTTAAGAAAGTAAATCAATGTGATGGCAATTTATGATGTCCCTAAGTAAGCTAAGCTAAGATTTGCTCAACATTTTAAAAAATAAAATTAATTAATTAATTAATTTTAAAAAAGGAAGAAAAAAAACACGCAGTGAATTTGCGAAACCCCTATTTTCATTCATGTTGTCTTTTCTTGCTCTTGAATAAAGCAAAGGTACATGTTATATGATTATTAATAGAGGAAATAAATTGGATAATACTCAATCATCATCTTAGCTGAAGCCCTAATTGTGTGCTGGGCACTAATGGTAAGCATCAGTGGCTGACATCAGTAATGCACTTGTGGATTACAATGAACCACAGCCATGTTCCAAAATCTAGCAAAATCTGTGATTAGCTTCCTATCAACAACCATGGTTTTAATATCAGATGTTCAATGAGCCCATTGAGGAAATGTTTGGTTGTCTCTAGGTTTGCAGACATGCAGTGAATTTCACTCCAAATTGGGAACACTGTTTTAGAATAGAATTTTTATTGTCTGACACTGTCATAAAATGAAACACTAAGCATGAACAGATCTCTGAAAAGTAGGCCTCTACATAAATGAATTGTTCATACTATATTACTAATGCCAGACCAGTCCCTTCAATGGATAGCCTCTAAAAAAGAACTAAAAGGTCATCTTAGGGGAAAGTTTAAATATTCATTATACATAAACCCCAATCCCTACACTGGCAAAGAAATGCTTTGAAGAATAGGTTGGGTGTGAAGGATAAGTTTAGCAAGGTTGTGTCTCTAATTGACAAAAGATCCTTCATGAGCAAAACGTCTATAGGCAATCATCAGGGGCAGTTTCTCTTGTGGAAGACATTAAGATTCACTCCAATTTGCATAATGCCTTTAGGTCCAGTATAGACATTAATTACATTGATAATGCATTAATTTTTCACTTTGCATACTACTCCAGTCGTTAAGCACTCCCCCGTTTTACTCAAAGGTCAGTTTTAATCACAGACTATGCTAAAACAGATGTTTTATTACAACCCCTCATTACGCTTTGTTCAAATGAAAGGAAATGATCACTAAGAACTCATCAAACTCTGCCATGCCCATCATATAAATAAGACTTAATAATTCTCCTACCTGGCGACACTTATGCATTTTGGCTTGCAGGGTCCAAATCCAACAGCTGTCACATGCAATTCTGGCTGGAAACGTATCACTTACGTTTTTTTTCTACATTCATATTTTGTGAATATTTTAAATTTCAAATCTCTTTCACTCTATGTTAGTATTAGTGCTACATTCTGTATAAAAGCGTTTCAAAAAAATGCTCAAAAAAACAACATAGGCCACAATCACAAAGCCAAAAGGACCATCACCAGAACCAGTGCTTAGATATCTAGAAATGTGCTAAAGTAATGCAGAGCCTTTTATAAAATAATTACACATTATACATTCATTTGAGAATGTGCCACAGGGTCCTGTACAGTATAATACTATAAAAATTGTGAAAACAAAAGGCCTAGCTTTATAAGACTTCCTTAGTCCCTCTGCAAATCAAACTTTAGAAAGTAATCCAGCGAAACTCTTCAAGAAGCTTTCTCATTTACTTGCTCTAAGAACTTCAGAAAGTATGCTGTGCAGTATGTGACTTTCCTATAACGGCTATTTCACATGAGAACGTTGTGACAGAAAGAGTCGGCCCCAAATTGCACCACCAGTCATTTTCATTAACAACCACGTTTTAATTAAACATTGATTACCTGCTAATTAGTCTAATGATTGTCCCCAGATGAGGGGGACCAGGTACAGAAAGTGACAGAGGAGAAAAATGAAGGATCTGAGGCAAATGGAAATTGTGTTTGAGATCCCTGAGGGCTGACTGTTTTGTGATTATTTTTGCTTTTATAAATGAGGCCTTCACCATGCATTTCTCTAATTTATGTTTGTCTGATGGCTCCCATATGACTGATGCATAAAAGATTGAGTGTGTGCACATTTTCATCAAATTTGGGCAATTTTCTGCCACTGGAAAGCAATAAATAAATTGAAAAAAAAAGAGTGCGACTGGCACACATTCAAATTAATCTCCATTGTGATAATAAAGGAATGTAGTTGTTGATGCAAAGCTACTTTAGTCTCTAACAGCACTGCTAGAAACATACTTCTACATAATCAAAGTCTTTCCCAGGCAGCTTTCACAGAATCTCACATTCAACCGTACTTATTTATCAGAATTTCTATAATACATATATCAGAAAAGTAATGAGAAAGAAGAAAAGGAACCAAATCAATTTCAGGGCATTGAAACATCATAAAACAAACGGGGGACTTTTTAAAATGCTCGTGTCTGGATCTCTGTGGCATTCAGCAAACACAGTTTAAACTGGTGCAGCCCCTCTAGATCCAAAGATAAATAAAAAAAATAATAATAAATAAGTAAATGGAAAAATAAATGTGTCATAAAACCCCTATCATGAATAATGAATGTGTCATTCCCCGCTCCATTATTCTTGTTTTCTTTGATTCAGGCATTCTTGTTTCTCAGTCACAGGAATATTTCATCCACATCAAATACCCCTCCAGCACTCACTGTCAGCGTCAATACACGAGTGCGTGTTTTAATTTTTTTCCGCCCTGCCTTTGTTCCCCACCATGGCTGATTCATTAGAAAGCCCACAATTCACACAAAATGAAAAAAAGCAAAAATGAAATGCAAAATACAGCTAATCAAACCCCAGTAACTGAGGGTGCCACACAAACTCTTAAGTGGTCCCTATATTTTCTACATTTAATTTAACTAATAAATATATCAGTACCTTCCAAAAAAAATACAACATTGAAGACTCTGAACTTCAGTAAAGAATAAAACCATCAACACTAAATTGTATTAAGTTGAAAGATGAATTACTGGGCAGTGTAGAAATGAGCAAAGACAAGACATGGCCATATATATATATATATATATATATCTGTGATATATATATATATCTGTGACTACTGTTTGGATTTTTTTCCCCTGAACCATTGCCTTGCCTGGATCAGAGATGATTATGAGTTCAGTGGTGCGAAAAGCAGTATCAAGATGGGCAACAGAAAGATCGATTTCTGTTTGTATGGAGTTCATTCAATATGGACTATTTAAACTGACAGGGCGGAGAGAGAAATGAGATTGTATTAGCTTGGTATGGATTTTTGCCATGTGAAAGCTTTGGGTGTAGAAAGAAGACTGGTTTACAATTCTTGACACTGTTTAAAAGATCTTCACAAGGCTAATCACTGTAAATTACACCACAGTGATAGGATTTCCAAAAATCGTGTTGTTGTCTGTCCAGTGAAATGTGCCAAACTGCTACTGATACTTATTTTACAACCAAACAATATTATATTAATCCAAGTCAGGGCTATTTCTGTGCTTGCAGTATACAACCAGGCTTCATTTGAAAACATCTGTAAAAAACTAAGCCAGCTGACAATTTATCAGAAGTTAAGTCATTGTAAAGAAGATTCAGAATCAACAAGCTAAACCAACTATATTTTAGATGCAAACACCTAATGGAACTGGCCTGTAACTCCCTCACATGCGTACACACACTAGCGGTGCAATTTGCGAGAACTATATTTTGTGATTGCCCCACATGGGGAAGCTATTGTGCTTCAAATCAATTAGCATTCACTGCACTACTCCACATGGCTCTAATCAGCTCTACTTGCTTGGTACCTCGTTGATTTCCCACTATAACCCCTCCCCCCAAACACACACCCCGATATGTAGCTGATGACGTCACATAACACCGTCTCTAAAGGGAACCACAGGCTTTGTAAACCACAACAATGGCAGCGGTGAGGTTAAGAGTTGTTTACTTATTGTGTATTAATTTGTTGTTGTGTTTTGGGACTGAACACAGCTCCATGCCCCAATTCAGACAGATCAGTAACGTTTTACTGTTCCTTGTTGCTCCGTCCAGCTCTTGCTGCATTCTTTCATTAGCCAAAAATCCAAGGCGCACTTGTACATCTTTAAAAAGTAAAATCATGGTGTAATTTTTTGAGCTGTAGGTGTGAGTCAGATTAGACATATATGATCGTTACTGCAGCTTGGATATTTGACAAGCAGCCATATTGTGCTGGATGTCTACATTTTACCATGTAGACAAGTCTCTCTGGCCAATATGTGATCTGCAGTGTTTAAACATCACATTTGTTTCCTACTCTGCTTGCTTAGAACCAAGAAAAAGCAGGGCTTTCCAGTAGCACGTACCAGATTAGCCCTAATTAGCCAAGAGAGTCGTGCAGCGACCATGCAGTGGAAAAGCTCCAAATGACAGCATGCCCTTGAAGTTACTAGTAAAAAGTATTTTTGTTAGCAGTTCAATAAAATATTTTTAATTAGAACTAGAAAGACTTTCACTCCACAAAGCTAACGGATTCTCTTAAATGTTTAGCATGCTGCACTTGTTTAAATAAACACTATAGTTTAGCCTCATGTGAATAAGGAAAAGATCATGTATCCCATGGTCAAAGCACACATTCTACACAGCAGTACAGTACCCAGCTCCCAAGACTATACGCATTTCTTGCAGTTACACTGCCAGGTCAGACTATTTAGTTTAGCTCCTAAACTGATAAATCACATGCAGATGCCACTGTGGCACAACTGATAGCATTAATGCCACACAGCTCCAGGGTCCGGAATAGAATAAAGCAGAAAATGAATGAATGAATTGAATCAATGAATTGATAAATTAATTGTCCATCACAGACATGGGTGTTTGCAATTATTGTTTGTAGCAGTCGGTATGGTCGTTTTTAATCTTTGGCACATGGAATCTGTTAACGTCTGTTGTTCCCCTTAACAAGCAAAAACATGGACTTTTCAGATGAGAGTCTTTCAGTCCATTTTGGATGACTTAAGAGATCAGAGAACTCACAGGCATTTCATGCACAAAATTAATATATGGTTTCCACTTTGTATAATACAGTTTCAGGTTGCGTATATTAGTGCAGCAATGGACTGAGTTAAGCGACAGTGATTTTCCACAGTACTCCTGAACACACAGCTATGCCCATTACAATAGCATGACAGTTTCTCAAACATTGCCGTCTGGGGGCTTGATGGTCACTCACGTTAAGTAGCAGTTTCCACATTTGGTCTTTACACACCAAGGCTTCCCTCAACTCGCCGACACTTTTCACGATTTTATGAACAATAAAAGATCTAAATTCTTTCTAACTTTGCACTGAAATATGTTGTTTGATAGGATTTCCAATTCTCTCACAAATCCCAGCATGAAGTGGTAAACAACAACCTATGTTTGGTAGCAAATACTGAGACTCTGGTGAAGGGTCTCTTACATTTTTTATATTCATCTGATAGTGTAATGCTTCAGAACAGAGTGGCAAAAATTTCATATCAATTTTCACTCATTTTGACCCTGTCCTGACTAATTTGGAGTGCTTTGCAGGAATCAGATTTTATTTGTTCATGTTTACAAAACACAAACAAGTTGTTCATTGAACATATTTTCTTTCAATTTGTCCCGTAAATAAAAGATCCAATGCAACCAACAAATCTCAGATTCATTCATTATCTGTAACTGCTTATCCATCTCAGCGTCATGGTAGGCCTGTGTTTTGTTTTTTTTTGGATCATGGGAGAAAACCAGAGCACCCGGGGGGAGGAAGCTGGTGGGAGAACACACCAAACTCCTCACAGACAGTCACTCTACGAGGGGCTCACACCCACAACCCCAGGATCTGGAGCTGTGTGAGAATGACACTACCTGTTGCATCACAGACCACATAAAATAATGAGAATAAGGACTCTACATGGTCAAGTAAGAGGTCCAAAAATCCTTTACCTACACAGACAGAGCTGAAGGGTACCAACAGCCAGCTTAATAATATGATGCAAAGACATGGCCATTTGTATTCATATTATGCAGATTAGTACTCTGCAGTCCTTCAAGTAGTGCTAAGGAGAAGGAACTCTTACAAAAGATTTTTAACCTTACATGCTATTCTCTGACCCAAACAATTCAATTGGCCATGTATTGCAAATATGAAGAATCACTTAGCCAAGTGGTGAACCCTCAGTCACTCTATGAAGGTGCTTTTGATTTGTGACCATTTGTCTTATTGAGTGCTGTCGCTTGTCAAAGGGAACTCCGTGAAGGCCTGTAGTCAGAGACATGTAGTACATCTGTCACTGTCAAAAGGACAGGAATCCTCACAGCAGATGGGTCAGTCAAAACAGTGGGACATAGGGCTTATGGGCTAACAGAGAGGCGTGTAAACATTGACTGGTACAACTAAACCCTTACCATGAGAATATCTATGCCATCATAGAGCTCAAATTTAAACATGCAATGCTAGCTGATGTAATATGTTTCTCTATCCATCTCAGGTCATCGTGCTGTCATACTGTTCCATTAACTAATAGCCTCCCTCTGAATGCATGTGCATCAGCTGCAGGTGCCAAGTTCAAGGAGTCCACTTTTGGCAATTTGCCAGAACCATGCACCAAACATATAATAGTGATTAAAAAGAAACTTTTTATTTTTGTACAATGTTTTACTAAGTACTAAGTTGTCGTTAGAAAGAGTGTTTTTTGATATATATATAAATCAAAATGAATACTTTAGTTATGCTTTCAAAATCATACCAGAAAACGGCCTAAGAAGCTCATGGAGGTCTATCTGCCCTTAAAAGCTTTTTCTCCAAGTATCCTGAGTGACAACCAGGATACTGGATTTCCAAACATGATGGATCAAGGAAATTAATACGCCACATAAGCAGGTCTCACAGGCATGTGATGACAATTGGAGTAATTTACAGTTATCCTTTGTTACCTCAAGCCCATATCCATGTCTGGAAAAGAGAATCAATGGTTCAGGGCTGAAGAACAGCGGTGGGTAGTCATTCATTAATTCGTTTTCTGTAGCTGCTTCATCCTGATTAGGGTGATGGTGTTTCCAGAGCCTATGGAATGTGAAACACAGCAAAACAGATTAGCAACCATATCTAATCTGTCCTTTATGGGTGTCTGTCTGTTTGTTTTCTACTGTATATTGGAATAGCATTTGCCACCATTTCAGAGAAGGCATCAGAGATAAGGTTTCTCGATAACATTCACAAACCAAGAATATGTGGTGAATAAGCAGTGACAAATGTATATTTGTTATCAAGTACATTTAATAATTGTTTACATCTTAATCGCCTCAATTTTTCTGACATTTAGGTGCCTTCTGCTATTAACATTATTTTATACTTGTATCACACTTGAGGGAGACAAGTGATAAAATGGACATGATCCAAATAATAACTAATTGTGTGACCACAATTCAGTGGTTCACTATAATCACAACAGATCTTGTGTCATCTTTTATGCTAAGAATATTGCTACAAGGAATATGCCTTTCTTGGATATAGACGCTGAAAAACATCCTGTGATTTCTGATTGCAGAAAGCCTTGAAGGAAGCTGGAGACAATATTCAACAGGACACAAAGATCACTGCTGTCTCACAAATCTGGTTCTTGCATTCGGTCAGGAGAAAAAGCCATCAGGTTTGCTTCAAAGCCATACAAAAGAAAATCAATCACAGGTGCCAAGAGCGCTTCAACTTGAGCTGTAGTTCCACTGAACAAATGTCTCTTGAGCGCATACATGAAGGATGCATAATGCCCCAAACCGAAGCTCATTTATTTGAAGGCCGGACGTTCAGAAAACAGAAACAGCATGATAGCTGTCAGTTTGTATTGAGTGAACCATTTCATCATGAGTAAAATATACGAATAGCCATGAGCAAGTTTATCAGGACCAAAACAATAAATGCAAAGCAAGAACAGATTCACAAGCAGAAGCTGTATTTAAAGTACTGAAGGCTGTCAGATCTCCCCTTTCCTTTCTCTGGGCCCAATCAATCAGCAGTTGGAATGGAAACCATTAAAATAACTAAAGGAATGCCGTTTTCCTACTGAAAAATGAGTGACCCTGGAAGGTCACTGGACAAACCTGGCCAAGACAGAATGGGGACTCCCAATGGAGGTTCTGAATGCTTTTCAAATTGGAGTCCGGCACCGCTTTGACACGCTGTTTCATCCCAATGATGCCCAGAGTGTCCATTATTGGTGGCCTGGCCACTAAATGAGCAGGGGGTGGATGACCTCTGTGATCTAATGAGCTGGTGTCACAGTTAAAAAGTCTAGTGTGGCCCTGTTCAGGGCCAGACACCTCCCTGAAGGACAGTTACACAGTAATTTGATGCATCGTCTGCCTCTGTGCCTGGTCAATAAGACATAGACTGGGGCTGCAGTCTGTGGAACCTTGTGGACGACTGAAACTTAGATGAAATAAAAACAAAAGGATTTCTTGCAATCTGCCACAAGTAAGAGGAGTTTTCTGCCCCCAGTCAGACAAGTAAACTAAAGCCATGATGAAAAAAAAAAAACAACAGACACGCATATAGTAGCTATTTAATGTTTTGTACTGTGAGTGATAATGTTAATTTTTTTTATGCATACATTTTATTTGTAAGAGTGAAGAACTAAAGATGGAAAAAGTTCCTTTTTTGAAGCAAAATTGTCTAAAATGTAAATAAATACAAGTATAGGCTCACAAGACAAAACACAAGTCATCTGGAACTCAAACTTACTTAATTGAGTGTAACACAACCACAAGCACATATAACAGCTGTGATTTGTTTAGGCACAGACTGGACAGGTTTCTTGATGTAGGCGACATCAATGTTCAGCCACTTGTGCATCAAAGAATTGCATAGTTTGGCCAGATTTCTGAGGATGCCATCCCTGGTGTTTTAATTGTTGTTCTAAATCTGGGGATTTTGAGGGCCAGCCCAGATGTTTTGTCTTTTAACAAGACTTTTGAAGACTATGATTTTTGCTACTGCTGGTTGACCTGTATGACCATACCCTTCAATACACCTGCAAATTCAACTACTGCCCTAACATTACGGCTGTTGCCACACACAAATGCAATCATTCTTTTTAGCCAATCATTAAGATCTCTTTGTGAAAAATTTCCACTCATCAACTGAGAAATTCACTGCAAAGTAGGACCTCTTCTCAATCTACTAATCCCATTGTACACCCTGCAAGAATGAATAGCCATCATATACACTAGGCAAGCAAACAGCAACATATATCTTAATCATAACCATCTTAATCTTATTATTTTAGAAAAAGAAACATTTCTGACATAAATGTACAATGTGTGTTCTATTAAATTCCTGTAGCAAACTGGACCCAACAATAGAATTCGTACATTAAAGATGTTATTTATGAAATATTAAGACATTAGAAACAAAAATCTCTCCAAACTGACAAATAAGAGCCTTTCCACTTTGTCATTTTAAAAATGTACAAGACATTTATTACATGAAAATATGCATGGAGTCATGCCTTTTATTATGCTCTGAATATGGCATTAGTCACACCATATGAAACAAACTATGCATTTCATAATACTGATTTGAAGTCTGAAGCAATGACACACTTCAGAAACGTATCTGTTGCATTTACAAAGAAGTTATGTAATAAAAAAAAATGACATTTTATTCTGCATTTGGTTATTTTATCTTTATTCTGTATTGTGCTCATATTTCAATTAAGCCCTACCAGTATACCAGGAGCGGGAAGCAAATTGAGATAGACTTCAAGAGAGTGTCTCAGTCCACTTATCTGATCTGCACTGGAGCTCAAGTACTAGTGTTCTCAATTGTTCTAACAACCAGCAAGAGCACCAACTTATGAATCACACCAGGCTTTATTTTATTGAAACCAACCCAAAGAACGTAGCAACTACTAAAAATGACTTTCAAATAACACAAGAATCATTCGTTTTCCATGTGTGGAAGCAACTCATAGAATGTATTCAAAAAGAATTCAATTCTAGCAATTTCTCTGCACATAAAATACTGCACCATGTGAAGTTCATCATTAAAATCAATCACGTTGCGCCATGAAAAAAATTTTATATATATCACTGTGAGGCCAAAGGTTCCGACGCTCACAACTCCCAAACAATACCTTGCTAAGTCTTCAGTTCCCTGGTATATATAAAGCTAAGAACACAGTTAAATGCCAAGGACATCCTTTAACAGAAACTTTCCAATAACTTTGGTTTAATGAAAAACACAATGACAAGCTCAAGGAGAAGCCAGTCACTGAAAAACAATTTACAGCTCAAAAAGTACAAAAGAGAGAGCTGTGGAATCAAAGAGAGAAAGCATGAGAAAAAGTGGAAAGGGAAGTTGACAGGACCTAAAAATCTGTTGAAATGTTTGGTGATGGACGTGTTTGCGGCAGCCCTCACCTTGAGGACGCCCCATATAGATTGTGTAGAGATGTAAGTCTCAGAGTCACATATTTTACTCAACTGTTCCATGGCCACAGCCTCTCAGGGAGGTTTTAACCCTGAGAATATGTTTCCATTTAGCCGAGTCACCATTAATACTGGCCACTAATGCTAAAACCTTTTTGGCGCTTATCTCAAGGGGGTTTTTAGAGTGGGGAGAGAAGAAAAAAAAAAAATAATAAAAAAATAAAATAAAATAAAAAAATCTTTGGAGCAATTGCTCAGGTCAATTTCAAAGTGACATTCTGACAAAGTATAGGTCATGATAAGTGTCTTTTAATATGTTGCTTTTCCACACATTCTCTGCTCTTAAAATATAAAATTTAATTAACCCTAATTTTTGTTTTGTTTTTGCTGCCATACAAAATACACTGATGCATAATCAACCAGTCTAATATTGACGTGTGGCATTTTGTGTTGAGAGATTTATTCATTAATCACTACCCATAAGTAAATGACTTATGTATTATCTCAAATCATTTTGCTTGCATTGTGTCACAATGCAGAAAACCATTTAGCCAATTTGCATTCTATGCATGTTTAATGAGGACTTTACACTACTGACAGTGAAATGCAATGTCTTTTAAACATTATCACAACAACCTCCAGTAAATAATTATGGGCTATTTCCTAGCTATATGCTAGAGCAATTAACAGACTGACAATATGTTGTATGATAGAAATATTGATTGTTAATCAATTGTTAATGTGTATATGTTATCAAACAATAAAAACTGGCAAATTTTACTTATAGTACGGTAGCTCTAATGTCACAAGATATTTTAGCAATATTACTGTATTTTATAGGACTGTCCTCGACTTTTTTTCAGTCGAATCAGATTCGACTATTCGTTCAAGTGTATTCTTTCCTGACAGTGCAATCCATAAATCCATTTTTATGAGTTTCAGTGGTGATTTCAACCACATTAAGAAAGTCAAAACAGAGACATTGGAATATATTTTTGAACATTTAACATCAATATAATGAGACATCTGAATTGCAGCCTATTTTTATTGCCAACCGCCATATGGATATGTAGAATGACACAGAAAGCACTCATGTATTTATATATTTATTACACATTCAAGTAAAATGTTTTGTTTTTCACAGCATTGAAATTGACGTGTAACTGAATAAAAAAATTGAGACTCTAAAATAAATTCACAGCGCTGTCTATTACGAACTTACGGACATCTATTCTTCAACAGGATTCATCTACTTCTTTTTCCCTTTAAACATAAAAATTCATTAAAAACAAAATTAACAAAGAAAATTACTCAAGATCGGAATTATTTTTAATGTTTTAATTATTTTTAGATAAAATGAAAAATGGTAGGTCAAAAGATTTTTAACGGAATTCACAGAAAAGACAGCACTGAAGTCTTTTGCAGGCTTATCAGTCGTCAGTATATATTTTTAAACGTAAATAAATCTTAGATGTAAACGACAAAAATTAACAAAATAACCAGCGCATGAACCAGCACATGTTATCACAAGGATTCTTTTAGCAAGTTGCCAGATAGCTCCACTAGAATAATATATTATGCACATTAGTTATAGTTCTTCATTAAAACGTGACCTTTGTGCATGTTTTGCCTGTTAAAAAGATAAACTGTTCAACCTGAAGTATCTGTCAGCTGAAAGTTCTCCAACTGATGTTTCGAATCAACGACTTTCAGTGGGCAGCCCTAGTGTTTCATATTATTTTCAACAAATTTTTTAATTTCTATTTTTTATTTTTATAAAAATAAAAATTTTACACACGTTGGCATTTCCTGCTGCTTTTACGATTATAGGTGCATTCTGAATATTGAGTGAGAAGCAGGTAGGTGTAGAAGAAATGGTGAAATACTGCTAAAATATCTTTGTGTAGTGA
Source organism: Hoplias malabaricus (assembly GCF_029633855.1). Lineage (NCBI taxonomy): Eukaryota > Metazoa > Chordata > Actinopteri > Characiformes > Erythrinidae > Hoplias > Hoplias malabaricus. Next base: position 12,643,576 of record NC_089802.1, read on the forward strand.
TATGAAAGTGCCACAAAAAAAAAAAAAAAACAATGAATCAAATAAAAGTCTAGAAACATGTTGCCATGCAGCGTAATAAGATGAGTAATTTTTTAAATTATTATTCTACAGGAAAAAGACACTGCGTTTTAGGGTGACATGAAGGTTAGAAATAACTTATTTCAAAGTAAGATTATATGTAGTATGTTTCATAATAAAACCAAGCATGAGTATTAGTAGTCATGACCCAGAATATTTCAAGAAAAAAGACTTCCAGTGTGGATCCTGAAATATAGATTAGCACCTATGGCTATGTCCTTTCAATTCATTATAGTGAAAGGCAAGTGGTATCAATTATGTTACACCTGTCAGTGTGCCAAGGTCAGAGAATCATATATTCAGCTGCTCAAGCCTCTCCTCACAGATGCCAATCAATAGCATTCATATATAGTGCATCAGAAGTGTACGAGAGCCCTGAGCAAGACAAATTACAAAGATTTGCTAATGGTGTTAAAGAAGTCTTCAAAAAGATCTGTGACTTTCTTCAAGAACAAAAACTTGTATCAGGTGGGACTAATGGTGGAATTTAAGTTAAAACACTGAGCTTAGCCCCATGGCCGTACCACCCTCGATCCAAAGCTTCTAAGAACCAGTTGTGAGAAGAGGATCGTGCTATTGGCAGTCATGTGGGCCATCAGCTGTCACTGGGAATCAGGAAAGAGCCACGTGCAAGAACTCACTGTCCATGTTAATATTCTGGGCAGAGTGAGAAACACACAGAAAATCAATACTTTCATTTTTTTTTCAATATTACAGAATGAGGGGAAGGGGCAAAGCTCCAATCTCTCATAAAATTTGAGATTGGCTTCAAAGCCATTTGCCATTTGATCTGAGATGAAGCTGGAGACAAGTCTCTGGGGCAGACTTATATAATTAAATGCTGTTTGTTTTTTCACGGCAGAACAGTGGAACTGCAATGGACGCATATTTTGCTAGTTTTATTCTGAATGATCATTGAAGATAAAAATAACTACATGTGTAAGTAATTAATAATGTAAATGCTGGTTAGTCATTCATATACATGCATATAGGGTACAGGATTTCACACAATGAGTATGTAGTTATAAATGCTAATTTAACTAATCATCTTTTAAGGATATTTGTCAACAAACACAAAGTAATAAAATTATTTTTCACAACATCATACACTCCAAAATGTCCTTTGCTAGATGGACTGGACACAGGGTGGTGTCACTGTTATTAGATTATATATTGCCTGTCATTTTCTACATCTGTTATATGATTGGTACCTCACTAAAAAAAATAAAAATCTATAGCATGCCCTTCATACGGTTCTATTAAAAATGCTGAACTTCCTTGCTAAGAACCCTGGCTAATTTACACAATATTGTCAAAGGTTTATTGACACATGGTCATCCACCATTTAGCAGAATAGAAATAGGGAATTTGTTCAACTTTTGTTGCAGGTACAGCCTCTAGTCTGAAAAGGCTTTAGTGCAGATGTTGGAACATTTCTGTGATGATTTGAAGGCATTCAGCCACAAGAGCCAGTGAAAGATTGGTTATAGATCACAAAAGCCACGCCAAACTAAGACTCCAGAGAATGCAGGTGCACTTCTCCACAGGTCAAGGTTGGGGGGTTTTATATCCCACTAGCCCAGACCTGTCATTGAACAAACATTGATTTGACCAAATCTTGATGTAATACACTTTGACCTTACAGTTTTCTTTCTGTCTCTTACTTACACACAATGGACACAGTCAGTTGGCCCCCAGCTACATTTTCAAATGACGTGTGAGAAATGCAATTCTTATTCAGATTTTAAAGGATGAGATATTTGCTATATTAAGTACACTCCAGTTCAGACCCTTAGTTTTGTTGTTTTCCAAATTCAGCTCATGAAACTCGTGGAAAGAAGGTAAGGGGCCATTATCCGCACTGTGCAGAAGTGATTTGAATCTTCAAAAGACAGAAAGGAAATCAAAAACCATTTACAGAAAGGTAGTTAATCATATTATGGGCAGATCACTGAACAGAAGTCGGAATGAAAAATAAGCACATGAAGTAGGAATTTCGCACAACTTATTTAAACTTCATTTGTAAGTCTTTTCTAATCTGATTCCTATTGGATCTCTAGAAAGTGACTCGATTTGACCAGTCAGATTGGATTAGATGCATTTTGTGTACTTCTTGCTTTTCATCCTTACTACACTCAGTCACTCTCTTACTGCACGCAAAAACTGATACAAATACACACAAACAAGGGCAACTGAAATGTCCATAATAACTGAAATTTGTACATTGTAATTTAGACTGTGGGGCAGTATGGTAGCAGGTAGCAGGTAGTGTCGCAGTCATACAGCTCCAAGGACCTGGAGGTTGTGGATTCAAGTCCCACTCCAGGTGTTTGTCTGTGAGGAGTTTGGTGTGTTCTCCCTGTGTCTGCGTGGGTTTCCTCTGGGTGCTCTCATGGTCCAAAACACATGTTGGTAGGTGGCTTGGCGACTCAAAAGTGTCAATAGATGTGTGTTTGTGTGTGAGTGAGTGCTGACCTGTGAAGGACTGGTGCCCCTCCAGGGTGTGTCCAAGCCTTATGCCCAGTGATTCCGGGTAGGCATCAGACCCACCCCGAACCTGAACTGGATATGTGGTTTCAGACAATGAATGAATGAATTTGCACTGTGAAAATTTAAGAAACTGATTTAACTGAAAAATCCAATTGCCCTGCAGTATGCCTAAGAATGCAGTATAGACACATGTCACACCACTCTAGTTTACGTACAAACCAAACATTATCTTACCTGTAAATCTCAGAGGTTGATGCACAAACATTTATTCATTCATTCATTCTCTGTAAGTGCTTAACCTGTTCAGGGTGGCAGTGGTTCTAGAGCCTTTTTGGACCATGGGAGGTAACCAGAGCACCCAGAGGAAACCCATACAGACACAGGGAGAACACACTAAACTGCTCACAGACAGTCACCCAGAGTGGGGCTCAAACCCACAACCCCAGAAAGCTGGAGCTGTGTGAGAGCGACACTACCTGTTCCGCCACTGTGCTGCCCTTCACATATGTAATTCAGAATGCAAACAACAATCATATTAAACGATATGTTATAATAAGGATAGATGATACCCAATATAAAAATCTTGATTGTCTTAAATCACTTCTGTTATGCATACTCTATTAGATTGGGTATTATATAACCCTAATTAGATCACATTTTCTGAGCCATTGTTTTGTTTGTTTGTTTGTTTTTTGGTGTATTACAATTCTATTCCAAAACATTCACAAGGAATTGAATAGGAAAGTAGTTCAGGAGTTTGGAATGGGAAGGCAACTTTCAGAAAGGTCCATAACTGTTCAGACAGCCCTGAAGACAATCTGGAGAGAGAAGACAATATGTGTGAGGATAACTGTTTACTCCAACTTCTAAGATGTCTCTGAAGCCTCCCTGAACTCCAAGAATAGACTTGCACTCAATGGGGTGGTTGCTCTCATTCCTATTCTTGATCCATGAAATTTTTATCATGGGCAACTTTTATGCTTCTGCTATGAAAGTCAAAGAGTAGAGCCAAAGCAGAGGATAAACATAACCCGAGCTCCACCTGTCCGTGCCTGGCATCACTATCGCGAATCTCAGAGACGTTATGTTTGTTTTTCAGATCAGATACAGAAAGCACTTGAAGAACTACAAAACTGCAAAACTGAAGAGCAAATCTCTGCAGAACGAGTAGAGGTTAGCTTCAGGTGAGCATGATCATTGGCATTGTGATTTTGTTTTCTGAACCTTAGGGGGGTTGCTGCACAGGGAATGTTGTTTGACAAAGTGAACACTCACCAAAATCTGGACACAGACCAGACTAGGTCAATCTGTTATAAAAACTAACTGTAACAGACATTACTATAAAACTGAAACACTAATTACAGTGCAATATTTTCATCATATCTGTAGAGGTAGTAATTACATTTTGAAACATGACAATAGCCTTTACTGAATTATAGGAAATATATCGGTATTAAAACAGAGGATTAAGTGTGTGTCCCCCCACACTACCAACAATCTTCACAGTCAAGACACAACAGACTGACTGTCTCTTCAATAGCACCATTTGACTTACTGTAAGTGGGTATCAGGTTCTAAGGTGATATGATCAGACTCCTCTGAACCTGACTGCTCACAAGTCTACACTGCTGTCTCCATTCTACTCAATATAGTCAGTCCATCTCACTTTCTCTCTATCCACATCACATTATATCATTATTACCAAGTTATTGTTATTTAAATCCTAACAGCAACATTTCACATTGTTCAACAGGAGTGACCTGTTGGTTGCTAGACATGTCATTCCCACATGTGAGACTTTTTAATAAATAAATACATTCTAATATACATACTGCACACCAATCAGCCATAAAATTAAATTCACCTCCTTGTTTCCACAGTTTAGAGATAAACACTCTATATCTATGGCTATAATTCAGCTAATAGAAAAAATCTCAAAGGCACTTGAAAACAATGAAATAACTATAGGTATCTTCATAGACTTATGCAAAGCATTTGATACAGTTAATCGTGACATATTGGTTAACTGGTGGAGAAGTTACTTGTTAAACAGAAAGCAGTGTGTCACATGGGCAAACTTCAACTCTGAACTACAGACTGTTAAATGTGGAGTTCCTTAAGGGTCAATACTGGAACCCCTACTGTTTTTGATTTATATGAACGACTTTAACTGTCTGCCAAGAATTTGTTTTTCATTCTGTTTGCTGATGACGCCACAGTTTTTCTATCTGCTACAGACTAATTTCAACTATTAATAGTGAATTAACTAATATCAATATCTGGTTTAAAATGAATCAAATCTTTCTGTGAATATCAAGAAAAGCTGTTACATGCTCTTTGCTCCAAGAAAGAAAAAGGTTTTAATAACCTACCATCAGTGTACATACCCTACAACAATATATCCCTCGTCCACTGTACTAAATTTCTTGGTGTACTTATAGATGACAAACTCAGCTGAAAAAAATCATAATGCAGTAATATCACAAAAAATAGCGAATAATATTGGTGTTATCAGATTAATTAAAACATATTACCTCACTATGTAATTCTCAATATTTATTATACAATGATATATCTATATTTGTCATACTGTAATATTATTTGGGCTAGCACTTACAAAAGGCCTTCATATTTTATAAAATCAACTTGTCAGAAAGATCACTTCATCCTCATATCATGCTTTTTCTCACCCTCTATTTTTTTACTTAAAGATTCTAAATGTATATGACATCAACCTTTTTTCTAATCTGACCGTTTATTTTCTTATTCAAGCAAAACCACCTTCCTGACTGTTTCCAAAATGCATTTCAATACAACTCTGAAATCCATCAATACTTCACCCGAGCCTCCGATAACCTGCATCCTGCCTACTACAGAACCACTTAAAGCCAATTCACAATTTCACACAGAGGACCTTGTATATGGAACTGTTTGCCAGCCAACTAACCGAAGTCCATTTCTTGTTACACCCATCTGTTTTTTTAATCTACACTACACCAAGCATCTCTTTGGTATGACTCTTTTATTCTGTATTTCTACTCTTTTTTTCCTGTACATTTTATCTCCTTCTTCTATTACTCTTCTTTAATGTGTATAATGTAAAGTGACTAAAGTGGGGAAGTGCTTAGTACAAGCCCTTTGGGCTTTTTTGTACTTTCCATGCACTATTTAGTTTGATACTGTGTGTTTAATTTTTATTTTTCTGTACTGCAGTATTCAAATCTATTGTGTGTGTGTATGTGTATAAAATTGCATGGCACTTACCATATAGAGGCATTTTGTAATATTAACATTTCAGATTAGCTCCTATTTAAATAGACATTGTATTTCAACGATTAGGACACACAGGACCACTAAAATGTACTGAAACATAAATTTAGAACTGCACCTATATGTGAAGGGGAGCTGATAAAATGGAGTACAGAAACAAGGACGTCATTTTAATGTTTTGGCCGATCATTGTTTATGTATCATCTTCCTGTTCCTGTAGAACAAAGCACGACTTAACTGCCATGCACACAGAGCAGGAATTCTGAATCAGTGGGACACTGCATCACACTGACTCTTCAGTCTGGCGACAGAACAGGCCATAAACCTTGCCAGTCTACAGAGTGTAAAATAATAATGGCAGTGTTGCAAAAACCAAGCTGTGATAATAACAAGCTCTAATGGGGCACTCTTATCGACATCGATTTCCAATAATGGAGATCATATAAAAAGTAGGTAATTACACTGTGCAAGCAGAGGGCGTCCTGAGCAAATATCATTATTATCAAATTAGAGTGGAAGGCTGGAGCAGATCATGCACACATTAGGATGGAATGCCCCAGGGATGTGAAGGGTGGAGGAAACACAAAGCAGAGACCCACCCGTAACCCCAAGTGCCTCTCTCTGCTATAGCCATTCATTCTGTGCCCAGGGTCAAAGCAACGACATTGACTAAAGCTTTAACAGAGGCCTGTGAACACTTCCAGATGTATTTTATTACTTCAAGCAGAAAATCCAAGAATTATTCTGGCCAACAGCTCACCCAATTACAATGGCAAATGAAAATAGCACTAGGTGATCACAAAATGTACCTGAACAGAGTGTATAATCTATTATAAACCATTGGCCTGCCTCGGTTTTTATACAGCCAGTACAATCAGACAAAATGCACTGATTTTCTTGCCATTGTATGACCCTTTTGTTCACCACTCTGATTACAAAGCTGGCAAAAACTTTTGGAAACCACTAATCCACTTAGAGCCAATCATTCCGTCACTAACAGTGTCAATAGTCCTTTGCAAAAACATTTCAAATTTAGTTTTTATGAACAAAAAAAAACAAATAAAAATCCAGAAATTTCAGTATTTTCCAGCAATCTTTTACATCTGCAATGAAAATGAAAAAAGTCTAGTCACACTAGTGTTTTGATAGGAAACAGAGAAATTACATTATTTTTAAAGGAAACTGCTGCAATTAAGGGTTTTACACCACAGAGACAGGGAAAGTGAAACAAAAACAAAATAGGTCTGTTGGTGTGTCAGGGTTTCATGGTTAGTCATGATGTGCTACTGGATGGTTCATGAGTTTAAGTATCTAAGCATATGGACTTTTTCATATGCTTGAAATAAGATTAGCTATATTAAATCAAGGCAGTCAGAGCAGAGCAGCCGTTAAAACCCAACCCCATATGCAAGCTCCTTCTGTCTTTACAGACAGGTGAATTATTTGGAGGGAAGCCAAGACACACACAAAAAAAACAAGGCTCAGAGAAGACACATGAGCAAAAGAACCCAGGCTGGAAAGCCAGAGTAAAGTGTGAATTTCAGCTAAAGTTTAATATAAACACATTTGTACACTTGTTAAGTCTCAGTGTGCGAGTTCCTTGGATTCCCCTTAGGATACCTGCCAACATGGCTCAGCAGTTCCCAGGGCCAAAGACACAACCAAAGCACACAGTAAACTGTCCATATCTACGTTTTCAAGTTTCTTTATGATTCAATCCTCTTCATTACTGTTCAGTTTTAAAGCAGCTCCATTTAGTCTCCCAATCAACTGCGGAGATGTTGATCACACATGCACAGAAATTAATCACAGCCATCCTGAAGGGAAAAACACCAAGGTGATGAATGGAGCTTATAGCAGTATTGTTTGTTTCGCACCCAAGGTAAGACTGAATTTGTTTTGTTTAAGCCTTGTACTGTGTTTATTAATGTGATGTTTTTGGAGTAAATGTAGAGTTAAACTGTTGATTTTATGTTTGTTAAACAATGAGCATCTGGTATGGACTATTCTGATCTTTCTGTCTTCAGCTAAAACTGGTATAATAAACTAATTTTGACATTTTAAAAGAATTATGTTGAGTTGAGAAGACATTCAGTGAGCAAACATCCATCCATACATTCATTATCTGTAACCGCTTATCCATTTCAGGGTCACGGTGTGTCCAGAGCCTACCTGGAATCATTGGGCTCAAGGCAGGAGTACACCTGGAGGGGGCACTAGTCATTCATAGGGCAACACAGACACATACATTCACTCACACACTCACACCTACGGACACTTTTGAGTCGCCAATCCACCTACCAACGTGTGTTTTTGGACTGTGGGAGGAAACTGGAGCACCCGAAGGAAACCCACACGGACACAGGGAGAACACACCACACTCCTCACAGATAGTCACCCGGAGCGGGAATCGAACCCACAACTACAGGTCCCTGGAGCTGTGTGACTGCAACACTACCTGCTGCGACACCGTGCCGCACATGAGCAAACAGTATTAGCTTATTTCTGGAGGCATGTTAAAATAAGAACCATCTCTAACACTAGAAACAATTAAAGATTAGTTGAACATTAGTTATAGAAATCAGCACATACCCTGTTTGAAGCCTTCAGAACATTGGGATGGCAGTCATGGTTGTAAATAATTTACTTTGACCCAAAGTGTACTGTTAGCATAACATTCATCTAACATCTGTAGTTGGAAATTTATAAGAAAAAAGTCAGAATATTTCCAGGAAACCTCTGAATATTTTGAAAATAAAGTAAGATGGTGGTGCAAAAGGTGGCCCGCTTGTTAGAGGACCAGGTTTGGTACCAGAAGGTTGCTGGATTGATTCCCAGCACCAGCAGAAACCTCCATGACTAAAGTGCCTTTGAGCAAGGCACCTAACCGACAAACGCTTCCCAGGCACAGAGGACGGCTGCCCGCTGTTCCAAGTGTGTGTTTACTGCCACGAATGGGTTAAATGCAGAGGTCATAAAAAGTGTCACTAATGCTGCGTTGAAGTGATATTGGACACTGGGAAACACCAATTTTCCCACTTGTATATTGCATCCGAAGGGTGGACAAAGTTGTATTTATCACTGTTAAACTCTGGATTCTATGTGATACACGAGTTTACAAAATGTGACATATATCGCAACCTTTGACCTCTTCCCCTGGAAAAAATGGCAAATATGCATTTGAACTGTCTTATTATGTATATATTCTGTAGATAAAAGTTAGTGTCCACAGGTGACTGTTTCACCTCGTCCAGAGCTCCAGACCCATTGCAACCCTGAACTGGATAAGCAGTTACAGACAATGACAAAATGAATGGACATAATATTTTGTTGCAAGTATACAGAGGCAGAACATTTTTTTTTGAAGTTGCATTTTTGCATAGGTTTCATGAATAAGGCAGTAGTCTTCTGGTACATCAGGACAGACAGTTATTATTAATAGAACAATGAAAAGGCTCTGCAAGAACCTGCATTTATTCAAAAGAAAGAACCAGACAGACGTAAAGAACTCTTTAGACTTATTTCTCAAAATACTAATTTTCCTCAAAAATACTCTGACTTTATTCTCAACATATATTCAGTCAGAAAGATGTTATAATTCCATTTTGTACATATTTTGTACATATTGGTGCAGCCGTGGCCTTGAGGTTAGTGAAGCAAGCTTGAGGCAGAAGGGTCACTGGTTCAAGTCCCAGGACCAGCAAGGAAAAATTCATTCACGGCGGAAGTGCCCTTGAGCAAGGCACCTAAACTGCTCCCCAGGCACAAAGGTGGGTGGCAGCCCACTGCTCTGGTTGTGCGTGTTCAATGCTCACTAGTGTGTTTGGGTGTTCACTGCCAAGGATGGGTCAAAGGAGCGAAGCAATTTCCCTAAGAAGATCTTTGCTTAGCAGAGATTTTATTTGTTCATATTTGGCAGGTTAGTTAGCAACCAATTCAATCACCAGATTAAGGATTTTTTTTGTTTTTTTTTCTTTAAACAGCCAAATTTTCCAGCCCTGCCTTTATCAGGCCTATTTATGAAGGCAGCTGGACACATTTTTTCTGAATCTCTTATGAAAATCACATGAAATATCAATGCTCACCTGTTCAAAGAGGCTCTATATTAACCCCCATACAGTGACATGCAGTAATGATTTAAAGCATTTTTTTACTGACCTTCTCATGATTGCATTTGCATTTTGTTTGGAAAATGGAAGGTTTGTTTCCTTTTTACATGCATTACAACCTGAGAAAATTAAAATCTACTGCATATGAGAACCAATTCATGTCATGTTTCACTGCAGGTCATAAACATGTATTGAAGAGGACATGACCTCGGATGCAGGTGCAAAGACTAGGCCATCCAGCTTTTCTTGCATTGTTAATCAATGCTGTTTTCACTACCATTCAATCAAAGTCATCATGCCATTATTCATTACAAGTATTTGTTTTATGAAATCTCAGCCCAGGGGTGTGTTGTTTGTCCCTTCGGTGCATACTTGCAAATACACACACCTTCCCACCTCTAGTAAAATTGTGCTTGTAAATGAAATCAGACTTAACCATGCGTTGGCTTTTCATCAATCTCTGTGTGATGGCTGCTCGCCCTTGATTCATGGTTCCCACCCTCTTCAGCTCCTCCCTGTGTGTGCAGATATGAGTAATGACCCTCTATGCCCAACTCCCTGCTGAGCTGTCGACCTGAGGGACAACCACAGGAACCAAGGATCACCCCCATCCATTATCACCCCAAAACACATTCATAATCACACACACCAAGACACACATACACACAGGGTAAACACGTGTGTGTGTGTGTGGTGGGATGTGTGTGTGTGTGTGTGTGTGTATATATATACATACAGACACACACACACAGCATGTGAAAAGTTCTGGACACGTCACAAATTTTGTAAGGTAATATATTTCTAAATGTGCTATAGACATGAAATTCACACCAGATGTTGGTAACAGCCCCTCCAATCCACACATGCAAAGAAATCAAACCATATATGTACATAAATTAAGTTGTGTGTAATAATAACACAGGGAAAAAGTATTGAACATATGAAGAAAGACAGGGGTAAAAAAAAGCCATTAAATGTCATGACACCAGCTGAAATCTATGAGTAATTAGAAAGCAATTCTTCCACTTAGTGTAAATTAATATGATCTGGTTCAACTGATGGCCTATAAAAGGGTATCTCATTACCAAAGTGCCAAAGAAACATCTCATGAACTAATGAAAATATAAATATAATTATTTTGGGCAGCAGAATGGCGAACAGGTAGAGTTTGGTGTGCGTTTCCCATGACCATGTGGATTTCCTCCGGGTGCTCCGGTTTACACCCATGGTCCAAGCATACACGTTGATAGGTGGACTAGCTACTCAAAAGTGTCTATAGGTGTGAGTGAATGTGTGTGTGTGTCGCCCCGTGAAGGACTGTTGCTCCCTTAAGTGTGTGTTTCCGCCTTGCACCCAGTGATTCAGAGTAGGCTCCAGACCCGTCACAACACTGAACTGGATAAGCAGTTACAGAAAATGAATTAATTAATTCTGAATATGCAAATGTTTCTATTTAAATTAACATTTTATAATATGCACAATGACATGGATGAATTATGTGCTTCATGGAGGGGGCAGTGCAAGACCAGGCTTTAAATCCAAAGAAACAAAGTAAAAGTAACACTACTAAATCTAGGCCTAGTGCCCATCAGCTTTAAAGCCCTAAACTGCTCAGTAGGGGCATCTCCGGTGCTGGGTATTAGATGATTAGTGCAATGGTAATTTTTAAAACAAGAGCAAAGAGAAACTAGGCAAGGCCGGAGCACCATTAGCCATTGTCACAGAGGTGTTTTTGGCATTTCAAAAACAGGAAAGCCCAAAATACATACTTCCCTTGTCATTGGAAGGTCTGGAGAAGCTATGGTGCTTCATATCAATGTCTTTGTTTACATGTGCCTTTTATTATGTGATTGTGTTGCACAGAAAATATGAAGGGCAAGACTTATAAATGCAGAAATGAAAAAAGGAGCACAAATCCATCCATCCATTATCTGTAACCGCTTATCCAATTTTTTAGGGTCGCGGGGGGTCCAGAGCCTACCTGGAATCATTGGGCGCAAGGTGGGAATACACCCTGGAGGGGACACAGGGCAACACAGACACACACACATTTACTCACCCACTCACACCTACGGACACTTTCGAGTCGCCAATCCACCTGCAACGTGTGTTTTTGGACTGTGGGAGGAAACCTGAGCACCCGGAGGAAACCCACGCGGACACGGGGAGAACACACCAACTCCTCACAGACAGTCACCCGGAGCGGGAATCGAACCCACAACCTCCAGGCCCCTGGAGCTGTGTGACTGCGACACTACCTGCTGCACCACCGTGCCGCCTGGAGCACAAAGTTTTGTTCATAATTTATAACAGCATCAGTGTTTTTCTTGTTCATTTTATTAAAAAATGAATACTAGATGATCTACCACCAACTATCAAAGAAGACCAAGAACATTTTGTAGATTTTGAATTACAATGACTTATTTATTCAATGTAACTTGTTAGAGCTAAACACGTGAAGTTTAAAGTGGCTGTTTGCAGCTATATGGAGTTTTATAAAAACAATAATGTTACAAAACGCCCCCCACCCCACTTCCCTTTACAATTTTTGAGGCAAAGACGCACACTAAGGCAAATAAGGCAAATTCAGCAGTCCTCCTCTCTCTGTGAGATATAACATGTGTGTAAATGTTGCTGAGTTCCGAGCCGTCCTGCTGAACTTGTGAACAGCGGAGTAACATATCTAATGCAGAGCCAAACACAGCCCCAGAAACACACAAAAACAGAATATTAAATGAAACTTTATAAATGACCCTGCCCAGCTCAACTGTGCAATAACATTGTTTGTGAGGCTCTTAGCTCTTTCTTGAGTTACTGAACCTCAACACGTCCATGAACGAAGCCACAGTTCTCGCTGAAGAACCGACTTTTCTTTGGTTCCAACTGGGAATGAAAGTTTTCTGGTTCGTGAACCAGTTTATTTTGGTGGAAACATATCAAATTGAGTTCACAAACTGGAAACATACAGTGTCCTCACTGGTGGAAAAGCGTTATGTGAAATATGGCTGAACTACCAGCAGAATGTGAAATCACATTCCTATTCAGGCATGTGCGTTTCAACATCCTAAACACTCGAAGCCAATAGATAAGCATTTAGCAGTGAACAGCGGCATGTAAAAAATATCAGATTTTTAACACAATCTACCTCTCTTTCGGACATGAAAACGCCATCTGCTCAACCCCAGCCTGACACCGTTTGCACCAGTGGAATAGTGTGAGACAGACAAAGATGTGCTTGAACAGCCATCCACCTCAAGTGAAAGTACAACCACAGACATTTCAAAACTTCTCGGCTTCAGGAGTTTGTACGTAAAGTAGACTATGCATTGCACCTTGGTTTTCTGTTTTCATATAGGAGCCACTACCTACTTACGCTATTCTTTTTTTAGCTAGAGCCCTGTATAACTGATTTTGTGTCACGTTTACACTTGTCCACTGCACAAGGGCAAGGGTGGCACAAACACAGCCACAGAATGCTGCAGTAACGTGATTGGAGGCAAGTTGCTCCACTTCAGATAGAGAGAAAAATAGAAGGAAGTGGAGAGATAGTGAGATAGTAAATGTGTCACTAGATGAGGCTGATGTTATCTTTTGTACAGATTTTTGTCCAAATATCACTTTAGCTGGAAGACACTAAACTGGGAAAATCTGCTTTTAGTTACCTTGCACCAGCGAGCTGGAATTCACTACAGGAAATACTAAAGCTCAACTCACTGGTGCCACTCAGTAATTTCTAACCACCTCCAGACAACCTGCCAATGTTTTATTTTATTTTTTATTTATTTTATTTATTTTTTTATTTTAATTATATTACTATTATTATTAATTTTACTATTTTTATTTATTACTTTCTCTTTTTACTGCTATTTGTCTTAAGTTTTTATGTTCCTCTCTTTATTCGTTTTATTCTTATCAGATTCTTATATTGAGTTTAACTTTGATATTTATCTTATTTATTTATTTATTTATTTTTGTCTTATTGGTCATTTTATTATTACTATTCTTATTTCTCTTTTTATTTTTAGTTATTACATTTTGTCTTTACTGCTGTTTGCCTTTGCCTTGCTGTTTGAGTTTTATTCTTATTTTAAGTTTAATTTCTACATTTATCTTATTATTTATTCTTTAGTTTATCTTATTGTTTGTTTTAGTTTATTTAAACATGATTTGTTCTCTTTTACAATTTATTTCACTTGATTTTGTCACATTTGTTTTTGTTACATTATTTACTTTATATTTTAATTTCCCATATTTAATTTTTTTTTACTGTTATTTTCTTTTCTCAACCCTTTTTATTTAAAGTTATGTAATGCTTGGCTACATTGTAAATGAGGGTTTCCCTTAATGTACTTCAGAGTGAAAATAAAAGTTGATTGATTGATTGACATGGGCCAGTATACAAGTCTAATATTGGCATCATTTTCCAGCCTCTTTTTTGAATAAGGTGAACACATACAAGACAAAAATAAACCACAGAGAAACACTGGTACATTTTAATCTTTTGGGGAAAAAAAATTATATATATATATATATATATATATATTGCTCATAATTTTATTTGAAGGTTAATTAAAAAAAATGATTCTGTCCTATAACCTAGTGTGTATTTTTTATGTAATTACGGGTAGGCTCCGGACCCACCGCAACCCTAAATTGGATAAGCGGTTACATAAAATAAATTAATATTTTTATGTAGGATGTTTCCATTAAAAATTTTCAATAAATGTATCTAATTTTACTTACAAAGCGCTTTTCAAAACAGAAAGCTGTCCCAAAGCAGCTTTACAGAGATCCAGGTCCAAGCCTCCCATGAGCAAGTCAAGGGCAAAAGTGGCAAGGATAACCTCTCTTAGCACACGAAGTAGAAACCTTGGAAGGAACCCAGACTCATAAGGGGGAACCTGTTGAAACCTGAGAGCACAACAGATAAAAAAAACAGAGGTAAAAGTGAACTGATAGAGATAAATTAGTTATAGTAATGTGTAGGTAAAGCATTTGTGAAATATGAGTACGAGGAAGGAGGAGGTGGTAAATGATTCTGTGGGAGGGTGAAAAAAAAGTGCAAAGTTAATTTGGGATAAAACAGCATCCTTGCATTGCCAAGCATGTTGCTGTACATGAGACAAAGCCAAGATCTTGTACAGGATGAATAGGGGCAGGATCAGGGCAATACCAGCAACAGGGCAACTCGAAGCATGAGAGAGACAAGATTAAGAAAACCAAACAAGGGGGGAGACGAGGAGATAGACAGAGACACAGAGAGAGAGAGTGAGAGAGAGAGAGAGACTATACCTATGGTAGTAAGACTGAGATAGTACAAAATAGTGATATGTAAAACCAGCTAACTCACCAGTAGAGAAAGAGTAACCTGAAAGTGAATGATAAACCAAAAGCCTGTGTGAAAATGTAGGTTTTCAATATAGATTTAAAGACTGAGAGTGTGTCTGAACACTGACTTTTCTTCATCTTATAAGATAAAATATGCAGAATTTTGGCAATATTGCATAAGTGGAAGAAGATGGTTTTAACTATATTAGATACAGGGGTTGGACAATGAAACTGAAACCTGGATTTAGACCACAATAATTTATTAGTATGGTGTAGGGCCTCCTTTTGCGGCCAATACAGCGTCAATTCGTCTTGGGAATGACATATACAAGTCCTGCACAGTGGTCAGAGGGATTTTAAGCCATTCTTCTTGCAGGATAGTGGCCAGATCACTACATGATGCTGGTGGAGGAAAACGTTTCCTGACTCACTCCTCCAAAACACCCCAAAGTGGCTCAATAATATTTAGATCTGGTGACTGTGCAGGTCATGGGAGATGTTCAACTTCACTTTCATGTTCATCAAACCAATCTTTCAGCAGTCTTGCTGTGTGTATTGGTGCATTGTCGTCCTGATACACGGCACCGCCTTCAGGATACAATGTTTGAACCATTGAATGCACATGGTCCTCCAGAATGGTTAGGTAGTCCTTGGCACTGACCCGCCCATCTAGCACAAGTATTGGGCCAAGGGAATGCCATGATATGGCAGCCCAAACCATCACTGATCCACCCCCATGCTTCACTCTGGGCATGCAACAGTCTGGGTGATACGCTTCTCTACACCGTAACTCTCCCGGATGTGGGGAAAACAGTAAAGGTGGACTCATCAGAGAACAATACATGTTTTACATTGTCCACAGCCCAAGATTTTCGCTCCTTACACCATTGAAACCGACGTTTGGCATTGGCATGAGTGACCAAAGGTTTGGCTATAGCAGCCCAGCCGTGTATATTGACCCTGTGGAGCTCCCGACGGACAGTTCTGGTGGAAACAGGAGATTTGAGGTGCACATTTAATTCTGCCGTGATTTGGGCAGCCGTGGTTTTATGTTTTTTGGATACAATCCGGGTTAGCACCCAAACATCCCTTTCAGACAGCTTTCTCTTGCGTCCACAGTTAATCCTGTTGGATGTGTTTCATCCTTCTTGGTGGTACGCTGACATTACCCTGGATACCGTGGCTCTTGATACATCACAAAGACATGCTGTTTTGGTCACAGATGCGCCAGCAAGGCGTAAACCAACAATTTGTACTCTTTTGAACTCTGGTATGTCACCCATAATGTTGTGTGCATTGCAATATTTTGAGCAAAACTGTGCTCTTACCCTCTGCTAATTGAACCTTCACACTCTGCTCTTACTGGTGCAATGTGCAATTAATGAAGATTGGCCACCAGGCTGGTCCAATTTAGCCATGAAACCTCCCACACTAAAATGACAGGTGTTTCAGTTTCAATGTCCATCCCCTGTATATGGATATCAAATGTCAGAGTCGAATGAAAAGCTACCATTCGGTTTTCAAATTATGGCTCTGTGTATTACTGTTAAATTATCAATATTAATAGTAGCATTTCTGAGAGAATGTTTGAGTATCTGTACCTAATAACAAGACCTCAGTTTTATCAGAATTTAACATGAGAACATTTTGCATCATCCAGGCTTTAATTTCTATTAACAGTCTGTTATTTTATGTAGATTAGTAACATCATTAGGTTTGGCTAATATATACAGTTGTGTGCCGTCAGCATAGCATTGGAATTGAATAATATGCTTATGGATTAGTCTACCCAATGGTAGCATATAGAGGATGAATTATAGAGGGCCAAGCACTGATCCTTGTGGAACACCATATTTAACTAAAGTATGATGTGAGGATTTATTATTCAGATAAACAAATAGAAAAATTTGAACAAAATGTTTCTACATTTTGTAATTAATTAATAAATTATATAAAGAAATTTGCAAAAAAAAAATTGCAATCGGTGCATATTTAGGTTTTAATCAGATATCGTGTTTAGCATTTGCCACTTTTGCAGAGTTTAGTCGTTACAATTAGAATGTGATTAAGAGAAATTTAAAGTATGATTTGAGATTACAGCCCTTCTACAGTTTGTGTGGACAAGGTCTAAAAACAATGAAAAAACAGTCATCTGTTTTTGGTGTTAACATGGCAAACTTGTCAGTCATTGACAACAAAATCCTCATTCAATATTTGCTTCGGGTCAATGTCTGCGAGGAGAGTTCTCACTGTGTCTGCTTCGTTTTTCTCTAACAATCCAAAAACACATGCTGGTAGATGGATTGGCTGTGCAAAATTGCCCACAGGTGTGTGTATGTGTATGAGAGAGACAGACTAGGTGAGTGTGTGATGCTCTTTGATGAACTGGCACCCTGTCCTGGATGTGTACTTGTCTTTTATCCAATGATTCCAGGCAGGCTCCAGACCTGCCATGACTCTGATAATGATAAAACAGTTTCAGAAGATGAATGAAATCACTAGTGGCAAATTCTCATTACATAACACAGTGGCTGACATTTATGATAGTGACTACTGCAGCCATCATTCTGTAAATGTATTAAACAAATTAACACTTGTGTTGAATTTTAACCAAAAACCTCCCACAGCGTGATTTAGCACCTAGAGACACATGACTCACCAGTCCTGTCTTTCACAAGAACACATAGGCTCACCACAACTTTTACTTGAGCACTTAAAGACATATTTAATGGATGCAATATAAAACAAGAGCAGCACAATATCTTCAAGCACTAATTTGAGAAATGTATAAATTTTATTTCCATTGCTCTGTTTGTTTTTTAGCCCTGTGAAAGACTGGAGCCCCCTCCAGGTGTGTACCCGCCTTGCACCCAGTGATTCTGGGTAGGCTCCAGACCCACCGCGACCCTGAACTGGATAAGTGCTTACAGACAATGAATGTTTGTTTTTTAAATAAACAAAGAATATTTCAAAAACATGAGGCTGACTTAGTTGCTGTTAGCCTATAGTTGCGCTGTAATGGCCACTCGCTGGGTGAGGCTGCACGTGTAAGTTGTAGCCAACCCTCCCGGACACCCACGACATCTCTATCTGCCCAGTTGCGACATGTCATTAGCATAAACAAGCGGCTGCGGCCATGTCTACCTGTCAGGGCCCTGTCAGTTTGTGGCTGCAGAAGAGAGCACGGTGCATTAACCCGGCCAACTTATCTCCCACGCTGTCCACAGAGGAGGGGATTACTGCACAAGAATTGCTTTCTGGGGCCCTGTCACTCCTGGCTGATTAGAAGGCCGTCTGCTCTTCCATCACTCAGCAGACAACAGGGAATCCCACCTGTTTGCATGTCCTCTACCGCCAGAACCCAGGCTTGACGCATCGCATCCAGAACACTAATTGGCCACTGTCATTATCCCAAATCCAGATAACTGGACGTGACTTGTTGGGAACTGGCACCTCTACCTCTTCATTAATAAACGCCAGCTCCCCCCGCCTCAGACTCAATAGGCAGGTGATCCACGCTCGGCAGGGTTTGGACGCTGTGCAGCTGTGCTATTGGCAATGTGAGGATAAATCCATGGCGAGAAGCTTGAGGTCAAATCGAACTAGCTTTATAAGCAGCATTTCTACACAACTTGCTTAATTAAGCCAGAAATAACCACCAAATGTGGCTAACGTTAGGGGGTGTAACATGTCTACTTGAAAAAGTTGAGTTCCATCAACAAACACAATCTATGTAGCATTTTTACAAACTTAAAGCATACTGAATGACTGAGAAACACTGTAACACAGTATAAGAGGTTAACCTTAGTTTCCTACACAGCAGCATTGAAAACCCAATCATGATCTCATCCTAACGCAAAAAGGAATACACATTCAAGTCTCACAATGAAAACAGGCCCACTTTCTAGCTCATAATAACCATACATGAGAGATCACACTAAGACTTGTGCTGAGCTTGAACATCAGATACAGCCTGCTTTATGAAACAATCTGGGCAACTCCCAACAGACTGCAGTGTGACTTGCTCTTTGCCTCACCTTGTATTCCATCCCCTCAACACAGTGTGAACCCCAGAAAACATGCCATTTTTATAATTGCCTGATGTCTAGCAAAAGCCATTCAGTCTGCCCCTGTTGCTTATGTTGTTATCATAGGAAACTGTACCATCCCGGATGGCCCTTAAAGAAGAGAGGCGGTCTCTGATGAAAAGTCTGCCCTCTGACCTAGAGAGAGCTGCAGCCCAGTTAACGTCTCCCACAAAAGCACAGCAGTACTAAGAGTGGCCTTCTACTAACTGTGACACATGTAAGGACTGCATATTTCTATGGAAGAAAGTCACACAATGAGCATGAAGCAAAAGCACACATCAATCAGTTTAGAAGCAAAATCAATTCTGGGATCCAATTGGTTAGTCTTAGATATAGTAAAGCAGAAATAACAATTTCTATATCTTATCCAGAGTTTCTGTAGCTTGTTCATTAAACAGTTGTGTACACAACTTCACTATTATTCTTAAGGGGCAGGTGAGCTAGTGGGTGGGTTGTTTGTGAAGTTCTGTGGATGGAACATCGGGAGGATGCAGCCAATTTAATGCAGACCTGATTTGCCTTGATCTGTAAACTAAATTTAAATGAGTTTTTTTTTCTAACTGTGGGGGAATGGGCTGCAGATGGATGCCCTCTCAGCAGCCGGCTGCTTTGAAAAGAACGACTTTTTAAATTACCCATAAATCACTGTCAGCACACAAGGGGCCGCTGTTCCAGTGGCCAGCCAGCAGTCAGAGGAGGGCGCTAAAGGTGGCACAGCAATCTCAGACCCTCTGCCATGCCTCACTGCACCACTCCAGGTACGCACACAAACACACACCCCTATACACAGGCACACACAAGGCACATTTCCAAAACAAGCATTCAAATTACACTGCACATTACACACCTTAACAGGAG
This sequence comes from Hoplias malabaricus, assembly GCF_029633855.1. Classification (NCBI taxonomy): domain Eukaryota; kingdom Metazoa; phylum Chordata; class Actinopteri; order Characiformes; family Erythrinidae; genus Hoplias; species Hoplias malabaricus. The sequence continues at coordinate 12,663,797 of NC_089802.1, forward strand.
CACTGTGTTGATACACAATTGTACAAAGACATCTGCACATTGTATTTGGCAGATAAATCTTAAACATTTAGTAACATGAGGGAAGTTAATTTATCAGCTGATGATGAAGACACTATAATGTCAATGTATACTTGAACCCTGTTGACCCTTCATTTAATTAGACCATGTACACACACAATATATTATATATGTATATATATATATATATATATATATATATATATATATATATATATATATATATGTGTGTGTGTGTGTGTGTGTGTGTGTTTGAATTGACCTCACATGTCTCGGAGAAAGGATGTGTTCACCTACACACTCTAAAGGCTGGAGGCAATAAGCAATCAGAGAGATTCGCTGTCTTTCTTTCTTTCATGTAATGATTCAGACAACCTTTTAAAGTTTTTTTTTCTGTATAAATTCTAATGTAAAGCTGCATTATACTTTGTATGCAGTTTACTTTGTGCCTGACACATTAAACACAGACTAAATTACACAATAGATTACACTGCCCTTTGGTGCAATATAAATTTCAGGCATCACATGTTCCTTCACAATACATAAAACACTATTATAAGAAGCTACTATCAACAATCTTTTTTTTTTTTTTTTTTTTTTTTTTTACAGTTATTTCACATGTAAAAATTTAAATCCCTTACTGAAGGCTGAGATGTTTTGAGGCTTATTTTGCTTAGAGAATTGTCACAGCCCAAATAATCTGGGCCGAACAAGAGCACGCGTTAAAAGCAACTGAAATGATATATGTGTGTATATGAATTGTATGTGAATATATTTCTACAAGAGAATTTTTCACAAATTAAACCGAACCCTGACAGTTGAATGAATGTAGCACTTAACCTCTATTTGAAACCCAAACATAACAATATACACCCTGACAGCAAAATAGTTTTTCAAGAGAAAACACTATACAAACTTTTACATACATATGAAGTAGCTTTATTTAAATCTGAAATAGCAAACTATTGAATATCAATCTAAATATGATTTTCTCTTGAAGAAAAACACTACATGAAGAAAGTTTTGAACTGAAAGCAAGTTGTAATGGTCTTTAAACAAGCAGATGGTTGTACGCTTTATAGTCTTAAGGTAGACACTGGGCTTATCACCATGGAAATACACCCTGTAAGACAGCACTTACTACTTAAAATTCAAAAGCAGCCATCGTTGTTATACCAGCATATATTTTCTAGCCTCAACTGGCTGTGTCCATCCTACTCAGCCCAGCTGCTTTGTAACATCATCATGTTGTAAAAAGCGCTATAAAAATAAATGACTTGATTGACTTTTCTAATGTAATTATGGCGTGTACAGTGGTAACTAGCAGATTTTCTATATTCTATCACCTGTTCATAAACCAAAGAGCAACAAGTCAACACGGCCAGACATCCACACACCTCCAGCTCAGTCTGAGTAAGTGGAATATCTTTAGAGACAGTTCAACCTTAATGACAGGTAATTAGTCAGCTGCAGCTTTGGTGGAGTTTGAAAAGCTGATGACAGCATATGTCTCAGTGATAAACAGCGCAGTGTGAGACAGCGAGAGGCGGTGGAGGAAGCCAGCCATGCTGCATTCATCTGTTACACTCACAATTAACGCACTTAATTAATGGGAGAGATATCAGTATTAGATCCGTATGTGACTGCCGCTGTGTAACAACATTTGCTGTTAAAAGAAATTAAGCAATAACCGTTGATTACAAAGTGGTACAGCACAGAATGTGATTCTTACAAATGACTACAGAACACAACAAGGATATTACTGCACTGCTGCATTACAGCTGCTGCATTATACATTTTCCATGCTATAAAAATCAACATTTATTTGCAATATCACTTTTTTTTAATGCAGGTACCAACCCTGAATATTAGCCAATACTGATATTATTCATTATATAAACTGTTAACTGTGTGTTCTTCTCATGTCCGCGTGGGTTTCCTCTGGGTGCTCCGGTTTCCTCCCATGGTCCAAAAACACACATTGTTAGTGGATCAACTGGATAAACGGTTACAGAAAATGAATGAATGAATAAACTCTTAAGCTTTGATAAGGGTTGTTGTAATTTGTTGATGATCCTAAGAGTTCATTTGTTTTTCCATTTGTGTGTGTTTTTTTTTAATATACCTGGCACAAATATATGCATTTGAGTATTGCATCAAGCCATAATTCTCTCTCACTGTATCCCACATTTTCTCATCCCATAAAAATACAGTTATTGAAACATTGGAGACTTTCTTTCATTCATTCATTTTCCATACACGTAATGCTGGACAATATGGCTAAAATTTATATCACAATATATTTCTAAATTTCAATCGATATGATATAATTCCTATATCAATATTGACAACATAAAAAGCCACATGGAAACTTCCCAGAACAACAAGAAACATGACATCATCGTCAAACATAAACTTTCTGACTTTGTCAACATTAATATTTTTAAGCTATCTTTAAAATCGAGGGCTGTGAACTGGGGCAGCACATGTAATGAATATCAGGCAATGACAGATGTATATTAAAATATTGAAAATGTGTTAAAAATCATATTTTATATTGCGATATATAATGATACTGAATTATTGTCCAGCTCTATGTACCTGTATAATGTTTCCGGGTTGTAGTGTGTCCTGAGTCTACCCGGAATCACTAGATACAAGGCAGACTGGATGGGACACCAGTCCATCACAGTGTACATGCACACAGACACACACACACAAAGTGTGACTAATATACAGGGGTTGGACAATGAAACTGAAACACCTGTCATTTTAGTGTGGGAGGTTTCATGGCTAAATTGGACCAGCCTGGTGGCCAATCTTCATTAATTACACATTGCACCAGTAAGAGCAGAGTGTGAAGGTTCAATTAGCAGAGGGTAAGAGCACAGTTTTGCTCAAAATATTGCAATGAACACAATATTATGGGTGACATACCAGAGTTCAAAAGAGGACAAATTGTTGGTGCACGTCTTGCTGGCGCATCTTTGACCAAGACAGCAAGTCTTTGTGATGTATCAAGAGCCACGGTATCCAGGGTAATGTCAGCGTACCACCAAGAAGGATGAAACACATCCAACAGGATTAACTGTGGACGCAAGAGGAAGCTGTCTGAAAGGGATGTTCGGGTGCTGACCCAGATTGTATCCAAAAAACATAAAACCACGGCTGCCCAAATCACAGCAGAATTAAATGTGCACCTCAACTCTCCTGTTTCCACTAGAAATGTCAGTCGGGAGCTCCACAGGGTCAATATACACGGCCGGGCTGCTATAGCCAAACCTTTGCTCACTCATGCCAATGCCAAACGTGAAACATGTATTGTTCTCTGATGAGTCCACCTTTACTGTTTTCCCCACATCTGGGAGAGTTATGGTGTGGAGAAGCCCCAAAGAAGCGTACCACTCAGACTGTTGCATGCCCAGAGTGAAGCATGGGGGTGGATCAGTGATGGTTTGGGCTGCCATATCATGGCATTCCCTTGGCCCAATACTTGTGCTAGATGGGCAGGTCACCGCCAAGGACTACCGAACCATTCTGGAGGACCATGTGCATCCAATGGTTCAAACATTTTATCCTGAAGGCGGTGCCGTGTATCAGGACGACAATGAACCAATACACACAGCAAGACTGCTGAAAGATTGGTTTGATGAACATGAAAGTGAAGTTGAACATCTCCCATGACCTGCACAGTTACCAGATCTAAATATTATTGAGCCACTTTGGGGGGTTTTGGAGGAGCGAGTCAGGAAACGTTTTCCTCCACCAGCATCACGTAGTGACCTGACCACTATCCTGCAAGAAGAATGGCTTAAAATCCCTCTGACCACTGTGCAGGACTTGTATATGTCATTCCCAAGACGAATTGACGCTGTACCTACTGTACCTACTAACGTGTTTTTGGACTGTGAGAGAAAACTGGAGCAACCCTAACCAAAGAACACACAAAGCTACTCATAGACTGTGAACCGAGGCAAGGCTCCTACCCACAATCCCAGGATTCACTAGCTGCATGACAGCGACACTGTTGTACCACCATGACACCCATTGGTGTTCTGGCAGTTTTACCTGGATTGGACAATCCATCCAATTTAATGTTTTAAAAGGTTAATGAGCTTAAAAATGTCCAACTTTTTTCATTCAAGGACTACTAAAAAGAAGAAAAGTAATTTGACAGGTCTTTCAAATTTTTTTCCATAATTCAATTAATCAAGTATCAGAATAGAATTTGATAAGCGGTTACAGATAATGGATGGATGGATCAGAATAGAATTTATGACGGAAAAGAACACACTGGGCACTATAAACCATTGCAATTATTATTTGACTAAGAATAACTAAAAGTGGGCAATGACGCTAAAACCATCAGGAACAAATTTACCAAAATATTTTCTTATTCCACAGAAATTAATAGAAAGCTAAAACACCACATTACATGTTCCAGTCATTCTTCTTTACCCTCTCATATACAAATACATGAATGTTAACACAACACAATACACATTGTTAACACAACATCATTTCTAGTTACATATTTTAAAATGAGGAGTAGGCCTTCAAAAGATTCTGGGACACCCTTGCGCACACACTATAACAATCAAGGGGTAAGAGTACCACTACAGAGGAATCAAACCATTAGAACCAACCTGTGGAACCTTGCAAACCAAACACAGAGAATAAGAATTCTTAGAATAAGAACAATTGGGTTTCACAACAGACACCTAAATCCAGCAATCATTTCAAGCATTCCACTAACACTGAGCTATATCTTCAAACACTTTATCCTTTTGAACTGAGGTCTACCTAATACTGGGATCTTTAACCAGGTTAACGTATAGCACTGGAACAGTCAGAGACTTACAATGTGTGTTATGAAGAGCCTTTCAAACCTGTAACATAATAAAGGGGGACGCTTGACAGAGGTTTCAGCTGAGTATTTGAGGGCTTAGTCTTATTTCTTTGAAGTGTCCAGCACAGGCTTAAATGTAGTCTTGAGCAGAGCTTTACTCAGACTTAATTCTAACCCCTTTTGCACAGCACTACAGACAGAAAAGCTTCTGTCCATTTTTCATTATCACCATCCATAAAATCTCTCACAATGCTGTTGCTTGAAAAAAGAAACTAACTACAGTACGTATTGCAATGTATGACACAGATAGCAGCTGTGCTGTGTATGTGGTAATGCACAAGCGAATTAACCCCAAACTAAGATTAACTACTTTTTCCTCCAATTCTGATGATCCAAAACTTCAAAACCATTAACTTTTGAAGTCCTATTAAAACAAAAGATGTTTTAATAAAGGGTTAAAGGGCTGTCCGCAATCCCCTCTTTTTTCTTCTTACCTCTCTTTCGCTCTCTCTCTCACATACACACATTGGTGAATATGAATGAGTGAAATGAGTCCTTATTATGATAATGTTTATCCTCACCAAGATTAGGTGTTCACCTTGAACCTTTCTCAAGGCTGAAAACAAACCAGTCTGTCAAGAGGGTTTGATTGACTCTACTGAGGTTAGGTCATAAAACATTACTGACCACTCTCTTGAAAGGCATGTAGTCCAGGGGCAAAGTAAAGGACTACAAGTTTGTCTTACACCATATTAACCAATGTCATGTTCACAGAACTTTCAGAGTCATCAGATCACTGTAACTTCTACACTACTGTTTTTTTATTTATATGCTACAAGACTGATCGGTGACATAAGAGTCATGAATTATAATTACATTTCTCACCAAGCGGAAGCCCCAACAAGTTTGTCTGGCTTCCAAAAATACTTAACATTACCACTAGAGAGGGGCCAGATCAGATCCTATATCGACCTCATTAACTTATCGGATATCGGATGGACATGGCCGATCCACTTACCAAATCATATTCTAGTATGCAGCTTGGACATACCGGGTTTGTCTGTGTTTTGTCATCCTGTTCACACAAAAATGGCATCGTACCTCACTGAAATTAGAGGTTTATGAAAACACAACGTAAAATTTGAGAATTTTTTTAAACCTCTGTAGTCAGTGTTGTTGTGTTTTAAGCAAAATGCTGCACAGCTATGTTTACGAAGAAGACTGTTAGAGACTGTTTTGCGATATCACCAGCTACATTTCACCAGGGATCTGTGCTAGTGGAAAAGCTATCAAGGACTGTAAAGTGGGTACAGCTGTGCTGAGCCAAGCCAGTATCATTTTTGGTGATGCAAAAAATGATCGGATCCCTGACTCAAAAACTAATGTAATCCAACAGTTGTGATTGAAGAGTTTTGTGATCCATTACAACATTAGCAGGCAGAGTGAAATGAAACAACATTTCTCTAGGACCATGGTGCAACTCAGAAAATGTGCACACAATACAGAGGAATAATTACAAAGGATGATAAACACAACACATGGCCAAAAAAAGATAAATAAATAAGTTAAAAAAAAAAACAGAAAAGGCAGTGTGGTTCTAGAACTGTCCTAGTGTATGCTAATGTACAGTTCACACAACTTGCATTCTCATTGGTTGTATAGCGCATTACCACACTCACTGGCAGTCACAAAACTTTAACACTACCAGATTTAGAGTCTCCAACAGGTCAAGATTTTAAGCCTGCTGGATATTTGTTGGGTATTTGCCAGACATCAGCGATCACTCACGGAGATCTCAGATTGTGTCTCTCAGGGGGTTACAGATAGCAATTGAGCAAACACTGAGAAAACACTGGTTTGGCTTCTGATTTTGTAGGCGACTTCCAAAAACATTCATTGGAAAATCATGTAGTGTGAAATCAGGCAAGATACAGGGTAACACTTTATAATACAGCCCGCGTCTTAAAGGCTAAGCACCACCTACTGGACCTCCATGAATATTTCATTATTTTCGTTACTGACATATATAAGTATGAATTAAAATGAAAATAGCAGCTTAATTTGCTTTAAAACTGACAATTTTATTAAATTGACGGAAAAACCCGAGCTCGCTACGGAAAAATTTGAAACCAACCGTGACGTCACTGGTGGACAACAGCTGAACAATGCCGCGGTAAAACACTGTTATGACTGACTGTTATGACAGTATCTAGCTAAATAACCAACATTATTCATAGCCTAGCAATAAGCTAAACTAAAATTTAGAGGTACCATTATTCTTGTAAATGTGATCAAAGTCGAACTCGAATTCATCCGACACTATAAACCTCCGTAATGCAGCTACGTAGCCGAGTATAATCTGAGCCACCGAGTTTAGCAAGTCAAGCTAACATTAACAACACCAACTAAAACAGGCGAAGTAAGTGTCCTTACCCTGTTTACCTCCATGTTACAGAGGCTCTTGAACACCTTTCGTTAGTTTCCTTACATGCTCATATTGTTGGAAAAGCGCCAGTGAAATGAGCTACAGATAACGGAGTGAGCGGATGGTCCTTTCCAAAGTGCCCATTTAAAGTTGACAAATTTAGACCATTTTCTGGATATTTTGGGATCTTTGGGCCATTTGTGCACAGATGTCCCACTGTACATTGAATTATTGCAGCCAAAAACAACACACCTTTTTCGTCATTTTGCATTAAATTAAGTGCAACTTGTAGAGTAGTTGTCCAACATCTACGTCACAGGCAGGTGACGTCTTTTAAACCTTATTCCGTGAATTAGTAAGAAATTACATGTTTTCTGACTATCAATAAACACAAGTTAGGAACTCAAATTCCACTGTATTTATTTGTTTGACACTTTCACAGAGCTGGTGCTTAGCCTTTAAAGTGTACCTACCCAGAACGTACAATGTACCTTCACGCGTTTTATGGTGTATTTTCCCGCAATTTAAAGTGTATTTACCCGGTACATACAGTGTACCTTCCCATAACTTCATTATATGCGTCAGTACATCTAAGACATTTAGATGTACTTACAGTGCATCTCCTCGCTTTTTTATGGTGTACATTCTGGCGTTTTAAGGGAAATTTACCTCATACTTAGAGTGTACCTTCACCTAACTTACGGATTCTTTATATTAATTGGTCAATATCAAATACTTACAGGTTCTTTCTAGTACTTAAATATTGGGGACTATAAGTGTAACTTCCAATATTTTACCATGTAATTTTTCTGAATTTATGGTGTACATTTTATGTAATAAGTGGGTTTTCATTAGTTGTCAGTTATAGTCATCAACTTAAAAGAAATAAACACTTGAAATACATCAGTCTGTGTGTAATGAATGAGTACAATATACAAGTGTCACTTTTTGAATGGAATTACTGAAAAAATAAACTTTTTCATGATATTCAAATTTTATGACCAGCACCTGTACTTCTCTTTTTATACGAGGGTTATATTCTACAAAATGCAGCATAATGGAATCTTTACTTAATATAGACTATCCATCCATCCATTATCTGTAACCGCTTATCCAATTTTAGGGTCGCGGGGGGTCCAGAGCCTACCTGGAATCATCGGGCGCAAGGCAGGAATACACTCTGGAGGGGCTGCCAGTCCTTCACAGGGCAACACAGACACACACACACACACACGGACACTTTTGAGTCGCCAATCCACCTGCAACGTGTGTTTTTGGACTGTGGGAGGAAACCGGAGCACCCGGAGGAAACCCACGCAGACACGGGGAGAACACACCAACTCCTCACAGACAGTCACCCAGAGCGGGAATCGAACCCACAACCTCCAGGCCCCTGGAGCTGTGTGACTGCGACACTACCTGCTCCGCCACCGTGCCGCCCTAATATAGACTAAACCCCCCATATTTTCCCCCATAACGGCTTTACAAATATATACAATATATATTTAAACAAGTGTGTTTATATTTTTATCTTTTTTAATTTTTTTTATTTTTATATTTTTTTATTTTATTTTTAATAAAATTAAGATATATCTATGAAACCCAAAAACATGTATTTATGAATGTAAGTGTATTTGTACGAACTGCAGACCGTGAGACACAGATTGGGATGTGTTCATTTGTGAATAGTGAAACATATTTGTTATTTGTGTTTAATTTGTGGATTAACATTTACATTGTGGTACAGTATTTTAAGATTAGTCTCTCTCCATAAACTAAACAGACCTTTTTAGAACTCGGCCTTATTCACAACTGTTATGCTAGCATGTAATATGACTTAGATTTTGTCTTTAAATCATTTTAAATCACTTACAGTCACAGGAGAGCTGCTGTACCGCTAAAAATAGTTTCAGAATCGGTTAAACTCAGTATTTACTCATTCACCACGCCAAATTAATCATGAGTTTGTTTGTTTTTTCCTGTAGAATAGCAACGCAGTTCTCCAGAGCTCTTAGCGACAAGGCCAAGGAAGGTTTTCATACAGTGTCTTCGTGAATTAAAAGCATAGACTGTTCCTCCGTAGATTCCGTGGTTGCGTTGGACCAATGGTTGCCGCTGGCTACACGGGGTAGGCGGGATCAGAGCAGTATATACTCGGCGGGCTCTGGACGGCTCAGGGCGGGATCAGCTTCTAGCTTGGGGTCAGACGTGATTGACACCTCTATGGACCAATGGCAGAGATTCAGACGAAAATAAACACCATGATTGGTCTGTTGCTGGGCTTGGGTGTGGGAGAGAGAGCCAGTCGACAGTAAATGCGCTCCAGGCAAAGAAAGACGCGCTGTGATCGTTAGAAAAAACTACACCTAAACCTTTATGATTTTGACAGACTAAAATTTGGGCACGTTTGTGCATAATTGCCTAATGCTGTACTGGTTCAGTTACAAAATTACACATGAAAAAAAAAAAACATTTTTGGCGCAGCAGCTTGCCTCCCCTTTCCACGTTAATTTGTTATTTTTTATTTATTTTTAAGTCAATGACTAATCAAAATTAATAAATAAAGAATCAACAGATTAGTCCACTACCAAAATAATCGTTGCAGCCCTAGTTGGCAGATTATGGTGAACAAGGTGGAGGAGAATCCAGATCAGATTCATCAAGAAATATAATGTGGCTCTGGCTGATGTGCCATGTCATGACTGCATATATGTGTGTATAACAAAAGAGAAACAATGCCTTAGCAACCACCTGGGATATGACAGCAACAACCTAGCAACATTTTAGCAGGGAACTGGGACACACCAGCAAGCACCAAGCAATACCTAACTAAAATGATTTTTGTTCATTATCATCGACCTTGCAAGGGTATAAATCCTCTGTAGCAACCACCTTGAATACCACATTAAACACCCCTATCACAAAATTCCCAATTTCCTGGGACATCAAAGCAACCACATAGAAACAATTTAAAGTCACATTAAAAAAAGAACCACAGACAGGCAAACCCAAAAAATGTTTCTCAGGACATTAGCCCAAAGAAGTTGATAAGGCCAATTTCAGAGTTTATGCATACCTGAAACTACTACCGGGGAAAAGCAACAGCTTAGCCTCACCTTTGGAACCACTTCGGCAAAATGCCTATTAATACATTACCAATCATCTGAGATATTATCCATGGGTTTGTGACACATACTTCTAAACACAAAATCCAAAACTGGTGTTTACATTGTTTTGGTTTCTTTCAAGACATTATTTTTGATTCTTTCAAGATATTAAGTTCCTGTGTTAAACTTACGCTCTAAAAGTACAGAAACCTGACTCGTTTATGAGTGAGTCTATAAATAGAGCTCTGTTTCACCAATTGTGCAAGTCAAGGATGCCAAATAGAGCCATTCTCCCTAATGAATCTAAAGTGAATACACCCAGGCTGTGCACTACTTTGAAAAAGGGACCTGACACCTATAGCCAAATATAAATATATGTACAATCCAACTTACAATACCCTAGCTGAGTGCAGAACCTGTGCAGAACTGTCTTTTAAGATTCAGACTCTTCGCTGGAAATACTTCTCACATCTCACATTTTCAGAAAAAAAAAAAAAAAATTTCAAGCCAAACCAATTTAAAACATTATCCTCGAAGAAAATGTTACACTCTCAGAGCACATGGTCACAAAGATTGGGTTATTTATCTTGTAAACAAGTTTAAAAAATGAGCTTAAAATACATGGAACAAGATGAAAATTGGTTATAAAAATACACACTGAAAGGAAAAATCATAATGACTGAAGTTTGTATAAAGTCTGCAAATGATTTTGCATTAGATATTTTGGCATAAATGCTAATATGGCTAAAAAAGGATAACAGGTTTTTCTCAATTCATTAGGAAGCAGATTTACCACTTGACAAAAGAAGCCGTGAGTTCCAGTGCTTTTAAAGTGTTCTACAAAACCAGATGATCAAAGAAAAAAACACGAGGGCAACCCATGCATAACAACCAACAGCACTAATCACTTTAAAATCCACGACAAAGTTATAACAACACCTTAACAAGGTTCTCAAATGATGTTAGCCTTGAGATGTTGACAAGCCAATGTCATTCATTCATTGCTTGTAAGCGCTTATCCAGTTCAGGGTCGTGGTGGGTCCAGAGCCTAACCGGAATCATTGGGTGCAAGGCAGGAATACACCCTGGAGGGGGCGCCAGTCCTTCACAGCAACACACACATTCACTCACACACATTTGAGTAGCCAATCCACCTATCAATGTGTGTTTTCAGACCATGGGAGGAAACCAGAGCACCCGGAGGAAACCCATGCAGACACGGGGAGAACACACCAAACTCCTCACAGACAGTCACCCGGAGCGGGTCTAGAACCCACAACCTCCAGATCCCTGAAGCAGTGTGACTGTGACACTACCTGCTGCGCCACGGTGCCGACCCAAGCGGATTTAAGTGTTCAAAAAACTTGATCTTGTACTTAGAACTTAATGGAACTTAGAAGACTATATCAAATGTTATTCTCAAGCACTGTGGGCATATCTGTACAATTTTACTGCTGGTTAATATTAAAGACATTGTAGACACCCCTTGCACATAAAACAAATTGATCCACAGCAACAGATGCATAATGTATACTGAAGAGAGCTTATGTGTTCCTTTTGGGCCGAGCTCATTCTTCTCTTATGACAAATCAGTTTCCACCAGAACTTTAGAAACTGGTCTGGAAAATCAACACTGAATTGTGATGTTTTAAATTTTTTTGGAATATACCAAAAAAATTGCAAGGTGTGAGATTTTTTTTATTATTGGAAATGCCTTCATTATTAACTTGTTAACAATTTCACCTTATGACAGTTGTGAGTTGACAAACACATTTATTTACTGTTGGTTATTAGCTGCATGTAATAATGCATGTATCTAATGTGAATTCATCTGTGTGTTTACTCTGACTCTACACAAATTTTCTGTCTTCTGTGGACAATATCAGCTCAAAGACACCCCAGCAGCGCTGCCTGTTGATCATGGCCCAGTGCACCGCCTTCACTGACCGTTTTAACAGATGGTTTTCTTGGTTGGGAAAGAGGGATTTGCATCTTGTAAAGCAGCTATTTAAATTGCATAATTTAGCTAATGACCTTGCTAGCAAAACAATCGTTACTCATCAACATAATTTTGAACAGTTAATATTTCCCTCACTTGAGCTTTTATTTGCTATAATCTACATGCCCCTATTTGCAGTGCAGATTATTCATTTTCTGTTCTGTGTTACTGTTGCATAGAGAGATGATATGAGTGAGTGTTGAGCAAAGAAAATTTATAAGGCATTCAGGGAATTAAAATATAATCCATGTGTTTGTGTGTGTGTGTGCGTAGGGTGGGGGTATTTTGTTCAAATATCTAACATCTCTTAAGCAGATTTTGCAGCAATGAATTCCCTAAAACCACTGTGTTTCATAACACCTGTTTTACGCTCTTAACACTATGGTTCTACAAGGGTTTTTTTCAAAAGGAAACAAGTCCTTAGACAGTAATAATCTATTATCTATAGTCAGATTTGTAATAAATATATACATTATCATATATGAAATTATGCACTTTAATTTCAAACTAAGTAAAAAGTTATATTTATAGCAGCAACAAGTAACATTGCCTACATCCTTAACAGTTCTTTATTGAAGGAAACAGTATATACAGACATTAAATATTTGGATATAGAAATGTCTTGTATATTTGTTTATACATGTGGTTCTTTAAAATGGTTCTATATAGCACTACAGTGGGTTCTGGTACTGTTTCTACTATCTTTTTCTTCTGATTATGAGACACTTTTTTGCTGAGTGTGTGCGTATGTGGAGTCTCGGCCAGTTCTGTGTGCTGTTATTCAACATTATAATGCCGTTACATGCAGGAAGTCTGACAAGAGGAGGATTCATTTCCGTGTTCTTTTAAGTTGAAAGTTTAGGAATCTTCCGGTATCAAATGCGAGGCTGTATTCTTTCGCTGTAAACAAAGTGAATAGCGCCCTCTGTTGGACATTTAGCAAAATAGCACTCAGGCAATTTTCAGACCGTAAACGGGCCTTTATAATTAAAATGTATGTCTTGAGATAAAGAAGTGATTAAGCGTCAGTTTTATCGTAAACGCATTTCGGGGTCTTCCTCGCTATTCTGTGAACACATAAGCATCTAAACATCTTGGTACAGTCTTTACAGTTTTTTCATATTTATTCCAGTTTTTGATTATTATTCCAGGCATTTTCCTTGAAAATCAAGGGTTTTGACCTACTTGTGAATCTCCATAATACAGCACACGATATCTCCTTATTAGTAATAGAAATCCCTCTCCACATCGACTGTGAATCCCCGTTTCATACCAATGTTGAAAAGTCAAAAATATATTACAATATCTTCATAACCTTCATGGCACAATAATGCAGTGTTGGTAGGAGGTCAATCATTTCAAAATTTGGAGTGGTCCCCCACAGGGACACATACACTGGAAGATCTCTATAATAATGGTGGTCTGTGTTCAGTCTTAGAGAGCCCCCTTTCTCTCGGCTCACTCATATCACTGATATTTTCAACTCTATAATATAATAAATGCCACCGACTTTCCCCTAGAAAGTATAGCAGCTCACAAACAATGATTTCCAACATATAAATATTTAATAGCTGATCTTTACGGTAGAATTACTGCTCAATGCACTGCTGCAATGTTCTGCAATTCACAGGTCAGTTCTTCATGAACATTAGCTCATTCTTTTCAAACCTATAATCAACGACATTGTTATTCTGGAATGGCTGCAAGAATGTCTTACCTAAGAAGTGATGTCTAATACTTTTGTCACCCTAATACTAATAAATTATTCACTGACCTATCTACTGTGAAAGTATGTCTGACCTACTGTTGTTAACTGTACCCTATGACAGATTTCACAGAATAGATAATTAGGAAAATGGTATAAAATCCTTTTCAACCTGTATTTATATACATGTGGACACCCACTTACATTTAGTGAGTTTACCTATTTTATGATGAAAATGTCATGGACAAAGTGTGTACCCACCACGAAGTGTGTGAGAGCTTGCATTAGCTTCATTGAGAAGCATGGACTGAAACGGCATTCTCTGGCATAGCTGCACCTGAGCTTACAATCATCATGATCAAATTAATATTAGAAGTGATGGATCATGATTCAACACGTTTGGGATGAAATGGAGTGGTCTCCCAATAGCAACCCAACATCACTTATATGAAGCTGAATGCAAACATATCCAAACCCTCTTATTACACACTAAAATCTTTAATTTTGTATGAAATATTTGAGCCAGGGCGGCACAGTGTCACAGCAGGTAGTGTCGCAGTCACACAGCTCCAGGGACCTGGAGGTTGTGGGGGTGACTGTCTGTGAGGAGTTTGGTGTGTTCTCCCTGTGTCTGCGTGGGTTTCCTCCGGGTGCTCCGGTTTCCTCTTACAGTCCAAAAACACACGTTGGTGGGTGGATTGGAGACTCAAAAGTGTCCGTAGGTGTGAGTGTGTGAGTGAATGTGCGAGTGTGTGTTGCCCTGTGAAGGACTGTATTTCTGCCTTGCGCCCAATGATTCCAGGTAGGCTCTGGACCCACCGCGACCCTGAACTGGATAAGCGGTTACACATTATCACCTTTATACAAAATAAACTAGACTATATGTTTTCACTTCAGTATCATTATGAACTGTGCCATAAATCCAGAGAAGAGTGCTGAGTATAAGTTGACATATCTTTAATCTCAGATAAGGCTTTTGTGATAAGGTGTGATAATCTGCCCATAAACCCAGGATGAACTCAAATAGCAGGAGGAGAGGAGAGCAGGAGGCTCAGAGCATGAGGATTTTCTCTGTAGTGTTAGCGTAGAATAACATTGATCATGTTGTTGATACTGAGTCTTTGGCTTCTTTCCGTTTCTACAGCTCTCTCTGCTCCAGCCAGAGGGCCGTGTAGCAAGGTGAGAAACAAGCTGCTGCTCGTCTCCTTCGATGGGTTCAGGTGGGACTATGACCGAGATGTGGACATCCCAAATCTGGACAGAATGGTTGAGGATGGAGTGAAAGCTACTTATGTCAACCCACCATATTTAACCATCACCAGCCCTACACACTTCACTCTGCTAACCGGTGAGAAAATACACACTCAAGACAGGTAGCCCAGAAAAGATCATTGTAAATGGTAGCTAGACTTTCATGCATTCATTCATTATCTGTAGGCGCTTATCCAGTTCAGGGTCGCGGTGGGTCCAGAACCTACCTGGAATGACTGGGCGCAAGGCGGGAATACACCCTGGAGGGGGGGTAGCTAGACTTCAAGGAGTTAATTCACTGAAGCTGATTTTATGAAAAATGACAAAAATTATAATAATAATTACCTGCTTCAAAACCATATATATAATTTTAGTCTTGATTTGTTCTCTATAGAGGATTTATTATCTACAGTTACCACAGGAGAGGCCTACAAATTGCCAAATGACAATACACTGATATACAAAAATATATAAAAAAATCACTACTTAGTGTAAGCTTTTTTCTTTTATTTCCCTGAGGCCATTAACATTGATCTTTTAAATGCAATTTCATTAGGTGAAATAATGCGCAGTATAGTATATCAAATATACTATATACAGTATGTCAAATATCTTGCAATATGTATCACCAGGACGTTACATTGAGAACCATGGTGTGATCCACAACATATGGTTCAACACCACCACGCAGGAGAAGAAGCAATACTACATGGCACAGTTTGTTGATGAATACTGGGACAATGGCAGCCTACCAATATGGATAACAGCTCAAAGACAGGTAAGATAAAACAGCTTATTTATAATATAAATATAAAATGCGATTCAAATCTCTTTTTCATGTCTTCATTGTGCACCCTAGTAGGTGTAATAGCTTTGATCTTTAACTAGATCTTTGATTTAAAACTCCTCTAAACTCTAACCAAAAGTGAGAATCCCTACTTCACAGTTTGGCTGTGTGCCTTGATTCAGGGTCCACTAATCACTACTAGCGCATTCACAGTTCACATCCACTAATTGCACATTGGCAGGCACAGTGGCACCTCAGGTAGTGTCACAGTCACACAGCTCCAGGGTCCTGGGGTTGTGGGTTTAAGTCCCACTCCGGGTGACTGTCTGAGAAGTGTTTGGTGTGTTCTCCATGTGGGTGTCCTCTGGATGTTCTAGTTTCCTCCATGGTCCAAAAACACATTGGTAGGAGAATTGACTACTCAGAAGTATCTACATGTGTGAGTGAGTGTCACATTTTGAATGACTGGCTCCCCCTCCAGGATGTGTTCCTTGTACCCAGTGATTCCTGGTAGGCTCCAGACTTCCACCCTGAACTGGATAAACAGTTACAGACAACGAATTAACATTCATTCAAATTCACATTTGAAGTTGCTACATTTGTGTAGTGCTGTACAGTGTCCAATGGATGCTCAACGGTACATAGGCAGTCCTTATTATTGAACCCTGCAACTTATGGTGGGATTCTCTGGAGCAGCTGAAAATAAGCTTAAGTTTACCAAGCTCAGTGCCAAGCTTTAGATAAAGAATTGTAAATCTCTGAGCACTGGGGTGTGAGGCAGAGCTAATCTTCCTACATCTTCTTACCTCATTAATGTTCTCATAGCTGAATACCATCAAATCCTTAAAGAAATGCTCCAACATCTAGCATGATGTTTTCCCAGAAGAGTAGAAGCTGTTATTGCAGCAAAGGGGGATACAATGCCTATTAATACCCTTAATTCCAGGAGAAATGTTGGATAACCAGATGTTCATAATATATTTTTTATATAAGTGTTATTAAAGAGAGATTATGGCAGATTGCTACACCCTCCAAATAAAGGTGCAATGATTTTATGGTTTTATTCTATAATTTGAGGGAAATAAAATGAAAAGCAATAAAGTCATTATTGTGACATACACAAAGTAGTACATCAGCAAAAATATTGGCATTAAAAATAAAAATGCATTTAGTAATATATACAAATACATTATATAACTACATTATATATTCACTTACTAATATATTTTACCAGTGTATGATCATATATTTTATGTTACCACAGTTCTTCAGGCCTGTTTCTCCTAAAGTGTCATGTTATATATCCTCATGTTAACCTCACTGATTCTCTGAAATTCTCTCAGGGTCTGAAAACAGGCTCCTTACATTTCCCCGGCACTGCTGCCTCCTATCAGAGTGAGAATATACAAATGCGCCAGGTGGAACCTCGGTATTATGACCACTCCAATGAGACAGACTGGAGGGAGAATGTGGATAAGGTCATGAGGGACTGGTTTAAAACACAGGACCTGGACTTTGTCTCGCTATATTTTGGTGAACCGGATGAAACTGGACACAAACATGGCCCAGACTCACCAGAGCGTCGTGATGCAGTCAGAAAAGTGGACCGCACCGTGGGCTACATAAGGGAAATGGCTAAGGCACATGGCCTTTCTGACCACTTAAACATCATCATCACGGCTGACCATGGTATGACCACTGTGCTAAGAGGGAATGAAGTCAATGAAATCACCCTGTCCAAAATTCCAGGCTTCTCCTTTAGGGATATTCAGTTCCAGTTGCTGGACTATGGCCCTAGCGGGATGCTTTTGCCTAAAGAGGGCATGCTGGAGAAAGTGTATCGTGCCCTGAAAGGTGCCCACCCTAACCTGCATGTCTATAAGAAGGAAGACATGCCTGCCCGCTTTCATTATTTCAATCATCCACGCATTTTACCCATCATTCTTTATGCTGACCCAGGATATGTGCTCAATGGGGTGAGTTTTTCCCATGTATTTTACAGAAAAGTTAAATACAAAAGTTCTGCTGCACAATGTAAATGGAACTAAACATCAAATATAATGTATGTAAATCTTTATTTCCACACACTAAAGGAAAAACATGGGTTTTTCACACAGCTCCAGGGACCTGGAGGTTGTGGGTTCTAGTCCCGCTCCGGGTGACTGTCTGTGAGGAGTTTGGTGTGGTCTCCCTGTGTCCTCGTAGGTTTTCTCCGTGTGCTCCAGTTTCCTCCCACAGTCCAAAAATACATGTCGGTAGGTGGATTGGCAACTCAAAAGTGTCCATAGGTGTGAGTGTGTGAGTGAATGTGTCAGTGTGTGTCGCCCTATAAAGGACAGGCGCCCCTTGCAGGGTGTGTTCACGCCTTACGCCGAGTGATTCGGTAGGCTCTGGACCCACCGCGGCCATGAACTGGATAAGCGGTTACAGACAATGAATGAATAAGGGCATTACTAAAATGTCCTAAATAATTCTAGAAAAGATCTATACATTCAGAAATTGAATGCACACTAAGCATTAAACAATGGGAAGTTAGATTTAATTTTGGATCTTTTCAATTGACCCATTTATCATTGTCCAATAAAGTAAGAATAATTTACATAATTAATAATACATAACTCGCTCATTATTATTATTATTATTATTATTATTAATATTATTGTTATTATTATTATTTCCTAGCTTTTACCTGTTCAGTCCAATAAAGGAGAACATGGCTTTGATAACAAGTTCTTAGACATGAAGCCTTTCTTCCGGGCAGTGGGGCCTGATTTTCACCGGAATCTGGTGGTGGGACCATTCGAAACAGTAAACATTTACCCCTTAATGTGTCACCTGCTTGGAATATTGCCTGAAATCAATGATGGCTCCCTGGACAACACCAGACACCTTCTTCTCTCTGCAGGGGAATCATGTGACCTCAAAGGTAGGTTTGGACTGATTTAAAATCTCTTTCACTCCAGTCTGAATCAGCAATAAAAAACAAGGCTTAGATTGAATAGGAGGTTTGAATTTACAGTGAATTTATTTCTAGGCAGAGGGTCTCCTCTGTTGCATAAGCCCTTGAACCTTGGTTTCATCAGATAACACGAGTCTCGTGAGAAGATATGGTATCTTGCTGCTGGATTGTGTAATAGTGTGATTTGTAGATTGCCTAAGTATACACAAGTTTACTGCATGGCCAATGTTTTAACAATACAACCTCATCCAGTGGCACACAAATATAAAATCTGAGTATTGTTAAGGTTTTTGTTCCCCGTTTCCAAAGCAACAGCCTCTAGTCTTGGATCACGGTGCCATAAAATAACATTAACATTAGTGGATCGCCCAGGGAATGCAGCTCCACTGCTCCACAGCACAATTCTACAGGGCTCTATACCCCACCAGACATCATTTGGCACTGGGGATGTTGACCGTATGCTCCAGAGCGTCATAATTTATTTCCTACTTGATGGAGATTATTTAAGATGTTGGTGCACAGCTGAACATCTCTGTCCACACTGGATCCACCTTAAAGTAGATACATAGACCTTACCTTGTTATAAGATGTCACCTTTTTTATACATACAGTGTACCACTGAATAATTTATATCTAGCCATGAACTTCATAGCTAAATTATTACCACTGTGTTTTGTTTCATCAGAATCACAACAGATGAGCCTCTTCATTGGCCTCTCCACAGCAGCTTTTTTTCTGGTCATTGTCTTCATCATAGTTATATCCTACAACATCTACAGACACCAAAGGGCCAGCAAAAGGTGAAGCAGATTACAAATTTACATGCACCATTCACATTTATCATTACATACAGACAGTGACTGTCCTTTCAATATCTGCTCTTGTTTCTGTAGGTCTGCCACCAAAGGAAAAGTTGAGGATAATATCAGCTTAAAGCAGGCTGCACTGTGATTAGCATTTAATTACATGGTTTTTGTCATACACGATTTTCAGATTTTTTTTTTTCATTTTCATAATAATGCAGCAAAACGAGGACACCATATGTCGATGGATTTCCTGCAATCTGCCTGATAAATTGGGCTATTACTGTTATTGCTCACAATTAATGAAATGAGTAGATTGCTCTGTTTACTCAGCATGTCACACCATCATTTTTGTGCAGACTTTGAAGCTACTTTGAGCTATTGCACTACAACTGATAATTATGTCTAGGTTCTGCATTAATATTTAAATGCCACACGTTGCTCATTTAATACTGAACATTTGCAAGCTAATTTTTAAAAAGCAAAACAAAGGAAAGTCTGTGTGGGTGAATGTCTGTGGATGAAACAGTTGAAGACCGACTTTGTTACCATAACATAAATCTCACGTTGAAGTGAATGGGATTCTGGGTTCTGCTTCTCTACCGCCATCTAGCGAAGACAGTACACACGACATCAGACCTACAGAAGTAAGACCTGAATAATGGGAAGTAAAATTCAACAATGGAAATGAAATATCATCACAAGTGATCCATAGACAAACAGGAGTCAAATGCACACGGCCCACACTGTATCACTGAGAGCTGGCAAAACAGAGAGGGAGATGTGAAAAGTAAGACTAAATGACTGACAGGAGTTATCATTATACAAAGCTGCAGATTCAATGATTTATGGTGAAACCTTGTCCAGTCATGTGGAATTTTCCCAAAATAAGTTTGTGTAAACAGCTCATGACAAAGAGGCACTCAGAGCCGGCTGGTATGCATAAACAGTTTGAACAGTGTGCTGCAGTGTAACCCCCTTTACACACACACACATTCAGTCACCCGCCAGAGCAGAACAGAGTCAGTCTGGAAATGTGGAGTCTCCCCCCTGGCACACGCACCAGACTCCAATCCATCTTCCAGCGCAATAACATCTCCCTCTCTCTCTCTCTCTTTCTCTCCTGTGAACACTCCACTCTGTTGGTTCATCCCAAGTCTGTAGACAAGATCTTCTCACATCTACACTCCTGGATATCTCTTCAGTCTCTTCTCTCAAATCACAACTTAAAATCTGTTTCTTTTCTGTGTGCTACACTGCCTTTTTTGTCCTTGTGTGTGTGTGTTTTTATTGTATGTTAACTAGGGTGACCAGATCTGAGATGGTGAAAAAGAGGACACGTCTCGTCATGTGTGCTTTTAGGTCCTTTACACCTTTATTTGCTACACACAACATGGGAGTTTCTTTTTTTAATTCATCCGAGAACTTACATTTACGTTTCGGCATAGCTGCTCGAGATGAGGGTGGGTACATGGGCTTAGCCTGACGTAAACAAGGACTACTGACGTGCAGACTGACCAATTAAATGTTTACAGAGAAGGTTATCGACCAATAACGGTAGCTCTACAGTCAGACCGTCCAATCAGAAGATTTTAGGCTACTTCACCACGCGCCCTTCTCACTCGAGCGAACCAATCGGAGTAGGGGAGGGCGGGACTAGTTTGTGAACTAAACCCTTCTCGAAATTCTATGTAAGCTCTAGAAAAACAAAATGCCGGACGTTTGTGAAATTCTGGCCGGATGTTTTTTTAAGTCTAAAAAAGAGGACATGTCCGGGTAAAAGAGAACGTCTGGTCACCCTAATGTTAACTTTTGTCTATGAACCCTGTAACACTGTAAAAATGTGACTTTACAGATGGAGTATTGCACTGTAAAATATATAAAAATGGCTGTAGAGTTACAGCATTAATATATCCACAATCTGTATAAACCTGTATTCAGTTCCTAATCAAACCAGCAACAAGCTGCATGATTTTTAGAAGATAATTTAGAACAGATATAAAGCAATCCACATGTGTTTTTCTACAGTGGTCCAGTTGTGAGAAGACAATGCACAACAGACAAATTTATCTTGTCACAACATTCCCTGCTTTAGATAGGTTCAGCATAAGAAGTGCTTTGACAAGTGATGCCCATTGCAAAACAGTTTTATACCGATTTTAAAATAATGACATACCCTGTATTTTTACCAGAGATTTACCATAAAATCACAGCAATTATATTCAGTGTGATTTTTTTCTTCATCCCTATATTAACTGCCTAGTGCAATGACATCATATTGGTTCAGTGAAGCCACTTTTGAATGTTCCTGTATTTGATAGCCTGTTAATAAACACATTTTGACCACAACAGTCTGAGATTTCTAGCTGTGTGCTGCTATTTCTTTACTGTACCTGTAGCCCACTGGAAGAATTCCCCTGTATTGCTTTTATCTGAGCTGGTTTAGCAGTGTTTGCAGTGGCAGATCACAGGTTTGTGTTAACTGTCTTTGTAAAGCTGTTATGACTGTGCAGTCTGCCACTGAGCATCATAACGTAAACAAAAGGGAATTTCACTCTGAAGCCCTGGATAAAGGAGCAGCACTTTTACACTATGACAACAATCCAACACCAGACTGGGACACGCTAATACTCTCCCGCACCATCCATCAAGTCCACAGAGGACACGTCAAACACTCCCATTCTCTGCAGCCTCTCTCTATCTCCCTCTTCTCCTTCTCATTCTGTATGCTTTAAATGTACAGTGTAAAGTTGATTGTGAGAAGTCAGGTACTAGTAAGACTACAAAAACTTGGTCCAGCCTGCATGGTTCAGAAGGATGTTAGATATTTTGTGTGTTTGAGGCAATGTCCCTTAACATTTAGAAACTCTTTTACTGTGGCCTTGGAGGACATATGCCTTCCCTACAGAAGAGTAACTTTTGATATATAAAAAATTTCCATATGAAAAAACATTTTTGTAGTTCAAGAATAACTACAGTAAAGGCTGAAAAATGCTGCACAGTATCTGCTGTTCTTTGTTATTTTGTTAGCCCCATTTTCACCTTGTCCCTCTATAGTCAGGACCTACAAAAAGCTGGTATAATGATAAGTCTCAGCACTGAAAGTGACTCTGATATGGTGGTGGTGCGTTATTGTGTGTTCTGCTAGTAACAGCGGATCAGATACAGCAGCGCTGCCAGAATTTAAAACTCTGCTGGACTCGCCTTGCCAAATATATCCAGCCAACAGCGTCCTGACAGCAGTGTCCAGGGACCACTGATGAAAGACTAAAACAAAACCAACACAAACTATAGCAACAGATGTGCTACTATTACTTATTTTACATCTACAAGGCGGATCAATGAGGTAGGTGTGTCTAACCGAGTGGACAGTGAGCAGGCACAATGTTTAAAACTCCAGCCGAACAGCTGTGTCTGATTAGTCCATAGACATACCACCACATGCAATGCTGAGAATGTCCAGTGTTTTACAGTGTAATTGCAGAAATACTAAGAGCACCTATAGAGTAAGTGGAGCTGATTAAATGGAAATGAGTGTATGATATTTATGTTTGCAATATTAGAGCATACAATTGTTCAGACCCAATAGAGGACACTCAGTGCCTACTCAATGGAGTCTTATACCAATTAAAATAAATATATAAATAAATACATAATAATAATAATCCATCACATTTGTATTAATGTCATCTTCCACACAATGATTGACTGCAAATACATACACAACGTTCTGTGTTAACAGATACGTTACAACCAGATTTACCAGTCAAAGCTCTCTTGTCATTTTTACAGTCAAAACAAAGTAAACAAATGGCAGCGGAACCGCTCAGCTTACTTGTGGATAAGCACGAAACCAAGCAGTGAAAACATGGAACAACAATGATGTATCGAAATACTGTTTGCATGCTTGTGTTTATCTGGTTTAGAAGCTTAACTGGTTACGGTTTTCATTGCTTATCAGATTTACATACATGGGATAGTGCTTACGTTGCATAAGCTGTGTGCTTTTACAGTCCCTGGGAATCCTTGTGAATTGGCCTAGATGAGGTTTGAAACCATGCAAACTATTTCACAGGAACCGGCCAGGATGCTTTGGTGGTCTTGGTCAAGCACCATGTCTGCCAGAGGCCTTGTCCAGCAAGGGCAGACAAGAAGCGTGTCGCCTTGCAGTGGGGTGAGAGCTCAGAGGGGCGTGTGACGACAGATTTACTCAGAGCGACCGACACAGAGACGTACCTGTCAATGAGGTGTCACTGCACAAAGGGGCCAGGAGAGGCTTTTTTTCTGCAGCTGAAACGCCATGGAAAAAGTGACTCAACACCTCCACATCTCAGCCTGAGAGCCCAGTTCCGCCCCCGACTGTCCCGCCCATGCAGTTATGGCGAGGCATTCCTTTGAGCTGAAACAAGGCGTTAATCCGTGATAACTTTTCCCCATGCCAACATGTGGGTGCACGTCTCTCTCTGCAGCCTGCCTGCCCCTCGTCTGCCAGCCTGAATAACTCTAGCATAGCTGCAAGATTTAGGAGGTAATATCAACTACATGCGTATGGGGGAAGGTGGAGGGGAGGATGTGTGGGGATGGCTTCAATAGAAGGCTATAAATCTGCTGTTTCTATTGTGATGGACACATGACTAAAATCCTTTGTACCAGGGAGTCCTTGAAAAAGACTTTAATGTGGCTGAACTTACTCGTGTGGCCCATAAGGTATGCTATTCAATTGAGACACCATTATACTGCTAGCTAGCTATGAAGTTTAAAAAAAAAAAAGTCTTTCAAATCCCAAGTTTTTTTTTCTCTCTTGCCCTTGCTTTCTTTTCCACAAAGGGCCAAGATCTGAATAGGATAATCAGAGACACATTTTCAAACTCAAGCATTTCCAAATAATCCCTTAGAGATGGCTGATTTTATGGCCCATAGATTGGCACATCAGCAGCGGTAATCGGAGACTTCCAGTCTTCTTATTCTGGCACTTAAGATAATTGTAGTTCACTCAGTGTCTTTTCTTATTACTTTCATCTCCTTCGTCTTGTTTCTCGGCATGTGCATCAGTTTCTCACAAGGCAGAGCCCCTTTTCACCATGGTCCGAACAGATCGGTCACATTCTTATGCTAAAGCTTAGCTGTTTCTCTACAATCCCTCTGCTTGGAACACTGATGTGTCATGGATTTGACCTGTCGGGTCACAGTAACGCTTGATTGCTGCTGAAACAGAAACCTATTGGCTGCTCTAGTTAGTGTTTGATGAAGTGGAATAGTTTGAAGTAGGTTTATAGCTTTCAAAAACATGGCCTTGTAAACCCTGTAAAACAAAGTGTCTAAATGTGTTTCATGAAAATTTCATGAACGTGTGTCTGACGCAACGCAAGAAAGATAATACTACTCACTTCTAAGTTCTACTCACACTTCTCCCTCATCCAGTGTCTGTAACCAGTCAAGAAATGCCCCAAGGTGACCTCTGTGATCTGTTTGATTTGTTAAATACAGTGACTGAGAGATGTCTGTCTTTCTTGAGACACACATTCAGAAAATGCATGAAACGCATTAGGAATAACTGTTTTATAGAGCTTACAAGGCTGGATTTTGAACATTGGAGCAGACATGATGTAAAGGTTAGATAAGCTTGAGACCAGGTTGCCAGTTTGATCGCAGTGAGTGCCAGGAAAGTTTGGCGGGGGGCAGGGGAAATGAAGGAAAAGCGCTATCTCCTCCCTGAATCTTAACTGGTGAGGTGCCCTTGATCAAGGCACCTATCCTCCATCTGCTCCCCGAGTACAAGGATGGCTGACTGCCACTCTGTGTTTGCACTATGTCTTTTGTGCTTGTGTGTGTGTGTGTTACTGCCATGACTGGTTTAAATGGCTGTGTTGTAATGCAGTTCAGTGACAATAAAAACACATTTATGTTTATGCTTTATGTTTACTAATGAACTAATGCATGCACTGGATGAAAAGAAAGCTGGAAGACTTGGTGAAAAATGATCAATTCTCATTCTTCATCCAGTTTAATTCAGAGATGATCCACTAGAGGGCACATTGTCCCTGGCATTGATAGCAAAAGTAAATGTATATTTATGTCATAAAAGTTACTAATGAGTGCAGCATGAACACAAGAGTGAAGATACAGCTATATATACTTTTAAAAATAAATAAAAACAAGGTGTGTTAAAAACTTCTTTGCATTTTACCTCAGGAAAACATCTGAAATCCCTAAAGAATCATGTTTGTGAATGTGATGTGAATCTTTCTGAAGCACACTATATTTAGACATCCCTTATAATTAGTGAATTCTGTTAAGTCAGCCTAAGATCGCTGAACCCAGTTCAAAGAGCCAGCTGGAGCATTGGGCTGTGCTGCAGGGGACCTAACTTCCCTGGGGCAATGAAATGCCATTAATATATTAGCATTTTGCAGTTAGAGCGGCGTTTGAGATCCAAAACTGAACATCTAACTTCAAAGCCTGACCTCACTGATGTTCCTGTGGTTGATTGCCATTAAATCCTCGTGAACAAATCTAGTCTTAACTCTTCTCAAAAGATTCAAAGCTGTGGCCACAGCAAAAAGTTTTAAATTACCTATTAATTCCTGTAAGTTTATGACAATGTGTTCTTCTAGGACATCGATCAAAGAACCCCGTCTGATACCTTTAAGAGTGTAATTTATTAAATGTTATTTGAGTCAAAACCAGACTGTCCATATGAGCTAAAACTGCTGGTATATTACTATATAAGTCCCTATCCCTGTTCACTACCCCTACTCGTATCCCTATGAATATAAACAGCTATACTAAGAATGAACTGTGACAATATTAGTAACTTCCACACTATTACAATAACACAAAACGTTTACTGTTGTTTATTTTATGTCTTTTAACAGCTCAGGACTGTAATTTCCTTTTGACAAATTTGAATTTATTGCTTACAGGACAGATGGAAACATGTGGAGGGTGTCAGAAAGTTTTGAGGGTTAGCATCACACTAGTAAAACCACAGAGAGAGACGGTTCTAAAGTGTGAGACGTCTTATTGGTTTTGTTGGCTATGATACACTTGGGGATAAGTAGGAGATTAAAAAAAGATATATTATCTTTGAAATTTGGATAAGTAATTCTTATACTGCCGCTATCCATCAAAAACATGACACATGTTTATTTTGGAAGGCATGCGATGCAGACTGAAGGTGCCAGCATTCTTTATGACTATCCACATCTTCCACATCTTCCATTACTCCTCTGAGCAAACTGAGAAAAAGAGCACTGTCCCAGAATGTATAATCATAAGTCTGCATACACAAGTATTTTACAAAGTGCTCCATCATTTTTGTAGAAGCATTTAATTTTACACAATCATGGACAGACATATAAACTCGCATTCCCTCACACATACTCACATATAGCACAGACAGGCTGATATGTGCACACACACGAGTGGCGCCACAGTCTGCTGGGTGCATTTATTATGGATCAGGTCTGCCAATACTTTCAACACCAGTCCAACCTCCTTCAACCAACTACAGGCTGATACGTGATGGATCTCACTCCTCCACAGACGATCGATGCAGGACAGACAGTTCCCATGTCTCCTCTGCCAGTCCTGGCGTCCAACAGGCCTCTCAATCCAGCTCCTAAATCATCCCACTGATGAGTCTGGACAGGGAATAGAGCAACTCAAGATTTAGCTCTTTCGACTGACACAGTGTTTGAGTGTACAACAGATTTCCCCTTCGTGCTAATGTTCATTAGTCTGAAAATACAGGGCTTTATTTAATTCCCAGGTGTATCACATCCTTAATTCATAAAGGGCATCTTCACTAAGATTCACTAACTGATCCATTTCGAGTTGTTTGAAGGTAAACGGGTGTATTTTAAAGTAACTGATGCAGGAACCAAGGATTACAACGTCAACACTGTATAAACAGCCATTTTATTTATTACCCAAACCACGTGCGATTTTTATAAATGTTATGTTGAAAAACAGTGGCAAATCAGCAAACTTCTGCTTTTTTGTAACTCTCTAGAACAGAGCATTCCACATCAAACCACTATGAATGACTTTGTTTATACCCCAAACACTGAATTTTCCAGATATTTTGAAAAATAATCTGTTAAGTTAAAACGTTAGGAGTGGGAGCTTGGACACACTGACCACTCCATTTACGTCGTTAAACTTGTATTCCTTGTACTTGATGCCTGAGGTATTTCACAAACAACTATAGCTGGATTTCAGATCCCTACCCAACCTGGCTCCATTTAAAGACCATTTGATGAGAAAACAATGTTAAAGATGAGTGTCCAATGACAGTTGCAAGCACTGAAATTTATGTTACCCTGGAATCTTATTAACTGAGCACAAAATGCTTTGCCTGCCAGTGCTATAGAAACAATCCTTCTAGTACACAGAGGACTAGGTGGAACAATGGATCACAGCCCACACAGGCCTGGCCACTGGGAGAAAATTACAGGGGGATGCTGCCAATTTCTGCTGCCATAAGCCAGGGAGAACAAAAGGAGATGAAGCTTGTGGTTCGATTAAGCCGCAATTGACTCAAGCATTTGAAGGCTTTTAGATTTACACAGCATTTTCGAAGAGTAGGAACAGAACAGAATTCTTGAGCTCAGCACAATAGTAATTCTGGGTTTTTACATATATCCCTGCTTATCACACTCCTGATGAAAAACTATTAGCCATACAATCAGTATGACAAGCAGAGAAACTTTAAACAATAGAGGAAAACAGAATTTTCCACACTAGTATGTAAACATCGTTCAAGTTACATAACACGCCATTCCCTCAAAGGCCCTGCAGACCGTATACAGCATCTAACTACAACAGCACACTTCACACTCTTCAATTTCTGAGATATCTCTAAAGCCCCATATGTTCACATAAGTCTGCCTATTAAGCCTACTGTAGTTTTGCTCCACCAATTCTATCTGAAATTATAGTGTTTCAGCCCGGATTGTTTTTTAAATCAACATGTATTTGCATATATCGGTCTTAAAAGTAACAAAAACAGCTTGTTGAATTTTAAAGGATAAATATTGCATGTAGAAATCACTTATGACTGTTTTCAGTGCATAAGACCACACAAATATCATAAGTGTTTCTCTGGGATAAATGGAAATGCACACACATTTTAAAATATGGGCCTTTAAACTGTTTTCCAGAGTTAACTTTATGTGCAAGCCAAGACCCATTAAGGAAAGTTACATTTTAAAAAGTGTAAGTAGCCTCTGATAATGTCATAAATCTCCAGTCTGAGAATGACCTTATATTAGGCATAAAATCTGCTGGGGCTTTTTCATGTGATTAGAGTAAAAACTGAATCCATATCATTCTTTCTGTTTGTGGCAGTACACATGTTAAAGGCATACATTCTTGTCATAAACAACATGTTCATTCATTAGGTATGGAGGTTCTCATGTATAGAGCCAGGTTTATCTCATGGTATGAATTGCACCACTGTGTTAGAAATGTCACTTTTGAATCAGACAGAGTGCAATCTGATCTACAGCCAAGAGTATTGCAAAAAACATCTGAGTAACAGAATGATTCCGACACCTGATTCATATTCTCTCTGTCCATCTTTCTCTTCTTCACCATATTCTGACAATATATTCCAGCCTTATGAAATACATTTCACAAATCACACAGAGCAAAGCTGAATAAAGTTGTCTTTTCCTGGCAGGACTGAACGCATCATTCCTCATTTCCTCCAGCAGATTTCTCTGCTGAATGCAAGTTTGACGTTTATTTCACGGTGAAGTTTTAGCATTCTGTTCTTTATCGTATTTTCAATCTGAAAGAGAGGAATCTGACCTGCTCCAGACTTGAGCAGTTACATAACATGATACAGAATAGTTCTGTAATGACTTACTTACATGAAACATACCATTTATGGATGTCTTTTATGATTTGTGTATTATAATTGATTCAAACTACCTTATACTGTACTGTTTATATGTGCTATAAAATAGTTAGATCAGCTATTCCTTAAAGTCCATAGGACTTTGGTCAATGTGTGTGTGTGTGTTGCCCTATGAAGGACTGGCGCCCCCTCCAGGTTGTGTTTCTGCTGTGTGCTCAGTGATTCCTGGTAGGCTCCGGACCCACCTTGACCCTGAACTGAATAAGCAGTTATAGACAATAAATTAATTAATACCTGGAATCATTGAGCGCAAGACGGGAATACACCCTGGAGTCCAATCCTTCACAGGGCAACACAGACACACACACACACATTCACTCACATCTACGGACACTTTTGAGTCGCCAATCCACCTACCAACATGTGTTTTCGGACTGTGGGAGGAAACTGGAGCACCCGGAGGAAACCCACACAGACACAGGGAGAACACACCAACTCCTCACCTGGAGCGGGAATTGAACCCACACCCTCCAGGCCCCTGGACTGCGTGTGACTGCGACACTAGCTGCTGCGCCACCGTGCAGCCCCCACGGTTCTATCTATATTATATGTCCAAAATTATGTAATACAACCCCATATTAGAAAAAGTTGGGACAGTAAGGAAAATGCTAATCTAATAAGACTGTGTTACATTTACTTTTATTGCATTGCAGACACTATGAAGCAAAGGTATTTAATTATTTGGTTTTGACTGATCAACTTCTTTTCATTTGTTTATATACAACCAGTCTTGCATCTTCAGAGCTGCATCACATTAAAAAACGATGTGACAGTAAAGCATTTTCCAATTTGTAATGCTGCCAATCCTTCACACTGCACTTAAAAAAAATTTAGTCATGGAGGACACCAAGTGCTGAAGTGTTTCAGGTGTTCTGTCCTCTTCTGTCTTCAAACACATCTTAAGGTGTGCAACAGTATGGGGATGTCACTGTAATTTTTATGAACTTCCCTACAGATTCTCTATTTTGGACAGGTCAGGACTGCAGGCATGCCAGTCCAGTACCTGGATCATCATCTTCTGCAGCCATGCCTTTGTCATGTGTGCAGTATGTGGGTTTGCATTGTCCTGCTGAAAACTTCAATGACGTTCCTGGACAGGATGTCGTCTTGAAGGCAACATATGTTACTCTAAGATCTTAGTGTGCTTCTCACACTAAGTCTGCACATCAGCTTTGTGTCAGTATACCCAATGCCAAAAGAGGGCTAGAGGGCTAGAGGGCAACAAAACTCCAAGCACTGGTCTGCAGAACAGTGGCACTGGGTCTCTGGAGAGGTGCATTCCATCCAGTACCTCTGGGAAGGATTGAAGATAAATTTTTGGTCCAAATCGAATCATCCAACATTACTTCCTGAACTTAATGCAATATTCACAAAAACGTTACATAGGCGTAAAGCATTACCAGAATAATACAAGCCGATACTGCAGCAAAACACAACAAAGTCATAATAAAGTCCTTATTAAAACCCTTGATTTAAGTGGAACTTTTGCAGATGTTCACAAACCTTTGACTATATAGTGTATTAAATGTTCAAAAAGACAACCAACCATACACAAGTGCTTTGCCAAAGAAAAGAGCTTAAGCCAGGTTGATGGTCAAGTGCCCAAATCTAGTGAAGGGTCATACTGACCATTAAAATACAACTGTCAGCCTCTTTAATATAGCCCTACACACAGTAAGACTGCCCTGAAATATTCCAATGAGATGACAGCATCAAGGTAAGCAGCATGAAGCCTCAGTAAAGGCAGCCATTTTAATGGAACTTTAATATAGCTAACAATTACCAAAATGGAACCTTATAAATTGTGTTCTGTCACTACACAGCAAATTAAACTAAGTGTACAATATAGAGAAAACTGGTTATTATATTCAAACACGATAATAAAGCACTTTGTTGTTACATAGCAGGGGTGTACCACACATACTTTGCAAATTACTGAGCAATACAACCAATTTCACTTTACAAATTCACTGAATATGATGGAAGACAAGAACTGCTTCATTGTAAAGAGCATGGAATGAAGAACGTGTCAGCCTACGGCTTATGCTGATGAATGTCTTTCACTGACAACATCATGTCTTTAAATCGAGGCTATAATTAAGTTTTTCTCAACATGATGCTCTTAAAATACATTCCATTCTCATAAAATAACAATGTTGCAAATCAAAGGGTGAAATGTTGAATAAAGTTGTTTTTTTTCTGGGAGTACTGAACACGTCATTCCTCATTTCCTGCTTAACCAGAGGGATGTGAATTTCTCTCACTGAATGTGAAATAGATGTCTATTTTTGCAAGATGTAGCATTCTGTTCTTTATCCTCAGCGAGCTTTGTCCTTTCAACGACATTTGTCCTTGGAACATGTTCAGACCTCCCCATGACGCAAGCGCTGCTCTTCTGTGAGTGAGGTGACTCAAAGGCCTGGAAATGAAAGAGCCATGTACACCATCATAGCAAATACATTGTTGTAGGTCATTGGCTTGAGAGGAATTTGGCATAGATTTGGTAAAGAAATATGCAAGCAGTTGATGGAGTGGATTTGACTGCTCAAACACAACAACATGAGACATACTCTTGTTTGAGGACCCCTACAACTGGTACACACATTCCAGCAGAAAAGATATTTATTGGACAGGTTACTGAGGAACAAACATCAGCAATTTGAATCGGTTTTACTGGCAAGTAATGGCTGGGAAATGCCAATTGGAAACTTTAAAGGCAGTGAGTATTTACGGCTCTGGCTTAGGCAACAGGGAAATTGTGGGTGGCCAAGCAAGCCTTCCTCGTGGCTGGGGTGCTGTGACTGACACCTGATTGTTAGCAATTCTGGATAGTTGCCAGTGCTTGGGTGGCAGGCTGCAGTTTAATGATACAGAGCTTTCTTTTATTTAACAAGGAATGAGATGAACTGAAGATGCAGCTTCTGAGTGTTTAGGATAGAGTCTCTAATGATATCTTTGCTGCAAATGATCCATCTTACCTTGCCTGGTAAAGATTACAGCTGTGTAATTTAAATGGTGGGTCAATAATAATACACGAAAGGTCAATTGGATGGGAATGCTGTGTTGGAAGACACTTGTTAAGCAGCATGAATCCCCATGAGCTATTTGGGTGGTCAGAATGGAAGGACACTGTCATTCATCATTGCTTCCAAGATGTAACAAACTAGTGTTGCAAGAAACACTGCCCATACTGATCTCCAACTAGGCCTCTGTGAATTTAGAAGGAGAAATTATTTGAAAACATTGCTTAGTGTACCAACCTCTGTCCAGTGATTTTGTAATCCATGCGTCCATAGTAAGCAGACATTTTTTCATCACATTCCCAAACCATGGCAGTTTTTCTTACGCCTGCATGTAGAGGAAGTACATGTCACCAGTAGCCCATGTAGCATAATTACCCCAATTTCTGGCCACTTTAATTACAATATTGGAAATCTTAGCTAACTGTAAATAAATATAAGTATTTTACTCACTCAAATCAACATTTTTCAGGAGTCAAATATGTGTAGATTAATGTCCGAGACTTGCTTGACTTTGAAAGAAAATATGTTTTTAGATAAAAACGCTTAAGTAGGTGCCTATTCTGCTATTATTGGTGCCCCCTAACTTAGGCCACCTCCCCTGCTTGTGACAGTCAAACGAGACAGTCGCTACCACATTCAGTGGTTTTGAGAGGTTCATAATGAGATTACGTTTGTCCTGTGTTGGTATCCGTACTCTACGTGTAAGGATTACAATGGCGGTAGATTTTCCCCTCAGAGAAAAGGAAGCTAATCGCTAAGCTAACTTTTACACTGAGGGAAATATCTGTCGCGAAATGGAAATGTGTTGTGTTCCACATGCAGTTTTGCACACAAAGAATTACAACACTGTTAGAGATACTTAAATATTATTTAGATACGTGATTTCTTGCCAGACTAATGTTTAAA
Source organism: Hoplias malabaricus (assembly GCF_029633855.1). NCBI lineage: Eukaryota > Metazoa > Chordata > Actinopteri > Characiformes > Erythrinidae > Hoplias > Hoplias malabaricus. The sequence continues at coordinate 12,697,554 of NC_089802.1, forward strand.
TGCCCTACTAAGGCTTGAACTTATGTTTTATTGTTTTATCCAATGCGATTTGCGAAGAGAGAGAGAGCGGAATTGCACCATATATGGCAGTGGCCGGAAATGGGTGACGGTCGTAGTTAGGGGAAATTCTGATAACTTAGTAGCCAGTGTGTTATGTCTAGCCTTTCAGACTATCATTACGTCAAAGTAACCTACAACAAATTCGTCAACAATACATTTTCATCACTTCTCAATATCTGAGAAGGGAAATTGAAGTTATTTTATTTTAGGTTTAAGTCTTAATTTGCATTTGATGCTAATCTCTCTTTATTTAAGCGTGTCTGTCAAATAGAAAACGAATTAAAAAAATTAATATAAGTCGGCTTGCTGTTTGTGAAATAATAATCTTTAAAGATAGCCTTTTATTTATTTATCATTACACGTATATAGCGCGGTCCTTTACCGCCACCCAAAGACGCTTTAAAATCAACACTGTACACAACTCCATACCAACATTAAATCCACACACACTGGCGAGAAGTGGCCACCAAACACGGACAGCGTAATCTCAGCCAGGAACGACCGTCCACCTGGAGGGATTCACCTAGGACAGAGTGCAAAATAAACATATCTCACAGACATTCATTCACAAACACCAGGGCAGTTATTAGAGAAGCCAATTCACATAACCTCCGTGTTTCTGGACTGTGGGGGGACCCCGGAGGAAACCCACGCAGACACGGGGTGAACACGGAAACCCAAGCTCAAAAACGCTGAGAGGGGGGCGTGCTAACCAATAGCCACTGTGTCGTCTTGCTGTTTACCATATAAGAACCTTTAAAGTTAATCGATAGAGAAAAGCACTTCAGTGTGTTCATTCCTCACCCAGGTCAAGTTGTTCTTTTCATGCCAACAGACATTAGGCAGCAGACGGAGCGAGAATGTTTTTACATGTGATCATCCATCCAGTATGTGTTTCAGGCGCCATGAAGATTAAATGAAAGAATCTGAAAATGAAGGTCTTTAACTTTTAATCCTTTTACAAAGACCCTTCAGACAGTCTGAGGACGGATGGCGTCTCTGAAAAAAAAGAGAAACCCAAAGTCACTGATCCACTCCCTCTTGGGCGTAAGAATTAACATCATCGGGCTCCAACTGTCCTTCATTTCAGAGTTAACGTTTACTCAGACCGAGCCTGTGTCACTCTCCTGAATCAGTTAAACGGCGGCGACACGGCATCGCATTTGTAGAATATCGCGAGATAAAACGAAGTTTGAAGCCGCTTATTTTAAATAAAGAACATCAGAAAAGAACGACCTGTGGGGTATCCCACAATGCAGTATTGCTCAGATTTAGTTATGTATAAGTCTCAAGATGTGTATCAATATGTGTGCATTATGAAAAGTGCTGGAGGGCATTTATATTGAAAATTCTTCAAATTTGTAAAATTGCTTTCTGGACCATTCCATAAAAAAATTCTCAGTTTAGCCAGATAACTTCAACTGTCTCCAGTATCCTACGAAAAGAGCTGAACGACATTCCAATTGGACAGTCCTCAACTCTTGGTTTAGTTGTCTATCTGCTCATAAATCTTGTGGCTGTTCTACAAAGCAGGACGTCATCGTTAGCTATTACTTAAGCTAAGATTTGAAGGCTTTCCAATTGGAAACGAAGCTAGATTTATCTGGTTAAACTGAGAGCTCCTGCTTTGTAGTGTACCCCTCTGGCTTGTGTTTAGAAACAAGCCTCACTTAACGTTTTCAGGCAAATATCTGAAAGAAGGAAAAAGGAAAGTGTCTTCTTTATACACATTGTGTATTTCCACTTCTACCAAACTGTAGTTCACAGTCACACACAACACACATTACATTGATAAGAAATAAACAATAGAAACAAAACATAAAATGTCCTTTTAGTGGTTTTATTTCAAAAGACTTTGGACTACAAGGAAATAAAGAATAAATAGACGTTTCTCTTAACTTACAGAATGAGTCATGAGTTAACTCCGTTGTCCCATTTTTTGTTCACAGCACAACGAGCTGCAGAAATTACACTGTAATCTATAGCTTTATTTCATTTGAGGTCTATAAAAGTAACATATATATTTCTTTCTTTATATATTTTTTTTCCGAATAATGGAAAAAGCTTGGAACTCCTTCAAATAAACGCACTTTAATGCGAAAAGTTTTCACCATAAATACCTACATTACAACCAAAGTATGCTCAGCAAATACAGTAGACGCTGGTTAAATGTAATACTGACCTCTTTACGAGTTATAAAAAAATAAAATAATAATATTTTACAGTCGTCTGCAAAAGTTTGTTTGCCCTTGTCAAAGCACGTGTTTTGTCCATTTTGGAGGCTAAGCGCTAAGTGATCGTATGATACACATTCACTACAGGGATCATGCAAAGTTACTGTGAATTTAACTTTAACTGGGAACAAAAAAATTAAATAATAAATAAAATGCACCCCTCACCACCACACACACACACACACATACACACACACACACACACACACAAATAGGTACCATTGGCCAAATTGGTAGTAGATTCCCTGTAGATGCTATGCACAACAAAACGTGTAAGCTAATTGACCAGGGGTTATGAAACCTATGCATACGGCTGTAACAAGAATAAAATTATACAAATGACACCACATATACATAGCATGAACATTCTTACACCGGACAGGACAGTGCATGTGAGAATTATAAAACAATGGGTTTAGCTGTCCACTCTCAGAGAAGGGACCTCAGGGGCCAGGCTACTGTCACTGGGGTGGTCACCATATTGTCTCTGGTGTGGTAACCACAAGGGTACGTCTTGATTACCTTAGTTAGCACATTATCGTGCCGTATTCCGCTGAAGATACTGAGGATACATTGACTTCAACCCCCCTGACTTGACTCCAGACGCTTTTTAGTCAAGTTATGAAGAGGTACAAGATGTGATGCCTTTAGTAAAGTCACTTATAACTGAATCTTAAGGATTGTGGGGGTCCTTTGAAGGTACATTTACAGTTGTTTGCAAAAGTTTGGACACATCTAGTCCAATTACATGCTTTATAGATTTTCTAAGTGAAGATGAGTCAACACACCCTTCTGGGAATTAGCACTTAAAATATGCCATACCATTTGCACAGGCCACATTTGGTTGTATACATATTTATACATGCTCAGTTCAGCAAATGGACTGCAGCTGTGAATTCGACTGTGCCGAAGTGTGATCCAGAAGCTATTCTCACTTAGAAAATCTTTCAGCAGCATCGTCCAAACTCTTTAGCATATGACTGTCGGAGGACAGAATTGTACTTGTGCAGCGCCCCCTGACTATGGTTTGTTATTTAGCTTTCGGCCAGCGCACGTGCTCAGGTGGGGCACGAGCACTTGCACTCAGAGATGACGGGGTACTGCACGGGGATCCACGTGCACCGCAGCCCAGCCGACGACGCTGCAGTCTTTCGCGGGACGCAGCGCCAGCGTAGGATGGTGAAATGCGCGGACTTGGCGGGTCTGCAGAGCATGCCCTCGGGCACCGAGCAAGACCTTTTGCTCGCGCAGCTGCCCACCTTGACGTAACGCGGCCAGAAACGGCTTCCCAGATCCTGCCACGCGTACAGAACGGGACAGAACGTGTAAGACCACAGCCACAGCTGCAGTCGCCGCCGCGTCTTCTTGCTCGGCTTCTTCCAGCCGGCCAGTTCGAGGTCGAGCGCGCGGAGCTCGCGGGGCATGGGTCCGGGTGGGCGCGCTCGTGAAGCGTCCGTTTCTGCCCCCAGCGCCGTCCCCGCCTCCTCATCCGGCGCTGAAACAGCCATGAACTGCGCGTCAAAGTGCGAGCCCAGCATGGCGCGCAGCTCCGTCTCGTTCAGGTCTCTCTCCTTAGGGTCCAGCACAGGGTCGGGGTCCTCCTTCAGCTCCACCACGGGCAGACTGTCGCTGGGAATAGGCCTTAGGAGCAAGTAGTGCTGGCACGCGCCCTCCTCTATCCGCGAGCCCAAGGAGAACAGGAGCACGCAGAGGGACGCGAAGTGGAGCGCAGTATCCATTGTGGACTAGTTCTAGTGTCTATGTGTTCTCTGTAAGCAGTAACGAAGTTTAATCCTCATCCACAGCTTGTCCCTGGAGTCGTCTTGGCGCTAGCTCATGGGGCTCCGGGAATCTCCTTCTCTCGCGAGTAGTCGTGCCGCGCGCTGCTGAGCTCCTGGGCGAGGCCGAATCTTTAGGCTTGGAAGCAGCAGCGGCATGGCAGCGTCGCAGCAGGCCTCGGTACCGGAGCGCGCTCACGCTCGTGGCCTCTCAGCGGCGGCGGACTCGGATGATAGTGATACTGATGCTGGTGCTGGCGATGGTGATGTTGCGTGCGCGTGCGCGCGCGGGCACCCGACGCTCTGCATGCTCTTCTCCTCGCGCTCTGTCTCCGAAACTGAAAAGTGTGTGTGTGTGTAAGAGAGAGACGCTCCGTCTGATTTATCCCGCGGCTGGGACGGGAGCCCGCGCGCTCAGGGGTCGGGGCGCCTTTCTCCTCCTCCCTCTGTTTTTGGGGGAGGAGTGCTGCGAGAGGTGGGGGTCTTGGTTTCCCTCAGCCCACCTTCAGTTTGTTTTCTTATTCTATTAATGGAGTTATTAAAGTTTGTGACATTTGGCACGTTAGGTTAATTGCTTTGTAAAATGCTGATTTTGTTCAGCATCGATATTAGCACAGCATATTGTTTGATTGTTTGATTTCCTTTATGTCTTGTTTACGTCTACAAGTAAACAATTAACCGTTGATTCAACGTTGAAATAACGCAATGATTGCCGTCTAATCAACGTACTCTTAAGGTTGAAAATGAAAGTTGAAAAGACGTCCAAACACAGACATTGAAAAGACAACTTTTAGACGTATTTTGGACGTCCATTGACGTGATTAATTGGTCCCGATATAAATTACTTGTATAAAACGCGTTTTGGAAGTCCACTGACGTTATCGATTGGTCACCACTTAACTAACTTATTAAGATGGATTTTGGACGTCCATTGACGTTTAAAATATGTCCTTGACGCACAGACTACTTTTAGACCTATTTTGAACGTCCAGGGAAGTTCCTTGTTTACTGGGTATATTCTATTTTTTATATAGAATATATAAAAACATTTTTTTCTGTCCTGTTCTGTTTTATTCCCATGTTTTCCATTAGTTTTCTTTCTTACTCCAGGTTCTACTTGTTTAGATTATACACCTGTATTCTACTTTCCCTGCCCAGGCTACATTCTCCAAGTTCCCTATCTTTTTCCCAGTCGTTTTCCATAGCCTTTTTTGTCATTTCACCACCCGTATTTCGCTTTTTTGCTGAAGGCAGGGCTTTGTGAAATTCAGAATCAGCTGCATCACCTGTCAGTAAGACAACAGCAGAGTGGACGAAGCTCAGACTTAGACACAGGGCATAATGACATGCTGTCATCCCCCCTCCCCCTGCCTCCACAGATAAATGGAGGACCAGACCTAATTAAAATAATTTTACAATTCAAGTTTGTTTCAAAGTACCTCAAAATCTAATTCAACAAGCAGGTGTTGCACTACTGTGATCCACTGACTGGAAATCTATTAAGAGGGCTTAGACCTGCATGTGGTTTAGGAAGTGTTGGTAAGTGTATGAAAGGGCTTGTGAGCAGCAGCTATCAGCGCCAGTGTGGAAGAAGCAGGGTTAAAAAGCCAGAGTGTTTGGAGTTCCACTGAACGCTGTTTCCGATATTCCTGTATTCCTCTTTAATGTTTAAATTGACCTTGGAGTAATTTTCTGGGCTAATACTGTGCAGTATGTGTCCGGCGCCAGTAGGATGTGAGTTCTTGCTCGAGACAAAGGAAATGGGGTGAAATTATGTTTTCAAGATAAGAGTGCCAACCGACTGTAGTGACAGGGGGGACTAGCAGCTTTTGGAAATGAGTCATCCCAAGGGTACAAGCACAAAGTGTTCTACACTGGAAAAGCGCAGTCTGTCAGTGGACAAAGAAACATCTCTGTATTAATTGGTCTTGTAGGCAAATCAATAGATACAAGAGAAATGAAGCAATGTTGGAAACGTTCAGAAGTGCGGTGTTAGGAATGGGTTTCCAGGTCTCATTTATAACTCTAGGATTCTGTGGAACAAATCTGCCTTTGTGTGTACACACACACACACATATACATTGTATTTTATATATATATATATAGTACTGGTTCTACCCAAGAGTGCCGCAGTCTGTCCTTGCCTAGGTGGTATTGGCTCATGTTCATTTTTGGTGAGGATCTCACATTGCGTCATTCGACTCTCGATTCATAGATCATACTCCTGATAGTTGCAGTTGGCAAAGTTTGCTCCCCAATGTATACACACTCTTCTTTTTCCATTCTCTCACAGTCAGATCCATATGTTTTGAATCATCTCATCGGCAGGCCTATTTGTCCTTTGATTTTAATGGAAATAAGGCTAAGGGAATGCTGCCTGAAATGTGACCATCAATAGATCTCACACACAGTGTGCTCCGTATACACAAAGTCCTCTTAATCTTAATGATGGATCAAAGGCCCTCCCAGGTTGAAGCACAAATATTCTCGATTCTTTCATGACCCAGCTAGATAAAAATGTAATTTGTTTTTGTTTAATTCTTCATGAAGACCTTTGATGATCTAACAGGAGAGCAATTTGAACGCTCGATTTAAAAGCTACGGTTTCACTGTAGCTAGCTTAGGGTCACTTCTGTCTTAAACACAAACATACACACAGACTCTCTCCCTTCTAACAACCTCCCGTCTTCACTGGATTCTGGAGAACCGACGTATTTTCCACCTGATATCATTGTGCCCTTCAGGTGTAGGTGTCATTCACAGTCTGGCGGAAATACTGTAAACTGTGATTAGTTTATACAAGGAATGTTTTTGTTAAATGTATACGTCAGCACAGCTAATTTATTTGTGTGGGTGTTCATATATATTCTCCACACTCCTGAGCTGCGTGAATATCAGAGACCACCCTTCATCTATTCATCAAAAAAAACTAATAAATAATAGAATATTTAAAGAAAAAGAGAAACTTTACCATGCTTCAACACGTCACAGCTGTCACCACTTCAATAAAACAGCTCTAAAAGATTTTTGCCTTTGAACCAGGAGAATATCAAACTCCACACTCGAATAAGATCTGAAAAATTCTGAAATAAAAAACAGGTGTTTGAGGGCATCCTTCCGCTGTGAGATGAAAACGTACACTCTAATTTGTCTGGGTTGTTGTGTAGCTTGCAAGAAGCTGTAACTGAGATGCTGCAACAGACAAAAATATACTTTGCAGACCAAGCAAAGCAGCTTTGGTTCACTGGTCATTATGGCGCCAAATCATTAAATGTGTTTGGACTTAATTATATAGTGAGAACAAGAACATACAACCGTCTTCGAAGAGTTAACTTTCAGGATGTGGAAAAAACAATCCTGTATATTTTTTTGAAAAACTGGACATCCATCCATTCATCATCTGTAAGCGCTTACCCAGTTCAGGGTCACGGTGGGTCCTGAGCCTACCTGGAATCATTGGGCGCAAGGCGGGAATACACCCTGGAGGGGGCGCCAGTCCTTCACAGGGCAACACACACACACACACACACCTACGTACACTTTTGATTCGCCAATCCACCTACCAACGTGTGTTTTTGGACTGTGGGAGGAAACCAGAGCACCCAGAGGAAACCCACGCGGACACAGGGAGAACACACCAATTCCTAAACTGGACATGAGACTCCTAAAAAGAGAACAGAGCTTGCGGTATATGCAAAGAGTGTATACTTAATTTTGACAGTAAATGAACTAAAGTGTGTTCCCTGCACAGAGCTGTGTGTTTTATAACCTTGTTCAAATTAAGTGTAATCATTCGAACACTGAACATTTCATTACATATCTACACTGGAATGTTTATTTTAGTTCATAAACACATCTGCCACACGGCCAGATTCAGGTGCATTGCAAAAGCAAACATAACAATAGAAACAGGGATGACATGAGACAATAACTGTCAAAAATACAATACCGAAATATATTATTTGGATCAATAAATGCATAATGCAAAAATATACAGATATGATGCTCTTGAGTTGTTTTGGCTTGCTGTGTGCACAGTATAAAGGTATCATGACAAATACTTATAATTTAACAATAATACCTTACGTGGAACAACAGCTGGTCAGACTATAGTGACTAAACCAGATTATTCACATTGAACCTTATTTAAAATCCTCATTCGTGAGGGAACAGGCAGAACATACACTATAAGGGCCATGGCGTGACCCCAAACACACAGGAATAATAAAGTAGTGCATTTTATCATTAGCTCCTGACATCACTGTACAGAACACAGGAGGATGAACATTTTCATCATCTTTAAAAGGAGATAAGTCCAGTACAAACATATTTTGAAGAACAACTGTGCAAAGACATTTTTAATACACTGCAACATCAACAAGTCATAACATTGCAACAGACAAATTCACAATGTTGCTCACGTAAGCTGCCCTTGTTGCCTTTTTTCTCCTGACAGCAGTTTGGACTCCAAAGACTTCAGTGGTGAGTGTCCAGTCTCTTGCATACACAAACTGTCATTTTATTGAACCTCTGTGGGATTGCCTTCAGGAGCTGGATTTGGTCTACACTTACAAAGAGATACAGCCCTGCGCTCAGTGCAGCACTTCTTTACTACATTTCTCCAGACTACATGGTTTATGTACACTTAAAATCTCTATGGCTTTGCTGACAAGAGCTGTCAGTATGTTCATCATTTAGTGTCCACTGAACTTAATCATAAATATCCTTCAAATAAAGTGGTGTATACCCTTCATATATAAAGTGGTACAAATTTGCAGTGCCTAAGGGGGGGAAAGGAGGCATCATTTTGGAGGGCAAATAAGTATTTTAAAAAAGCGAGCTATCTATTAATTTCACCTGCATTCATCATGCACAGGATGCAAACAAATCTCATAATTGCACATGTTTTTTATGGTCATTCAAAGAACACAAGTGGTTTCCAATTGTTCAAATGCCAGCCATTATCAGCAGAATGAGGACAGAGGGACCACAAGTTTGATAAGCACACAAACACAAATAATCCTAAAGAGGTAAACATCATAAAACTCAAGGTGTTTGCTATGAAAAGACCTGTTTTTTTCTTTAGTAAAATTCATAGTTGCTTTAAACCTGCAAGCAATGGTTCATTTAAGCACACGTTACTGCCACCTTGGCCAAGATTTTTAGTATTCCTAATAAATGTACATTTCCAGTGGTAAAAGCAGACCACAAAGCTAGACCCAAGAATATGAATTGTTATTATTTTCTGCAAGGTGATAAGATAAAGGCGAGTGGAAACTGTCAAACAATAGTGAACCTTGTAGCAGAGGTAAGAGCACTACACTACAAGTGCTTTGAACAATTACTGGTTTAAGAGGGCCGAGCAGGGGTATACAGTTTACCTCAAATTTCTACCAATTGAATGTAAAAAGACATAAAAGTACTACTTTTCACCTATGATACCAGTCTATGCAGAGGCAGTTTCAAGTTCAAAGGTAAAAGCAGCACTTTTCACGTTGCATTAATTATCAATATTTTAACAGTCAGAGCCATGAAATATGAGTTCTTCTGAGTTGACCAGCAACTATTTTTGTTCCTCCATATTCTATATCAAGATGCAGAAATTACTAACACTAGTTACAACATATTACAACACAATTTGTACGTCTGTTTGCCTGAAAATGTAGTTATTGTGGAGTTTAGAGGCAATTTGGTGGTGATGCAACAGGTAACACTAAGATCATGTACAATAATGTGGAAAAAGCTTTATTTTAGAGTGTGCTGCTGAGGATTTCAGAAACTTGATCATTCGTTTGGTCATCGGAGTCTACGTCCTGAGCTGCTGCCACTGTCTCTGCCACACTGGCCTTTCTCTCTGTTTCCTCCCTTTCATCCGGCCAGTGAGAGCTGTCCCTGTTAGGGGATGTTTCACTGCATGATTCCACAAAGATTCTACGAACATTGGGTTTACCCTCTCTGTAAGTGCTCCTCCGCTCATCCAGGCGATACGAGACAGAGGGTGAGTGTGGTAAAGATCGAGGCAGCTCCAGCGGAAGATCCAAATCATTCTGTCGGGTGTAAATTCCCTCGGAAAGCGAGGGTGTCTGACTCTCGCTCTGAACACGCAGCCAGCGATGTGGACCACCAAAATAGCTCCTCTGGGGGTGGCTCTTTGACAGAAGCTTCCTCTTGGTCGGTGGATCTGCCAGGAACTTACACCGAGATGATTTGTCTGTGGACTTGGTGGAGTAAGTGGACAGGGACAGGCCCTCCAGGTCTTTAGTGCAGGACTCTGTTTCTAGGATGGCTGTGGAGCAGGCACTGTATTTAAGGTCATGCATCTGCAGGACATCAGGGGCACTGCCGCTCAGGGCATGTACAGCCTGATGGGAAAGGTCCTGAGCTGAGGAGTAAACGAGGTCCAGGTCCCGTGGGCTCAGAGCATCGCTCGAGTCATAGTCACTGTCTGTGGGGAGGAAGACCTCAGAGCAGCCTTCTTCATCTGAGCCTGGCTGAGAGTCTGAAATGAAGAATGGAAATAATGACCCATTCAAGTCCACCAGCAGTACCATCAAAACACTACGACGGGCATTCAACAGGTTTTAATATTGGAATATCCAATATTTTTTAATTTTCAGCACAAACAAAAATATTGTAAAAATAATGTGAAAACCCAAAAAGTTTAACATCACTCGATTGACTCTATGAAGCTCGCATAAGAAGTGATCTTTCCCTGGTCAATGTGCTGGACAGTATTGACCAAACTCGCTCTCACAATGTTTCCAAATATTAATCTATCAGATACAAGACATTAATACAGAAATATTTAACTATTGAACAAATACTGAACAAATGTTTACCACTTGTGGCCTTTCTTCTTCTCATCTCAGGAGAGGGCGAGGGGGTTGGTAGGTAGTCTGTATTTGATGAAGTGGAGTCGTTCTTCTGTGTCACAGGCTCAGCACTTGCATCCACCAGCCAAGTGATGGGCACCCCACCTAGAGGGTGTTTATAGCGTGCATACTGCAGAGCATCCGTGATCCACCGGATATCTCGCCACATCTCGTCCATTTGCTATTATAATACAGAGGGCTATTATGAATAGAACTGAAGATACATCCAAAATTATTTCATTTAAAATACCAACTCCCGTAGATTAATTGACTCAGAGAGACACAGAGGCTATTTTAAAAGTCTTAATGCTGATTAAAAATAAATATTAACCATGACATTACACAACACAACGACTAAAATCATAATTCTTACTGTGTCCATCTTTTCTACATGTTAAATCTGAGTGGTTTAGAATTGCCCTTATGTTTCCCAAACTTCATAAGTTGCTAAAATAAAGTGAGAAGTAGAGTGTGTTTTCAATCAGCGCTGTTCAAATCCACATAGTGAATCTCCTTAATTCCCACTTTCATATTTTCCATTCTTGAAACTTACTATGCAATTGTATTTACAAGGAGCTCATTTCACACGGGAGGGGAAAATGCAGGAAAAAAACTAGGCTGGGTAGAAGAAAAAAGCTGCAATTTGAGCTCCTTCTAGCAAATGCCATGTGAGATCCAACTTATGGGAATGAGGTCTGACACCAAAGGATGACTCCTTTGGAAAGTATGCTGGGGCTAATGACAAAGGAGGGACTAGAGTATGACAAGTGAAATAATATAGAAGGGTTTCTTTCACTCGCAAGAGCGTGCGATTCAACCAATCAGTTTTCATTTTGATGTTATTGGTCCTGCAACAAATTGGGAATCAGTGCTGAAAAGTTGGTGCAGTCTATATGATATCTACTTCATGAGACTCAGCCTTGGCACTTATTTCTTCACTATATTTTTTTATTTCAGACAATTGTTGAACAAACTGGCAGTGTAATTGGTCGGGGGTCGAAATGATTCGCAATTCAAAAACGTACTTTAAAGTTGGTTCTGAGCAAAAATACGGTAAAATAATAAGCGACTCACTCAAATTTAATTCAGATAACATATCATACCTGGCCCATGTAAACTCCAACTAAAGAGTATTTTGTGTCACAGAGGCTTCATCCGTGAATGACACTATTTGCAGCATGTGTTTAAAATGCATGTTTTGCGGTCTGTCTGCCTTAGTTCCTTGACAGGACCTCACAGTGGAAAACTTCGCCTCTCACATAAGAGTGGGCCCTTAAGCACTTTCCACCAATGTGCCATTTTGACAGACGTGGCCCTTTTTTCACATGCTTCTTGGTGGAACATTAAAATTTTCGTGCTAATTGATGCCACATTGCATAGCCACACACAGCCACGCAGTCACTAGCACTGATTGGTATTCTTTTTCTCCCCTCATCACTCTTAGGCAGTGTGTAATCTGCGGTTAGAGTGCTGCTTTTTTCCACAGCCTCTTGGATCCAACATCACACAAACACTCTTGTGGTTTTGTGGTCAATCTCAATTAATAGTCCAGACCGTGGTGGTAAAGGGGGATTATTTCAGCCCAGTGCTCTGAACAGACAGCTCTCTTTCAAGTCCTGTTGTAAGACTCTGCTAAGCTGGTATTGAAATTTCAACACAAGAAAAACAAGTCATTTTACAGTTTATATGTCTAGTAGTTATACTTTATGACATCAATAAACTATTCTAATTGGATTATTAGCTTAAGTTGTTTTTGTAGTCTGACGTTTCACAAACTTCAGTGTGTCTGGGAATATGTGTAAAAGCCATCTCCACTCTGTAGCACATTATCAAATCTTTCGTAATTGGCTTTGATCTTAAATATGTGACAGAATGATGAAAGAGCAAGAAAGCCAGTCTAATGTTGAGTTTGCTGTAAAAAATATAAGATAAATACCTGAATAAAGTCCAGTATATGCTGGTGTCTCTGCTTAGCTATTGCAAGTTCAGTGTCAGTGATGGCTTCTCGAAGAGCCTGCTGGGTTATCAAGGCATCCAGGTCAAGCACAGAGGACAGGCGACAATACAGGCTGATGAACTTCTCCTTATATGCACAGAAGTGAACTACATACAGAGAGACATATACAGAGAAGAAAAGAGAGAGATTAATCAAAATCTGGTTATAGCTGGCTTCACATGACATTTCAGAGTGTATTTGATTTGTTAGGCTGAATAAAGCCAGGAGTTATCAAGAGCACACTCAACTACAGTGAATGGCTATTATTATTTCCACTGAATGTTGACAATTCTTGCCATCAGTACAGCCTTTATTGGAAATCTTTGGGTGGTTTATAAATGTCTGCTCTTTAGACAGAAACAAATTCATGGTATCAAATTTCAAATTTGAACTTTCAAAGCTTTCCAAATATCTTCCCACCAGTCACACAAGCTATTGAGTATTCTTAATTACAGACATAGTTATGGGTAACTAGTTTTGGTTGTTCACAACAAAACACAGCTCGCAATTAAACTGAAAATGATCTGCCACTGTTTACACAAATTTAATTCAATTATTATAAGAATGATATAATAATATTGATTACTGGTTTAACCTTTCCTCATTTTAACACAGTCTGGAGCAGGAGGGGGTGTTTGGCTAGCCACAGAGTAGACGGCTCTCCTGCTGCTGTGTGTATGTGTGGGTCTGTGATTTACTGAAGCTCCACTGGGAGCGTGATTGGGGGCAGAGTAGAAGGAGGGGGAAAAGGAATCTGTGGACTTTATAAGGCCAACTGAGCTAATATTGTAGGGGTTGAAACAGAAGCCAGTGTACCAAGCTCAAACATTTGAAGAGGGAGGTTGAGGAACCCCGAGTGGGGTGTGTAGGGATTGGCCTGGCCTGGGGCAGTGCACACGTCGTCTGAGGCAGGCAGCAGCAGAAGAAAGGACACATTGTGACCCAGCTCTAGCACCTCCTGTGTGTAGAGACGGAAGTGCTTGGCCTGTGCAAGGGACAGACAGACACACACACACACACTTCTGTCAAAGTGAAACAATGACACACCATATCAGCCTGGTGGTAAAAAAAAACCCCAAAAAACCCCAAAAAAACAAACAAAAAAAAAAAACAAGAAAAGCAAAATTGTATTTCTATAGTAAATTCCATACTCATAGTTTACTTTACTCAGCAAGAATCCCCAACGTGTAATCTGTAGTCTCTCTATACTCTGTTAAAACAAAACGGTGTCCAAAAGTGTTCTTTGAAGCCATGCAACAGAAAACCTTGCAATGGATGGTTCATAAAGTAAACGTTTTATCCAAAAAGATTTCACAGTTCACAGTTCAGAGACCTTTTGAACTGTACTTAATTTAGATCATTTTATTTTTCCTCATTTATTTAATGATTTCCATTTACAGTGTAGAAATGCAGTGCTCCATTTTTCAGGACATATTTTTAAAATGATTATATACAATCAGGATAAATGGACATAAGTAAAAACACTTCAAAACTTTATTAAAATACGCAGTGAACATGTATCAACTGAGAATAGTGCAAGACCTGGTAGACCACCAAAACCGTCAACTATTATATAAATAGTGCTTCAGAAATCAAGCTCTACTTTTGCTTCAGATCTTACTCCGAACTAAACGCCAATGTACAGAATAAATGTTCCTGTCAGATTTCTTTGAAAAACAAAAAGAAAAGCTGAATGTGAAGAAGAATTGCTTTATTACAACCTTATTATAAAGCATCATCTCCAACATTTATTTGCACCATAGATAACCACTAAATTAATGTCATCTTAAATAGCAATTGTTGTGTTAAGTATTTGGTAGGCTAATCTAAAGACCTTATATTAATAGCATTATGCAAAAATCGTTTGATACATTATGTACATATTGTAAAAATAATGTGATCACATTTCACGTTATGTCCTAAAAGGACATGTCATAGTTTTGTGATCTAGTTCACCATGTTTCATCACAAAATTGTGCATATAATCTTCCTCTAAGGGCAGTCAGCCAGTGTGCAATAGTAAAATATTTTGTAATGGATTTCTCAGTAACAGTAACTATTTCCAGTAACTATTATTTTGCTGCAGTGTGCTTTACAGTACCTGGTGTAGAGGTAGATTGATCTGACGGAGCAGGCTCTTAATGGCTGTCTGGAGCTCACAGAAGAGGAGGGGGGCATGGCTGTCTGCCGCCTGATCTGCTCTTTCCACCTCCTCAGGGCCAGACAGAGTCTGAAGCCATTCCCACTCATCCCTGGGTGGGAAGAGACGGCTCTTGGTAAACACATACACAGAGGAACACACTACCAACACATCACCCTCTGCTGATTTGCCCACTGTAATGCGTGCCACTCCACACACCATTATATGACGATGGAGTTTCCAGGAGTGAGTGGGCAGCCAGGGAAGCCATGCTAGTTCCTGATATGGAGAGCTAAAGCTCTGAGTGGGTAAAATGTTTGCCACCGACCACTAAATGCCTCCTTATTTTCAGTCAGAACGTCTAGTTCTGAAACAAAATGTGGGAAAGTTCCATTTATACCACCTTCACAGCTTTTTTTAGTTTGACAAATCAAATAATTAACAATAATAAAGCTGCAACAACAATTTTGTGTGCTTTACGCAGCTTTATAGTTATGATAATATGTAAAAGTTGCAGTGATGAAAAGTTGGTACTGCTCATTTTGTTACACGTCATCAGATATAAGAAAGGCATCTGCCTGTTAGAGTTTAACAGAGAGCCAGACAGTTTAACAGAGAGCATTTTACTTCAGTTCAGAAGAATACTTGAGTATCTGGTGGGTAAGCTGCTGGAAAAAAGAGAATTTCTTTGCTCCAGAGATTTTCCTCGAGCCGTGAGTGGGCATCATCCTGTGTGAGCCTCCCGCTGACTTCCACACTCCGGCCCCATAGTAAATTTAGTTTTACTACCACACCGAGCGGCAGGATAATGCTCTCCCTGTCTGGACCTACCTACCGGGGTCAACGTCGTGACCTGAGATGAAAATAAATAAATAGCTCCTTTACCGAACAAAAACAAACAGGAGTTTTGTTTTGCTCATAAAAAATGGCCATGTCAAGAAAGTATTTTATCCTGCGGTGAGGGGAGCATTCCACGACAACCCAAAGCTTTAACATATTTCAATATTTCATCTTTACAGGCTCCCACTCTCTTCATTTATTCATTGAACCAATGAGAAATGTCCATTTGCTGGCTCCCGCATTATACAAGGATTACAACTGGACTTATTCATCAGAGATATGGTTACATGAAAAGCTTTATATATATATATATATATATATATATAATTATTTTTATTTTTATTTTTTCACTGGTGCAGACATACTGTGTCCATGCCTTATTCTGCTACTTGGATTAAACTCAATAAGTTGATCTAAGTCATGGTCAGAAAAGATGTGTGTAGGAGGATGTTACTACACAAGAGAGTCATCTATTCACTTAATCACAAGCCAAGGCCTAGAGCACAAACAACATTTCACTTTGCTTTCAAAACTAATGAGATTTAACTTCAAGGTGTGTTCAACACTAAGACAGTAAGTCAAAGATAGATTGATAGAAATATAAAAGGTCTGAGAGCCCAACCTGGAAACATTCCAGTTGTCCCGTATTCTGGCATGGCAGAGCATGTTGGGTGTTCGCTGAGGGACCAAAACTTTGATCTGGTCTACAGAGCTGCTGAGCTTCAGGTAACCCAGGTACAGACCTGGAGACAGTCGGTGCTGACTACGCCTCTGATATGCTAGAATGTCCTGGAAAACACAGCACATTGTAAACCAGATTTGAAACAGTCATACACACTGATCCCTTGCAACGAAAAACCACTTGGTGTGGATTTTTTTATAAACATCTCTTAAGCCTGAAATGATTATGTTTATATAAACTCACATAATGGAATAGACAATAAGTTATATACATTTACTGTATTGTCTGTTTGTTTAAATATAACATTCATTAAATCATTTCATTCTCCACTGCAAAGACAGGAAAAGCAATAAAAAAATGGAAATGACTGATACATTTATTTTTGGAACTGATCAATTTAAACGGACATATTTAATTTTTTTAAACTAATTCATTGTCACTATTCTGAGAGCAAGGAAATAACAGTAACTTTTTTTGTCACCAGTGGAACAATGCGTTTTATAGGTCCAGGTTTGCCACATGCAATATATCAAAACAAACTTAGAATGGAATATAAAAATTGCAGAATGAAAATTTTCCTCGTTCAAAAACAAGTGTGTGACACAAACGAATTAAAAATCTATGAATTTTTGTCACAGATCATATAATCTAATTATAAAAAATGCTGAAACATCAACACTGAAAAACCATTAATAACAGAGAAATGTAGATTAGTATAAAAGGTCATGTTTTCATGTTTAAGCTTAATGGGAGAAGCCGCTCTGAATAAACAGACATTGTGACAAATTTTATAAATGCTAGCAGTACCCCAAAAGTACAATTCATTCAAAATAAAAAGAACAGACGTGTGATGCATTGTTGATATTTTATGCTTTAAATTATGTACATGCAAACATGCCCCATTTATGCAAAGTAACACCAGTTCAACACTACATCAAAAGAAGTTCTACAGCTGAGTTCTACCTGTATGGTGATGAGCAAAATGTCAAGCGCATAGGGTTCCTCTGGGGTGGATAAAGACTTCCTCTGGCTCTGCAGTTTGGACACCTGCATCCACTTCCCATTAAAGAAAGAATACAGGCTCTCCATCTCCCTTACTGTCACAAGCAGCACGTTACCATGGCGATCCTTAATGGGCTCGAAGTGGACACGGCCCAAGTTGTGGGTGCCCAGAAGGTTCTGTGTGGACAGGAAGATGTATGGCAGTGATTAAGAAAGGATGTTGTCTAAAATGCTGCAATACAGATTCAATAGTCTTCTTATGAGTTCAGTGTGTCTATAGTGCTAAGAAAAGATGAAGTGGATATAACAGTGCAGTAAGGGTGAGCTTTTAATCATGAGTGCCTTCCAAAACAAATGGCTCGTGCTGCCGGATAGCAGCACCTATAATTGGCCAATTTTATGCAGTCTGAACTCAAGTCCACACAAATGACGCAGCCTCCGACCCATACAAACCAAGCCGAAGTGTTACCAATTTCTCACTGTGGATTATCAAACGCAATTCAATTTTTCTGTGGTGAGGCTGGAATCTCATTAGTCTAATAAGATTCTAGCGAGGCTAATGATTAGCTGAAAGACCTGCAACTGGCCAGCAGCAGCCAGCATCTTTTGCCTGGACTGAAGTGTGGAGGAGGACGAGTTGGAAATAGCCATACTCTGCCTGAGCCATCGGACATCCTCCCACATACACGAAAGCTGAAAAAAATACATAAACATATTTTAAATATTTATGTACATTAAAATCATTAGAAAGATTAAAACATTCAGTAAAATTCTGTGAATTAATTTAATATATGAACTGTAGATACAAAGAATATAATTATGAATAAACAACTAAAACAGAACAGTATATTCATATGAATTAATATGTTCATTGTGTAAATAAACCATTTTATATATTTTTTTATAGATGTCAAAGATGTCATTCGATGATAAACTATGGTTAATAAAAATGCCTACAAACACACTGGTACTTAACTATAGCCATTCTGATTCCTCCATTACCCAGGCACAGCGGTCAGCTGGAGTGTTTGTCATACCTTGGTAAACCACAGAAAGTCCTGCATGAGGGAGCTGCTGTAGGAGTCCTCCACCTCCACGATGGGAATCTGATCCTCATTAGTAACCAGTAGATTGTCCTTATGATAAAACACTGCAGCTATGTAGATCCCTCTGGAATCAGGCATGAAGACAGTGCATGAGAGATTAACCAAGATGACAGAAAACATTAACTGTTATTAAACATTAGCTGTGGTGAGAGAGGAGTTTAGCGTATAATGTATACTGACCTTTTGAGAGTTTTAACAAATTTGGTAGAGGAATGAAAGAGGTGTTTCAGGCTTCTAGAGACCGACTGTTTGCGACTGGTGTTCTGCAGCTTTGAGGTGTCTGAAAGTGAGAAAGAACTAAGGTTTACTCACATGGAAAGCACGAGCTTAAAGAAGCACGAGCTTAAAGAAGAGCTGAGAAACAAGAGAAAATAAATGGCCATGTGCACCATTTGAAAATGTAAGCGATTAGTGACTGTTCTCCAGGAACACTTTAAGTCCAATGCACTGCATGTTCCTCTGACAACAGGAAAATAATTTTACCAATTTAAGCATTTCTTGGAATTTTTTGTTGTTGGACCATGTGGTTTATATGTCAAAGCAGCATCAAAAAGTCATTGTTTTAAAGAGAAGTGTGCAAAAATGGTCTTTTTTGCCTGGGTCTTTAAATCCTTTCCCCAGGTTTAAAGAAATACCTTTTATGGAAATGCTAGTGATGAGCTTAAAGAACCTCATTAAAGTTTAAAAACAATCCCAATCAAACTAATTGCCTAATAGTAACTGAGGGCAGCTATCCCTATGTAGAATGCTATATATTTTTAAAAGAAACCCTGGTCAAAGGTTTAGTGTTTTTATCCCCACAAGAACAAACATGTCTGGAAGTGAAAACAGGGAGACAAAGCCAGCACAAGGCCTGATCATATTTTGTAAGGGATAAAGAAATGGCTGAAGCAGAGACTGATCGTGTGAGAGTGTGCCTCAGGGCAGCTAAAGTGAAAAGGTCAGGAGGGTCACACCACCGACAGAACAGTTATCTACAGCGTTTTAGCTGCGTATCTCCCGTTTCAAATGCAGCCGTATCAGTGCGCCTTTCAGTGATGCCTATCTTCAGACAACCCTGTTTTCATGAAATTAAGCGTCACGTAATTGCCCCCCGTGTAAACAGCAGGGCAGACGGAACAATTCGTGTGGCTGAGAAGCTGTTTACAACGTGCAAGTGACCAGTAGGAAAACGCAGTCACCACGAGAGTAATCACGCTAGCTCTAGTCTCTCTGTCTCCAAAGAAGGGGGAGTGGATTAGGGGGAAACTTTCCGTTTAAAAACCACTATCAACCCCCTTCCTAGACGGCTGTGTCTTATGAGCCCCAAAAGAGTCCTGTTCTTTAAACTTTACATTTGGTATTAGGATCCATTTAAGAGTCTGTACTCACAGACATGGGAAATGCTTGTGTGAAATATTCATTCAAGATTGACAATTTACGACTGTCAATGTATTCCACACAAAAACTGTTGAGGATGTACATCCTATTATAACTGCAAGCAGAACAGAGGCCTATATCTTGTAACACATGTTATTATAAATCAAGTGTTATTACTGTTGATTTGATACATACAGTGACTTTGAAAAGACAATTATATAATTTATTACAAACAAAGGTAAAGCCACATGCATTTTGAATCAATATGTTCAAGCTTTTACAATCAAATTCAAATAATAACCAAACCTGTTTCTAAATGTAAATGTGGTATGTATTAATAACTCATACTCCACAACTGCAACCGCTGTTCTCTGAGTTAGAAAAAAATTAAGAATCTAATTAAACCCAGCTTTTGTTATCACAAATAATTCAGATGAAGCCTAAGAATGAAATAGTTGGCCAGGAATCTTGGACATTTCAACTTTTCTCTGCTTTCATGAAACAAGTGTGTGATATAAAGAAAATATGTGATGACACTTATAATGTCTAGTTTTTCAATGATATAAGATGGAGCAGACAGACAGTTCTCCAGTAATACAACATTTAAAACAGTTTAAAATTAAGAAAACAAACCTTTTTATCTAACTTTTCACATAAAGTTATTGTACAATTAAATTGACCAACAGCATATAACACATTACTTTTTAAATTAATGTATTTATAGTAATACTGTCGAATGCTATCCTCCACTAGTACAAATTAAAGTGGTCCACTTATGATGTCCCCGTGATTGGCAAGACTGTAAAAGAATGGGGATAATGCTAGTTAAAAGCCTTTTTCTACATATCTATGCTAGTTCAAGATCAAGTATAATTCATTTTCTCTAACATTCTCTTACCACTGCATATTTCACTGAATATTAGAAAGTAGAATTACATTGATATTTCTTAGTTGGATACGTTAGAGTTTTAGTTGTTGTTTTTACTTTATGATTAGTATGATGATTGGTAATCCTGAGGACATGTGATTAACCTTATGACATTGGAGGCATTGTGCAGTATGTACAGTGCGTGAGAAAACTGTCGCAATTTAGTGAGTGCAGAAATCTTACAGTGGGCATGGCTGCTGCTGCATGTGCTGATAACTCAGCCACAGAATTTGTATTTATTTCTCACTCTGGAGGTTAACTGACTTTGACAAGTGGATTATACGACATGAGTGCATTGGCCTCCTGTGCCGCCAAACTGTCATCCCAAATAAATAAAGAAATGCTTTTTCATTTATGAAAATAAAAAATGGATCACCTTTGATTAATGACTTGGCAATCCATCTGTCTGCCGTGTGCACCGAGTGTGACCGTGAAATGAGGTGAGTGAGAGTGAAAAGAGAGTGGGAGTGTGTAAGAGAGATGCAGGGGAGAAGTGCTGGTAGCGTTCTCCATTTTCTAAGTAATTTAGTGAAGGTCAACAGTGCCTTTTCAACATATGTGAAGCTAGCAAGCTCATCTATAATGGTCCAACAAGACTTTCCAGACCCCCACTCACAGAAGCAGCTTACATAGTCTGAGAGTAGAGCTGAAGAGTTGTGCGTGCATGTGTGTGTGTGTGTGTATATGTGTGTGTGTGGTGGGGGTGGGGTGGGGGGGTGTCTCTGTGTCTGATGCTGGAACACAGAGAGCTATGTGTAGCACACACACCCCTCTTGGTCTGTGAGCACCCTCTCAGCTCCACATATACACATCATAAATTAAGATAACCTCCCCTTAAATGAGCAGCGTTTTTTTTGCCATGGTTTTTATAGTGGTGGCATTGTACCAGCACTGATTAATTTTGCAGATTTATTTTCGAACACCGTCTCTCCAAAAATAAACTGGGTAAATACATTGCCCCTGCCAGCGCATGTGCTTGTAAGTTCGGAACTCGCACACATGCTCAGCCAGACACAAACAGACGTGAGAGAGTACTATGTCTCAAGCACTCAAAATCAGAGCACTCTAAAAGCTTAATTCTTCTTGAAGCAATGGACGAAAGAGGGGGTTTTCTGTCAGACACAGTGGGAGGCAAATTTTCTGTTTTTCTACTTTTCAGTGCAAATCTTTAAACATCATGAATTGCGAGGGAGGGAAAGAAGCAGAACCACAAACAACTCTCAAATAGTCTTTTTCTACTAGAATCAATTATCCAGTATAATGTCGTTTGAGACTCTGGCAGCCACCCCCCCTGACATCATTGACTCATGTGTTGACTCATAAACAGATGAGTGATGCAGACTTTTTTCTCTCTCTCCTCCCGCCAGTGGCGGCGCGCATAGCTGCTTAATGAAGCTGGTGTTTGTGAGTGCTGAGCTACTGTCAGCACAGTGAACAACACTCCTCTATGCCCCTTCAGCCAGCTCCTGGATTAGGGAGTGGGCCTCGGGCCAAAGCTGGCGCTCCACTCTCCACGTATAGCTACTGCACTACGGAGAGCCTGCCCTGATCTGCAGAGGTGTTTGCACTCGAGTCCTGTGATTTACAAAGCTACAGTATACCAGCAACACGCTCGACCCATAAACGAATGGAATCCAAAATGGATAAATGTATTAAAAGATTATTTATGTACACAATTCCCCAGCGCCCCTGCTCCTGTCTCCTGGCAGGTCCCGAGGAGGCTGGGGGAAAGGCTGAGAGAGTGCATTCACGCTGCTCTGGATAGCCTATAGTGGAGTAAAAACACTATTACCACGCTACATTTCTCCACTTTAATATGAAGTTAATCTACTGGAAGAAGTGTGGGCTTAAAGGAATAAGACTAAAGAATAAGACTCAAGGAGAAAACAGCTCTGGTGTGTAGGCAGGAAGAGGAGAAGAAAAGAGGGAAGAGAGAGAGAAAGCCTTATGAGGGCTATAAAAAAGAGATGAAAAACACAATAAAGTGAGAGCAGAAATGAGGGCTGACACAAAAGACGTCTACAAGCTGGGTGAAAAACACAGTTGATGTGCATGACGTTATTTCTGCATTCACCATCTGAACTTTTCATGCTGATGTCAGACTCATATTCACAGCACAGTCAAAGCACAACAGGGAGGACATGATTCTGTTTCCAGCATTCACAGCCCTGGCTTTCTAAAAGAGTGTGGGAGAGCAGAGGTGATATAAAGATCTGCAAAATCTTTGTTTAAAATAATCCTTGCTTTAGGTTTAAAAAAGTATTTGTAAATCTTTTCTACAAAGAAACATCCATTGAACTTTCTTTATACTTTTTCTGCAAACACTATAGTAAACAATCCACCAGGGGAACAGATATCGACATTTAATAATATCTAATAACATAATCAAATAATAGTATTTTTTCTGCAGTCCTGTGATCAGATTTCCCAGGGCAGTGTTTGCTCTGTGGGTGAAATTTTGCAATTCTTCTTTGAGCTGTGAGTGAGCTATACAGGCTGAGAGGAGGGAGGTGAGAAACCTTCCAAAACAATTCATGTCTCCATTCTTGATAAAAAAAAATATATATGCAATTGTCACAATATATTGTGTGTGGAGCACGATAAAACCACTTTCTAAATCAGGTTCCAAACCTTTTTTGCAGCGGCCCCCTTTTGTAGATAACATTATCTAGAGCCTCCCCCTTACACTGAAGCTAGTGTGCAACAATGTTTGACAGAGATGCAAAGAAAGAGAGATTGACTGAACAAAAAAGAGACATGCATATTCGCTTCCAGAAAGAATATGATGTAGTGTGTGTGCAGATGTGTTTGTACCTCCACAGCTGTAGTGTTGGTGTGTAGCTCGGACCTGCTGGAGCAGCCTCTCCATGGCCTCAATATGCCCTCTCTTCCGCGACTCCCTACCATCGCATTCCTTCCAATCTGATACACAGATACAGTTTGTGTACATCAATGTCTCTTGATATAATACAGAATTATAATCTACTGAAAATATTACAATGCTTTCTGAACAATTACAATCACCGTATTATTACATTCAGAACATACATACAGAACTGTGAGAAAAAGAGAAAGGACCAATCATTTATACATTTTTCGGTAAATAAAAAATATTAACTGCAAAAAACATTTAACAAAAAACACAAACAAAAAAAAGAACCCCACATAAACCTCAACTTATATATTTTTTTGTTATTTTCCCCCCAGTATTTAGTGTGTCCACACCTTCCCTTTATTTCAGCTACCATCCTTTCCAGAGACTTAATGGCCAAAAATGTAACAAATTATCCCTGAAACCACAGCTTTTGAACAAGGAATGCATAAGGAATGCTTTTTTCATCACAAATGAGCAACACAAATGAGTAAGGCTCAATGTAACAGCACACACTCCATGTGGAGCCAAAGTCATTATCACCGAAAGTAGTTAATGGAAGTTATAAAAAGTGAGTTTAGTTTTTATAACTAATCTAGCAAACTACATGAAAAGCTTTACACCTGCACATGTTGTTCACATACTCCATAAACAGATGTTGCTACCTCACTGTGTGCACTAAAGCTTGTACATGTATATGGGGCAGCCATGGCATAATGATTAGAGAATAAAAAATTGGTGCTGGGGACTGAAGGAAGAGCACTGTCCTCCTCCTTTAATCTATGACTGAGGTGTGCTTGAGCAAGGCACCCAACCCCAAACTGCTGCCCGCTGCTTCATGCGTGTATTCACGGCTCCTGGTGCACTAGTGGATGCGTGTTTACTGCCATGCTTAAGCAACAGACAGGCCTTCCAAAGCATATGTCCAAATACAAGTCCAAGCCCTGCATACCTAGATGCTATGCCACTGTTAATGGCCATTTTCATTCAAAATTAAATACATGAGGGTCTCTGATTTTGCGCAGTACTGCACTGTTAAAAATCATGAAAAGAAGAGTTAACTCAAAGCCTACTTACTGTGGGCATAATCACATTAATGCAGGAGATATACTATAATAAAATAGCTAAATGGAAGTTGAAATCCATTTGGGAAAACTAAATAAAAAAAATAGCTTCTGTTATTAATTCAGAATACAAAGCACCAAAAGCACTCTGGTTTCTTTGTGTGATATACTAAACTGCACATCAGGCAGCTGGATCAGAAGCATTCTTAACTTTGTTTAAAGCCTTTGCTAAAACTTAGTTATTCAAAATGACACCAAAAGAAACATAAGCACAATGCTAACTTTGGTAAATTAGTTGAAATATTCATGCCAAAAAACACATTACATTTATAGGCTAAATCTTCCATTTCCAGCTTTTCATTGCATTTGACTTCTTACTTTTTCTTCCTCAACATATAGGAGAACAATCTTTATTTGTTCTGAGTACAGCAGATTGATTAGACTCTGTGTGGCCTTAGCCTTCATGACAAATTAATGTGAACATAAAACATCAGAGTACTAAATTAGATTTGCCAAGCCATGTTTCAACCACAATGAGTCACTTGAGATTCGCAACCCACAGTTTAAAAAACAACATTTTAGGAGACAAATGAGCACACGTATGTGAAGTGCAAACAGAATTAAACACTTTTTTAAAATCAATAAATGTTGGAGAACTTGTTTTCACAGATACTTTACAAAAAACGTTATAGTAAATAAAAACTGTAATAAAACATCAGTAGAATTTAAAAAAAAAATTACAGCTAAATCTCAGCACTGAGTTTCAGAGCATTTTCTAATTATGGATTCATCATCTGCTGATGCACAACTCTGGTGACACTGCCAGGCCTGCCTGCCTGCCTTTTCTTCTCAGTGCTGCTTTTTTAAGAGGCACCTCAAGGCCAGACACAGAGAAAAGGCAGGTTGTGCCAAGTCGTGACAGCAGAGATTCTACAAACATCCATCTTTTCAACCAGCATTTTCTGATAGAATTACAGATATAAAAGTGATCTGAGGCTTCGTGTATCTTCCATTTGTAGAAGGACATTCATTGTAACACCATATGGTTTCATAATTTCCATGTATGGTATCTGTAGAAATGTGACAGTAAAAAAGTGTTAACTTACTGGAGGGAACAGCACAGGGAGGCTGAGAGAGCTGAAACGGTCCCCAGCCCTTCATGTTGTAGGAGGATACACGAACATAATACTGTCTTCCCTAAAAAAAGCACAGAATTAGACACAGAATTAGGTTGATACAGTGGAACGAAGAGAAATGGAAAGCACCAAAACACAAAAATATTCGTCTAAAGCAAGAGTGAAGGTGCATTTTCTCCTCTTTTTAAAAGTAAAAGCTTTAAGTACTTTTGACGTTATGGTCATAAATCTAGTGGTTTACTACGACTTCAACAGTTGTTAAGAGTCCTGTTTTTCTATATGTTTTAATAATTGGCAACATATAATTAGCAATAACTCTGGTTTTGTAAAGTCCTACCATTTTTCATGGAAAAATGGAAAAAAATACATTTTATCAGACGGCACTCACTACAATCCCTTGCAAGAATTTTGGAATCACAACACTTAAATCATGTTCACTCAAATGTTTAACTCAGTAACAAATAAACTAAATATAGCAACATTTATGCAATTACATTAATGGAATGTATAGAAAGATTTTTGAATCACTTTGTGATGTTAAATGCTCTGCAGTAACTAGGAAGTGTTTACAGAGAGTAACAAGTTTTTGAACATGGCTAATTAAAATGCTTGATTTGAACCAGATGTAAATTGAAATATTGGAAAGGATTATAAAAGGAAATCCAGCACAGTGTGGCAAAAGATCAGCTGTGTCTAAAATTTTGTGCAGTTATACACAAAGTGGGAAGGATATAAAAGGAAAATATATGGGTAGACCAAGGCATCATCATAGCATCAGGATAGAAATAAAAACAAGAGCAAAGAGAAACTAGGCAAGCCTAGTTTTGCCAGACCACCATTAGCCATATAACCAATGTCACAGAGATGTTTTTGTTTACATGTGGTTTTTATTATGTGAGTGTGTTGTACAGAAAATATTTAGGGCATGTAATAAATGCAGAAATGAAAAAAGGAGCATAAATGTTGTTCATAATATATAACACTGGCTGTTATATATAACTGTGTTTTTCTTGCTCATTTTATTTAACGATAAATACTAGATGATCTACCACCATCATCAAAAATGACCAAGAACGTTTTGTTGATTTTAAGAATTACAATTACTTATTTATTGAATGTAACTCGTTAGAGTAAAACACGTGAAGTTTAATGTGGCTGTGCACAGCTATATGGAGTTTTATAAACACACTAACACCACAAACAATCTCCCCACCACAAAGATACACACCCATACATAATAAGACAAATTCAGCAGACTTCCTCTCTCTGTGAGATGTAATGTGTGTATAAATGTTGCCGAGTTCCAAACCATCATGCTGAACGTGTAAACTAACAAAACCGAGCGGAGGCTCTGACCAATGTAGCCCCAGAAACATACAAACAGAGCTTGTTCCTGTCTTATTTCCTATTATTCAGCCATGGTTCGCAATAAAGAACCTACTATTCTTAGGTTTCACCTGGGAACGAATTGTTCTGGTTTGCGAACCAGTATATGTTGGTGGAAACGCACCAAACTGCTCGAAATTTAATTCACAAACTGGAATGTATGACTGAAATAGCAACAGACGGTGCTATGAAATACAGCTGAACTAACAGTTCCTACTTGCGCATTTCAAAAGTAGGACTCAGTCAGTCAGTCAGTCAATAAGCAAAAATGCCTCTTTTACGCTGGCCCATAACAGCTTGAACACCTTGAAATCAGGTAATACACAACAAAATAAAAGCAAAATCTAATGGATGGAAAGAGGTGTCAGTGTAAGAAATGGGCAACAGGACAAAAAAACGATAAGTTAAAACCTTTTAAGATGACTGCCTTAAAAAAACCCAAAAAACCCCATCATGCTCATTTATAATATGTTGCTGTATTATTCCAGCGACTGAATATAAGATTGGTGATTATGAAGTCGTTTTTCCATCTGACTACTATAAATTAAGGTGAGATTTATACTTAAAACATTGCAACAATTAGTTCACAAAAAAAGTGTAATAATCAATTCCTCAATTCACAAAAAAAGTGTAATAAAAATGTAAAACACAGAGGTAAAAAATAATATTTATTAAATTAAAATTAAAAATTAAATTAAATAAAAAATCTAACAAACCTTTAATAAATAATACTTTAGGCTTTGTAGTACTTACTGTAGTAAGGCCGGTTATTATGCATTTCAGTGATGTAAGATTCTCAAGAATTAGTTCTCCAGCCAATAAAGAGAAGTCCTTCAGACAGCTCCACTCCACTGCCCCAAAAAAACAATACAAAACCAGAAAACAGGAATGTTTGTTAAGATCTGAAGTTATATTATACATCATGGACTAGAGAACATCAACTAAAATAATGGTTTGAATAAATATAAAATATATGTAAAATAAACTGTAAAAATATATGTAATATATAATTATAATTCAGGTTTTTAACTGTGAGATAGGGGCAGAAAAAACTAGATATTATGAGCTGTAATCATTGTGAAAGGAGTGAGACTTGTTTGCTACAGATGACTGGTTTATGTTTGTGCCACAGGCACAGGAGGCAGAGCAGGGAGTTCTCACCTTTGTATTTAGTGACCACAGCTGAATTGATGCTAGCTGGCTCCTGAAAGGTGACGGTGAGAGATGTGCTGCTGGAAACAGTTAAGCGCACAGCTGTCGGTGCCTCTGGGACCTCTGTGAGAACAAGATTAAAGGTCAGATATGAAACTATCAAAAGACTGTTGCAGAAGGGATCATTATACAGCTTTAACGCTACAAATATATGACATATACATACATACATATATATATATATATATATATATATATATATATATATATATATATATATATATATACACAAGATCCTTTCAGGTAGCACCTCAGGTGGCTAGGTACAGTGTCACTGGTTATAAATTTTGGTAGTGGCTTGCAGATAAACACTGACAGTTAGGATCACTGGTGTGAAGAGATGTGACATGATTACTAAGATATAAAACAAAGCCTTCCAACCAGTACGAATCAGTATGTATACATTTCATATAACTCATTATTTGGATGATCTTTTTTAATGTTCGTACGCAATATATATTATTATAATACATTTAGAAACTATGTTGGTTGATACCATGAGATGAAAATGAATAATGTAGTGAAGAACAGTGTAACTTTGATATTGAGATCATTAGGGATTCCCTTTCCCTTTTCAGCCCATTAATCCTTGAACTGGTCTTCTGCTTGTATTCAATGAGCTATTTATAACATCAGGTATAAAACCCCCACTAACTGCACTGTTCAAGTGAAACCAATTTCATAGCCTCCTGTGAGAACTGGGAAATCTTTTAGCAATTTGATCTTTGGGAGTGTCCAAATCACAGCACTGCTGATTTGTAATAGCTGCATTGTAAGATCATTATACAGACGAGAGCACAAAAGGAAGATGGTATAACATGCATTCAATTTGCCAGAAGAGTATTCTATACAGACAAGGGTCATTTGAGGGAAATGGATTGTTGTTCCTGGGTAGTGAGAGAATATGATATTTACACTTGGGAGCCAATAGCTTATACCCACAATTTCAAAAGAAACCCAGCATACAATATATATTGCAATTATGTGGGTGAGTATGTTTTGGGTCAGCAATTTGCCACTGCCTGCACCTTGACCACCCATCTAGAGTAAAAGTGTACTCCTGTTGTGTATGAGTGTATCTATATTCAGATTTAGATATTAGTCCTAAAACTGCACAGATAGAATTTTATTTTTCAACTTAATTCTAAAACATCTTCCCTGCTAACCCTAAAAAGCCTCAGCCTGATACTATGAAAAACTACTAGGTGATTTAGAAACAACACTTTGTGTATAAAATTAGACATATTTGGCTAATAATTAATATACATGTTCTTAAACCATTATTGGCATGCATGGTGGAAAAGTTGTTCTTCAAGCTTCCCATAAGACAATTTCATGTATATCATGAGTTGAGGAGCACCATACGGTTTTATCTGGATGAGCAGGAGTAGCATCTAAATAATGGTCTTGTGGCTGAATGTAAGCAAATTCTCAGAGCAATGTTACAAATGCAGCAAAGTGGTAACAAATACTTCACTGATGCCACGCTTTACTAAACTCATAATCTCAGAAGAAAACTTTGGACAAGTGTGTGTCTTTAAACTAAATGGGTTAAAACAGCTACAACTAAATGTGACACAATTATTAAATAGATCATTAAAATCAAATACATACATTCAGGATTAAAAAAGAACAATAACATATTATATTTATCTTGGACATTAGGGCTTTCCTGTGTGGATACATGTTAAGACTGTTTTTTCATTATAAGCTCTACATTTTTATATACTTTTGGGATTATATTTTAAAATATATTTCATATTTTTTGAAACCAATTAGCAAGCCAATTAGACCTATTGTGTAGTAAGAATGCTTAAAATGCTCCAAAGTTTTATTTATTGTAGCCTTTACCAAATAATAATAATAATAATAATAATAATAATAATAATAAAACAGATCCCTTGCATAGAGTTTGATATACTCTTTTTAATGTAGCTTCTTTTTCAGACACCATCTTTGCTAAAGATGCGTTTAGACACTTTAGGAATAGACTCAGAAAGAGGACTGTGAAAGTAGGAACCTACTAGAAAACAATCCATCCATTTATGTCTCCAATCACTGGTTTTTATGTATATAGATACCCTATTTTTAAAATGCAATGTTGCTATTCTTTGCTAGGGTTTCATATGGTGTTTTATTTTGACACATCCGACACGTTCGACAACTGAGCCAGAGCTTTTGAGAATTAAAATCTGTATACAATAGGTAATGCAACATTTACATAGATAATCTAATCTAATCTAATCTAATCTTAGAGGGCACAGGGGAGAACACAAAGATGGTGAATGAAGCCAGGACAGAGATTTCCTTACATACTGAAAACGACAATTTGGTCTAATATTCTTATTTAAACACAAAAACACATATATCACATCTCTCTTAAAGATTTGAGAAAAAAGGGGAATGTTGTGCTATTGGTGGGTGGACTGATCTGCTTAATCATCCAGTGTCAGCGAAGTAGGTTAATGCTCCTTTCACACATAATGGAATCCGGAGATTACCCAGAGGAGCTGTTTGTGTGAATGAGACCACAGACAGCATTCGGCCTGGACATTACCTGGATTTTATCCTTCTAGCGCCCTAATAAAAACTCTGGGTAAAATTGGAGTTAGTGCATGTGAGAAATAGTGGGAAACTTTCCTGAGTTTCTCCTGCACACACGTTTCTGCACGCTTAAAGTTTGTGGTTCACCTCCTGCTGCAAAGATGAACCTGATACAAACCACTCCGGGACATCTCTGGACCTGATACCCAGAGTTTCTCTAGAAATTTTCTAGAGTTCATGTGTGAAACAGGCTTAAGAGTAGTCCACTCACGTGCATGTTCAAAGCCAGTGCGCATGCGTTTGTAGAGCTTGCATCTCCACTCCCAGGCCTTCAAATGTTTCTCTTTGTCAGAAGTCTCCAGACTAAGGCTTTCTCTCATCACCTGAGTGGAAAGCTCACTTGCTCTCCTCTGAGCCTCTTGTACCAGTGCTGAGAGATGGGCCTCTCTGCTCTCCTGGCTCACAACTGAAAACAAAACACACAAAAGCTCAATTAATGCATATACACTTTGAGTTTGTAAGTTGTACACTATGAGCCTGTATATCATACACTTGTATAATTTATCATTCATCCATTCATTGTCTGTAACCACCTATCCAGTTCAGGGTTGCGGTGGTCCAGAGCCTTCTATGAATGACTGAGCACAAGACAGAAACACACCGTGGATGGCGTGCCAGTCCTTCGCAGGGTGACACACACTCACTCTCATACTCACAACAATGTGTTTTTGGACTGTGGGTGGAACGGGAGCAAAAACCATGCGGATACGGAGAGAAAACACCAAGCTCCTCACAGACAGGATGGAAAATTATCATGCAGTGTAATGTAATGTTGAGTTTGGACAGAAACTAAAGAAAAATATTTGATGACAGCTATCGAAATGCCAACAGAAATGTCAGACTGACACATGTGCTGTATCAAGCAAGACAGCTATGTTGCTTTATCATGTCACTCAATATATGATAGTAACTCATATAATAGCCAGCCTAGCAATTAGCAAATGCTGTAACTCTTACTTCTCTCAACAATACATTTATCAAAAATATTACACTGGTGCAGATCAATGGCATCCAAATAGGGGTCTTATATTACAAACAAGTTATTTCACATTCTATTCAGCCAATCACATTGTTTTTTATCCATCTATCTAGATCCACTGATAAAAAATTAAATATTTTTAAAGATGAATAAATCAAATGTCTGCATTAATAAAAGCTAATAAATTAATATATGCCATACATTTCAACACAAGAACAAAATTATATCAGTACAGTATGTTGTGAACTCCAAAGCATATAAAGCATTGCCTCCCTTCTGAATCCCTGCAAAACCCCTTTTTCTATTATGAACCAGCATCCAATTTGATCACATGGAGCTGGATTCTTCAGCAAGGTGAAGAGCTTTGTCCTATAAAGCCCCCAAATCAGAGAAACTCAAACACAATCACAGTCTTCAAATCTACGCTCTAACCTCACTTGTTTAGTTTAGCTTTTGCAAATTAATATCTCCTTACCCAGGGGTTCATGGACACTTATAGTAATTATAGTAAAATAAGATGCTGGTATTGTCATCCTGCCATTTGCACGTTCTCCTGTGTTTAGGTTTCAAACTCCTTTTAGGTAATCTGTTATAGTCAGATCTGGCAGAATGACTTGCCACAGTCACATTCACATTCTCTGTACTTTATAAATTCAAGACACAAATAATTCCAACTCTCCACCTGCCTTGCTTGGCCCTGACTGAAGAATAACCATCCGGATCTGCTGCTACACAATCCCTACACCAGCTGCTCACACTGTTACCTGCCTCAGACTAGCTGGCAACTACATTTTTTCATTCATTCATTCATTCATTATCTGTAAGCACTTATCCAGTTCAGGGTCACGGTAGGTCCAGAGCCTACCTGGAATCATTGGGCGCAAGGCGGGAATACACCCTGGAGGGGGCGCCAGTCCTTCACAGGGCAACACACACACACACACACACACACACACAAACACATTTGGAGTCGCCAATCCACCTACCAGCTTGTGTTGTTTTGGACCATGGGAGGAAACCGGAGCACCTGGAGGAAACCCACGCGGACACGGGGGAGAACACACCAACTCCTCACAGACAGTCACCCGGAGCGGGAATCGAACCCACAACCTCCAGGTCCCTGTAGCTGTGTGACTGCGACACTACCTGCTGCACCACCGTGCCGCCCCAACTATAAGTTTTCACAGAATTTAATTATTAATTGTTTAATTTGCTTAAGTTATTATTATAGCCATTAACCATCATTACTGTAATTATCTTTATCATAACTAATATGAATATATCACTACAACTCAGCATAACAGACTTATGAGGTTGTGACTTTTTTCAATAATCTAGAAAATCTTTGGCCCACAGGAGGATGAGTTTTCCCTGTAAGGCTTCAGAACAGCAGAAATTCTAAACACATTCAGCTTTTGCTGCATAGGAAATTTAGGTATGACAAGTTCTATTTTTTACTAGCACACACACTCTCTGACCATGAAGCTATGCTATTTTAAACTCCTGCAGAATGGGGCATTAGTTCTGGAATTGATTCATCTGACCATTTTCATTTCTTCTAATAAAAAATTTGTTAGTTTGGGGAAAATATATAATGTAAGAAATCTGTTTGTACCTCCTGCATTTGGACTATCACCATTCATTCATTATCTGTAACTGCTTATCCAGTTCAGGGTCACAGTGGGTCCAGGACCTTCCTGGAATCATTGGGCGCAAGGCAGGAATGCACCCTGTAGGGGGCGCCTGTCCTTCACAGGGCAACACACACACTCATTCACTCACACACTCACACCTACAGACACTTTTGAGTCACCAATCCACCTACCAACGTGTGTTTTTGGACTGTGGGAGGAAACCGGAGCACCCGGAGGAAACCCACACAGACACAGGGAGAACACACCACACTCCTCACAGACAGTCACCCAGAGCGGGAATCGAACCCACAACCTCCAGGTCCCTGGAGCTGTGTGACTGCAACACTACCTAACAACAGACCAACTAATCAATAATTACATTGGTGTCATTCATTCATTTATTCATTGTCTGTAACCGCTTATCCAATTCAGGGTCGAGGTGGGTCTGGAGCCTACTCGGAATCACTGGGTGCAAGGATTAATATTTGTAATATTTCATTATAGAATTGTGTTATTAAAAAATTGTATATGAAGAGTGTAAAGAGTGTAAATAAAAGAACACAAG
This sequence comes from Hoplias malabaricus, assembly GCF_029633855.1. Taxonomy (NCBI): domain Eukaryota; kingdom Metazoa; phylum Chordata; class Actinopteri; order Characiformes; family Erythrinidae; genus Hoplias; species Hoplias malabaricus. The sequence continues at coordinate 12,732,003 of NC_089802.1, forward strand.
TCTTGGAAATGAAATTGGGTGTATGAAATTAACAGAATCTGAAATTCTACAATTATAGAATATGATACATTTATGTGACCATTCTTGACCCATTGTCAGTAGACAGACACATGACATATCAATACCACACATGTCAAGAGGGAGATGACATGTATCTTGTGTACATTAGCCCCTCTTCATACTCGAATAACTGGGGATGTTAATTGAAATATAATGTGCAAACTCTACAGACTTAGAAAGTATTTAAAACATAATTCTGCACTTGAATATAGCAAAGATATTAATAAACATATTACCAAGCATTAACATTGATTTGTGGGTACGTTTGGAGACCCCAGAGAGTTAACAGATCAAACAAGCCTACAAGAAATTGTTTTCAAATAAAGATGTTGTTATGCCTAAGTACGATCCTTGTTATAATGGTGGGTCAGAATGATGGTGGATATGAGACTTGTTTTGTATATGTAAATGGAACTTTAGGGATGGGTGCCATTTATTTATTTATTTTTTTTTTTTTTTCGTGTTAGTTTCTTTGTTTGTTATTGTTGGCTATAGCCCATCCTGACGACATTCGCTCAGAGAGAGTTTTCACTGTGGTCTTTAATATAGTTGAAACCTAATTTAAATACTCTTATTTTATTCATTTCTGGTGTGAATTTGTTTTATGTTACATCAAATTTACTGGGATCCTAGACATATAAAGAGGTTGTAACAATGTGCATAAATGAGTAAAGTTTAATAAAAACAAAAGGAACATAAACATAAACGCTAAAACACGGAGGATAAACACAGAGGCGAAACACTAACACACAAAAAGAGACCAAAAAAAACAACAACAACAGGACAGGGCTTAAATAACAAGTATTAGGTGTATAAACCTGTGAACCTGGCCACATGACTGCATAACAGCTCACAGGCTAATGGAGAAAGGTAAACAGAGCACACAAAATAAAAACAGAGGTATCCTGACAGTTATCTAGTTCATTTCCAGTTCCACCTTAAAAGCGTAGTTCACGATTGTAATAAAAAAAACACTTTTTATAAAATTCTGATGATTTTTCCTCACCATCTGCTAGCTTTCCTGTCTGTTTGCATGCTCTAAACCGGTCTACTGTGTTTATGAAGCCCTAGTGTCAGTAAATGAATAAATAAACAAACTGTCTCAGCCCGGTATGCTAGGCTTTCTCTCTTCTCTTTCTGCTCAAGGCAGAGGCATCTGGAGTTTGTTTTTTTAGACAACGGAGAGACCTCCAAACTTTGAAAAGCCCAAACCTGAATGGAGATTGTTCTACTTTTGCTTTATTGGTGGGTAATATTGACTTGTTTGAGCTGTTTTGGATCACTTAAGGTGGAAATGTTTTCAAACTCTGGAGATGGCTACTTGCAATTACTGAAAGTGCTATGAAACTAAACAACTCAAGTTATAAATGAGATTCTGTGGTAATTCAAACACTGAATAAAAACTTAAAGACAAGCTAAAACTCAGCCATGTACAAACAACTGTTGTTTTTTTCCCTTTTCCCCACAATTGTAGACGTTCCCTATAATTGGTGAAGCGCCTACATTCTAGTGCCTGAGGCTACTGCAACATTTATGAGGGAACTGGAAGGTCTGAACAAAAAGCTGCCAAATAAGAAGCCGTATTCCACTGCATATCACAGATTCAGAAGTGGGTGATAATTCTTCTAAAGCCTTATGATGCCCTAAATTTAACAAATGGACTTCAGTGTTATCAGTGCAGACTGGCAGAGCCGCCTACAATGCACCGCTAGTAGTCTTTTAATGAAGCACTTTTATTTGTGTTCTGATGAAGTATCAGGTTCTGGAAGGGTAGTCCCATTTTGTAGGGGAGGATGTTAACCACTAGTCACTCTTCCAAATGCACAAGGTGACACTTAAAATTAAGGATCAGGGTTAAAAATAAGAAATGAGACTGAAAGGGACTGCTGATACACATGTAGTCATATCAGCATTTAAGCACATAAAATTAAAATCAGAGGCCTGTTAATGATTCAATAAGTTGGAGTACTGTTACTTAAATCATACATTATCAGTGTGTTCACAATTACAGATGACAATAAGTTAGTTATATGTGTGTACATGTGTGTGGGTCTTTTTTAAAAATGTAATTTTCAGTCAAGGAAAAAGATAAAGTCATAACTGAAACAGCAGCAAAACCATTACGTCTTACTTAAGGCTTGAGACATAATGCTGCTACTTGTCACTGCTGGTGTAAGTGTGCTTGTACATGAAGTCAACTGGGTTTGGGGCTGGTGGGGTAGAAAATGAACGTACTTGGCGGCAGGCTGGAACACACAGCACTGTGTTTGGCCATATAGATTTGTCATGGTAAAATGAATGCTGCCTGGCCAGTCCTCCACATAGACTGTGAATACTACTGCATGTTCTTTCAGAGTCTTAGTCATAGACCATGACAGCAAAATAAACAAATAAATACATGGCTGAAGAAACCCTCTTTCACTGGGGCTGTTCTGCTTGGCCCAAACCCCTGGAGACGAGAGCCCTCCAGGAGAAATGATAAAGTAAGTGTTGTCGTCTCTGAAAAAAGGGGGCAATAAAACTAGTCGGCCCTACTTGGGGGTCCACGGCGCAGTGGAAAAGGCAGCAATATTAGCAGCCTTGAGGTGCAATTTCCTGTGCTCTGAAGATTGACATCTGGCCACTATGTGTGGTTAATTGAACAAACTATAAATTAATGGGCCAGTCTGCCGATAGTGCCTTGTCATACACAGTTGGCATTGTGTGACAGGGGGCTCACCCTAAATATAGACATATATGGGGACTTAGTTCTGCCCATAAACATGTTTTAACCTCAACCTAAACTTGGACCTCCAAGCTGTCAAGCATCTGGTTGATTGATTTACTTGGCATTCCTCGCCTGACATAAATATAATGCAGAAAGTCTAAGAGGGGAAAATACGGCAATGTTTACTTTCTGTTTGTTTACAAGGATCGGATTGTGTCGCAGTGAAAGGTTTTGAAATTTAACTGCAGCTTGGGTACAATAAATCACTTAGTATAATTGCCCTGCGTTACATGCATCATTGGAAAAGTTAAACCATTAAATGACAAACCTTGTTAAGATTTTTCTGGTGGAAGCCGTGCGATGTCGCCCCTTGTCGCCCTAACTGCCAGACTGCAGTACAGTGTTCTCTGTTTGCTCTCAGACAACATTTGACTTTTCATGCTCACACTGATTCAAGCACTCAGTTCTTGTGGGGCTTTTTCCCTGCTGTGGTGTAGGAGGTAAGAAACACCTGTTCCACCATTGCAGAGCTGAATATGCAAGGGCAAATCAGTGCAGAAAAAGACTACAAACCCTCTGCACATTATATTGCTTTTACTGCTTTCAGAGTTCAAAAGAAGGACTCGATTTTAAACCTCAGAGACTGTATATTTCTCTCAAATGATATCTACAATTTAACCATGAGGTTAACCACAACGTCAAGACCTATCCTAATGTTAAATGCATTCCCTCAATTTTATCCTTTTATTTGACTTATCTTCATATTTTTTTATAGTACAGGTGTATATCTAGCCTTTTAAATGTTCATTTCCACTGTTCAAAACAAACAAAGTAACAAGGACTGAACCAAGCAGACTGATAGATTTCAGAATTTAACTGTCTCCACCAGTCGGTTTGAAAACCCAATAAAAAAGTTAAGAAATAAATCTGAGCTTGCATTTAACCAAATGGTTATGAGAGCTGTCATTTTATACTCATGGAAAAACTGCAAGTGCTTATGACAGCTGCCATGGAAAGGTTTACTTGTTTCTGTGCTCCACTGCTTACAATCATCTAAAGCAAAGTGTCAAAAAACATCACACTGCCTTCCTCTGTGTATCCCAGTTTTCACTGCAAACAACTTGTCAAATTAGTAAGGGTCTGCTTTTGGTCTCGACAGAAAAACTAGACAACTGACACAAGACAAATCTTCTTATGATAATGAATTGCTGTAATAGAGTTTCAGTCTCTCGGTGTGTCAATATCCCTACACATACAAAAAAGCCAAGCCTGATTTTATCCACGCGTTTTTTCACTTTTTAAATGAAATTTCTCTGTTGTCCTAAAAATTCTCAGCAAATATATGTTTTGAAAACACATACACACACACACTCCAAAACAATCACAATCACATTTAGTTAGCAGTAGTTAGAAGCAGCATTGTAGCCGTGAAAATAAGTCTTTACGCCTTTCCAATATACCACAATGTAGCCGATTAGAACACTGTAAGAACATTAAAATCCGTTGAAACATCTGTGTGAAAAGCCTCTAATACAACTGTAGAAGCCATAGTTGAGTTCAGCAGAAATAAATTCAAATGCAGCAACCTCTAAAGCAGACAAAGAAGTTGACTGTAAGCATGACATCAGTTCTTACAAAATCTGCACTGCTTTCATATGTCAGGATTGCAGGGCTACTCACAATGCGGGCTCTCCTTGGCCCCTGCCTTGAGCAGCAGCTTGGCTATGGGTACATTGTTGGTCATGATGGAGATGTCAAGAGGGGTCAGGCCTTCGCTGTTGGGTGTGTTGAGGTCCAGATCGTCAGCTGTGTACTGAAACAGCAGGATCTGCACAGCATCCAGGTCCTGCTGCTCCACTGCCTCAAAGAGAGCCTCGCTGCTCTGCACATTCTGTGCACAGAGACAAAATGCAATGTTAGCATGGCTGACATGACATTCAAATAGAACAGCTTGAGATAGGATTTGACAAAGTGTCTGCCTTTTACTTGCTCAAAGAAACAATCCACATGTCTTTTCTTTTGTAAGGTCACTCTAATAAAAATAGAATTGTATTAAAAAAGGAATTCCTGTGGGCATCTTATTGAGATGCAGCAGAAAGCAGTAAAACCTTGACTTAATAGGCAAATGAACAGTTTTCTTATTAAATGTCTGAAAAGAGCACTCCTAGAGAACTCCTGAAGGAACCAATAAATAATCAGTGACATTTGTGGAAGGACCAAAGCATGGCAAATCTATGACAGACAAGAGGTCATACTGACATGAGCTAAAATGTCACTACAGCAAAGAGCAGAAAACATAAGGTCAAATAAATAGATGTTAAGCTATATAAATGTAAATGACTAACACAAAAATGCCTCTTAAGACAAGAGTGCACAGCGCACATTATAAAGGGCTTTTAAATGGGCACATTAACAAGCATTTAAATGTACGAAAACTGGATTTATTTTAAGCTACTACACATTTCTGAGCATACATTGTTGCAGACCAGTTTATTAAATATAAGTCCACTAAAATATTCAGCATTTACTACTGCATACTCTACTACCCTACGGCAGAAATGTGTGGGTTCCTGCTTTTTTTACGTATATAATTTGTGGGTTACTTTGTAAATCAAGAGTTTTCACAGAGTGTTTGTGCTCCTTTGCTGCAGTAACCAGGAATTTTTTATTTTTTATTTTTAGATACTGGAATACTTCTGTAGGGAGGCACGGTGGCGCAACACGTAGTGTCGCTGTCACATTTCCTCCCACGGTCCAGAACACATGTTGGTAGATGGACTGGTGCCTCAAAAGTGTACGTAGGTGTGAGTGTGTGAATGAATGTGTGAGTGTATGTCGTCCTGGGATGAACTGGCACCCCCTCCAAGGTGTATCCCCGCCTTGCAGCCAGTGATTCCGGGTAGGCTCTAGACCCACCGCAACCCTGAACTGGATAATCAGTTACAGACAATGAATGAATACTTCTATGAGGATATGATAGCATTTAGCCACAAGAGCACTATTGAGATCATGTAATGATGAGAAGTTCTATAGCACATACACCAATGTAACACAGCCCAATAAGGCTGTCTTATGCCAGAGAATGCAATTCCACTGCTCCACAGGCCAATGCCAGTGTTATGTGTTTAGTGTTATGCATGTTGATTGTAAGTTCATTTGCAGCTGCTATAAATCCATTCATTTCATGCATGTCAAAAAACAGATTTTTAACACAGCAGCTATCCGTCATATTGTGTAAAAATGTCATGATGAATGGAGCAATAGAAATGCTGAAAAATGGTTTTAAAGTTAAGAAGTTTTTTCCTTCTGTAAAGTTGCTATTTTGGAGATACATGTTTTTGATTGGACAAAAGTTTTCGTAGGTGTGAGTTTGTGAGTGAATGTGCGAGTGTGTGTGTTGCCCTGTGAAGGACTGGCGCCCCCTCCAGGGTGTATTCCTGCATTGTGCCCAATGATTCCAGGTAGACTCTGGACCCACTGCGACCGTGAACTGGATAAGCGCTTACAGATAATGAATGAATGAATGAATGAATGTTTTTGATTGGACAGAGAGGATATACTACGTACCCTACTGAGCTAAACTCAGAAAGAGATTCTGTCAATTTAGTAGCAAAATTCACCAAAATGTTTCTGTCTGACTCTTGACGTGAGCTTCAGAATATAATGCAGTGGAATCATAAGATTCAAGAGACCCTAATCATATTTATTTCAAAACACATTTGCTCACCGAGGCTTTGCGAATTCGATCTGAGCGGCCAAAGAAATAGGCATCCTCAAAGGAGGAGTGGCTGCCCTTGAACTTTTCAGAGAGGTTGCGGTAGAGCCGTTTCGCTGCACTAGGGGAGGCAGGACCGGCCCCTTTCTTACTGTTGGTCAGCTGAAGGTTCTGCATCTGTTGGGTCATACTCACAGAAAAGTTCCTGAGGGAGGAAAAGAAAAGAGAAAAGAGAGCACACTACAGTAAGAGAAAAAGGCCTTGTCTGCTGCATCATCTCTGTGCACAAGTGAATTCAAAGCTTGCATTAGGATTAGTAGACTATTCAGAGTCCTTAGTGCATCACTGACAGATGGACAATGTCAAGTGATTAATGTAAAAGAAAGAGCTGTTTTTAATATGCCTTGAGCCTTTCATAACTCTATAACTCTATATTCACACGTTTTTAGATATGTGTGTGTTTTTGTGCATTGATAGGAAAAATCACTCTGACATTCAGCATTCATGCCACCACAATTTTTCTCATTCATGAGGTCTAACAACCGTCTTGACATACTCTATTGATTGTTTTGCTTGTTTCTTGATCCACAAAATAATCACATTTCATGCTTGCTAAATATGATTGGAATGACAAAATCAATACATCTTTGTTTAAAAAGGTCATCATACAGTAAAGCAGAAAAATATATAAGACGAAAAAAAAGAAAGATAAAAGATAAGATTAAACAAGCCATCCAGTTTCTTTTCATACGACAGACAGTGACTCAATTGTCCACTTTATTAGAACTCCAAGGATATTCTTGGAGATGTTTTTTTATTGAATCTTACTTTGAAACCAGTGCAGAGCTCAATACAAACAGTATTCTCTCATATAAAAAGGATTTCTTATACATGAAAATTACTACAAATTGCTGTAAACACAGCAGAGCCTCATTCGCATTCAACAAGTCATTTATAAAACTAGCACTATGTTCACAGTTTTTATGCAAAGATGAACCACCATGGCCGATCTGGGTGCATACTGTGCAAACAGACTTCAACTGTAGAAACTGCAGGTTAAAGGCATAAAAATCATTTCATAAATATCAAGGACCGCAAAATGGCCATTGTTGGATATATATGAGAATTAAAATGATGGTCCTAGAGGTTTCACCTGAAATCCTTAGCTGAAGCAGATTTTTTTTTTACTTGGAAATATGGAACCTTGGGGACAGGCATGATATTTCTCATCACAGCAGTCTATAATCAAATCAGACATGACTTGACAGCACAACCCTGTTTTTCATTGCTTGTGCCAAGTTTTCAGCACAAACACCCACACAGCACTAATAATATACACCTCACGACGAAGGAACACAGACCTCTGACACCAGCAGGTAATTTGGCACATGCCTTGAGAGTTCATCTCTCCTCTCTGCTCCCCTGGTGCCTGGGGTTTCTGCCTACAATCCAATTACATCAATCAAAACCACAGGACAGCCAGAGGAACATGCCTTGAGGAATCCCTCTGGGGGGAATAGGATGCAGGGTGACAGTGCTGGTCTCACCTGTGCTACATAAGGTCACTCAATTAGACATGTGCCATAGGAAAAGGGAGGGGTTGGAAAGAAGGTCACTCACCTGTCAAGGCTCAGGGAGCTCCCTGAAGAACCGCTGAAGAATAAAAGTGGTCTGAAGTCCTTGATCAGCGCTGCATCATTCTGTCTTTGGTTGAGTCTCTGAGTCAGCCTGGAGATCTTGCTCTCAGGTCTGAATGAAAGAGCCAGAGGAAAGCTGTGATCAGTCCCTTGGAATGGTTAAAATAGAGGAGATTACTATTGTACTCAGAATTTAAGGAGAAGCAATGTCTTCTGAACCCCAAAACAGATACCCTTTCTCCTGACAGACAACCCAGGAGCACCTGGTGATCACCAGAGCGCTCCTATTCATGCGCATCTCGCCACAGCGCTGGCTGGCTAATGTGCAGAGAAAAAGGGGAGCGGAGGGGGGAGGGAGAGTGAGTGAAATCGACAGAGAGCAACAGAGTGAGAGAGAGAGAGAGACAGAGAGCGAGCAACAGAGTGAGAGAGAGCAATAGAGTGAGAGAAAGAGAGAGAGCAATAGAGTGAGAGAAAGAGAGAGAGCAATAGTGTGAGAGAGAAAGAGAGAGAGAGAGAGAGAGAGAGGAGAAGAGAGGGGCATTCTATCAGCACTAGGATGAGCAGCCGAGAGACAACAAAAGCACACAAGCATTTAAAACAAGGACACACTGAGCATGCTCATAGCAGGCAGTGGTGATAGTGAGGGGGGGAGGACCTGTTGTTCCTTTTCTATCAACACTGCTGTTCTCCTCAACATTGTTTATCTGTAAAACAGGCATCTAATCCCTTAACACAACAATCAGCACCATAACTGTCAATGAAACATCACTTTGGGCCACGGGTCACCAGCATCCAATCCATACACACACACACTGATACACACACTGCTAGTTCCTCACTGTAAGATGTGCATTTCACAACTGAAAAGCACTGAATTATCTTTACGACCTTAAACACATCTCTGTTTTATCCAAAGAGGAACCCAATCATTTCTTTGTATGAGTGCAAGCTAAGAAATGCCAATTTTCTTACTCAAGTGAGCCATATGTTAATTCATTTGTATTTAAGATCTAAATCACATGTATGATATTTTAGTGCTCATTATGCAAAAAAATGGGTGCATGAAAATAAAAGTATGATAGATTTTTTTATTTTAATATTAGTGTCAGAGAGATTGAACAGACTGGTCCAATATTTCTTTACTGTATTTTGGAAGTGTAGATCATTTAGACAGGGTCTAATTAATTAAAATAACTACTTTTTACTAATTATACTGCACCTGGAAACTTCCAGTCAGTCCCTGACACCTTTCTTCCAAATATCTACATATCTTAGCAATGCTATATCAATTAGTAGTAAATACATGAAAAATACTGAATCTTGGCATTAGCTGACCATTCCCATATCAGAGCATCCCCAAAAAATAGTGTTTCTGAAAGCACATTCACTTATACAAATACAAAGCTTTTAATTCCTTACAACCAAATGACCAAAGTGGCCATGTGCCAGACCATGTACTTAGAGCTCCTGTGCAAAAGGCATAGTCTAATTTTTATTGTTACCAGTGACTACTGGAAAATTACAGCCCCATTAACCTACTGATCATATTCTGAATAGCACAAGAGTGCCAAATGCTACATATCTAATGTGATATCAGAGTGGATGTAAAAAGAAAAAAAACAGCACAGACCCTAAGCGTATACATGTATCAGTAGGTGGAGTCATGTCGTGACTTGGTGTCAAAACAGGCCTCTGGAGAGAAAGCTAAATTACAATAATTTTACTCATTATCACAACACTGAGTGGCATATTACGGCATGTTCTAATTTCTCAAACAGCACTGCCACCCAATTCACATGCAATAGAACAGTGATAAAGAGAGACAATCATTATTGGTAGTTAGTACTCAGTAGTCATAGATAATCTTCCAGCATATGAAGCTTGCAAACCTTATAGAGACCAGCAGAATAAAATGAGTCAGGTAGCAGAGGCGTTCACATAACTTGCAAAAGGGAACTAAAAACAAAAGCCCATATGACAAAAACTGAGCCTGACATATTTTCCCACTCATTTAATTAGTGTCACATATTCCACACTTACTTGCCTTTTAACCATTTCTTCTCGGAGAGAGAGAAATAATGGTTGAAACCCAGGAAATTAAAGTTATTAACATACATATTAACATGGATACGTTATGAGATGTTGGAATTAGATGAATAAGCAATGTAATATAAAATATCAAAACTGCAAATAAAACCTCAAGACAGGTTGACCCTTGCTATTGCACAGTAGTGTAAGAACAAGTTAACAAACTAACAAATAATAGGTATAGTACAAATCTATTACAGAAACTAAAAATAACAATCAACTCTGAATCTACACATTGACATATTGGGTGGTCATTTGGATTTTTTGAGAAGGGAAGGGCTTTGTAATTCTGCGACCAACGTGTGGGGGATTACAGATGGACAACGATGCTCTTATTTTATTTCATTTCCTTTCATTAGATGGACAAATTATTCCTCTGCGTGTGTAATGCCCACCCCAGCCCAGACATGCCACTGGTCTTTTAGGGTCTTAATAGAATTTTACATGCTTTGTTCAAAATAACACAAGGGTCAACAACATAAACAGAATGACCATTTCTTCAGAATGATCAGTTTTAGTGCCTGTTCCTTTAAATGAGAACGAGTCTGTTTACTCCAAATGTCAGAGCCCTGCAGTGAGTACCAAAGTGCAAACACATTTTTTCCCTTTTGTCTTTATTTTTTTCATCTGCTTCCTCATTTTCACCATATTTAATTAATACCAATTTCTATGCTCTCATTGTATGTGTTTTGCTTGAGTTAACCTATTTGTTGCAATCCCACATAAATGTATGTCCAGTGCTGTACAGACTCAGACAAGAAGGTGGTGTCTGGCATCTATGTAAAACACAACACAAAATTAGAATGACTCATTTTATCCAATGTTTCCAGACTTAAGTAGATCACAATAAACTAACTGGCTTGTTTTTATTTCAGGTTTTTTTTGGAAGGTAGGAGCTCCAAATCCCCAAAATGATGTGCTAATGGACTTCAAAATGACTTTTTTTGTCATAGTGTCTGCTTTAATGTACAACATGTGCATTACACTGAGTTGCTCCCACTGCCAGAATATAATTTATAAACATCAAGGACAATAGGTTTGAGGAACTTAAAACTAAATATTGCTTGTGAGAGGAGCAAATTGTGGAAATGCTGTTTTTGTGTCCTTGTTAAGCCCTTAAGACGTACACTCTTAAAAGACCAAATATAATTCACTGCCTATATTCATATTAAGACTGATGTGTTGGTAACAAAAAAACCCCACAGATTAAATCAGCAGGTAAGACAAATTATACTTTCAAATGGCATCATTTCAATTTCTATTGACCCACCATGGTGGCAACGTCATTAAACGTCACAAGGACAAGCTCATCAAAAATAGCACAGAGGCAGCATTTGCTAGAACACTGATGAGCAGGGAGGGTCTTGATGGCTAGAAGGAACAGCCTACCCACTCAGATACAATGCTGAAAATTTTCAAGAACACTGTCCATGAAAGAAGAACAAAGTCGTTTCCATAGCTGCAGCTTAAAAGCAGAGCTCTCCTTGTCTTGCATGTGAATACTCGTAAAACGCAAAACTAATGAGCTGTGACACTAATGATACAGGCAAGAAGGGCACATGACCAGGACCCAAATTGATTCATGTTTAGCAGACAATTAAAAATGATTAATCTATCTGAAAACAAGTAATAATTAATTGCTAATTGTCTGCATTGCTCCAGTGTCACAAGAAAAGTATGGGTTCCCCTTTCGAGTCTTAGCTCCTCTCACCTGAGCTACCTTATGTGGGGCTAGGACGCAGAATTCTATAAAGCTGCTTTGTGATACTTGTTGATACTTGTTGTAAAAAGAGCTCAGTGGGAAAAACTGAATTGAATGTGGCTTGGAAACATTTACGCATTGTAAATACTGCACATTTTCTTTCAGTTTGAGTAAGATACAATATCACATATCTTCCTCAAATTTAACTGTTAACAATTTTTGAGAAACATGCACTAGAAAAAAAAATGTCAAGAAAAAATTGCCAAGTATCCGTTCAGCTAAAAAGTCTGAAGTACCATTCAGCTTATTAAAACACAGCAGCAGGTTGCTTACAGTAACCTGTGTTTGCAAGGGAAACATAATCCACTGATTCTTTTATACTTCTTCAATTTGTTCAAATAATCTTTTTATTCTGCATGGTATTATTGGAATACACTAATTTTAAAATGGCCATAGGGCATTTTAGGGATCTAAAGGGGAAATTATTAGTCACGCTCTGTACCACAAAATCATGTTATTGATAATGGAGAAAAAAAAGGTATTGTTGACACAAGCAGAGATGGTTAAACATTTTAACCTGCACTTAAATAGAGCTGAATTGATTAATAACATGATGGCTGTCAGCAGATTAATTGGATATGACCCAAATGGTACCTGCTGTTGATAAATATTGCATGTTCAGAGCTCATGTTCATACATTAGTTAAACCAGTCATTTCACAGATGATTTTAACTTGCTCAGATCCTGTGAAGGAAAGGCACAATCTGGACCAGACTGCTTAGAGCGCTGGTTCCAAACTGTTTTTACAGTGCACCCATTTTGTGGATTACAATATTTTCAAGCTCCCCATCTCCAACATACACATATAAGTCCTGTGCTTCCAGATTCCACTGAAAGTTACTTCAACCACTGTAATTCATACAAACTGTAACTTCCTACTATTTAAAACAAAACAAAGAGAACACTTTTATGTCGAAATATTACATGACATGTGACATGATTTATGTATCCCGAAACAGCTCCAACTAACAAAGGAACAACAAAGAGCTGGATGCTGAAATCATTGCAAAATTCCTTCCTTAACATGACTTGATGTATGTTTAAAGTTTAAGTGCAATTTCTATCATACCTTTAATCTGATGCAGTACACAGCACTAATAAATTGTTACAAATTTTATATGTCAATTTCAAGTTTTCAAAAACATTTGATGCTGAGGTTGACTATCAAAAAAATAAAAATCATAATGCCTTTTTAAATTAGCTAAAGAATAGTAACAAAGACATTAATGTTGTTTCTTGTTTGTCTGGTGTTCATATATAATATTATTGTGATAAAGCTCACCCCTTCACCACCACAAAGTGTAATGGTGGGAGGCGTTCTCTATGGGTAGAGTCGGGCGAGAAGCCTGAGATGATATAAGGTCGACTCGAAATAACACTGAGAGGTTTGATTTTTGGTTCCCTTCCACCTTTATTTACACACCAGACTTTATATTACTATTTACAATATATACACGCGCGCTCCTTGAGAACAAAAAAAATTAACAAAACAAAATTCTCTATTAGCAGAGACAAAAAACAACAAAATTAATTAAGTCTTATTATACACTTAAGTTATGCTTCTCTCGCCACGGTCTAGCAGAGTCTTCTCTCTTTTACCCTTGTGTGGTATATATATAGGTAGCCCCGCCCCCTAGAATATACAATTCCCTTAAGAGGTAAAAGTTATTGTATCTTGGATACACAAGTTTCATAAACAATTAAAATAACAATGAACTAACAACTTTACCAAGATTCAATTACGGCCATGGCATGTTTAACATTCATTCATAATATCAATATTTATTAGTTAATATATTTTCCCTCTTCTAGATGCTAGTTCTCCCTTCCCTCTGTTGAGAATGGATTCATCCAGGTAAGTAAAACTCAGCATCAAGAGATAGTACTCTTTTCCCTCTCACATGACCCGTATGCAGGTGAGTAAGTACAGGTAAGTATACATATAATGGTTTCTCTTGGTGATGTGTCACAGGTACTGTACATCATCACAATTATATATAATAATAATATGATTCTGGGTAGGCTCTGGACCCACCACAACCCTGAACTGGACAAGTGGTTACAGACAACGAATGAATGAATGTTAAGAATAATAAATTATTAGATATATTATTTTTGTGATGCCAATATCAACCTGTATTCCTATGACATATTAGTTCCTTCATATTAGTTAGAACCTTTTGGGTATGCAATCCATAAAAGGTTTGAGGCTAACAGTTTGATATCTGTATATAATTGCATTTGGATATCAACAAATATTAGAATGGGCATTGAGGTATGAGGTTTATGTATGTAATGTACATGAAAAAACTATTTCTAAATGGTAAAATAAAACAAACATAAAATGAAGAATTCATGTAAGTAATGTATGCATATCCCAAAGCCACCCATGTACTAATTAGTCCAACCTCCTTTTTTAGCTGCTGGCTCTTAGATTATATTTGAAGAATCAACATACAGGCATACAGCAAGCCCACAGAAAGGAAGTTATGATATGAGTCACTGTGTCCAATCAGGAGACAGCGAATCAAGTCACGACAGTGTAAAAAGCTGCTTTCTGCTCACAGCAGGCTTTTGTGTTCTGCTCTTCTCTTCCGCTCAAGGCTAAACACTCCATTTGCATGGCAAGCGCAACACAAGGCATATAAACAGCTTTGAGATACACATCTCATCATTTGAGAATACATTGCTAACCTACTAGTCCTTAAAATACATAGGTTAAAAGGTTTATTTTCAGTAAAAACTCAGGATTCCAGTAAAATGCAGGATTTTTGAAAAGGAATATAATTGTTCATAGCTAAGTCTAGTACAGTGCAGTAGCCCTTAAGCAAATTTGTAACATTCTAATATCAAACAAATGCATTTTGTACATGTATCTCCTTTCATCTTCATCTGTGAACTGTCTGAAAGCATTTTCATCTCTAGAACACATGGCAATAGAAAAGTGCAGATATTTGCACTTCTAAACTGACTATGGAATGTATATAATAATATTTCAAAACATAAGTAAAACACAGAATCTAATAAAATGAAAAGAAATAGTTAGATATCAGTAATGTTGTGTATCTGAAAGCCATATTAACAGTGACGGCATTACTGGGTTTGCCCTTATTAACAGGTCCTCAATCTTTAGGCTTTACTGAATCATGTCTTTTGACTGTATAAGTCAAGTGTCTTGAAGCTTATGTAAAATTATAGAAGCCTTTACATAAGTCCCCTTAACTGGAGTGTTACCTCTACATGTGGGCTGGGCTGATGTGTCCCAAGCTGATGTGAGTCAGCCTCATATTAACAAGATAAATGTTCTGTGAAATATCCTCAGTTTATTCATGTAGGCTATATGAAAGGACAAGTTATTGTTGTGTTCCCTAAAAACATGTCTATCAACTCTTCTGAATTTACCTAACATTCTGGCTTTTTTAAGTATTTTTCATTATTACATATTGCCAATGTATAGAAATTGTTCAGAATCCCATGGAAGAATCATATGCATTTAAAAGGACAACCAAACATGGACATCTCTGAATGCAGAAAGTGAATCTCAGAAACAACAGCTCGCCACTTCAAAGCTCACTCTATGAGGACAATAAGAGAAAAAATTCAGTGCAGGTAAGAATTGTGTTCATGCTTTTTTTTATATAAGCACATATTTTATATATGCAATGTTCCAAAATGTACATAAGCCTTCTGATCTACCTAAAGACAGAAGTAATTTTAGAACTACAATCGCTACTACAGGGTAACTAGAGCTGATAAAATGAACATTAAATGTAGAAACGAGGATGCCATTTTAATGTTTTGGCTGATACATACATCATTTCTTTGCTTTCTAAGTTGTTGAAAAAATAATTTCTTCTTTTCTTTGCTTTTCAACTTAATTGTGTATTCCATGTAATGGCAAAATATCTGTCATAGACACTATTGTTGTACACATCTATATATTTAGCTTCATTCATTTAGTCACAGTACACATGCATCCTACCGTATACTCTTAAACCATGAATAGCTTCCTCCTCCTCTTTCTTTTTTGTAATGTCCCCAGGATTATTTACCAAATCACCAAATATTACAACAGTTCTCTTAAATATATTCTTTGGAAGTTTAAATATTCAAACATTTAGCTTTAACAAATAATGTGGTGAAGTAAGACCTCAGCACCTAATACCACACAATCAAAAAAGGTTTTTAGAGAAGTTTCTCCTAATAAAAATAAGCTAAAATATTATTCACATGCACTGCAGGTTACACTTACACTGGTACATTCACATGCAACTAATAGTTAACTCTTGAATCTAGTTAAGTCAGGAATCTTAAACTCGATCATGGTTGGATCTTTCAGGATCTTTCAAGGTGGAATGGTAGAAGAAAGACAACAGTTTGGATGTCTGTAATATTTTTTTCACTGTATGAATTACCAAAGAATCTCATTTGTAACATTTTCACCTTAAGTATTCAGAAACAGCAAAAATAAGCCGAGAGAGAGAGAGAGAGAGAGAGAGAGAGAGAGAGAGAGAGACTCTGGGGATTCTTCATGCACACATTAGACCGGTTTTCAGCACACAAATACACTGGTTAACTTGCAAATGAGAAAACATCTAAATTTTAATTTAATTAAAAATAAAATTATTTTGATTACAATCATGACTGTCACCTTTAATGACTCAGCTACTATTTTTCTAAAGGCAGCTCAAGATATTAAATTAAGGGGCACAAATAATTGTGCCACAGACATATTTGAGAAAAAAATATTCATTTTTCAGTTACTTCAAATAAAGGCCACATTTCATTCATGTTTTCAACGAATCTTGAAAAGCATAAACTTTGAAGGATGTTTTACAGCTTATTTTTCTTTAAAGGCAACATTCACAATTTTATAAAATTCTGAGAATGTTTTCTCACCATTTGTTAGCTCTCCAGTCTGTTTGCGTGCTCAAATCTGTTCTAATGTGTTTATGAATCCCCAATGTCTATAAACGCCTAAAAAAGTCCCTGTCCAGTATGCTAGGCTTTCTCTCTCTGCTCATGGAAGTGAAATGGAATCCTAGAGGTTTTTAGACAGAGAGAACTGTTGAAAAGCATGAACCGAGATGAAAATCTTTCTATATCCCTTCTCCGTAGGTGGGTAACATTTTTTTTTTTTGGGGTGCCTCAGTTTACTTAAATTCAGGAGACAGCTAACTGCATTACCGGAAGTGCTACAAAACAAAACAACAAATTTACACAAGTTACAAATCAGTTTCTGTGGTAATTCAAACAGTCAGACAAGTTGAACTTCAGCCACCTACAAACAACAGTTGTTTTATCCTCAAACATACCATTCCACTTTAAAAGTCACAGAGATTCTGAACGTAAAAAAAAAACAGAGAGAACAGTATTTTCCCATAAAATAATAGATGTCCCCTTTAAATACCTGCAGAGAAGACTGTAATAATAACCAGACAAAAGTGGCACAGACCATTAGCAGAGGAGGCAGTATGGAGCTAGTCACATAGGGTGAGATTCTTATCATAAAAGGGTACAAGCCTGGGGATAAAGAGGTAGGCTTTTGATGCTGGATTGTGGTGAAATCTGCCACTCTGCCCACCTAGATCCCACCCCAAATTCCTGTAGTCCATGCTGTCTTAACTTCAGGAGTGTGACAGATAAGATGAGCGAAACAAGCTGGTTAGTAAGATCAGTTATTGGTCATTGTTAGATTATCTGAATGAACTGAAGTATATTCTGAACAAGTGACAAAAATCTTTTTTTTTTTAATACTTCTATTCTAATTCTTTAAAATCAAACTATAAGTGCAGTTTCCGGCAAATAAGCACATGTCCAAAGCCTCAAAGGCAGTCAGGTAAAGTCTAAATAATTTTTTTAACCTACAATTACTCTCCGTTGTCTCAACTGAATGGTTCCCCTCACCAGCACACCTTTGTAGCGCAATGTGCTGGAATGAAAGCCAAAGAACTTGATTATGTCTTCCTGAGGCTTAAATGCAGCTTCCATTGAGTTGATCTCCATGGCAACACCACTAGTGCCATATTTCTTAAAGGCTATCATGGGCTCGTCAGGCTGCAGGCACTGCTGTCTGTCACTATGGGGGAAAGTGTTCAAAGCTGTTTGCCTCTGCAATGCTATTAAACCTGCATCTGACCAGTTTTCACCAAAACAAACATGCACACAGGCAAAGAAATATGTTAATGACAGCACCAACAGACATGATGAAACGTGCTCATAAACACAATGATAAAGGTTTATACACTATCCATGTAGGTGCACTTTGTAGTTCTACAATTACAGACTGTAATCCATCTGCATATTTTGTTAGCCTCTTCACCTAGTTCTTCAAAGATGCATCAGAAGGCATCTATTTTTCAGGTGGTGGGTGTTTCTCAGCAAGGTACTGACATAGACGTGCTGGTGCTATGTTAATGTGTGTTGCAAAGGTATGAGTGGAAACAGCAGTGCTGCTTGAGTTTTTGAAGACCTCAGAGCCACAACAGAACTAAAAATAATCCAACACATTTACATCACTTAGTGTACAAGTCTATTTAAAAATTAAAAGCATTTATGTCATAGTGGGAAATCTATACTTCAGGGTCATATATGTGCAAATAAATTTGTTTATTAAATACACAGTGTGGTATGATTAACTGTTACAATTTTTAATGGTCTAAAAACCCTAGTTGTTTTCTAAATTATATGTTTTTTTTTCAAATACATACCGTTTTTATATAAATGATATCATAATTTTCATATCTGTGCTGTCCATCTTCTATCTAGTCTAGTGCAGCTTCTTGTTCCCGGCAAGCAACATGTTTGTTTTTCAGATGTCAAATCAATGAACGGGATCAAAAGCATAAATCATTATATAATAAGGGGCTCTTTTTATTGAAGAAATGACAAGAGATGTTTCTTAGGTCATGAAATAAATACCTTGAGGTTTCTTCATTTTTAGATACTGGCCCCTTAATATCCTCACACAAAAGCAGCTTTTTCTGCATGTTAATCGTATCATCTCCTTTAATAACATGGTCTTTGTGTGTAACGTTTATATCATGTTCTTTACAGATACACCTGTTTTGGTTTTCTTGCATTTGCACAACGTCTATGTCCAACAAGGCAGTAATGTGAGCACAAATCTTAAGATATAAATGGTTAAAAAATAAATAAATAAATAAAAAATTGCACCAGAAGATTTTTCTAAAAATGTCACACCACATTATCCACCTTGTCACAAGCAAATATTTTCTCCCTCCAAATTAAAAGAAAATTTATAAATGAGCCTGCTCCTTACATAACTCCAGTTAAAGCCTCTGTAGCCACAAAATTAGAGCCTATAGTGTTAAGACCCCCCACAGGTAAGGAGGGACTACTAGTATTACTAACTACAAAAGCTAGAAAAAGCTAGCTTATAAGTCTGTATGCCCACCCACACCCAAAATTTCCTGTCAGTCAATGCGATCAAAACCTTCCGGGCCCAAGCCAGCTTTTCTAACCTCTAGGCTATGGCCTCCCCAATCCTGTTCGACTTGATTTGCAAGACCCTATTCACGGATTAGTATCCAGTAGAGATTTAGATTCTATATAACTGTTTGAAATACAAATGTGAATTGAAATATATGTAAAACCTATTTCAAGCTCTGTTTTTTTTTCTTGATTTTTCAAGAAATCTTTCACTGAAACCTCTTTCAGATGCCTCAATAAAAAGCATGGCTGCCTCTTATGAAAGGGCTATTTTTTTTGAATGCATTAACTGACAGAGGGAATCAGGACATACTGTATCATGCTGATTAACCTGCCAGTCTTAAGTGCTGTTTAATAGAGAGATTTCTGTAAATGACTTGCAGAAACAGATTAAAGTCTAAGGCTGTTTTTTGGTTTAATGCAGGCTACATTAGCTTATGCCTTAGCATAAATATATTTTCTGTTATGTTGAACTTGTGAAGTTGTCTTTCTGGTTGAGACAATCAAGAGCTCTGCCACGTTGAACTTACTGAGATTTGAAAACATAAATAAAATATATGAATGATTCAAAGTCACGGGCATGGCTAGAAATTCCAGAACAGTATAAATATAATAAAATTAAAGCGTCTTGACATGCAAACCAACAAAACAGAGATAGCTATGAGTTTTACAGGCATAAGACAATGAATATTGACATACTCTACCTGGGACATGGGTGATTTTTTTTTCTAATATTCAAACAAAATGTAATAATAATTTCTGGCATAAATATAATATTTGAAAAATAAAACAACAAAAAAAACGAATGGCTATGTCTTTTTTCTGTAATTTACAGGAACATCATAACCCAGTTATGCTGTCGGACACCAAAGCTTTTTCCATGAGCTCAGTGAAAGGAGATGGCTACTGCTGCCAATTAGCACCTAATCAGGCAATAAGTCTCACTGTCAGGGCTTTGCCTCACCTCACTGAGTGTGCCATTGACTCCTAAAGCTTAACCTCCTGTCTATGCTATTCTAAGATAATAGCTAACAGAGGCTCATTGACAGAAAAGAATCAACCACTTGTGGACTAAATTTTGGCCACCAGTCCCTCAGTGCACAGTGGTTGGATGACAATTGTTGGTTTAACCTTATTGATAAGATAAACATTAGAGCTATTCCCAAAGGGCACCCTCTAAATGGCCCTGTTAATCAAGTTAGACATCCTGCTCAGCACTAGACATAGTTCTATTGTGAACTGTAGTCCTCTGTTATTTTATATTTTAACCTGAGATGAATTGAACAAAAGGTGCAAAGAATATGGAAGGAATGAAAAGTGCTCTATCATTGAAAGGCTGACAAGCACATTTGTTCTTTGAGGCCCCCAAAGCGTACCAGCAGCAGCCTCAGACAAGCAGAGCTAACAGCGTCTCCACTTCAATCTGTTAGTCATAATGTATTGCTCAATCATATTTCATTTTATTCATGCAATATGCTATCATAGACAAACAGGTTTACAACCAAGCTAATCTTCCTGTGCAGAAATGTCATACATTATAGTTATGAAACATTCCCTAAGGAATTACATGGTGGAGAAAAGTAAAATATGAGAGTTAATATTAACAAAGCTTTACTAATAATGGATTATCTGTTTTTCCTCTTACTCAAAGATTTCAGGAAGCTTTGAAGAATAAGCAGAACACTTACTTTTTGCGTGTTTCGTATCGTCCAGTTGCTCCAAGACTCTGTGAATTAAAGAAAAAAAAAATCACACAGCATTGATATCAGTGAATGCAGTTTACACAAGACAACCTATTAATCTTTTTTTTTTTTTTTTTTTTTTTTTTACAGCAGTTTGAATTAGAGATTAAGCATTCCTCAGCATACAGCAAAACAAACTGGTGAACCTGGCATGAACACTGATGAACCATAAATAATTTCCACCAGCTGTGTTGAGAAGGTTAGCAGGTACCAAACAATCCATTAACACTCTGCCACACATTACCTCTAATTTTCTAATTACAGAGTAAGCAATGCAATCACTAAACAGCACTTCATTTGAGAAGAACACTTAACACTGGTGCTTCCAAGAACCCGTTTCTTCCCCGCCACATTCAGGAAAGGCAGCCACACTGTTGTTATAGCAACCTTGGAGAATTATGTTTGGAAAATTACCTCTGGATCCGTATTCCTCTTGTCAGTCATATATACATACTGCACTTTATGCATGGGTTTATATAAGGACAAGAAATCATACTGGTCATGTGTAAATCACAATTTTAGTTTTTCTCTTTTTTGTATTTTGTATAAATATTCATTAATATTCATTAAGTGTCAGTATGTAGAATATTAATGAAGTTCTTATCAGAAACACAAACATACTAAAAAATGCAGAGGATTATCTGTCCATTTAAGAAGTGTTGTGTAACAATGCATAATAGATTCCAATTCAGTTAATATAGTAAAATAGATACATAAATTTACTACATCAGTATACTAGAGACATATAGCTGATGACAGCATTAAGAATGAAGTCCTCTCAGTATCTATTCATAAACAAACAAGTACATTTATCACATACAGCAAAAATATGCAGTGGTATAAAAATGCCTTATATAATTAAGTTTATAATGTATTTTAAAACAGAAAAAAATACAAAAGCATAAAACATTAGATGTGCTTTGTAGCATGCCATTCTAACATTCCCACAAACCAGCCACATGCTAATCACGATATAATACAAAACCATACTCTATAATACCATTCTATACAACACTACATGCTGTTTTGTTACATCCCTGATAAAGGTCAATTGATGCTTTACTCATTAACCACACAGTGAACACACACACACACACACATCTAAGATGTAACTGCAGGTGTTTAACTCCTTGTTGTCTCATTTCAAGCAGGACAAAGGTATGTTCACCAGTTGAAGGCTTGTTCAGATAATTCAGACCTTAATGGACGGATGTTGCACTCATACACAATGCTGTTACAACAATAGATAATCGGTGTCTTTTAAAGATGAGTTCTTGATGTAATGTTGTACAAAATACCTAGCCACATGTTGTCAGCTGAAATAAGTGTTTCACTAAATCATTATCAACCTCCATCCCCAATTCTCTCATATATTTCCCCCTTTTAGCAGTGCTTGTCTGTCCTTACTGATGACTTTCTGAGACCAGCTGGAGATGAATGTGTAGCAGTACTGATAGATTACACCAAAACTGTATGAGACAAATATTCACACTCATAACTGAAGAACACGAAGAAGAATTTCTACTATAATACTCACTGTTAGAGATTATTAATTTCATTTTAATGCCCATATAAAGATTACGCAAGAAATGTAACTAATAAATGCTGTAAAGTAAAAAGAAGAACAAAAATCAACAACCAGAATAAAATGAAAACAGAAAATTTGGCCGTGTGTGGTTCTGAACACTAAAACTTCTGCAGTGTTGATACACCAGCAGAATAGCACTTTACAGAGCTTTGATACATCTAATGGACAGAACTGCTATCAGCAGCCTGTTGATTTAAGTTAAATGTCACACTCAGTCAGCTGTGTCTGGAACATGGCACACAGCTGCCCTTGTCTGTAACTCTTCTTTAATGTCAGCAGACCTTTTTGGCTAATACAATGTTTCTAGGGAGACAGCTATCCATCCCTAAAAGTCTGCAATAATTTTAGACAGGGAGAGCTCCTACACAGTCAGAAAGTAACCTCCTTTTGTCATAAACATGAATGAGCATCCTTATGAGCACATGAAGAAGCCAACTGTAAGTGTATAATGAAATCAATGAAATTTGTGTGTGTGTGTGCGTGTATCATTACTCTTCTGGTAGTGATTTATTGGTATGGTTTACAGTACACAACTTAGTAAGAGATACTTCATTCACACATACAACAAAAGAGAAATCAATAATAAACTAATAAAATTAATCTTCTTCTAAACACATCTTATCACTGGTCTTCACTGTGCTATGTCCTTCATACTGGTGATGTACTTGTGTAATGACATGGCTGGCTAATGGCATGAAAATAAATTAAAAAACAAATTAAAAAAAACAGACAACATTACCGTCCCCTCAAACGTCTGATCATGATTTGACATGTAATTTTTCATCTCATAAATCAATTATTTTATATATCAAAGTGGCAAGTTTAATGAAGTAATTACCTCAAAGCCATGTGTTACATAGATTTCATTCTGCCTCATGGTATGTTAAAACGACAGGGTTATGCTCGGTTTCTCATGGTTTATTTGGTACTTAATGATCTTTCAGATACACAACAAAGAGAGAACTTCAGAATATGTGTCAGAAACAGCTCTGTCCGGATATGTTTCCTTGCTTGTGCTGACCGGGAAATCCAAAAAAAGTATGAGTATACACACACTGAAAAATCAGATTACTGAGCTAAAATCCAGCTCTCTTAAATGGACATCTTAATCTGATTTCCAGGCTTTACTGCAATATCGGAAATCAGAGTATGCGGTATACATGACCACTTGAATAATCAGATAACTGCAGAAAATAGATTATTAAGTGCATGTTTTTGCCTTGTTTTTGTGGCTGTCAAAGATGAAAACCTGACCTCACAAAACTATGTCAAAGAAACAGTTAACAAAATCATTTTGGGACAATATAAAGGCGACATGGTGGCGCAGCAGGTAGCGTCACACAGCTCCAGGTACCTGGAGGTTGTGGGTTTGAGTCTCGTTCCGGGTGACTCTCTGTGAGGAGTTTGGTGGGTTCTCCCCATGTCTGCGTGGGTTTCCTCCCATGGTCCAAAAACACACACTGGTAGGTGGATTGGCCACTCAAAAGTGTCAGTAGGTGTGTGTGACACTGTGAAGGACTGGCGCCCCCTCCAGGGTGTGTTCCCGCTTTGAGCCCGGTGATCCCGAGTAAGCTCCAGACCCACCACAACCCTGAATTTGATAAGCAGTTACAGACCATGAACGAATTTGGGACATTATAGTATATTTCAGGGAATTGTCTTTATTTTAATCCAGAAGGATAAAATGAATGTGGATGAAGTTTCATTCATCCAATTCTTTGTTTTTCCATTTAATTCCTTGTCTGTAACCTCAGGATCATGGTGGTACCAAGCCTACCCAGAATCACTGTGCACAAACACACCCTGGCAGGAGCACATCCTGGAAAGGGCCCAAGTCCATCTCAGGGCATAACATATTCACTCACATACTCACTCATATGGATGCAACTGCATGGCCAACCCACCTACCCACATGTGGTTTTGGTCTGAAGAAAGAAAAAAAAGCACCAGAAGCCAGAACACCGGAAGGAAACCCACGCAGGCACAGGGAGAACACACCAAACTCCACAAAAAAGTAATCTGAGGCAGGGCTTGATTCCACATCCCCAGGATTTTGGACTTTTGTGACAGTTGTACCACTGTACATATATATATATGTATATAACTGTACCATAACATATCTGCTTATCCAGTTCAGGGTCATGGTGGGTCTAAAGCCTACATGGAATCACGCCAGGAACACACCCTGGAGGGGGCACCAGTTCTTTGTAGGGCTACACACACTCACACATTCACTCACATCTATGGACACTTTTGAGTAGCCAATCCACCTACAAACTACTAAGCCCTAAACTCTTCCCTTAAATGTGCACTTTGATAATGCCATTTTAGGTGATTAAAAGAGCACAAAGGATGTTCAAGGGGTTGGAGCTGAGACCAGAATTTGGACACAAGTTGTTTGAAGTGTCTTCGTTTGGTATAACGCTATGGATTAAACACAATTCAGTGTAGTTTTCAGTCGAGCAGGACTCTAAATTACAATGTCACTTGTCAAGTATTTATTACCTTTGGTTACAAAAACATGGTGCTTGCTTTTAGTAATATTAAAAAAAATCCCCATTAAAATGTTATTAATAATCGTGTAAATGTGTCGCTTGAATTTTATTTCAATACAGTGCTACAGGTTTGTAGTTTGGTTTAAACAGAAAATAACAAGCTTTCTATTATCTTTAGCTGTCAGGAACTGACAAAATATTTTTCATAGTTGTTGAATGGAAAGGAAGCTGGCATAAAATAATTTATCTTGTTAAAGAGTAGCTGCTTAGAGTTTTAGCTTCTTTTGCTAAAGAATATGAAACTGCTCTTTCCTAATACTGCAATAATGTAAATAAGCAGATAAAACCTTAATCAGACACTATCATCGTAGAGAAGCGTGCAATGACAAAAAGTCACCTGGGACTAAAGTAGTGAGATTTTACATCAAATGTCCTTCTTGTTTTTCTATACTTCATCAAAATCAAACAAAAGGCAATTTGACAAATACAATTTTCTCTGATGAAACAGCAGTCCTGATAATAAAAGGAGAAAGCATACACTCTCTAAGTGAAGAGAGGCAGCCTGCCTGGAAGAAAGTTGAAGCATTCACCAGACCCAAAATATCTGCTCTTCAAGACACATATTTTGAAGACTCACAGAAGAGGCTTTTATCATTTCCCCAACAAATATGTCAAAGAAAATCCTCAGTATATCCCTGTCTCACAGCACAGTCTGCAGTATTCCAGAGCTGCATTTACTGAGCTTTCTCTCAAGCCTCATATTTAGAATCACCTGCAGCACTGCAATCAAAGCTGCTTTCAAGCATTGCTAAATATCTTGTGATAAGATGACTCACCTGCTTTATCAGTCAGATCTGTTCCTCTTTAGTAGCACAATATGCTTTAACTAAACCACTGAGATGTGACTGATCTTACATACAATAAAAACAGCCAGCAACCTGTTCACTGTCTTTCAAATATTCATCACACCATGCTATGGTATACATACAGTATGGTCAGAATTATTATGTACCCATTTATTGTCTGGCTACATGTAACTATATCCTTGTATTAATTAGCACAGCTGATCCAATTTAATACATAATTGGCCCTGAATTAGTGTTGCACAAGATGCCTAACTTCCCTTGCTCTTTTAGAAAACCATGTAATTTCTGTTTGTACACAGTGGTTGTTGCCGTTCACAATTATTATTCAAAGTATAAAGAAGGGCAAAATATCAGAGTTAAAAAAATTAAATAAATTAATTAAATATAAAATGGACATAAACATACATGTAAGCTTACTTCTCAAATGTAATATGTAAGCTCTCTGGATGGCAATCAGTGATGCTGCAAACAGTATCAGCAATGACACAATAAAAAACTCACCAGTTCTGTAAATGAGAGACTTTGACTGTAACTGAAATGAAAGGATTGTTCCTAAGTAAATAGACTGACATTATGTACTGGATATGTTTTTATATATTTTCATCTGTTTGAAAAGTCTTAGTTTTATGTAAGTTGCATAATCCAGTGAATATATACTTTTTACATGTAATTACCATTATGTTTGTTACGCATTGTCTGGCAAAATAACTGTTAACATTGTTTTTATTTTTATTTATTTATTTTTTGGGAGGAGTGGTCATGAGATTTGTAAATAAATATAAAAGAACACACTAAATGGTAACTACATCAGAATAACAACATTAAATTTCTTAAAATTCCACAATATAAAAACTGGTACTTGTACAACATTGTATAAGAATAATTTGTGGTCAATAGATGGCTAATTGAATAGGCTGGAACCTAGAGAATTATTTAGCACCAAATGATTGCAGTCCTTGAGGGATTTGTAAGATGTTGGCCTCAGATTATCTATAGTCATTAATTCCGTCTCTCTGGTCTAGATATGCCTCTGCTGTGCATGCATTGTAAATGGGGGTTACAGAATGAAAAATGAATGCTAATGGAGTTGCTTCTGAGATTTTATAATTGATGCCCGCTTTATCTAATCAGCCCCCTAGACTACATGGGGAGGCTCCTGCCTCTTGACCCTGCTCTTGAGAGCTTAATTGATCATATGCATAGTACACAGCTGAGAGTGAAGTCTGTTCTTAGCTACAAATCCCATGAAAGTGTCTGAAGCAAATTGAACTGAAATAACCTCTTTGCGTAGATTAGACCAGGCCAGGTTCAAGCTGACAGCCGAGACAGTCCGGGGCTCCTAGAACTTCTCACTTCACTGTGCTAATTTGAACAAGGCTTTTATTTTTCTATTTGTCAGTGGGCTAAACTGTAGCATGGTTGTTAAACCTCTCCCAGGCCTAATTAGGAGAGCAATGCTAGCATTCATAGCTGAGCTCGCGCTCCTGGACTGGGAGGAAGAGGGGGGCCATGGTGATGCCTCTGGCAGCTCCATGCCTGGCAGCTCCATGCCCTTGTGGCTGCAATATTAAGTGACTGCTGAAATTCATGGCCTACATAGTCGTTTTATAAGTCTAGGTGACAACCTGCTTTCATGGGGCAGGCCTTTGCAACACATTAGCGAATTGCTCTGTTTCATTATTCATTAGAGTGCTGTCATATCAAGAGCGCTCCCTCTTTTTTGGAGAAAACAGTAGCATTCCTGAAATGCGCTCTCTGGGGAGTTTACCCAGGTGGCAGCAGACAATTATTGTTATCACTGTGTAGATTGTGCCAATTCATAGAACACTGAAAGTGAACACTGAAAACATTAATGGATTTTGCAAAGTGGAAAAGTACTTTCTAAGAAGAATCAGCAACAGGAAAAAACATCCCACTCCCATTGTGAAAAAAGACATAAAGACGGCGAGGTGTTAGATGAGACATTCAAATGTTAACGCTTACTTTTTCTTGGTACAAAGGCTCTGTTAACAAATGCATGGCTTAAACAAGACAGTTTGTTACTATTTTAACCTGCAAATAAAAAGGAAAATCAAAATGACTGAATTACTGCAATTACCAACATAGTTTTATATTAAACTTCAGTAATGTTTAACTTTTAATTTGTGGTTTCAAGTCCCCTGCTGTCAATGAAATCTAGCTGCAACTTTGTTTTTTGATGTACTGAGAGGTTTTGCTCATGTAGACAGATGATAAGTCTAAAAGGGAATAACATATTATGGTCTCATTCACATTACCCTCATTGTAAAGATGCATTGGTGCAACGTGGCCCTGAAGTGGTTCTGTACTTTCCTCCTGTCAGCTTGCACCAAACGACAGTTCAGTTAGTGAGCTGCAAGAGGGCAAGCTTGCCCCCTTATGGTATTTTTAAGAACTAAACTATGAGTTACTAAGTGTTCAAAGACACAAAAAACC
Organism: Hoplias malabaricus; assembly: GCF_029633855.1. NCBI lineage: Eukaryota > Metazoa > Chordata > Actinopteri > Characiformes > Erythrinidae > Hoplias > Hoplias malabaricus. The sequence continues at coordinate 12,760,572 of NC_089802.1, forward strand.
AAACAAACAAACCCAAATGTTCATGTATAATAATAATAATAAAAAAAAACAGCAGGTGGGTGTTAATAAAGTAGAACCAGAGAAGAGAAGAGAAGAGAAGAGAAGAGAAGAGAACATTTGAAATATAAATTTCGAGCAGCCCTGGCAGAGGTGTTGACTGTATGCAAGCGGCATCACAGCAAGTAGCCACAGCTAGAGAGCTAACATGCAGCACACTTATTTTGACAAATGACAAATGGAAGGAGCAAGAGTGAAAAAGTGCCGGAGCAGCTCCAGGTGAAATGATAATTGCACCTCTGAGAGAGCAAATTTTCCAGAACTCTCACAGACAGGCCTTTTCTACATCAATCAGTACAGTCATCTCCTTTTTAAATCATCATACTGATGAAAGATCTTTTTTATGCTTCCTGTCTTTTTATGAGCTATTTTTAGACTCAAAATACCTCACTGGCCCATCTTCCCATCCAGTCAATCAGTCAATCACTCTCTCAGTCACTCAATGAGTCAGTCTGTCATTCATTTGGTAACTAACATGAATATATTTGTCATTGTACAACAAAAATATCTTATGTATTTAACATATCCGTGGCCGTGAACACACACACACACACACACACGCCAGAGAACTAGGGGCAGTGAACACAGCAGTGGGCAGCCCTCCCCTGCACCTGGTGAGTTGAATGTTAGATGGCTTGCTCAAGGGCAACTTAGTCGTGGATTGAGGGAGGAGGGCAGCACTGTTCCTTCATTCCCCCTACTCCCAATTTTCCTGCCGGCTATGGGGATCTAAATGGCAACCTTCCAGTCTCAAACCCACTTGTCTATCCGTTAGGCCATGGCTGGCCGCACTCCCTGAGTCACTCACTCAGGATGAAAGTTCCTGAAAATGGGCCATTAGCACTCTAATTTGATTTATTTATTTATATTTGCTTCATATAAACAGAGTTATGCATTACTGACCTTTTACTTTTTCTTTTCTTTTTTTTTTAAAACTACATATCAAGTTATGTTTTGTATATAGAAAACTCAACTTATATATGCTTGTGATTGATTTTACTACCTCATATAATGATGAGAGTAAGTGTTCAAAGTGGTACTGGACTGGCTTTTTCCAAACCTTTTTTTCCTGTAAATAAGTATACAATGCCTAAAGCACTTATGAAAGTATCTGTGTGGTTAAACCGTTTCTAAGAACTAAACTGGAAAGACGGGTTCTTATGCTGTCTGTCTAACAACAACACAGCCTTTTCTTAGAGCACCTTCAGCAAAAAGACCCAAGCCACAAAACCTCACTAAACCAAGCTCCATGGCAACAAGGTTGACCAAGTGCAATAAATTGCTGCTTTGCACTGTAGCGTCCAGTATCACTTCTGTTTATAAGGTGCCATTTATTTGATAATATAAGTTTTCTCCAAACTTTCAGGGTGATGTATTCAGCCCACCCCTGTGGACAAAACATAAACCTAATTGAGACGTAATAATAAAAACAGCGTACTACTGTTATTTTAAATAACAACCGCCCTATGGCCTAGTAATTTCATATTTAAGAAAAATCTGCACACCATGTGATTTACGTACTGTGAAATTGAATTCTGAAGCAAGAACGGCTTTTACTGTTGGTTCTACACATTTAAGGTCATAGACTCCACATTCACAGCAGGTGAGACATTTAACTTGGCCATAAGATCACAATGGTTCACTTTACTTTATTTGTGCATAATGTTAAAAGTGTACGGTCAGGGGCATTTCAATTTCAAAGCTTTTGCTATTCTCTGTTGTATTCACCATAACAAAAGAGCTTTCCACTGCCATTTTCCATTGACTCAGGCAGGAGTGGAAGAGGTTTAAAATGCTGGAATATCTGTGTCACTGTGTTTTCTCTTGCCATGCAGCTATAAACCCTGACAACTCATCCAAAATCACATTCAGAGAATGACAAACACAACGGAACTAGTGGACTGCACTATCTATCCTTCTCTTTTTCCCCTCCACATCACTTCCCAGAAACAATGCTCTTTGGCAGAGGTCCAGAAATCCAGCACACTACTCTATTATGGCACACTTCATTATGTAAAGTAGGAAGGGGAAGAGTAGAGGAACAGGAAACCGAAACTTTGGTATGACAATTGCCCAAATGCAATATTACCTATATATTTCATGTCTGACCCCGTTGTTAATGAGCAACAGGGAGAAAAGGCAACAATTCACTTATAACATTTTCCAGACTAGAAAATAATCTCCATCTGTTCTGTAAATTCCTGTTCAGTTGTCCTGAATATATGCATCTCAAACCAGTCAGCCTTGAGTGTTATGATTTAATTTGACTGCTTCATAGGACTTTAAGCTCTCTTGAGATGTGTGCTGCAACAAATGTTCGACTTCCATTTCAACAGGGTTGGTCTAGAAATTTGGCTGGAAAGTAAATATCTTGTACAAATACAGTCTTTTGAGCATGACAAAAATGATATATTAATGCTCAAAAATTTGTATTTTATACAGCTGACTTATTTGAAACCTTCAAAGACCCTGACCTTCATTCACACTAGTTGAAGCAACCTCTGAGATAAGACATAAAAGCTGCTCCTCCATTTACTTTTAAGTAAATATAATAGAAAAGCGAAAGAAACAGTCCCCTCCAGTATTTAGTACAGGCTGGTGGCTGTGCATGTATGTATGATATATAGGTATATATGTATATATGTATATATTCATACATTCATGTATATATGAAAAAAAAGACAAAAAAAATATATATATATACACATTCATTATCTGAAACTGCTTTTCCATATATAAACTGCCAGTCCTTCGCAGGATGGAACACACTCACGCCTAAGGACATTCTAAGTCACCAATCCACCTACCAATGTGTGTTTTTGAGGAAACCCGGAGCACCCGGAGGAAACCCACATGGACACGGGGAGAACACAGCAAACTCCTCACAGACAGTCACCCAGAGCGGGACTAGAACCCACAACCTTCAGGCCTCTGGAGCTGTGTGACTGTGGCAGTACCTGCTGCACCACTGTGCCACCCATATATATGTCAAGATGCTGACATAAATAATTCAGACTTGTTCTGGGGGTTTAGAGCAATGTTTAGAGAAATGTTTTTGTGGTTTTGTGCAAGAACCCCCACTTTCTCAGTGAACAGGCATTATTTTTATGACATGTATACATAAATATATAACCTATAATATGGAATGATTTAACTGTGTGCACTTTACTTATTTAATGTAAAGTCATGCTACAGTGCCAGGTATTCGGCTAGTTGGTACAATCTGATAAATATTCATATTTTAAATGAACTCAGAGTACACAGACTATACTCTTAAAAACTGCAATTGCTAACAATGATTTTCAGAAATGTGACCTATAATAAGCCATGTTTTAATCATGTGAACCATACAAAGCAAATTGACACAATCAGATAACTACTCATATTTCATTTGAATCCAATGCATAAAGATAAAGCAGACATAAACTCAGGTCTTTATAGCTGAGGTTATATGGACAGAAAAAAAATACCATTAGCCTTTCTCGAAAATGAACAGTGGTACATCGCACATTAAGGCAAATGTATGCAGATAGGACTCATCTGCTCCAAAAGTTCTGAACATCAAGGCCACCCAGTCATACTCAGCCGGCAGTCCTCAAAGCTCTGACTCACCGGTGTAGGAAGCCAGCTGAGTGCACTGACTTTAACAGCAAAGCATGATAAAACTACAGAGCAAGTTAAAGGTAAAAAAGGAACTTTTATTTCCGAGTAGTGTTGTTACACAATGGAAGCTCCACGGTGGTGGTGCAACAATACAACCTAAGCATTTAAACCATATCAAAACACCTAAGGTAAAGAAATCAATATCCACCTACAAAGGGTATAAGCTCCAAAGTGCTCTAATACACAGCTTTCTAGGGCCATGCAATAGAGAGATAATGTGCTATTCTTAGGAAACAAGCTAGAAAATGAAATACAGTTGCATAATGTGTGTGCAGTTTCTGCCTAGGGCAAATGCTCACCTTGGGGAGTGGCTCTTGTCCATACCACATCTGCCTCCAGGCCACTACCAGACAGCCATATTCTTGACTTGAATTATAGACTCAGAATTGGACTGACTGACCCAAATAACAGCAAGCATTATAGATTATGTCAGCTCGGATTACCCTTTGGTCCTTCATGCCCAGAAAACAATGAAAACTCATTCAAATGTACTTTCCTTTGTTTCTGTTTGTTTGTTGGTTTTAAAAAAAAGTTTTCAAATTGTTGCAATTTACTTCATAAAACTGATATGCCACTAATCATACTATCCAATGCAACAGCACTCTTTAAAGTTTGCACACAATCAGCACCAATGAACAACACATCCCAGACCTCTGAACCATTTTCTTTATTCAATCTTTTTAAAAATATTAGAAGAATACTTAGTAATTTGAATCAAATCAAATTATGGGCTGAGTGTTTCATTACATCCATATTATATAGCAAGCTAATGGTACACACTCCATTCGACTCGGCTCTACTCTGCGTTTTTGCTTTTCCATTAGGCAAATTTGTTACCCGGTGGATGGAACTGCATACATTTTTAGTACCTGCTCTTTTTTTAGTATAATTTATGGTGCCAAGCAACACAAGCAGGTACTAAATCAAGACCAGTAAACCTTGTGTTGACTGGCCAGACACATGCCATTCATGAGAAAACGCAAACAAGCAGCACAAAAAAAAGTTTAGTAGAGTCCAGTACAGTAGGTATCATGTAATGGAAAAGCCTGAAATATGATCTAATGATATTTGAATAATTAACGAAGAGGTTAAAATGACTTTTGTTTTAATTTGTAGAATATATTCTTCAAAATGAAACTATTAGCTATTATACAGTTATAAAATGCAGTGAGTAAGCACAATTTTCATGTTTTTAATTGAACCCAATACACTTGCTTAATGCTCAGGTCAAACAAAATATTTTCACAACCCAAAATGTATATCAAGATATTTAGATTCCTCAGTTTTGATTTATTGTAACATTACTCATTAGTACTGTCAATGTTCTATCAAACACTATGAGCAATTCTCACATGAGCTTCAAGAATCATTTCAGGTGAAACTGAACAATAGATTGAAACCTGAGACAGTTACAACACTTGGAAGCCTTTCCTAAACCACTGTGTAATGAAATATGAAACATGTTAGTAGTGTAAATGTACATAGTAGCCTCTCTCTCTCTCTCTCTCTCTCTCTCTCTCTCTCTCTCTCCCTCTCTGGACTGGATAGACTTGCTGCTACTCACATGAATGTTCCTGAGTTTCTTTTTTCCTCTCTCCAGACGACTGAGCAGTCTGTGATGCTCTCGGGGCGTCTGCTGTAGGAAAGTGTCGTCCACTGACACAGTCTTCCTCAGGGTAACTCTGTCCTCCCACAGCTCAGCACGGGGTCTCGCAGAGTCTACAGGCTTGGGGATGCGGTTCACCTGCGACACACCAGCCGCCTCTGCCCGGTCATAGTCACGCAGCACTGACCCTGAAAGAGGAAAACAGACACTGCAGGTGATAACTGACACCCACACAGGAGGGAGGAGTGCAGATCATGGACCCAGGCTGGGTGAGGACAGGAAACATCTCTTCACCGCGATACAATTATTTCTCACTTGTGAATAATCCAAACATGAATAAGTGGCTGTTTGTATTAATAAGGAAGCGCTTATTTCTAACTATCAGAGCAAGGCCTCAGCTCATTTCCTGTCTCAGTCCCAATCGCTTCTAAACCTCATGTTAATTATTTTAATTCAAACTGCCTCCCACTATTTCCTTCAGAAAGCCATTCCTTTGACAATTCTACCCTACTGAGGGGGACACATAATAACTGAACTGAAGATGAATTAAGACTAAGAAAAAATTACATTAAAACTGAATATCTTCATACTTCACCATTTTATCTTGCTCATGCCAGTGTTTAGATCCTGAAACATAATGTCTGTGATACTTTTACAGATTACTTTTTTCTTCTAGTATTAAGTATAGTATAAAGCTTTCTAGATTGTCCTCACTCTTAGAGTTTGCAATTGCAGTTATGTCTACTGACACAACAAACCTGCAACACTTCAATGACCTTTGAAGAAGATATATTTATACTTTTTGTACGCCATAACCATTCATAAAAAACGTGAATGCAAATGTAATTGTAGAATCTTTTTTCTTCATGTTGCAATTTCAAAATAAAAATAGAAGCTTCACATTTGTTGTTTGTTCTTAATTGCTTTTATGAGATGTCAGTTAAACAGCAATAAATAAATACATAATGTCAGAGAAACTAATTTAATAATAATTAAAGTGGACAAGACAGCATATAAAAATCTAATTATTAACAGAATGTATACAATTAAAACTGGAAATAGCTGATTTCGCACAGGATCAAAGCATTAAGTACATATCTAAATAAATAAATTCATCTGAAGATACACCCCCACCCAATACACACACATACACCCAGTATACATCTTCAGGTGTTCGGGTGCGGGGGTGTTTTGTTTCGCTGTATTCATTCAGACCAGCTGTCAGCTGTGAGGCTGCAGTAGATCAAGTTCATCCCTCTTACTAACTACTCAGCTACTGAGTCACTGGTAGCAACAGAGTGGCTAATCAGCTTGGCAATTAAAACTTTATGAGGATCTGGCATCTGTTATCTTCCTGAGAAAAGCTGTTATGGCAACAAGAGTGTCTTCTGAGACAGCACTCAAGATTAAGACACTGCAGTGGTCCCAGAAAATAAAAGCCTAACATTTTGATTGGCCCATTGAGAGCCATTCTGTACAATCTGGAGCACAATATAACACACTAATCCATGTCAAATGTCATGTCACAACTAATCAAAGGGCACTGCTAAACCAAGTTGCAGATCTTGTATCAACTATTGTTATAGTAACAATCATGTGTTATTTAGATATATGATTATATTACCACAATATAATTGATTTCTGAAACACAAATCAATGCTGTTAAAAAGCAACTTGTTTTGGAGCAGCTTCAAAAAATAATAACTAGGGTTTCTTTTTCTTTTTTTCCACTACTTGTGTAAGAAGGTTGTGTGCCGCATTGCTTTTTTTTCTACTGATCTGGACTTCCATTCATCCAGTCATTGCATGGAACAGTGCCATGTGACAGGCTCATGGTATTACACAGCTGCACTTTTAAGAGCGCATCTCTAGCTTTTCTCCACTTGCGTATTGCTATGGTGACAGTGGTGGTGACAGTGGGTGGGAATGCATATCATGTGTCCCATTGTGGCAGATCAAGTTGCATTGCTGGATGCTAACGAGTGGAATTCCTGCAGAGTGCTGGCGTGCTGAGCTAGGTCATTATTTTGCCATTATAAACATGAATCTCCTCACACCATCTGGTTTGGTGCATTCACTACATGCACCTCTGTATTTATCTATCACAATGCACCAATGTTTAAATATATTTTGTCAAACGAAATGGAGCCACTGCTCCATTTCTTCATTCAGCTGTAGATACATTACTCTTTTTATCTTTTGTTATTTTTGTGAATGTTTTGATGTCTGCTTTATTTTTGTATTTAAAACTAAAAACTATTGTGATTTGTCACAATTTTAATGCAATGATACCTTAATTAGATGCATAAAAAATACTGCATAAAAATCTACTTATCAGACCATAAATAAAGAAAGATTTTTGTACTAGAAAATACCCTGTAGACACAATGACCAATAATATGTATTTCTAACCCCCATAAGCTTTGAAAAAATTGTACTGAACATTAATGTATCTGATGCATAAAATAATTTGCATCACTTCCAGTTTCGGATTTCTTTTAAAACCATTTTGTAACAGCGTATTTACAAAGCTCTAATTATAAATAGTACACTTTGGTTTGGTTTATATACAGACAATGTCTAAAATACTGCACACATACAGTAAATCAGTCTGCAAATTTATACAGAACACAGTATAGGAAGCTTTATGAAATCTATATAAGTACAAATCCAGTTTGCAGAGAAGTTGGGAATACAGCAACGTTTTGCTGAAATGACCATGGACTTTCTGGGAAAAGGTGCTGCCTTAATGGTGGCATATGTCTACTTACAATTCCTGAGTCAATAGCACTTTTACGCCTGTGCAAGTGACCCACACCTTGGGCACTGATGTGCACCCACACAAACGTTGTCATGTAGACCTTTCACTGACAAAATCACATTTCCTCTTTGGCACAGAGAACTCCTGTGTATATTTTTCCTGAAAATAAGCTGAAACATAATATTGTTTATTATCAGCTGAGTGACAAATGTTTTCAGAACACCAAGCCTATGTGGCTATATTTATCACAAAAGATTTCCACGCAATGCTGTCTGAGGGCTCAAAGATAATGTACATTCAACAGTGGGTTCTGGCCTTGCTATACAATGAATATTTCACATTATTATGTATGGTAACTGGAGAAAGACAAAATTGTTTATAAACTCATGTACTGGAAAATGTTCTGTTTGAACCATGTGAAAAACACATCATGAGCAACAATGCATCTTTGCCTGCAAAGCCTGAGACCATACACAATCATGATAGCAGTTAGCAGTTCACCTTCCTACAACGAAATGGTTCAAAGGTTCTATAAAATTCTCACTCTAATTTAGCCCCTGTGCCAGTGTTGTCTGAGAATGTTTCAGGCAACAAATTTGATGTGTGCAATGTAACCACAGTTCCAATTAAATTCCTGAGTGGAAGTGAAAGAACATTCTAATAAAGCATGCCTAATGCTAATGTGGTAGGTGCCCTGTTTCCATAGCAATGTTTAGGCTTCAGTGTTAACATCAATTTAATCATCAATAGCATCATCATCATCATCATCAACAACCCAATGAGTGTTAAAAAAGTGTTTTATAGAAGCCTTGCCTGCTCACACAATGAGCATGTACTGCAGCCAGGAGTGACATAACATCTGATCACATCCTCCTACTGAGTGAACCGTTATGAGAGCTCTTCTCATTTACACTGCAGGGTTGTCAGCTATTATGAACAGGCAGACAGAGTAAGCACTCTGGGAGCATGCAGCCCTAAATTGCCTGATAATATGTGTACTGTTGGGAGATTAAGAACTATCATTACTTCCTCTGGCTGAACTCCACAGAAATTAAAATATCCAGAAGCACAGGGATAAACAGATAAGGGTATTGGGAAAAGTGCTTAAATGCCAGATAACATGGTGCAGTGATATTAACATTACACTTCTAAACTTGCCTATTCCTAGCTGAGAGAGACCAATAACTTAATCCTTTATCTGTTCCTTTCATAGAAGTTCTATCAGTTCTGAGAACTCATCTGTTTAACTGTGCTAAATCATAAGAGACGTATGAGATGACGGTTGCTGTTCCAGCTAATGTCAGAACGTGGGTGCATGATTAATCATGGCTGTATAGTGTGAATGACAATGGATACTTTTATAAAGAAATAAACAGTTGGCCATCTATTGACCTGCAGCACTTCTAGTGCAGACACAATTAAATGGAACCTAACAAACTAGAAGTTCAGTCTCTAACTCCTCTGCCATCTCTTCAGGAATGTTAACACCACTTCCACCCTTTCCTGTTCACAAGTTCAAATGCAACAGTGCCCTCTATAGGATAGATACAGAAAAGAAAATTGTGAGACACTACAATTCTGTACCTAAACTATTCTGTACCCCCCCCCCCCAATTAATTATACACCTTGACTAATAATGGCAGGAAATGTTCTTAAAAGGGCAATGTGACTAAATGTAAAAAGTAAGCAAATGTAACCACTGAGATATATTATAGTGTACCATTATTTTATAGATAGATAGTAGCACAGTGCAAAATAGAACATGATGCAAATAAATAAATAAATTAATTAATTTTAAAAAATGCCAGTATTGTGCAATTATAGACAGGGTGCAAAATGGCAAGAGTAAAATATTAAAAAAATATGAAGAAGAGAAATAAGAAGAATATTGATAACATAAATATTGTTAAATAAGTCCAGTGTGTATGATGAAACAGTGTTGTAGCCAATTTAAAATGGAGTCCAGTGTATTATATATTATAATGTGTATTATAATAAGGCAAAAAAAAGCTATTATAATGATCCAAAACCATAAGCAAACTAACCACTTCCAGTTTTTATTATTTAATTGTGCTGAATTATCGTAATTAAATGAATGAATGCATTATTGAATATATAATAACCAGATGTATGAGGAAGTTGCATGAATGAGTCAATAAAACAACAATGAGCTAGACTACCAGTTCCTAATGTCACATAGTCCAAGTAGCTTACTGGCTCCCAACAGTGGTTATCAGAAAATGGGCATATTGCTTTAAAGCTCAGCAACCATATATCTAAAGCTGAAAAAAGGAGGATGTAGTTATTTAGTTACCACCTAATGCATTACGCCACGCGGCATCATGAAACAGCCAACACACTATACCCACAGGGCCCCTTGATAAAATATTAACTCTGACGATAATGCTGCCTTCACTATGTCTGCAGAACTCTCTTGGACACCTCCAAAAGACCCAGATGGCATAGCATTAAAACAATTTCTCCATTCATTTGACTCAACCAAAATGTCTCCAGACAGTAAAAATTGAGAACATGGTTACAGACCCAAAGAATGTAACACATTATATTCATTATGAATACTTTTTAGAAAACAAGCCCTTTCCATTTCAGTAGTTTTTTTATATATGGCATGGTATCACTACTTTGTCAAATATATCAATGTTGTTATTAGATCCCTAGATATAAAGGTATAAACAACACAGACTCTGAAGCAAGTACATATATTAAAAAACATGTCCTCTGGAACCTCCATGGCAGGCATGTGCTACCCCCAGGCAATGTCAGCATTGTTTATGGTTTTGAGAATGAGGCTTCCTGCTTGTGTGCACCACCCATAATGAGATTGATAATAGCTCTCCCTCCTGAAGGTGGGTGTGTGGGTGTGGAAGGGACCTATTAGCTCTCAGTCCGTCTGCACCAGCAGTTGTTGTCTTTAGTTGGCAGCTTCTTGACAAATGAATTGTTCATTAGACCATCCATATGCTTTGACACAGCAATTGTTACAGCGCTAATGAACAATGCCTGCAGGTGGCTGCCACAAGTGCAACCTGCAATTAGTAGCCATTTCCTTGTCCAACAAAGGCACTAATGAGAGGGCCACCTCTGCTGACTGGAAGCGTAACAGCATGCATACTTGGACTGGTATACACCATGCTATAATAAAATTGATGATACACACCACAGTATAAAATTTCTTCATTCTTGGAAAAATGAATATTCTAATGTTATTCATAAAAATGATAAATGCTATATTACCCATGGTAATATAAGACTAAACATTCCTGTCACACTGGACAAATCTTGTTGGTTTGTGTAGGGAATTTTAGTGAAGCTTTCAGACTTTTGCAAATCAATGCACAGAAATATTAACTCAAGTAAAATTTGTTTATTGACTTCTTGTTGCTCTGGTAATCCAGGGGATCCAGTTCATTTTGAAAAAAAAAAGTAATTGCAGCAAAATACATTAGGTTTTAAATTGTTTAATAAAGACAGGCTTCAAAAGCAGTTATGTCTATTTGTTTGTCATTTAAAAATCAGGGTTAGACTTGAAATCCCAGAGAGTCTACAGAAGTCCAGTGGTAATGCCAAATTCACCACCACAATAAAGTGTTTTATGTAAATACAAAATATTACATGCATATATAAGTATAGTAACAGCCAAATATTGTTTTCATTATTAGTTTAATATGTCAAGTTATTTTGGCAAAAACTAAAGTATGTTAAACTAAACTATCTTTTCTATTGAAAGGCTGTTGCTTATTGAAAGGCAAAGCTTATCCATTCTTCTATTTATTGCTAAGAAAGTTTTGTATGCTGGAAACTACAATATAGTTGACTGTGAGTATGGTATATGAATACATGCCTGGTATATGACTGGCATACCTGAGGCATTCCAGTGCAGTCCTCCGGGGCTGGCAGCCAGGCGACGCCGCTTCCTCAGACTCACACCCCCATGACAGGAGTCCCTCCCGGGTTTGAGGGCCGGTGTGGAGGTGGTCCGCAAGGCCACAGGGGACGGAGGGTGAACCGAGACTGGACGGATGGGGGAAGGTGGCAGAAAATGGCTTTCCCTCTCCTGGGAATGGTTCAAATAGATGGATTCCCTCTCCAGAGGCCTGCTGAAGACATTCAGTTTTAGATTATTCAAGTCATTTTACTATAATTACCTGCCATAGACAGTTGATATATTTTGTATCATTATAATGCAGAAAATCTGTCGTAATCTGCATACCTGAGTTACATACCTAAACACATGGTTTGAACTGAAATTTAAATGATTTCAGTGAAGAATTATATCCATAAACAGTGCAGTCAGAGAAATACATGAGAGGAAATGAACCCTTCTTAAATATATTAAGCATATTTATGTACATCAGTAATGGAATGATTGAAATTTCCTAACAATTTCACTTTTGATTCACATTCACATTTCATTTTACATCATCACAATTTCACTCACAAATTGCAGAAAACCAATGGATTGCTGCAAAACAATTCATATAATTCATTTTAAACAAACGTAAATGTTTCCAATATTTAGTTCAGTTTTCTCATATGATCTCTAACAAGTCGCTTACATTCCTTGCTTCTTTACTAAGGTGAAGCACTGTAGACTAAACTCCATAGACGTCCTTATTATCAGCATTAATACCATTTTGTCCTGTACCTGTTACTTGTAAGTGTATAGCTTTGGCTTTTCCATGATCCTCTCTTGTAGGACTTTGTCTTCCGTCTTCTGAACAAAGACTCTACCAGACGATCCACTGTAAACATGGTATCCTTCCTTGCCACTTAATGAAAAATATTTCAGAAAGGTTTTCCACTGACGTTCCCTCCTACCCATGACGTAAATTAAACCTACATACACCATCTGCATGAGGTGCCATGGTTTTTGCCCAGGGCTCTCATTATTATACTATTTCACAGTTAAAACAGCAGGACAACCACACAGGGTGGTAAGAGGCCCCTGGTGAAAAGTGGCTTTAGAGCGCTCTAGTCTACAACGTCCATCATAAATATTGAATTCCACCTGCAGCTAAAGTGTGCCAACAGAGAACACACAAAAGCCACATCAGTCAATCAAGAGTCAAGTGCATATCTGATGGTGGGCGAGTTACTTCTTGATGAGTTGAAGTGAGATATGAGAAGTTTCCCAAGTACTCTTTTTTCCACTAAGAGGTATAATAATGCCTACAGGGCAGGCTATGCATTCAAATATTTGCGATAAACAGCACAGTAGCAATCAACTAGTATTATAAATGGTATATATTTTCTTTCTCAATTTCCTCTGTTTCTTATTTGCAATTGTAGAATGAACAACAATAAATTATCATTCCAGCATCTGATGAAAAGTACTATGTTTTGCTATGATGAAGTAAACATCATAATTCTTGTCCTAAGGCATTCTTGAAGTGAAGCAGTTGGGAATACATCAGATGAAACTGTCAATGGGTGAGAAAAAAGGGCTTATGTATTCAAGAGGTCAGAGAGTTGAGAGGACACACATTGCTCCCCTTCAGGTTGGTATGTCACTACTGCTTAAACACCATTCACACTGTGCACTAAAAGCATGAACATAAATGTGTTGAAAGAGGTTAAGATTATTTATCATAGTTTCTTATTCACGTCTGGTGGCCTGTGACCCACAGTCCTTTTTTTCCTTCTCTGTATTTTACAAAAATGAAAATGATCTCACCTGTCCCTATAACGACATTGATACACTCAACATATCCGACTGTGAATTCTTTCTGACATGTTTATCTGCACATATTTCCGCTTTTAAATTTAATGTTACATGAAAACATGTTAAATATTTGAACATATTAAACACTAAATACCAAAGAGTGAGAAGATTGGTTAATATTTTAAACAATGCTTCAACGAGGGGTTCAAAATTGCAAGTATGTGTTTTGGGACAGTGGGCTGAATCTTCAAATGTAGGCCTCTTAAATTCCTTAGTACAACTATTATTCATTCATTCATTGTCTGTAATTGCTTATCCAGTTCAGGGTCCAGAGGCTCCAGAGCCTACCTAGAATCACTGGCACAAAGCGGGAACACTCCCTGTAGGAGGCGCCAGGCCTTCGAAGGTTGCAACTATTATCTCAAGGTTCAATCGCACAATTAGGTTTTCAAGTATTCTACATTCGGTTCTCCATGAGCTAAACCAAAACAGAACATTTAAAAGCCTAGATTGAAGACAGTGAGTAATATGAAAATAAAACTTTATTTAAATATACTAAAGACATTGTCTAAGAAGTACCACCCCAGTGAGGGGTGAAATTGAAGATAATAGTACACATTTTGGAACAAGTTTACACTTATACACTGGGAAGCCATTAACATTTACAGTTTATAATCAGTTTTAAATTCCATATCACATTTTTAAAGATCAGAATTCTCCTGTACACTGTAAAAAGCTTCCAAAACACCAAAATGGCTGGTCTAAATTGTGAGGAAATTGTGCAGTATTGGTAAATTCCACTAATTCCAGTCATGCTATATGCTGTTTTCCTTCTACTGGTTTGGGGAACAAATAAAGCTGAAGTGCCACAGAAAAATCTGATGATGCATCCACAATGACATCTAGTGGACATACACTTTACTGTACTAAATGAAACACATCTGCCTTACAATAAATTCTAGATATTCACTGATTTTAGAGCACTGCAGTATATCTGAGCATCTAAATTACAAACATCACTTCTGAAAATGTTTTTTGCTTGTAAAACACAATAAATAAAACATGAAACTTTGCTATTTTTATTGTCTTGAAATTTTAACGCACTTCAATCATTTGGGAAAGTTTTGGAAGTTGAATTTTTGCCTACTCTTGCTTCCTACAAATCTTCAGCTGCTCAACACTTTCAGGGTCGCTGTTATCTGATTCATTTTTTATAGTGCACCAGAGAAGCACATATTTTCACTGAATTTCTGACTATTTTAAGTGATCTTGGGCCCAAAGAATCAATCAGCATATTGGCATAAAACGTGTGTGTGTGTTGTTGTTGTTGTTTTTTTTTAAGAGGGTTTCAGGGTGCATATTTTAACACAGTGTTGGACCGTGATAGAGGTGAAGCTTTTCCTTTTACTCTGAATAATGACGTGCTGTGTGCTATTGGTGACATTTGGAGAGAGGCGTCACCCCTCTTAATATTTAAGTCTACACACTTTAAATAGTAATTTTTTATAGGTTCCATTGCCTTATCTTTACACTGTGAGAGAGGAAAGTAGTGCTAAAATTCAACAACCTCTCTGTGCTTCTAAAATTTCTCACTCAACATTCAACACACAACTGTTGCATGTACATGTGCAGAAGGAACTACATAGGCACGCACTGGTTGTGAATAGAAAATGGAACATAACTTTTGCCCGCTGTGTAATTTGCATAAAGTTGCAGACAGCTGACGTTTTGCAAATGAATGGATATTTCAGATTAAAAATGTGTATACTATGGACTCATACAGTAACACCAGACACTAAAAATGGCAATTTACAGAATTTACAGAATTTGCAGAATTTACAGAAAAGGATACATTTCTGGGCTTGTTTTATTCATGAAATATGATCAAATAGAGAAATGAACCTTGTTTTTTTTTCTTTTAAATGCGCAACAGTGATATACACTGGATAAAGTAAGTGGATCTGAGTGGATCTGACTGTGCAACCATTTATTTGATTTATTTCATTATAAAGTAATTATTTTATTTACAAAGTGCCCTGATCTTGCTTGTCTCTTAAATGAAAGCTATAGGGATTCAATCCCAAAAGGGCTTATTCACTGACTCTGAACATTTCTTGCTAGGTTTTACTTATATATCCCTTGCAGTTCAACACCATCTGAGCACTTCTCTACAGCAGGGTTTACAGTTTCAAAAATGGGAGCCAGACTCTCATTTTTTTGCTCTATAATGAACATTCCTGTTGCAAGAGGAACAGGTTGGTGAGGGTCAGTGTGTTATTTGGTATTTTTTATTTATAATTTTTTATGTGTTGTTTAAAATGAGCTTTGATCAACAGATTTAACTAAACACTGCCATAAATGTTAGTTTTCTGAATACTGTCTGTTGATATCTATTTTTTGATAAACCAAGCATTACATTAATTAAGAAATTAAATGAGTTATTTATAAATCGATTATAAAAAATTATTTTAGCTGCAACCATAACTATGTACAGTAGATGGTGACAGACATAAAATGTGCAATGAGAAACATCCTTTTGGCAAAATGTCATGAGCCATGACACTGAGCTTGTGTATGATGCTCCATTTATACTTTATTTATTCACCTATTTACTGTGGAAGTTTTCAAAACAATCTTTTTTGTGTGTGTTTTGCATCAAATTTTACATTTGGTGAATGAAAACACTAAGGTTCAAGAGAATTACCGGATCCCATATTTTATGATAAAATACACATATAACAGCATATTATCACTTAGTATGAATGTATGTTAGGCTTGAATTGTTACAGGACCCTGTATCAGGGTATATAATTATATATATATTATACCTTCCCTCCTATGATGATCCAGCATTTTCTGATATTGGCTTGATACTGATATTCATCAAGAGAGATATGCCATTTGGTTAAAAGGAAGAGATAAAAAAAAACTAAATTAAGTAAAATTACAATATATAATAATATACAAACCCCAAACTGATAAAATAAATAACCAGCTAGGTAACATACAGACACAATGTCAAACTGTCTGTTTATTTTATACCTATTATTCCCCATTTCATACAAAGCCTTACCCAGAGTCTGTATCTCCAGAGTCACTACTGCTGGACAGTGGTGAGGCCGAGCATGTGGACTCCATGCTCCTGGGTAGAAGCGTGGAAGGCATACACAGCCATGTCTCCAGATCTGTGTACTTCGAGTAGCTCAGCATCTCCAAAACACTACAAATCACAAGGATTAATATAAGCCAAATGATGCCATTGGTAACTGTGCTCAGCAAAATCTCTTGACAAAACATAAACCTAATATGTACTTTAAAAGCTTGCTGTGTCAAACTGTCAAATGCTGACAGGGTGATAAGCAAATTGACCAGTTTCTACAGTTCTAACCTACTGCTCAAAAACATTTGCATATATATAGAGCAAATACAATGTCTGTTAAACTGACTGAACAGGTTCATACTGAATACATCCATGAATGACCACTAGTCAATTAACTATTTTTATAAACTAATACAACAGAAACAATGCACATTAAAAAGCACATGTCCTTTGTTTTGTACCTAAGCACTTAGAATTCATTTTTGCAAAAACTGAGTGTTTAAATACTACATAAAAATTATTTAGATGTTGTTTTGAACATATGTGCCCTTTAAATACCTGTCCTCTCCCATGCCTGGAATTTCATCTTTCTCATCAGCCAAATGGAACACACATGATGCTCTGGATTCTTGTGGAATCATCATGCATGGCTTCTCTGTATCATAGGACATCTTGAGCCATCTCTAAAGGTGCACAAGAGAACAAATTACGAACTATAAAAAGGAATGTATTTCATGTTTTTCAGAATTTATGCAGAATTCAGCCATTAAAAAAATCCACACTGGTCTGGAGTGAAATGCTCTGTTCTAGAAATTTGAGTCATAATCGTTCGCAGGCGCATTATAGGAATCAGAAGACACCAAACGCTGCCTCACAGTAAGTTATTACAATAAATAGTTATTTTTATTAAAGACCCTGGTGATGTCTGAGGAATGATCTTACAATAGATGAGCAAAAGTTATAATGTTTTAACGTTTGTCACAGGTTTGCTATTTTCAGCAATACAGTTTTACACTGCAAGCATCGTGACAAGAGTTTCCTATAACCATCACTATACAGGAATGTGAGAGTGTTTCTCCACCATATACACATTAATATCAAACCTCTCTGAATGACTTTGTTTACATTTCAGGGACAGAATAATGTAGACTTTTGGAAAAAAAAACAGTCAAGTTCCCCTTTAACTGTGGAAACATTTGCTACAAACCAGAGGATTTAATACTGTTTTGTGTATGTTACACAAAAGCTTCATGACACAGTGGGGATTTGTTGAAAATAATAGCACAACCCCTTCTCTACGTGGCCAATACTTGGGGCATTAGTTCATCTCTCATGCCTCAGAAGTTAACTGCAGTGGATACTCAGAATAATCTTTCTTTCCTAACTCCCAGCCACCATAACTAACGCAGTCTGGTTCTTGAGGTAACACACATGAACCGAAACACGATTACCGTGGAAGATAAACATATGAAAACGGGTGTTCCTAGCGGTCTCTCCATCTCTTTATATCTGTTCCTCTCATGGATAACATTTCCATTCTACTCATTCATCCATCTTTAATTACCGCTCTTCCTTCTACATTAGCTTCGCGCTTCCCGCGGGCAGTGTTTTATAAGAAAGCAAGCCCACGACCACCGCTCTTACAACGAATTTAAGGGGTCTTTTTCGTCTACTCAGCTGTTAAACTGTTTGAACACGCAGTAATCGTTCAGTCCGTGAAGCTAAGCAGGCTACAGCTCTTTGTTCCTGGGCTCTAGTTTGAAGAGTTGCTGCTAAACGTCTGCATTTTTCTCTCGCCTCAACTTCCCGTTAGATTCTGCTCAGCACAGAAGCAGCAGCTCCAAAAGAGCATTTCAGAGAAGAAACGTTAAAGTTTTAGTTCATTATTTTCACAAAAACTTACCAAGTATGATCCCTGTTCGGCATCAGGAAGTGACCCAACCTCGGCACCCTCTGTCATCTGGCAATTATTCTTCCTTCGAAACATAAAATCCCTCCATTCCTTTTCAGTCATTTCATACTCACTACTCCCTCATCTTTGCTCTGTTTCACAGCGGTTATGAACCTACAACTGTCTAAAAAGGAGAAAGCGAGAGAAAGACACTAGATTTCTTTAGCAAGTTTCCTCGTCCCAACTTCAAAGGGGATGTCAGAGGGTAGATAATTTTAGACAGGAAATATTTGTGGAGTTATTCAGGAAAATCGCTCGACTGCAATTAGCCCACAGAGTTAGATAAACAGTGCATCTTCGTGTTGATGTTACAGACGTTCAGGAAGAGGAGAAGCACAGTCCAAACAAGACACAGAGCTTTAAAGCTTCCTCACCTGGCATTCCTCTACAAACCTGTGATTGTATAGGGTGAGATACTCATCCAGGACCATAGCAAAACATGGTGATAACTACCATCTGATCTTCACAGGCAAACACTCAGCTTTGTAATAACAACCTTTAGTAGTCCATGTGCATGGGTAAATCTAATATACTGTTAGCAGAATAACCAGTAGTATAAGTTATAAAAAGAACATAATTCTTGTATAATGTATCTGTTTTTATAATATTATGTGTGTCATTCACACATAACAGAAAATTGCTTCTAAATCTCGGTTCCGCCAAGTATGTTACACATACAAGGAATTTGTTTTGGTGAGAGCACGTGTGTATTACATATTACAGACTATAAGTATTATACTAATGCAAAAAACACAATAAATAAATAATAACAATAAAAATCCACGGAGAAGACCTAAGGAGATATGTGAATATGTAAATATGCTGATAAGAATTGTATGAATATAGCATTATAGATAAATAATAATGATAATGTGCATCTATTTGTCATTGTACAACAACAAAATGTGTCTTCAGCATTTATCTGTGGCAGTAAACACACACACACACACATGTGCACAAGAGGCTGTGAAGACACACCCAGAGCAGTGGGCAGCCATCCTCGGGGCCCAGGGAGCGTTTGGGGGTTCAGTGCCTTGCTTAAGGGCACGTCAGCCATGAATGTCCCTGCTGATCCTGGGGACTGAACCGGCAACCTTCCGGTACCAAACCCAGTCCTCTAACCATTAGGCAAAGGCTAATAACATAGAGTTGTCTCAGTTAATCAAAAAAAAAAAACACTTAAATGTATTTAGAATATATTCTAATATTTAAGAGAGTTTTCCTATATAATAGTATTGTAATATATTAAGCATATTAGGTGCATATCAAGTTGTAATATTATCTAATATTAATGACTTTAGAATGAATATGAAATAATAAATTAATTGTGTCCCTTTTTCAGATTATGATGGCTGTGAGAAAGCAAGGTGTAACATGTAAGATTTCTAGACCTTTATTTTACAAATGACTGCATGAAAGCAGGAAGTATACAAAATCACAGCCACCTGTACAGAGTGTACAGAGCTCTGCACAGGCAAGGACTTACAAGGGACAGGACAAGATGAAAGGAGTGTACGGTATAGAACATTTGTCAGTAATCCACAGTGTGGTCAGAGTGTCTTGGATACAGTGTGGCCTTGCAGCTGTGAGCCAATGATTTGTTTTTCTTTCTGGGATGGTGTGGCACCCTGCTGGCCTAGAGATTGACCTTCCCGAGGGTCACCTCGATTGACTGATTGACTTTGACCCCTCTGTCCTGTCCATCTTTCCAAACAGTTCCCATTAGCCTGCTGTGACAGCAAAATGAGAAAGTTTTATCGCATTCACCCAAGGTTTCCCACAACAGGCTCAGAAAGCCAGGACAATGGAAAGAGATAAAACACAGTTGGCTCATGTCTAGTGTAATGAAAATGTACCGTCTGTTTTCTTACTTGTGTTCAGAGTTTAAAAAAATATTATATATCTTTATAGATCATGTGATGCCACTTTAAATAAGATTAAAAAAAAACAAAACATATAAAGAATAATATACAGAAAATAA
Organism: Hoplias malabaricus; assembly: GCF_029633855.1. Lineage (NCBI taxonomy): Eukaryota > Metazoa > Chordata > Actinopteri > Characiformes > Erythrinidae > Hoplias > Hoplias malabaricus. The sequence continues at coordinate 12,781,374 of NC_089802.1, forward strand.
CAAGTTAAAAAAAAAGCTAGATTTGAGGTTGTGAATTTAGTCATTTCACACGTTAAGGTGTACCACATTTGTGTCTATTCTAATGGTGGTTGTTTGATTTTGATGGTTGGTTGTTAAATGGTTAAACTTACTAATATATGCTGAAGCTGACAGTCTTAATGTTAACTGATGGAGAAGACAAAGTAAAGACAGCGTCTGGCAAGATCTGAGGTTTAACAGTATATATGGATGTGGGTTTAATATTTGGCAAGTAACAGGTCACAGTTACCCTTTCTATCTGTGTTACAACTGACTTTTAATGTATTTACAACCTAATTAATAATCATAAACAAACAGATTTTAAACAATTTATGAACCTTAATAAATGTAGTCTTATTTTAAAGTGTTATGGGTCATTTTAATATAAGATCACTTAAAATTTAAGAAACATGGAAGGACTATCAACTCTCCAACATCCATCCCAATTAGTCTGTTTAGCATTTAATAATATTTTATTAAATTTCTTACTGAAATTACATAGACAATCATAGAATACTAGTTAAAGAACATAGTCCATCCATCCATCCTGTAAGTGCTTATCCAGTTCAGGGTCACAGTGGGCCCAGAGCCTGCCTGGAATCATTGGGCGCAAGACGGGAAAACACCCTGGAGGGGGCGCCAGTCCTTTACAGGGAAACACACACTCACGGACACTTTTGAGTCGCCAATCCACCGAGTGTTTTTGTACTGTGGGAGGAAACCGGAGCAGCCGGAGGAAACCCACGCAGACACAGGGAGAACACACCAACTCCTCACAGACAGTCACCAAGAGCGGGAATCAAACCCACAACCTCCAGGTCCCTGGAGCTGTTTGACTGCAACACCACCTGCTGCACCAGTTGTTGTGTTGATTTCATAAGGTCAATTTCATCTTTGGTACTTAAATTTTAATTATTGTTTTTTTAAACAGTTCTATAATTAAAGCTTACAAATAATTACCCTCCTTCTGGAGGTGTGCATTTAAAGGTACATTTACACTGTTTGTACATTCAGTGAACAGTAATGTACAGTACATTTTTTATTAAAATAAAAACAACAATGGAAAAAGGAACTGAGGTTGAAATATTTTAGTTGTAAATAACAAGAAATCCTGATTAGCAAGGGTTAATTTATGAAGTCACAGTCTAGTGAGGGGAAAGGAACTCCCTCTTCTGAGTTACTTGTCCTTTATACAAGACTGACAGTAAAGGGTTACTGCCCTAGCAAATAAGAGCAGCATCACTCCACAGAAGTCAGGGTATTGTAAGTTTATCACAAACTCAAGGCATTTTATCGTTATCTGGTACCATATTTTATTACTAAGTGAGCTAAATTGTACTATAATGACCATGATTCAGCAGCTTGGGGATGTGTAACTGTGGAATGTGAATGTGTGATAATATATTTATTACTGAATGCCATCAAATCCTGACAGAAATGTTCCAGTGTCTAGATTAAAACATTTTCAGAAAAAATTCCACAAACTCTCCACAAACTCTAGAAACAAAAATACATACATAAATAGACAGGTAACACATTAAGGTCTGATTTTTGATGATTAATTCTGAAATTATATGCAAGCAATAAATAATTTCATACAAAATGATTTGTAAAGATTTAGATGTGTTCATTATGGCCATTTGGTTCATGGACTTTATTGGTCAACAATTCAGTAAATTAAATCTCTTATTATTACTATAAATTTAACACTGCCTTAAAAAACTACAGTTCTATGTTTCATTTCTGGACATCTGTTTTTTTGTGATTGAAGTAAGCTGAAGCGGTAACAGGGAACTAGCATCATACTTCACTCAAAATTCAAACTGCAGTGTTCCTCACACATTTTGTGATCTTTGAGGATACAGACTGAAACATGAGTGGCATGATAACAAATTCCATTTTTGTGAATCAACTGGAGCTGACTGTGGGCACTGGAGGCAAAGAGGGCTCGTGCTATCACTGTACTCTACCTTTTGGTGCTGTGCTCTTGATGACTGGCACTGCAGTTATAGCTGTAGCTTACGGCTTTAATTCCCATGGCTCCAACATCTCCATCCTGGGGCTGGTGCTGCTCTCTAGCAGCATCCTGCTGCTTGGACTCACTGCTGTGTGCTGGAAGGGCTGGCAGGGCAGGCAGGGAAAAGACTTGAAAATATGAAAATATACATACTCCACCCTGTGACAGGAGAAACTCAAATGAAAGAAAAATAATTATGTAAAATTATTAAAAAAAAAAAAAAAAATATATATATATATATATATATATATATATATATATATATATATATATATATATATATATATATATATATATATATATATATATAAATATAATTCAGCAAAATCAGTTGTTTGCGGAATGTAGCAATTAGAAAAAATTTGGTCTGTGCAAAGAGTAGAGCATATTGTAGATTTTAAAAGTTTTTGTTTGGCTGTTTTCTTAACCAATCAATTTAAAAAATTAAAATAAAAAAACTGATATATGACCATATGGCCATCCTCTAAAATGAAACATCCTCTAAAAGAAAACTTGACATGAAAGAGTAGAATTAGGTTGTGGTCAGTTTTTGGATTACGATCACATTTCTAAAGAAATATAGTTTATTTTCCTATACTCACCTCATGCAATGTCTATAGGTAGTAAGCTGAAAGACCATACGGCTAGCAAATTATTAGGTCAGCTGGATTTCTTGTACAGATGGGAACAGAGTTCCAATTAGAATGAAAGTGTCTGACTGACAAGTGATCAAATCTGACCGCAACAGCTCATATCCATTAAACTGAATTTTATGTGTAAGTGTTTTGAACTCAGATGTTTGTAATATGTTTACAACATTTAACTGTTTCACATTTTAATTTATTTTTAATTTATATTATTAATTTAAAGCATATATTTGAAGCATTTTAATTTTATTTGTAATTCAGCATACTCTAATATGTAGATATTCTTTTTCTAAAGTCATTGAGTTACAAATATTAATTCATTTTCTGTAACCGCTTATCCAGTTCAGAGTCAAGGTTGGTCCAGAACCTACCCGGAATCATTGGGCGTAAGGCAGGAACACACCCTGAAGGGGAACCAGTCCTGTACAATGTGACACACTTAGACACTCACACCTATGGACACTTGAGTCTCCAATCCTGTGCACTCCAAATTAAGCTGTAATGGACTCAAACAGAGTTTGTTTCAGGAAAAGTGGGACAAGCAGATGTCACAAATCCAAATTAAAGAACAACTTTGCTTTTTTGGGGAAAAAAAGAAAATTATATCATATGATTAGAGTCATTAATGACTTTCTACACCACTGGGATTCCCCAGTGGATTGGCTACTCAAAAATGTCCATAGGTGTGTGCGAGTGAGGGTCGTCCTCTGAAGGAGGTGTGTTCCCACCTCACGCGCAGTGATTCCAGGTCGGCTCCGGACCCACTGCAACCTTGAACTGCGTAACAGTTGCAGACAATGTATGAATGGTTTTCCAGAGTAAAACAAATTTGGCTGAATTACTCAATGTATTGATTACATACGATGTTACATATTAGCTGTGTGGTAAAAAAAAAAAAAATTAAGCCTAAGTGAAATTTATTGTTTAATTTATTGTTGAATTTTTTTAAATATATTTTATTCCGGATGCTTTTCTCATAAATATATACTTGTATATAATAAATGTGTTTATATAATCTATGATTACATACAGTGTTTAAATACACTGTTTTGTCATATACTATTGAAATATGTCCTCATACAAACTTGTATACATTTTCCTAAAGTGATAAAAAAATCTAAATACCAATTATGCTCAAGGCTTTACATCACAGCTCATTACTAATGACATAACTAATAAGTAATTTGTTGCACAATAATCACCTAAATCCAAGCCAGATATGTTCTTGGCAGAGTGACAGGAACGAGACAGGGTGGCAAAAGCTCCGTCTCATCCATCTTTACCTCTGCAGCCATAATTTGGCAAAATTCATTCTGCAATGTGCAGTTGGCAAAATTAAAATGGTAGCTTAAGTTATTAAACTGAGCAGCTTTTAATCATTGGCTACAGGAATTCAAGGTTGGAGGAGTAGCGGGAGGGATTAAAGTCTTTGAACTGCAGAGCTACAGATCCACTCTGATCTGCGGCGAGGGCCCTGCTGTTGCTCTGTGAGAGATTGTGCTGATAGTTTTGCTGCGGCAGCGGCACAGGAGCCGGGCGAGAGTCCATGGTGCCCCCGTTTCTCTCAGAGTGTGGCGTGCGGGATGAAGCTTCACCATGGGGCTTATGGAGTTTTACCTGGAGATTGACCCCGTCACCCTGAACCTCATCATCCTCATCGCCAGCTACGTGATCCTACTACTGGTCTTCCTCATCTCTTGCATCCTGTATGATTGCCGTGGCAAGGACCCCTCGAAGGAGTATATTTCCGAACCCCCAGCCCCACAGCAGCAGTCTCCTATCCGGCTGGTGGTGATGCAGAATTCTCCAGCCTCATCCCGTTACAATGAGCAGAACAACACAGCCGCCTCCAACTATGTGCCACCTACCCCAGACCTTCGTGAGAAGAGAAGTACACTTGTGTAAACATTTGGAAAATTCAATGGATAAGACTGCTGCTAATATAAATTTTTTATTTGTCATCTTCATCTTACTTTCCTCTCTGCGCATAGTCCTCCTAGGACCAACCGTTTGGACCAAGTTAAGAAGGTGAGCCATGGTCACTTCACTGTCCAACCCATTCATTAGTTTCACTGCATTAGGTGCTTTAAAGAAAACAGTCTCATAGCACAATATGTTTATTATGATTATTAAATCCCCTATATCATTACCGTCCACTGAGATTTTATTGCTCCTAAGAGTATATTCAGACATAAACATGACAAAATATGTTTTACAAAAAACATCAGTATCATCTTTTTTTTTTTTTCTTTTTTTTTTGCCATTATTGTGGAATAGGGCATTTGGAGGCAGAGGGATTATCTCCAGCTGCATAGAATCTACATCACTGTTGCATCAGCTCCCAGTGTTGTGCTCACTAAACACACAAGCATGATTATTATACTTTTAATATTTAAAAAACCAAAATGTTTATTATTGCAATATTTTAAAAAATTAAATATGTCACAACCACTGCCTTTTTATATTAGTCTATTTATCTATTAATATAAGCGGTGGATAATGGATGGATGGATGGATCTATTAATATAGCAGATAAAAGGCCATGCAATGGTTGTGAGATACTAAACGAATCATTTCAAATTAATCATGTTATTATCAAAAGCTTTAACCATTTTAGTAATAACAATCAGACACACAAAATCATTTTAATTACACATTGGATATTCAGGTTTTTTATTCATTTATTCAGGATTTCCATGCTAGTAATAAACACCATGCCTTCAGAATTTGTAGACACAATTATAATGATATAAATGCACCCATTTTTATCACACTTATTCAGTTTATGCACATGAAATGAAATGGAATTCTCTGGAGCTGTTGCACATGAGCTTAAGGTCACCATGCTCAGTGCTAAATGTCAGCTATGAAGCTCCTAGCTTTGGGTTGTGGAGCAGTGGAATTCTTTTGGTTAGTGATGAATCACCAGCCTGAGCCTTTTTGTTTAGTTGGAGTGTTGTTTGTTATTCAAACTAATCATCCAACATCAACCTGGGCTCAGTAATATTATTGTGGCTGACTGCCATCAAATCCTCATAAAATGTTACAGAATCTAACATCTTTTGAAAAAGAGAAGAAGCAGCAAGTATGCAGGCATAAGACATCAAATAAACAGCAAGTAAGCAGGTGTAAGACATCCTATTAATGCCCTTCCTTTCAGAATATTGGATGAAGAGCACGTTGGCCATTCAGTGTGGCTAATCCGGGATAACCATGAGCTATTGTTTATATGGGTGATCTGAGGTCCTTAAATGCTTCCCTCATAACTTAACAATAAAAGGCTAATATTGTTTTCTTATGCACCTTCAGTATTGGTGAAAATGTCAACTTGAAATATTCATTTTAATTTACATTTGAAATTATATCAGATTTAAACTAACCTCTTTAATAAATTACATGATTTAGAAGAAAATTTTGAAGTCATTCTCCTATCCCCTTCCTACCCACTCCCTCATCTCTGATACAGCTTGATGCAGAATGATTGAAAGAAAAAAAAGATATATGTGTATTCAACATAATCATTATTTATATAATAAAAACTATGCGTCACTGGCCAATGTCAAAAGCAGTGCTTAACAACAAAACTGATAATACCAGTAGTCCAATCTGATTCAGTAATACCTTCTGTCTCTATACTTACATCTCTCTGACAAGATTTTGAAGCAATAAATCTACTATGAAAATCACATGATCTAGCTTAAGCTGACGTTTAGTTACTGGCCTACATGTTTTGCCAAAAAATTATGTTTACAGTGCAATCACTTTGATACATTTTGCAGAAAATAAAAATCATCAAAAACTGAAAGTTCCTAAAATGCAAAGAATCCAAATTAAAACATTTTAAAATACATACAGGTGTATTATTAAAAATATAAGGCACTTTTGCAATTTTTGTTGTAACAACAATACACTGTTTTACACTGATTTAAAAAACTTCACCAGCAATATCGCAGTCTTTATCACTGTTTCTCAAAGCTATGGAAATGGGAACAGTGGAGTTGAGTGATTGGCAGATGTGAAGTCACAATGAGATTATATCATATGCATCAAGATGGACAAATGTTTGAAAAATGACCAGACTGCACTAGTCAGGGTTGTATGATAAAGACCAGTTTATGTCTCATATCCACACTATATACTTAAAATATATACTTAAGTGAGATCAAATGTTTTTGGCATTTAAAATACATTGTAAAAAGAAAGGGCTTTTTTGTTTTTTAAAGTAAACATTTCATAATGCTCCTCACCTTTCTACAAGCTCTGTAATATTCGGTGAATTTAATGAATACTTTTGCACTTTTAAATATTTACAATTTTCCCTGACTGCAGTGACATGAATATGACTGAAAGCTTTAGTTAAAAAAAATAATAATAATATGAAATAATGATATAAAATATAAAATGATTTTTGTGAGTGGGATAATAAGGTGTTTTTTAATTGTTACTGTGATAAAATGTCACGATATACTACTTAGAACTTTATAAATATTGTCAGTAGTTTGTCAGTAATTGTTCAGAACACTGAATGTTTTATTATATGCTGAGCATAATTTAAGTTAGACTACTGTAGCAAATGTAAAACACTAAGATTTATATTACATATAATATAGATATTACTTATATATAATATGATAATAGATTACATTTTGTTACAATGTGTTACAATAAATCAATGCTCAGAAAAAAGACATCACAATAAAAATTTTGTACTATGATCAGCTACAAATATTTCATCCCCTTTAAATTCTAAAATTCTATCTGTGTTCTGAGCAGTTTTTAAATATTGTGCTTCAAAAACCAAGCTAGAGTTTGACTTTGATGAATCCACAAATGCTTAAAATAACAATAAACAGGTCTTACAAAATGCTAATAATTATAGTAATAATATTAATAATACATATTGAAACTGAATAGAAATATTAGATAACAGAAAAATAGGAAACTAATACTTCAGTAAAGTAAAACCCTTCCAGAACAACTTAAGCATGAAATCACTCAAATACTTTCCACTACTGGAGGAATCTAGTGTTAGAAATTTGGGAGCTCCACACTAAAAGCTCTGTTTTTAGCAGCTATGATCACCAACAACAACCTCAGTTATGCAACCCTGACACAGCCTCTCAAATCCAGTCACCCTGCATATAAGCTGAGTAGACAGGCAAAAAACAAACCATACTTTCAATGCAATCTCGAACACTGGTCTTTTTTCTTTTCCAGGACAACCTCCTCTAATCCAGGTCTCACATTAAGAATGCTAGCTCTTCACAGACATGGAAGCAACATAGTTTCTGGACTCAAGAGTTTGAGACTGGGCCCAAGCGCTGGTGAAACAGATTTCCCAGTAAAAGTCTGAAGAGTGCAAGGGACTGTTTACATTTGCCAATAAAAAATTTTTTATACAGTTTTGTCTCTAATTAATTTTATTAAATGTGCTCTTTCTGCAAACTTTCACCACAGCGCTTGCTCTGATGTTTTTCTGATTATTGAGGAATCCTATGCTCCCTAAGAGGAGTGTGTGGTGGCCTAAATGCATGATTGCTTTAGAGAGTATTCACAGGTACTGCTCTCCTCTCTTTAACCTCTTATGTGCTATGATGTTGGGAAACCGACCTGAGCACCTCTGGACACCTCTAATGTATTGCTCTTTCAAAACCTCCAACATTAGACATCTCTGTATGGAACACCATTATTATGACTCTGCTCAGAGACTGGGAAAAAACAGCTGAACCTTATATTCAGTGTACTGAACTATCTATGATATGTACAGAAGTATACAGACAAGACGAATTGTAAAATAATAATTAAATTATTGTAATTATGCAAGGGATATGTGGATGCAGAAATGAAAATGAAAAAATAAAAGAGCTTTCATGGGATCGGTTTGGTTTCGTTGTTTGTTTCCCACATTCAGGACACAGGCAAACCGGGCACAGAAAAATTAGGACCAGGAAAATGCAGAAAAGGGTAGTTTGTCAAGTTTGTAAGAATCCCCAAAAAATCACAACTGATTACAACTGATAACTATCAAGACATTTTAGCAGCAGAATAAGCAGGATGTGGTAAACTAAGGTAAACTAAGGGGTTGCAACATTTAATTATGTACAGGACAATGTTACATTTGCATTGAATCATTACATGATTTGTAAGGCATGATTACATTCTGTATAATGATATTTCTGTACAGACTTGAAAATTAATCTGTAGTTCTTAAAACAGCAACAAATATGCAAAATGAATGCTAGCTAGCATTCACAAAGGTGTAGGATATATCTGTAATGACCTAGCTTCAGTGCCAGGTTTAGTGCATTCACCTGGTCACACTGCCTTGGTTTTGCCTGCTGCATTCTGATTGGCTAATTTGGCACTAACATCCGACATACACTGTGCAGTCTAAACCAGTTCTTATGGGTTGGCATTTGACATGCAGTGTGAGCAGGGAAGGAATGTATAGTTAACTGCCAATGCAAAGTCCTATATTTCTGATGTGTTCACAATTAAGCATTTTAAGTGGTCCCACACTTGTTACATGACACAATCTGACACAACTATCTATGTGTCATAAATCATACGATAACACAGAACACGTCAAGTGCTTTCAAAATGTACCAAACCTCCACGTCTCCACAGGAATTTAGTGCACATTATGGTATATTAAAACTAGATGCTTTCTCAATACCCAAAACATAGGATACAATGCTGTAGTGAATGAGAGTTTTCCAACACTCAGATATCCTCATGGATCATTCTGTATTTGGTGTTTTGTGAAGGTGGACTCCGAAATAGTCCAGGGATCTGTACAATATATTTGGACTGAATGATTTTTGGTGTTTGTTGATTTGTACCAAATAGAATGTGGATGGAAAGAAATTTCCTAATGTTTACCACAGTGCACACACACAGAGAAATAGCAAATCAAGGCCACATGTCAGCCAGAAGTCTGGGCCACATGTCAGCCAGAAGTCTGGGCCACATTTGGTTCATACTGAGTTTTGGCAGCACAGCCATATCTTTGCCAAAAATGGATGCAGAGGTGCCAGAATATAATGTGCTCAATACATTCAAATCTACCTGGCTGAAAGTTCAAAGCTTAAGGTCAATTGAAATTTTGGGCAAGGCCTTGAACTAGAATCTAATGAGATCTAATAAGAATCTAATAAGATTTCTTTGCACCCAATGCAAAAAAACTGTTTTTTTTTGCATTGGGTGCAGGTTTGTGGACATATGTTTTCTAAAACAGAAAAAAATTACCTGAATAAATGGGGACAGTGGCTAAAACTTAACTTAAAATTCAATGATGCTTTAATTAAAATGAATTGTTTTGTCTCTATTTGTGTTTAAAAGATTTTCTTGTTACCTTTTTCAAAATCTGTTACTGCAAACGGTGATAATTTGGATATTGAAATTTATCTCAAGGGTGGCACACTCCTGTTGTGGAGCCAGAGCAGCATGTACCAATCCATAAAAGAGCAACAGGCACAGAACTTTGAAGAACAGAAATTGCACAAGAAGGTATTAGTATTTTCTTGGGCTTTACAGATAAAGAACATTTTACAGTTTCTGTATACTATAGGGAAAGTAGAATACAGAATACAGAACATTTAAAATGATCATTTTACAATTATAATTCAAGTGTTATAATATTGCACAATTTTAAATACAACCTTTGCTGAATATTTTACAGCACAATACTTGTTAAACATACTTACCAGATCACACTTTATGTTGCGACACTGTACATAATGTTCAGCAAATTAAACTTAAGTATGAATTAAAATATACAGAATTTGTTGCAGGATGTGTGCCTCATTTTGAAAAATAATAAAGCATGTTATTTGAAAAGTGACGCCCAATCCAATTATCCAAATTACTGAGACCTGAAGGTGCAGGATTTGTACTGTGGAATGACTGTGGGTAGGTGTGAAATGTGGGTGTGAGTTTGAAGCATGACAGACTGATGGATGACGGATGATGTGGGTTACATGGAGTGACAGTGTGTGTATGTGTGCGTCCCGGGGCCGTACTGCAGTTCTCGCTCAGTGGCTCTGCAGCCAGGCTGGGAGCAGCCTGGGATTAACAACAGATCCCAATCTGCTCCCTCTGCATTTACAAATGGCTTTATATAACCCCAAGACTATTTGATAAATGCCACAGAAATCCCTGCAGGAAGTCATCTGCGTTTGCGTGTGGGGTAAGAGGTCACCCAGGCCACACCCAGAGGAAGACTACGCAGATAAACATGCGTGACGACCACTGCAAACACATGTCAATGCAGCACAGAGTAAACGCCACACTTACTGCCCTCAGCATGCACAGGGATTTAGACAGAAAGAGTGAGAGATAAAGGAGGGGGAGGTAGGAAAGATGAGAGTGTAGAAAGAATGCAAGTGAGGACTTTACAGATTTAGGCTATTACACACAGTATGCATGCATTGGAATCAGAGATTAAAATATCAAGGCCAAAGAGTCAAACCTGAGGACTACTTTGAAAAATAAACAGCACAGAGTATTATAGCTAATAATTTGATGAGCCCTGTATATATTACATTTCTTCTGAAATTAAGGTTATTAACTGGCAGTTTTTGCAGCTTCTACTGTAATTAGAAGGCTTCAAACTAAAGAAATATTATTTCACTATTGGTGCTTTTCCACTGCATGAAACCTACATGTCTCGACTTAACACAGCTCGGCTCTTTTGCTTTCCACTGGCCAAATCTGGTACCTTGTCCCAGGAACAAGGTACCTTTTTTTAGTTCCTGCTCGTATGGTTCCAACCGAGCCGAGTAGGCAAGCCCAGATTATCCAATGGGCTTTATGGGCACATGCCCAAGATCCCAGGCCACTTGGGGGACCACCCAAGCAATGTAACAAAGTATGTGCTACGGTCGTAAGTACGAGGCTGAAGATCACCACTGTCAATATCTCACATTATAGAATGAACATCGAGTGTATTATCGCGGTTATACCACAGTTCGTTATCGTTGTTGATTATTAGGTTGTAAGGTAAAGAAGAATGTGACAAAAAACTATTGTTTATCAATCTTCCATGAGGTAGAATAGTTCCATTCCGTCACACATTCCTTTTTGCTCTTTTCAACGAACTCTGGATCTGTAACTTGTGCGATGTTGGACCCATCCAGGATATTTGAACTTTGGTCTTCCCAGCGAGCCACTCCCGTGTTCACAGCAGATTTGTTGGGAAACTAGGCTGCGTTATACAGAGCTGCTCACAACTCAGGACAGAAGCAGAGAAATGCATGAAGTGAATATAATGTCATGGTTTAAAGTGAGTATTTTGGAATATCACTCTAGAGCTGTGCTGCTGAGCTGGTGAACGAGAGCAGCAAAGAAAAAAGACACACCTCAACTTGAGTTAAACATAATCACAGAAACCACACAGACATAGTAATTTACTGGGTTTTTTTTTTCTTTTGTAAAAAAAAGCAGATAATGGTTCACTGCGCCATAACTCTTTACTCTGTTCAAAATAAGGTGCGCGAATGGAAAATGAAACGATTCCCTGTTGGGTGAAAACCTCCAGGCACAGCTCTGTCTTTGTTGCTAGGTTACATGTATTTAGCAGTGATACCTGAAGAGCTTGGTCAGAGTGCCATTATTGTGTAATGCTGACACTCCTTCAGTGTCTCTTAGCCAATCACGTTGCAGGGTCAGAACTAGTAAATAAAGCACTATGATTGGTAACAATAGGCCCTGGCTACTGCCAATGGAGCCAAAATCCCTTCTAGTTAAACTGCACTGAATGACAGTTTTAATCTTACTTAATCTTGAGGCCAGAATTAACATGGAATGTTCCTCAAAAATACCCACATCACTAAAACCACAGCTACTTGGGGACCAACTGCACATCTGTGCCCATGGGCCTATATTGATGATCTGGGTCTGCGAGTAGGTACTAAATCGTGATGTATAAACCCAACAATGCGCTGATTGCCCAGAGAGACCTGAAACTCACCACGAAAAGACCTACAATACTTAGAGTCTTGCTTGTTTACTGTAATGTCTGCAGTACATTCATGATCAATCCATTACACTAGCTAATGTGTCACATACCACACCACAAGCTTTGTAGTCAGCGATCACCAACAATATATTATAGAGCAATGTAAAATTATTATATGTCAATAATAAAAATATTGTATAAATACATTTTCATTCTCTATCACATTCACTGCAAAACCAGGCATAATTTTTCTGAAGCAGCACAGAATTTTCATCTACATTTTAACTCTTTTCTAGTTTTTAACAGTTTTTAGCATATTACTTTTTATCAGAACAGCCCCTAAACTCTCTTTTAGTGAATCACATTAAATGAAAAAAGTAAATAAAACAAACATTTAACCAATGTGCCTCGGCCATATACTAAAATTTATAGATACCTTTAATGTATTGATTCTTTGAAGCAATATTTGTGTTAACTGTAAAACTACTCACAGTAGCAACTAATACCTCACTACTACAGCCACCAGATTATGAAGATTTTAGGTTCTTCTTCAAATTTTCTCTTCCGCTTTAAAATGATGCATACATTACATTGAATTTGTAGTAGATGTTAAGTTCTTGATAAGTCATATACGTTTATGCTGTCGTGCTGAAAATAAAAACTGTCCACATAAAAATTAAACCTGGCTTATTTGAATGTTCTGTTCCACCTTAAAAGCCGACGAAGTTACGTTCAAAGTGCCTAAACAAGAGCAAAGAGAAACTAGGCAAGCCTAATTTAGCCGGACAGACATTAGCCATATAGCCATTGCCACAGAGGTTTTTCTGGTATTTCAAAAACAGTTGCTGAGAGTGTGTGTATGATCATGGAAAGCCTGTTATTGTCTGTTCATACAAAGCTACAAAACTGAAGCACCGTTTTGAGATGACATTAAAACAGCAGACAGCAACAAGATAACACTTAAGTTTTTGAACATTTCTAAAACCAAGCACCTTAACGTTTTATCAACCAAATAATCTATACTTGATAAAGCAACAGGGCATCGTTGGGAACTAGATATTTATTACTGACTTACATTTCTATAAGGGTCCGACTGATAAAACAGTGCTGTAACAAATTCAGAGCCCTGTTTATTTTGAGTAACACATCGCTCTGGTGTTCTGACTTTAATACTCCGGAGATTTTGGCCGTTTTCATGTAAAATAAAAAAAAAAGCTGTGCAGATGTGATTTACTCTTCAGAAAGTCAGTAACGGTGAGATGTGTCCGTGTATTCGTGTCGTTATAGGAACAGATAAAATAACTTCCTGTTTTTTAAAAATATAGTAGAAGACAAAAGGCCGGTCCACATTCTTCAAACATAAAGAAGAGACTACGATAAATATTACCTCAACAACGTTCAACACATTTCTGTTCGAGGCTCCAGTAAAACACTGAGCTGCACCGCGGTGGATGATGGACCTACAGCGCTAAAGCGGCGCGAGTGTGTCCCAATTCAGCTCTAAACTCTCTGGCCCTTTGAACACGCATATGTTTAGTTCCCAGAACGAGTACTTCTCCAGGGAAAAGAGGACCTTTGGTCACCGCAGAACAGTTACAAATTTAATTCATGATCCGGAATGTGAAATATGGCTGAACTAACAACAAACAGTGTAGCGGTGTAGTGGCGCCACCTTATGTTCTCTCTGTGAAATATGGCTGAATTTACAGTTCCTAGTCACGCATGTGCGTTTCAACATTAGATGTCAGTCAACCATTAAAGGCTAAGCACCACTTAATGGACCTCCATGAATATTTCACATTATTTTAGTTACTGACATATATAAGTATTAATTAAAATGAAAATAGCAGCTTAATTTGCTTTAAAACTGACAATTTTATTAAATTGACGGAAAAACCCGTGCTCGCTACGGAAATTCTTGAACGCAACCGTGACGTCACTGGTGGACAACAGCTGAACAACGCCGCGGTAAAACACCGTTATGACTGACTGTTATGACAGTATCTAGCTAAATAACCAACATTATTCATGACAATAGCTTAGCAATTAGCTAAACTCAAATGTAGAGGTACCGTTATTCTTGTAAATGTGATCGAAGTCGAATGTGAATTCATCCGACACGATAAACCTCCGTAATGCAACTAGTGATACGTAGCCGAGTATAATCTGAGTCACCGAGTTTAGCAAGTCAAGCTAACGAAGTAAGTGTACTTACCCTGTTTACCTCCATGTTACAGAGGCTCTTGAACACCTTTCGTTGGTTTCCTTACATGCCCATATTGTTGGAAAAGCGCCAGTGAAATGAGCTACAGATAACGGAGTGAGCGGATGGTCCTTTCCAAAGTGCCCGTTTAAAGTTGACAAATTTAGACCATTTTCTGGATATTTTGGGATCTTTGGGTCATTTGTGCACAGATGTCCCACTGTACACTGAATGATTGCAGCCAAAAACAACACACCTTTTCGTCATTTTGCATTAAATTAAGTGCAGCTTCTAGAGTTGTTGTCCACCATCTACGTCACAGGCAAGACGCCTATTAGAGTTTCCGAACACCGTTGGGGGGGGAGGCAACGGTCGTTTAAACCTTATTCCTTCAATTAGTAAGAAATAACATGTTTTCTGACTAGCAATAAACGCAAGTTAGGAACTCAAATTCCATTGTATTTATTTGTTTGACACTTTCATAGAGCTGGTGCTTAGTCTTGTGCTTAGCCTTGTCACCCGTGTCACCACTGCAGCATTTAAGTTGGGAGGGTGAGATTGATCAATCTAACATTTTCACGTGAGTGATTTACTGAAGGCAATAAAGTGTTTTTAAAAAGCTAGATAGTAACTTACACGAAATGAACTCTCTGCCTTGTCTGGCAGGTGCAGATGAGAGGTAAAACTTAACTAGGAATGGTATGGTCCTGTGTAGGGGTGTTTGAAATCATATTTCAAGATTCTTCCAGGCATGAATATTGTAAATGTATTGTAATATTTAACATTAGAGGTAAGAAGGATAAATGTTTCGACACCCGAAACATTTAAGGGGTGGGATCAAGTCTTATTTAGGGGTGTTGATATTTACAATGTTTACTATTATCAGCAATCAACTGATGCAAATGTTCTTTCACTTGTACCTTACTAACTGTAGATTACTTGTAGAGCACTAAATTTAAGAATACATCTTGCTTGTGGTAAAGATCATGACGATGGTGATTACACAGATGATGACGACGACGATGACGACAGTGCTGCTGTTGTAATGATATTGATAATGTGAATAAAGAGGACAGAAATGGGACAGAGGGAGGGGTTGCAACTGAGGCTGATTAAAAAGTGACGGCACAGATAGACATGACGTTTTAATTCTCTCTGACCAGTGATCAGGGGAAAAATCAATTTTGCAGAAAGGATGCTCTCTAGTGGTCTGTTATAGGCACAACCAAAGGAACATTCAGAAATAGGAGTGTTGTGCACATATTATCATATGCAAATTAGACACTCCAAGAGTGGAATTCTAAGACTAAGTTTTAAAAAAGTGGTTGATATACAGTGCCAGTCAAATACCCAACTTCATCTTTTTATTTTCCACTCGAAATAGTTGCATGACAAACTACAGATGTTTCAGTTAAACAGAAACTTCAAAAACTGATTATAGCATTAACATTTTTTAAATATCTACCCTTCACCTTTATAACTTTCATTTTCTCAGTAAGTTTCTACTCCTCAAAACTACGGTTATATGTAAATGAAATCTGAGATATATATATATATATATAAAGCAATGTATTTGGGGTTTCTAAAAAATGTAAAGTTTAGTTTGAAATGCTCAAGATCTTAAAAATAACTTCAGAGAAAGTCATATTGTGAATTATATAACAATCGTGAAATTAGAAATGCAGTTATTGTATTATCTATGTAGGAAATCTTTGAAAGCTATTTCACAGGTAACCAGTTTAAATCAAGGTTTTTGTCTGCTGGATGATTCTTGAAATTAAATTGCTTTAAAGTAAGGAAAGCATGACCATAAATCATTCAAAACCATTTATTTTGGTTGTGAGCAAGGGAACGAGGTAAACAAAATAACACACACAGACATCAAAGTTTAATTTAAAAAAGCCAACAAATTTTCTGACATTACCTTACCAAAATTAAACATGCTATAATTTAGAAAACAATAAGTGCTGTCTGAGATCAAAATCTTCACGGTTGCTGCTCACCACTTTCAACAATCTGGCAAATACAACACTACAATCTAAAAGAATTAAAAAAACAGCAAGAAACAGGGCAGACTGGGCTTAATCTACCAATATCACTCACAGAAAGGAGGAAAGAGAAACACATATGCACCCTTCAGCTCACACAGAGTTTGAGAGGCTATGACCAGGAGACACATTGACGTTTTGTTAGAAAATCAGATGAATATGTTGAAAGAATTTGGATTATAACAGAATAATGCCCATGCAATTTTCCAGCAGGCTAGAGCATTACACTTGAGAAATTTAAATATTTGTATTTTTTCCCCATGTACTCATACAGCTTTTAAAACATGTTCTCAGAAATTCATAGGAAAATACTGTACAAAAACAAGAATAGCTTTGTAAAAACATCTACTTTTCATATAACAATATATTATTTATAATCTCTCTTTTGGTCTGGAATAACGAGTAATAGGCCTGTTCACAGAGACAGATAATAAATCCTAACACATACATTCATCTCACATCGGTTTAAAAAGGCAAATGCAGAGTCAAGATCATCCAAAGTATTGCCATTTTTTAGGTAATGGCCAGTGCTAAAAACAATAACCCCACCACCCCACCCGAAAAAAAAAACAAAAAAAAAAAAACAAAACAACTTATAACTCTGTAACATCACATGTCCTTTACATGTTCGACAATGAAGTTATTGCCACAGGTTTGGTGTAAGACCAGTTTCCAGGAAAAAAAAAAACACTGGAGCAGCAAAGCTTTGTACTCTACAGTAATTCTATAATAAGGGTAATATGTAAGAACTTCAGCCAGAGAAAGAATACACAGACAAATATTTAAGACTAAACATCAAAATATGTTCTAAGCATTCTGTGTTCTGACAAGTGACAGCTGTAAATCATTGAAACAAAGGAAACAAACACCGACATAAAAATTCCTGAAGTCAGTATTAATCAGTATAGCTATAAACTGCAAAGTGAAAGAAAGACAGCCTTAGAATCAAACATTTGTATCCTGGAATGGCAAGTAGATTAAGATATTTGGGTAAAAGTTCAGTTATTTGTAGTTATTTTGTTTGCATTAAAAAAACAAACACTTTCACTAACCTCCTTTTTG
The DNA here is from genome assembly GCF_029633855.1 of Hoplias malabaricus. Classification (NCBI taxonomy): domain Eukaryota; kingdom Metazoa; phylum Chordata; class Actinopteri; order Characiformes; family Erythrinidae; genus Hoplias; species Hoplias malabaricus. The sequence continues at coordinate 12,799,327 of NC_089802.1, forward strand.
GACTTGCTACATTCTATTCACCTAGTGGAACTAATAGGCCTTTGTAGATGAGCTTAAAACTAGTTTGGACATGATGGTGGAGGGCTGATTCATTTGGACATAATGAGGTTGCAAACTTTAATCATAAAACCTGTAACAACATAGCTGTTAAGACAAAAAATACAAGGCAATTTATTTATACCAAGATAGAATAAAATGCTACGACATGCTTATAGTCATAAGCAAAACAACGAGAAATTACTTTTCCTGGTAGCATCAAACAACTATAATAGACAAAAATAAAACAAAACAAAAAAACTGACTGGCAAATGAAATGTAGTCTGAATATGGAATATACACATGACTATACACTATGTGTACTCTGCCTTCTAAAGTGCCAATATCAGATTGAGGTGAAAGTTGGCTGGAGCAGAAACTGAATGGACGGTATCCCATTCAATTGTCCTTCAAACTGTCAGAGCCTGAGGGTCTCCAGGGGGCTGGCCTCACAGGGGGCCATGCTGGGCTTCATACTTTGCTACAATATTTTTGCAGCGGCCCAGCTCTTTTCGTAGGTCCGCCACTTCCTGGCGGAGTGCAGAGTTCTCCTTTTCCAGGAAGCTGGCCCTGATGGCAATCTGGTTCTCCTTCAGGCGCCTGGCGTCTCGTGACCTCTTGGCAGCCAGGTTGTTCTTTTTGCGCCGTGCCCAGTACTTTTCATCCTGATCCAGATATACAGAAAATGAGAAATTGAAACATGCCCAGTTATGTTCTGTTGTGCATTCTTAACCTCACACTGTCTTGGATGAATACATAGACCATAACAGAATATTAAAGGTGTATTTTTAGATATATTTATGGAGTGTAGACACTGGATATTTTGCCAATAGCATTTATAGCTTCTACCATATAAAGAGGAAAGTCAATATTCAGGTGTTAATGTTATCATAAGCTTGGTAAACATTGTAGCGTTTAACACTAGTGTCCTTCACATTGTATTTTAGGGTGTGATATTTGGCAGGCCTTCCATTCTATATCAATGGTATGAGTTTATGAGTAACAGTCCCAACATATAAAAAAACATAATTAAAATGTTACACTATTCTAAATCTATTTATTTCCATAACTGACACAAACAGATACAGAATGTTTGCACATGAAATTTCTATTTGCTTTGGAAAATGAAAAATCTTGCCCTCAATCCACATGAAACAAATACCAAAATTCACCCCCCAGAAGTGTAGACTTTTGTAGCCCCATGCTATTAATTATGGAATTTCATAAGTAAGCTTCAGTGGAATAGTAAACAGAATAACTCTCACATTCTTTGTATTAAAGGTGATGTCCTCCTCAAACTTAAAGCTCTAGAAAGCAAAATAATGATCTATGTTATTGATGATATGATGTTAAGTAAAGTTATGAAGCTAATAACTTAAGTGTGAATTTTATTACACATTGTTTATGCTACAAAGCTGATGCAAAGATTTTTACACAAAATTCAGCTATTTTCAATAGTTCTTAATAATATGTCAAAAAAACAACAACCAACCGACCAACCAAACAAAACTAGAAATAAAAGTGTTTTTATGCATTTTATACCATATAAAATATTATATATACACAAGATTTGTAAACTGATTAACTTGGTAAAACATATGCTAATAAACAATTAATGTATGCCTAAATCTCCAAAACAAACCATACTGAGCTACTATCAGCTGCCATTTTTAGTGTGAATATTTAATGAGACAGTGGGTATTACAGAATTATCCATCAGTGTGGCGACAGGTTTTCTCATGAATCCATGGCTGTGAAATCAGCTTTAAGCAATTTATTACTCTGCAAATCCTTGCATGGATCCACTTTTATTTGAACAAATTAAAAAGGCAAATCCTTTAATCCCGACCCCAGCAGAACAAGTGAGATACCAGGAAAAGTAGGATCACATGGGCCTGGCTGCCCAAGGATGAATGAATGGATGACTGGGCTAAAGCCTCTTAGCCACAACCTACGGCATCTCTGGCCAGTGTAAAAAGATGCAAATGGTCAGACACAAAATGTTTGTGAGACTTGCCTACAAGAACAGGGGTAAAAGAACTTGTCCTGTATGGACACACATCGTAGTGCTAACACATCCACCAAGGGTCTGTTACCTTCAAGTCTTCAGGAATGAAGACTTTGCGTGCCTTCTTGATCATTGGTTGAGGTTTCAGTTCTTCGTCTGAGAACTTGTGCTTGCGAGGGTCAAAGGCCTCTTGCCCAGGCACACTGGACAGGGCCAGGTCTGTGGGGTCAGGATCATAGCCCACTGGCACTTGGATGGTCTCTGGATCGATTGGACTGGGAGTGTTTCGTGCTGGAGGTAAAACTAAACATAAAAATACATAAAAATAAAAATGCTTTTAAAATTAAACAAACAGGTTTGGATTGTAGTATCCACACTAATCCACTGGGTGGCGCTCACGCCATTGAGGCTAAAAAGCAAGAGCCAAATGCTGTTCTCTGCATAGAGACCAAGTAGTCTCCAAATGCGAATTGTAAAACATTCACTTCTAATCAAAAAAAAAAAAAATTCAAGATTAATGAATTATGCCATAAACACATACAAATTCAATACTATAAATGTATATCATAAAAATAAAAAAGGTAAAAAAACATCTGATGTTTCTTAATATCTAATGTAAAATTGAATTATGGAGAAAGAAAAGTCAAACACGTGTTGAGAAAAACTGAAAAAGTCTGTTGCCCTTTCTGTATATTGCTTATATCAGCTTATTTCTATCATCCATTAAATGAATTGAACATCATGAATAAACCATTGTTATACACTATATAGTTAAAATATGAATTATAAATCTGGGGATTTTTGAAATATTTACTTTGTTTAAACTACAAGGTTCCTACATCAAATGTAACTGAAATATGAAGATTCTCCAACACTTTTGTTTAATTCATTGACTTTTTAATGATAGGTGAGTTCTCTCAATATAACAATGACAATAACACATACATTTGCCACGTTCGTTAACATTACAAGACAATAAAAAATAAAGATATCTCTAGTAAATATATATATTAACAGCCGGGCATAATATATGATTGTGCCTGATTCTTCTGCAGACTTTTTAAACCGTCTCAAAATCTCAAAGTGACAGTCGCGTTATTAGTTTTCGCGCCTGTATTCCGACAAGCCCCGCCTTTCTCTGTAAAGTCTCGAATACTTATGACAGTAGCCAGTAGTTCATGCACGCAAGCAGTTACCATCCAATCAGACCGTTGGACACTGGTCGCACCAGCCAATCAGAGTTTAAGCCCAATGCTAATTTGGCGGAAAACGGGTAGAAAATGAATGACGGCACAACGTTGGATAAACGTGATTCAGGAAAGAGCTGCAGAGACTGAAATACAACTTAACAGAGACAGAAAGCAGCGCGGGGTCAGTGGCTTATAACTGAAACCGTGCGACATCTGTGGAGTATTTCTGAATGGGGATACACATATAAAGTGATTAAAATTAAAATGGCATTAGAGGGAAAGCCACTGATAGCTGTCACATGTGAAGCATGAAGGAGCATCACGTTGTTTTCCATGCAGATCAGTACAAAACCCCGGCTGGAGCCTTTCTCATCTGTATAACGTCATAATCACGTACACTGAGGTCAGTGTAATTACAACAAACAAGTAAAAATGTGTTCATATTCACTTTTATTTATTTATTTATTTATTCATTAAACCACTTAACAATTAAGCTTTTGATTTTTTTCCAATAGGCAAATTCCCCAAAGAAATGCAGACTTGTACTTTTAGAAGTTTAAAATAACAGCAGAGACCTCGGTTTTGTGTACAAGATTTAGTAATAGGAATAAATGATATAGTAAATGGCAATAATACTTGATAAAGACGTGTTTTCTTATTAGTTACTCTTCCTTTTTTTATTGTTAGACACAATGCTCTTCTTTAGATGATGTGGCATGAAAGGCTGTATTTTGTGTCTGAGAGCAGATGTTGAACAAAACAGAATGGCCTAAACCTGTCGAATAACCGACTGACCTTTGCTGTCAGTCACTCCATGTCCAGGCACGTGGCCAATGATATGATTATGTTTACATGTGTAAATGACATTTTAAATTAATCACAGATTGTCCTCTTGACAAAACTGCCATTAAATTTTCAGTGACATACAACCCACATCATTGACGTTGTGTGAAGGGATGTCTCCAGTGATTGTGTGTGTGACTCAGGGAGTGTTACCTGGTCTGCCGGGAGTCTGCAGGCAGCTTTGGGGAATCAAGCCTGTGTGGATGGAGGTAGTGGCTCTGCTGCTGAGGTCCATGACTGACACTGAGGCCTGTGGCTGCAGACAGGGCTGCTGCTGCTGGTGGTGGCTTTGGTCATGTTGCGATGGACTGGAAGGGATGCCATTTTCAGAAAGGAATTCTTCAAGGTTCATGTACTCCAACTGGAAGTTATCCCCATCATACGGCAATGTTTTATCCCAAAGTGTTGGGCCCAAGAAAGCAGACTGCGGCACATTCCGGTCTTCCTCCAACTTCTTCTCCTTCTCTCTATCTTTAACAAAAACTGGAAAGCAAATATAGCAAAATCATTGGCTGAGCTGATGTTCAATCTTTCACATTTATTTATCACTATAAAAAAGTGCTCATCTAAAGCCTATGTCATATGGGCTTTATTCCATCTCAGAGGTTTACACTGAAAAAAGCATTGGTTTATTTAAAGTTGAAAACTGTTTTTTTTAATTATTGTTATTTTACACAAGCTTGAGCTGGTGAACATTTTTATTAAAATGATTAGTGTAAAGCTCGGGAGATTTATTTTTACAAAGTGTTTTTTTTATCCAGTGATGCTGCTTGAAACAAAGATTAAAGATAAAGCCCTGATAGGTTTAGTTTTTATGAAAGCTAATCGTTTTCTGTTTTCAAGAAGTTATCTTAAGCTCATTATGATAAATATAGGTGGATACAGGCGTGTAAAACAAAGTCCACTTTGACAATAGAACAGTGATAAAACAGTCGACAAAGCAGCAAATGCTTTAAAATGCATTAGTGTAAGAAGAAAAAAAGGAACGCCTACATTTTATTTGTTTATCCCACATAAACCTATCAAACAAAAGCATAATTCAAGCAAGTATTTGTCGTAGGAAAGGTTAAATGCTGCTGTGTGAAAGGCAGCTGTCAGCTCAGTTGAGTGTGTTATCTGTGCTACGTTGTTTCTGAGTTCAGTAAAGACTTGACTTACCGTCGTCGTGGTGCAGCGGTAGTTTCATTGGGTTTTCCAGAAGCGACTTGAGAACGCCGTGAGTTTGCGGAGGTAGAAAAGTTGGATTCATTGTAAGAGGTCTGGCCATCACTCGGTTGTAAGAGAAATGCGTAAAAATAAAACACAGTGGTCGAGAGTGAACGCTGAGGGAGACTATAGAGAAACGTCAACGGTAGAGCTGCCCAAACAAACCCGCGACTGCTGTGGTGTCACCGGTCACAGACCGAGCTCAGAGCGTGTATGTGTGCGTGTGTGTGTGTGCGTGTGAGTGAAAGAGAGAGGGAGAGAGTGTGTCGACTGGACTGGACTGAAATGATCAATTCCATGTGTGAAGGCTGAGGTTAGTGACGTCAAGCTCCAGAGGCTGGACCGACTGGACCGACACAAAGCGAGAACTAATGAGACTCGTGTTATTCCCCCAGGCTCGGCATGCAAACTTAAAACAGGGTAAAGTAGAGAGGGAGAGATAATGGGTATTAACAGGGGAAAAGGCAGGTGTAAACCTTCTTTAACGAGGAAATGATAGTGAATGGGTAGCGTAAATGTAAGGAACAAATGGATGGATATAAACGTAAGGAGGAGAGAACGAAACTAATAGGGTTTTGACGGATGTGAAATGAAGGGAGAGGGAATGGTGAATTAAACGGAAGAAGTATACACCATCGATTGTAGTGTATTTCCCCCACTATTGAAGACGTCGTGAAGACGCCCCCCCCCCCCACACACACACATTTACCCTATAATTCAGTTGTTGTAATTACATTATAGAGAAACTTGCTCACTTATTATTTTACAGTGGTGCTAATGATGTCCGTATCATTATATATATATATATTTTTTTTTTCACACATATCAACGTTTATAATGTTGATAATAGTTAAAAAGTGGTACGTTTAAAAACGTTTTCATACGTGTATCCGTTGACTATTAATTATTAATCTATTAATCGATAATAAAAATAATTAAACAACAGGACATGTTTTGACAAAACTGATATAAAAACCAATTATCAGACAATATTCATCATTTCGTATAAAATGTTTATGTGAGGAAACTTTTAGAGACAAACTCAGCTCCCTTGTCCCACTGTGTGAACTATTTTGATTTTCTTTAAAATGGCAGATCCCATATCCAGTATATAAGTGAATTTGTTTTCAATTAAAAATAGGTAAAGTTCTTTTTTAATAACTTTTTCCACATTATTTTAGTAAAGAGATATAGCAGTCATTAGCAGATCTTCTGAAGAGACAGCCTCCCACATATGAATATATGAGTGTAATAGCTGTCTCTTCATTCCTGCCTGTGTACATTCACTACAGTGGGCGGCGAGAGCCATGGTCACGTGACCAATGCTTGACCCAGTTTTATCCAATCAGCACCGAGCCTCGCGGAGCGGCCGCCCTCTCCGCGTCACGTTGAAACTCATGCAGCGGCTCAAGTTTTCTAGAGAGAGAAGGCTTTCCTAACAGCCTGTCCGTGCTCTCTTAATCAACATCATTTCTCTCTCTCTCTCTCTCTCTCTCTCTCTCTCTCTCTCTCTCTCTCTCTCTCTCATTAACTTATTGACCCTTTCCTTTCCAAAGACGCTTATGTGAACGCTTTTTTTGTTACATCCCCATTTGTCACAACTGTGAAACGTATTTATTTACTTAATTTTTCTTTATGTTTCCTTGGCAACCGGTTGCTACAGCGATAGGTGTAACGTCCTTTGGAGAAAGTAGGTCACGACTGGCCACTCCTCTTCTAATGTAGAGCACCATCAACCACATGTTGCTACATGTGTCTGACAAATTGAAAACAGATTGCACACTGCGCTTGTTTACTTATAGATCCCTTGACATTTCGCCTTCTCTGACAAAGCAGATCCCATATATATATATATATATATATATATATATATATATATATATATAGTTTTATAAATATATATCAAATATAGAATGTACTAAACAATAAAAATACTTAAATCACTTTCAAAAGAGGACCTACAGTACAGTTAAGGACAAGCATGAATGTTGTTTCAATGCCTCAATCTCTTTCATAATAGGAACATTTCTAAGCTTTGAGATATTTATATCAGTTTTATTAATCGACTTTTGTAACCACGACTTTATATTTTTGTATCATAGCACTTGAAGTATTTTAACAATATCACATTATACAGCATGAGTCAAAGATGTCCTTGGAAATGATTTTACATTCTGTTGCACATGATGGATATACTCAGTGCTTAATTTAAGAGATTAATAATATTGGGTAGTTGCTGATTATTTGGTAAAAAGAAGACCACTTGTGTTTCTGTGTGTGAGGGCTGAGTGAGATGGCCAGCAAGTGTTATGTGTGGTTTGTGTGATGTGAAATTCCTGGAAGCAGATATATTTAACAACACATGCTTGGGAGAGGAAGAAATCAATACTCCTCGCCCTCGGCATTAAGTGTGCTAAGTCGTGCACACCAACTCCGATCAGAAACGTCTTCCTTGAAATAGACGCAAGACATGGAATATTATACCATTACAAAAATGTCGGCCAAATCCTTAAAATGAAAGGAAAGACAAAAATGTTAATTTATTATACTTTATTACTACCACAAAAAAAGTCAAAACATATTTCAAGTTAAATAGGAAAATCATCTAATCGATTATCTAAATATAATATTCTACTATAAATCTATGCTGTTAGGCAGTTTTAAACAATACAAGCTTGAATCCAACTTGCAAATAACAAAGCAAATTTGCTAAGACAAGTCATTCTCAGAAAATGCACATAAGGCTTAGGGTACAACACTGACATTTCACATGTCGACTAGAAATGCAGACAACTAAAATCACACATGCAACAACAGATTTGTTTACATGTGAGCTATACTTCCAGTTATAAATTCCCGAACATTTTACAACAGTACTGCTTTTGTTGTGTTGACAATATCAGAGTGCAGGAAAATGAAACATGAATGCAAAGTTATGCCTCACCATAGTGCACCAATACACCATAGTGGACTGTAGAATGAGTTCCATGAAACTGTAGCAGATAAAAGGGCACCTAAATATTTTAACAATAATAATAAACGTTGTTTGCTTCAGTTACTGACAGCTTGTTCATCATAGATCTATTAAAACAATGTTGATGAGCTCACATTTTCCTCTTAGACTTTCCCTTTTGTACAAAACAAGGAGATGTACTTTGACTTCAAAGACTTTTGACAGGTTTGACTGGAGAGTGGGAACACTGTTTTTGGAGGATGGGAAATCAGAGTGGGCTTGGCTTCTGTTTTGATCTAGATGCAACGTAAAGAGTAAACAACAGAGTAGAATAAGACGGGAAATCCATGACATTGAAAAAAACCAGGCAAGTGAAGCAAAACAGGATTTACTAAAAAATGCCCTTCATTTTAAGTTCAATCTCGGCTTCTTTCTTCAGTCTGGTGGCCTTCATTATATGAATATGTATATATTATTTGTATACATTTTGTGAATACACAGTATTATATATGATCAGTACAGATACAGTTAATGAACTGGTATAATCCTGACACAGACATCACTGAAAATGGTAGGTCTGTTTTTAAAAGATTTTTTCAGCAGCCAACAAACAGTCAGCCTGCAATCAGTCCATAGCTTTAGCCTGACTATAATCAGTGACAGCACATTCCATTATGTTAATGCATAAATTTACACAGTCATATTAGTATATCATGACCATCTTGTTTCTACACTCAATGGCCATTCTCTTAGTTCCACTGACCATACAGGAGCACATTGTAGCTCTACAATTACTGTTGCTGTGCATACATTGTTTGGCCCCTTTCACCCCGTTCTTCAACGGACCACCAGAGAGCAGGTATGATCAGGTGGTGGATCATTCTCAGTGCTGGTGATGATGGTGTATTAGAGCGTGTAGTGTTGATATAGGTGGATCAGACGGTGCTGCTGGAATTTTTAAACACTGTATCTACTCACTCTCCACTCTGTCAGCCCCATCTACCTTGTTGGTGCGCCTTAAAGATGTAAAGTCAGAGAGAGTAGTTCATCTTTTGTTGCATAGTTTGTGTTGGTCATCCTCTAGTCCTTCATCAGTGGACAGAGGACGGCGCCCATAGGAAGCTGTTAGTTGGATATTTCTGCTTGGTAGACTATTCTCAGTTCAGCTGTGACACTGAGGGCTTAAAAACTCTGATCCATCTGAGGTCCTGACCACTGAAGAACAGGGTGAAACTGGGCAAACAAGCATGCAGTGCAACTGATGAACTATAGTCAGTAATTGTTGAACTATATAATGCTTGTGTATATTCAGTGGAGCTGAGAGGACTGTGTGTGTAGAAACCAGGAGGTGGTCATAATATTCTGAGATGACTGTGTACTATGGTCTGTTCTAATAAAGTCAGAGTGAGTCCTAGAATGACCACTCTCATGTTTGGCAATTACAGATAGTGTTATTTATGTAAATACTGCATATTAAGCTACTAATGCTTATTGCTTTTATGTCCTTCTAGAAAATGTTATTTTATGCCAGGTTTAGATGGAAAACAAAGCATGCCTAATACCTGTCAAAGAGGCTTGTTAGATATATCAGTGCTGAAATTATACTACCTGTGAAATTGCTTTCAATACATTTTTTTAAATATAAATCACATGACTTTTAGAAAAAGTGAGCAGGCAAAGCCACTCTTGTAAGGCGGTGTGCTTTAGCCTTTGGCTTCTTGGGTGTTCTGGGTTGGCTCATTTGCTTCTGGTTCTGAAAGCCCCAAGGAGTTCATCACAGGGTGAGTCCATGATGTCGTCTGAGTCACATGACTAGACAGAACAAAGAAATATATCATTATCAAACAGAATGATTGAACATTTAAACAGGCCTCAATTTCCAAAAAGCACTGCAATAAGGGAAATGTTTTATTATAATCAGGTTTAGCCTAGCACTTCATCTTAATACTAATAACCTGTTAAGGACCTGTCCAACTTTATGTCTCTTCATAAAGGTGATCTTTATGCCTTGATATTTTTTACAACCCACACATTAAAATCAATATAGAATCAGTTTAATTTCATATTCATATTTTCAGCTTAGATGTGATATTGTGCCATGTACTTCTACCATGATACTGATGTACTGAAGGCCCCAAGTTACTTTCTCTGTAAATGAAGATAAGAAGCAAATAAATGGAAAAGCCTGCAGCTTTTGTTGCTGAAATTTTAATGAAAACATCTGCTGAATAGATGCACTATGAAAGATGTGTTCATTAAAAATGGAAAGAATCACATTACTAAATCAAACATTGCTAATCTATAGAGTCTTTCTGCTGTGAGTCACACTGTATAACCTGAAATATTCATTAGATTAGGTGAGAATTTTATTTCCACCTCAGATGATATTGAACAGTAACATCACACACAAATGCTCAAAAAGAATTTTCTGGCTGAATGGGGTAACCTTTGTTATATTAATGTAGTGTGGTCCACAATTTTGATCTGAAATGTGCTGAAAGTTAATGAGTTTAAGGAGAGAGAAATAAATGGCTAAATACTGAGCAACATGGAACAGAAATCCTAGTGGTCTTCTGTGGTGTCACCCATGGTTAAAGCAAAAAAAAAAACCTTACAACTGGTGAGTGTCAGCAAGCTAAAATGTAGAGCAACAGAGCTTGAGCTAGTACCATAACTACTCAACTCTGTGACCTGAAGGAATACATAAGTGATGCTGAGTATGTTGTGAGTTCGCTAACTTGCTACAGAAAATAGCCAGGCAGGGATGATGATAGCTAATATTAGACATTTACTTTGCTTTTGTTGTTTGACACAGCAAGCTGGTGCTAGTTCAGTCCAGTGCACTAATCTGTCCCTCCCACAACATAGTCATTAGTTACTTGTCACAAAGGTCTGGCCCTACAGCTGTGACAGGAACTATGGCAGTGCTTTGTTTACTAACGTATAACTTAGGGGTGTCTTTTCAGCACCCCCTTCCGGACAGCTCCCTGTTCACATATTTATGTCCTTTTGTTATAACTTTGTCCTGCCCTTGGCTACCCTGGCCTCTTAATATTGCATCGGAGGCATGGTCATATTGGAAAGCATGCAGTATTTGAGTTGGCTATATCTTTGCTATAGTCACATTTTGAATGAATGTTGAAAGTGAATGTAAGGTTGTTAACATGACCCTGCTTATCTTAAACATAATTGCACTTGCAATAATCAGATACATCTACTCTGAGAAATGGAATGAACATTACAAATTTTATTTCTGCAACTTCTGTGCGATTGCATAATTCCAACAGAGTGGTCACCAGTTCCCCAAACTTGCTAAACTTGCACATAGCGCAACTTGAACATTAACATGCAATTTTAGCATTATTTTGAGATTTGTGGAATAGGGAAATGTAGAATACACACAGCAGGTAGAGTAAGCACTGTAGTATAATAATAATAATAAAAATGTAGTCATATCCAAACACATTGCTGAACATACTTGATGTAGTATTTGACACCATCTGCAGTATAAGCTTCATCCCAGCCATAGGGTAAACCTGAGAAGAGAAACACACAAATAGAGTTCTATTTGTTTTAATGACAGTTAGTTAATTTTACACAAGGTTTGTAATGAATCTTAATGGATTTATCGGAGGAAGTCCTACTGGATTTAAATCCTTATCAGTACTTGAACTGAAACACCCAGCCTATTATCAGGAAGCACAGCACTTATCATATCATATTCATCAATGCACATAATGTACTGATACAGCACTGAGACAAATTTCTGACAATATGAAACTTGATATAATACTAAAAGTGCTTACTAATTAAAACTAAATTGTGAATTAAAGGGGAATTACACCATTTTTTAATTATAAATGTTTTATTATAAAAAAAAAATTCTTATAAAATTTCTTATAATTTTTTATGATAAATCCAGCCCGTTTCCAGACATTTAAAAAAAATGTCTGGAAAGAGAGGGGCTGGATATATAATGGTTTTACATTTCCAGGTCATACGAATGATAACAACCAAACGTTGCTTTACAACACCCAGCATCTACCACATTTTAGGAAGTAACCTTACCTCAGTGCAACTGCAAAATGTCACAGGCAGATTTGTAATCATACTGTATAATATTTCTATGTGAGGAAGCTTTTAGAGGCATTAGGCGTTCTACCAATTTTGTATTTATCATCACTGATAGACGTAAGCCTCACTAAAGAGTCGAATGAGAGTTAAAAGAGATGAATGATGTTGTTCACAACACATCACATAACTGAATACATACTTTTGTTTAAATCTTAATTTATGCAGGAATTCTCAATAATCTGTGAAATATCCCTAAAACACACATATACACACATGCAATGAAATGCTGACATGCAATGGCAGAAAAGAAGTAAACTTGATAATATTTTATAAACAGATCTCCTTCTGAAAATCTAAAAATACATGCTTAAATTTATATATTTATTTGTTATCAATAAAATTAAACATTCTAAAAAACAATTTCATTCTAAAGGCTAAGATGCCATAATGTAACCCTCAACCTGAGGTTATATCCTTGTTTTAATAGGTCCAGCATTAGTGAGCAACAGGAGGTTGTTTAAAGTCAGAGCCCTGTGGGGCTTGGCTGCAGACGCATTAAGCCATCACGTCATAGCAGCTCATCATAAGACCCAAAAACTCAACTGATCCTTTGTTTCTGAGGACCTTACTCCAATAGCTATGATGGGACTGTTGATTTCTTAGAAAAGAGAAATTAAATAGCTTAAGATGGCTTAAAATATACTCTAATAAGAGTGTGGAACCTATGAACTACTTCACTAACTGAATTAGTTTCATTCTCCTTTGGCATGAGTTAGTTTCATCTAAAATGAATGTGCAATGACTCAGTAGTCTTTGTTTTGGTTCAAAAAAAAAAAAAAAAAAAAAACTGGATCAAAATATCTAAAATAAAAAAAATCTTTTTAAAATTACAACCATATTTTGCTGACAGTGGCTTAGAATTTGATCAGCACTCTCTCTGTGCCACTGTATTGATGAGTCACTGAATAATCTGCAACCAGTCACGTGGCTGGCTGAATATCCATCACGTGGAACCCCATGCACTGCACATCTCAGGCTAAGGTTGCCCTCTTTTGTTTCAGTAGGTGAGAAGAGGGTGGCAGGCCATGTGCATCTCCACAAAAAACTCCTCACCCTCCCAGAGAGCACTCAGTTGAAACGCGAGCATCACTGGCTGAGAAGTCACATGCTTCCTAGCATGTTTCCCACTCTCTCCCAGTCTATCTCTATTAATCCTGATCCTCTAGCCCAACTCTGATCATTTCCCCCCTCCCCAAACTGGATCTGGATCCCTGTCTTCATCCACTCTTATCCAACTATATTCCCTCTTCCTTAAATGTATTGCTTCTCTATCTCTCCCTGAATTGTGGATATCCATTGGATGAACACAATGTTTACATTCAGTGAGAACATGTGTTAATTGCCCCATGGTTCAGTTTATAATTTCAGAATATAATTGAATATAATGGGGAAAAATATCTAACTACTCATTCTATATATTCATATATTACTTTTTTTGCTACTCTTTAAAACCCATACACATCTGTACCATTACCACAGAAGAGTAAGTGAAAATACTGGGGTGCTTTTTAATAATTTATTAATAAGGGATTAACAAAGTCATGAAAACATCATTTACAAATTCATGAAATCATTAAGAACTTTTGTTATTATCATTACCTTCCACTGGCATTTATGACAATCTAAAACAAAAAGGTCCTAATGACTTTAAATAAACAAAAACAAAAAAATAAACAATTCTCACAGCCCATACACAATCAACTCTCTATACACAACTTGTATAGTCAGTTTCAGGTAGGACAGGTGCACAAATTATGGCAGCTCCCAACACTGGAAATGAATACGGTACAGTCAGATACCTCTCCTACATGTAATGCTTTCCATGCTATCTGACCTGTGAGGCAAATAAAATAGCAATTACTAACAATCTTGCTAGTTTACTATACAATGTAAGTTTTGAGAAATCAGGATACCATATTTCATAAAATCAATTTAAAAAAAGCAACAGATCTCCTAAAATCATTTGACAAATCATTAACCCGTATTATAGTTTTTATATAGTGGTGTTCATCTAGTTTTCATGAAGCAGTTTAATTGTTTATTTTATTTGTTTTCCTCTTTTTTTTATTCATAAATATGTAAAATACTATTTTGATTCTATTTTCTGGATCCTGCCAATTAGCATCATGGAACATTTTTAGATTTTACTTTAATAACCTTTCTTCAATAGTGTTTTACACTACATGATATAACAATGCTTTTGAAGGACCAGACAGACAGTTCAGCTTGTTCAGAGCTTTGTATCTAGGCAACAATTTCAGCAGTGAGGTGAATGAGACCCAATGGGTTCTTTTACTAGCATATGCACCTTAGATTTTGTTTCCTTATTGGGTTGACCTAATTCTTTTAACCCAGTACACCAACACAAGATTATTTTTCCTGATTAGGTTATAACATACACTGCCATATGTTGCAAAGATATGTTTTATTGCAATGATTTTTTTTAATAGTTTAACTGAAGAATTATTAACACACAAGAACTGTTCTTTTTTTAATATACTCTCAGAATGAAAAGTACAGTAGTGGTAAATTATTGTCATTAAAGGTACAATAAGTGTAAATGTACCTTTAAAGGTGCATCAGTAGTTTTAACGTCCAGTTGTATTCCATAAATGTACATTATATTCATCAGAATTGTGGAAATATATAGAACTGGGTAAAATAAAATAACACTGTCCTGGAGAAGAAATGTGGCATTTGAAATCAACACCATTTTAAAATCTACAATTCTAATAGAATAAAGTACAATTAGGTTCCCTAATTAAAGATACAGAATATGTACACCCGTGGGTACCACAACTTTTCTGACAGGATTATGACTGACAATACAAATATATACTACTAAATACTGAAATATACAATATTAACAGTAATAACAGCAGTGTTTGCAACTTGAAGTATCATCATATCCATAATAATTTAGATGGTTTAATGCTATGAAAGTCATAAAATCCAATCCTTGCACATAGCAAGAACATTTTTGGCACTGCAACAACAGAGGCTTATACATAACCATGCCAAAAGACTGGACACTGTGTATGAGGCATAATATTCATTTGTTGTGCACTGTAAATCAAAACTTAGAACTACATATGGGACAGTTATGATCCTATCTGAACATTTTCCAGTTACAAAACTTTAGCTGCTCAATAGTTCACGGCTGTCATTTTCCAATACTGCCAAGTCCATATGGCTATATTTATCACATTAGCATTACAGTTTCTGATGCAATGCTGTCTGAGGACTCGACAGTGAATTACTTATAAAATTGGTTTCCATACTTACTCTATTCTTAACCTTTTCACAGATGTATCATATGAAATGCTATTTTATTTATTTACTTATTTTTCGCTATCACATAGTGATAAATGATATTTTTAAAACCGTTCATTAAATTCATTCACAATGTCTGAAACATGCTGAGCCACAACCCATCTTTGTTTTGAAGACGGAATCTTGTAGATGATCATTTTATAACTTTTATATTTACTTGCTCAGATCATTTTTTTCTCTTATTTTATACTCTTATGTCTAATTTTTAAAAGATACTGTGTTTTGTCAGTTAAATAAAGGTCAAAGATAATTGACGAATCACAGACTCAGACTCTTGTTTTCATCAACTTTTACTAAAAATCTACATTTTTACTACTGAACTCTTAAGGTGACGTGTTTATATTAGCAGGCCAAATTCTACTCGTTCATAAGCACAGACAACCAGTAAGTCTTCTATAAAAGCAAATTGCCCTTTGATTTTTTTTTTTTTTTTGGAATACATCCTAGGCTGTTTGCACTATTAGATATAAGTTTTGAAAATGTGTGTGAAATCCAAGAAACTTTCTTGACTTCTGCATGAATGGCTTCTTTTTTAAATAGTATACATATTTGCCATTATATAGTCTTCTGGGTTCTATGTGAACCAAAACTAATCTTTCCTCATAAAATCTGGAGCTCATTGGACCTTCAAAAAATAAAACGATAGTGCTCAAAATTTATCATTACAAATAAATTCACTGAAACGGCATGTAAAAAAGATAACCAGTTAGCTCTGGTTTAGCTCATCTGAAGAAACACTCAAACATTTGTATTTACAACTTTTTACTATTTTTTTAAATTACTTTTACTTTTTCAGGATTTTCACAATTCTCAAACATTTTTTGTACTGAAAATACTGCAAAATAATCATGTCTCCCTTTGTGATGCTAAAAATTTGTTTTTATGTTACTGATATTTTAGCCTGCTAGCAGAAGATTATTTCCAACTTGCAACTCCACCTTCTTTCACCATAGTTTCCTCACCATAGTTCTCCAGTCTGTTTGCATGCTCAAAACTGGTCTAATGTGCTTACAAAGGCCCTGGGTCTGTAAATGAAAAAAAAAAGTGTCTTGGTTGGGTATGCTAGGCTTTCCTTCTCTGACCTATGAGGTTTTTAGACAATGAACAGAACTCCAAATGTTGAAAAGCATGAACTGAGATGAGGATATTACTTTACTCCTGCTCTATAAGTGGGTAATACTGACTTATTTTTGCTGCAGGTGGAACTGAGCAGTAACTGCGTGTAGGTAACAACACAGACTTAAAGTGCAACAACTAAACAACTAAATAACACAAGAGTTTCTTTGCTAAGTCAAACAGTGAACTCTTTGTTTTCCCCTCAAACATACCATTCCACCTTAAAAGAAGCAAAGCATTTGAAAGTAAACAAATGAGAGAATTTTATTTCCCCACAATCGTAGACAAGACCTTTAACTTTCATGATAAGCTTTAAAGTAGTATTTTCACTACAACATCCAATGTCAAAAACATTAAACATGTCATTGTTAGAATACAGAACAGTTTTCTGATTTTCCTTTTCCTTGCACCATCACAAATCAAATATTATGCCTTTATGACAGTTTTTATACATGAAATCATCCCTTGAGGTGATTTTACTGAAGCCTACATTGCTTATTTTCATGTTGATCTTTTGTCCTTCTTGCTTACTCAAAGCTCCTCCAGTGAATGAGTAATCAGCTGTGTACAACAGCTTTTGGCTTTTATGCCCACAGAACAAAAGTTCCTGTTGTGATGTGGAATATACAAATGCTCTTGAGCAAACTTGAAACAATTTATTTTTGCTTATTCTAGAGATATTTTTTCCCTTTTGTTCAGTTTATCTTGTTATGCGTGTGACCATAAACTAAGAGATCTATATATTTTGGAAAGCTTTTTATAACACTTTCAAAATCCCAGCTTCAAAGACTCCCTTGATGCTTTCTGAAATCTGTTTTTATCAGGATCAAGTATATGCCACACCAGAACTGTACCCTATTTTTTTAAATCAATTTTTTTGTATATCACATAAAAATTCGTATTAGAAAATTTGACTTAAAAGAAGATAATAATTTTGCAATTCATGAACCGCCATTCATGCAGAAATTCACAAAGTTACACAGGGAAAATTATCATCATAGGACTTAAGTTTCCTTTTGTTTCAGACATTACTTCAAATAGGAACAATCTGATCCCTAAACAATCTCTAAATTAACTTTCCTGCTATTGTTTTTCAAAGTTACAAAATTACTTGCTACTAAAACATAAAACCCTCTTTGAAAATATATTTGTTTTTATAGGGAGGGGCTGTTGCTTTCACTTTTCGCTTTGCTCTTAAGGTACCATGTTTTTTGGATTTTGTTTTATCTAGCATTCATTCATTCATTATCTGTAACCGCTTATCCAGTTCAGGGTTGCGGTGGGTCCAGAGCCTACCTGGAATCATTGGGCGCAAGGCGGGAATACACCCTGGAGGGGGCGCCACTCCTTCACAGGGCAACACAGACACACACACACATTCACTCACACCTACGGACACTTTTGAGTCGCCAATCCACCT
Organism: Hoplias malabaricus; assembly: GCF_029633855.1. NCBI lineage: Eukaryota > Metazoa > Chordata > Actinopteri > Characiformes > Erythrinidae > Hoplias > Hoplias malabaricus. The sequence continues at coordinate 12,817,566 of NC_089802.1, forward strand.
ACCAACGTGTGTTTTTGGACTGTGAGAGGAAACCGGAGGAAACCCACGCGGACACGGGGAGAACACACCAACTCCTCACACACAGTCACCTAGAGCAGGAATCAAACCCACAACCTCCAGGTCCCTGGAGCTGTGTGACTGCGACACTACCTGCTGCGCCACCGTGCCGCCCTTTATCTGGCATTATTAATTTAATTAATTGTCAACATCATCAGCAGCAGCATTTTTTGCTGCTTAATCCATTTTAAAAAACTTATTTTACTTTAGTGTAGCTTCTAAATCACATCCCTAACCTAAATTATTTGCCAGTGGGTTTTTGGACTTGTCTTAGAAGCTCTTCAAATAAGACAAGAAGATGCTACTAGAATACTGAGAATACTAAACTGCAGAAATGTAAAGGCATAAAATGAAGACTACTGAACTAGCAGAAAATTTCAACTAGTGTATTGGTTCAGCTTATGAATATAATTTGCTTTGAACAAAAATTTTAGTATATTTGTAGTCACTGTGGAAGGTTTTCCGTGATGCATCTGATTAGCTGGTGTGGTACAGTGGTAAAACCATTGGCTCCCATGTAAGAGACCTGGGTTTTATTCCAGATCTGGGCAACTGGTTTGTGCTACTCCAATAAGAGTCCTTGGGCAAGACTCCTAACACTGCAATGGCCTACCTGTATTACCAGTAACCTTGTAAGTTGCTCTGGATAAGAATGTCTGCTTAAATGTAAGTAACGTTTTTATTGTATATTACAAACATTACATGAATTGTTTTATAATATATTTGAACATACATGGCTGAACAGGTTTACTCTAACAAGGCTCTACATATAGGAATATGCTGGGTGATTAATTAGAAGAATGTTGCAAAGGGATCAGTGGCAATTCTGCTGGGTGATTTGACTGCAGTTGGGAAAACAAATTGTGAAATCACTTACAGTCCACCTCTAAAATGGCCCTAACAGAGCGAGTCAGCTCTTTGGCCTCCAAGGCAAGTGCTGAGGCTGTCCTTGAAACTTTTTTCCCACTCCGTGACGTCAGCGCTTGGGACAGAGCAGCTAGCTTTGGTTCACTCTGAGAACTGAAAAAGAAGAATTGTAATATAGCACCTGTTACCAAAAATCATGTACAGCTCCCTGACTTCTACAGAAGGCAGTTTTTCATAAAATCTATTTGGATTGGGTACACGACATGGTACAGACAGTCTTGCTCTAGAACATTAACAGAAGCAAAAACCTTGCTGTACTTCATGAGGCAAATAAACAAGTCTAAAAACGTATTCAACAACTTATAGTCTAGTCATATTCTGAGTGTTGTTATTCACCTTTCTGCTTTACCACATGATTTATTCACCATTCTATCAGTTTGTACTGTTCATCAGCAAGTATCCTGATAATGATTTTGTATAACTATGGCTTGAGGATGGAAGAACAGAAACAAAATAAGACACTGGATTTCCATGAGAACAACTGCATGGTTTTAACCTGCAGTTAGACACATTGCAGGCTGTCTTGTACTTATCAGAAAAAATGTGAAATAATACTTTTAATGGAAGCTAATGGAATTTGTTTACATTGCAAAAACATTTATTGGGACTACTTGTTTCACACCAGCCTACATCAAATTAAGGTCAGAAAATGTCTGCTTGAAAAGTTGGACTTGTTATAAAAGCTATACTTAAGTACTCTTCCTCTGTCCTTTGTACCCTTTAGTCTACGTTTGCCAGTGGGTTCTTATACGCATCTTAGAAACTATTTAACTAAGTCAAGAATCTGGTACTAGAATACTGAACTACAGAAATAAAAAGCAATCTGAACTAGATTTTATAAGTTTGACTTGTTACAAAAGCTATTCCTAAGAGCGGTTCCTTTGTCCTGAAATGAACAAAGAAGTCTGGGCAGGGGGCAGTGGAGGGCCCAGCATGACATCCAACACAGAAAGGGTTTTGGGGAAAGGGATTCATGTGCTCAGACCCACTGACATGGATAGAGTGTTATGAAAAAACAAGGATTGCACAATCACCACACTTTCAGGTCATTGAGAGATAACTGTGTGAAATAGTTCACACAGCAATCAAAAATTATACAAACATATGTAACATTTTCAAAGCACCTTCTTACCAAAGAATTTTGCTATATTTGTTTAATTGTTAGAACTGGAATTGCTTTTTGTTATAATTATTAGTATTATTTAATATGCATTATAAATATATATTCAGTTAGTGATATGCTCTTTCTTATTAAAGGTGTTACAACACCTTTTATTTTATTATTATACAGTGAGAAGTGAATCTAGCACGTTTACAGTGTGGAAAATAATGATGGTGTGCAAACTCCATCCCTTGAGATAATTTTTTTTTCAGAAGGAAAAGAAGCATATTTGTTTTCTCCCAAAGGCCAGATTACCAAATTAATCTTGAAAATTTTAAGCTTTACCTTATGGCTTCTTACATTCATTCCTTTATTCAATCATTCATTCATTAAACAACAAAGTAGATCAACTAAGCCATAGATTAAAAGAATGTCTGGAAGCAGAAATACTTTTTTTGCATTCTTTTTTCTTTTTTTCACTAATACACACAGACACAGTGGCCATTAGAACCAGCAGGGGCGATCATTAGAGAAAGCAAGGTCTCCTCACTCTGTTCAGCCAACGGAGTGTGAAGAGTGAGACAGCAGGTGTCCATGCTGATTGGACCTTAACAAAATCACCACCAGGCTTAGCTGAAGCACTGACTTCTGATCATTATCGACACCTGTTTTCGCACTAAATAAATGTTTCAAAACCTTTAATTACTAAAAAGCTTTTCAGTTTATGCTCTACAATATGATCTTTCATCGAAGAAACATGGGCAGACATCCACCACATACTACAGATTCTGAAAAATGTCTCAGACAACAGCATTTTACCAATGCTACATATAGTATATAACTTATATTAGCTTTTAATACAGTTGATACGTTCTGCTTGGTCTGACTGTTTACACAACAAATTAGTGTACACAACTATTAGTGTTGATTTAACTAATTTAACACTGTTAGTGTAATAATTTAACAATCTCAATATTAAGTCAACACTAATAGTGTTGATTTAACACTAGAGAATATGCTGTGTAGGGATGCATGTTTAGCTAAATAAGAAATTTGAAAAGCTCTCTTACCTATAGGATCGTAGAGATCCTTGGTGCTCTGTAAGAAAGTCTTGGATGACCTAGGAGAGTCAAAAAAATGGAATTACTATATTACTATTCAACCTTCTTGATGGTTAAATTGAGCGAAAACACTGACTTATTCAAATCCAAGACTATACCTGACCTGATGTGAACGGCTGATACTTAATGGATATGGATTCATATTTACATTTACATAAGAATAAAAGCGAGTTGCTACATTTAAAATGTTAAGTGGAAATCTGCATATAAGTAATTACTTGATAAATATTATTTAATATTTATTTTTTTAGTATACTTCCCTCAAGACAGTAATGTATATATCCACAGCTCTGTAATCAGCTTCATTTTTCAAACTGTCCTCTCAAACAATGTGATATAATTTGGGCTAAGGTTCTGTTAAGATTTGTTTTTCATTCATTTAACAGGAATATTAAAGAATATATGACCAGTTTAGGTATGATTCTTTCAGAGTTTGAATAAGTAGCTGAATATTTAATGTTTATTCCAGGACCTTCACAAAAAATAGGGTTCTATGACAGGGACAAGCTGAAGAACCCCAAAATGGGCTTTGAGCATATGATGTAATATCCTACTGATCTTTATTCTAGAACTGAGAGTATTTTTAAAGAGATATTTCTGAATGCACATCTAATTGAAATACATTACCTCAACAAAACGCAGAAGTTTTCCAGTAGAAACCTCAAAGCCTTTCTTCACAGCTTCACTCTTTCGTAACTGACACTCAAGCAAAGCAATCCTCTTCCTCAATTCTTGCTCCTCCTGTATGAATACAAGGGTTACAAGGTATCATATGTTAAAATCATCTTATGGTTTAATCGGCATAGGTATACATTTTGGTTAGAACACTTAAAAATTTGTGTAAATATTATGTTTTATTTTAAGTTGAGAATTCAATATATAAAAACTCATTTTTTATACCATCCTTTGAATAATTTTTCCCCAAGATATGTTGCTGGTAGTGAACTTATAAGAATATAACAAATATAAAAAACAGTAATTCTGAATTTATGACCAATGCCAGTCTTATTCGAGAAATAAAAATGTGTTTTCCATTATACATGAGCTGTTATACTTTTCAAAAACCTATTACATACAAAATGGCTATGAATTTATTTCAAGTTAAATGTAATTTAAAATGTCATGCTGTGTTTCAAGTGCAAGTCTGAGAGCGACTGAGCTTGCACACTGCAACAACATGAAATCATTCTTGCAGCAAAATAATGAAAAATGTTTTACATGCTTAGTGAAAGCTTCAAAAGTACAGTACAGGAAATAAGGTTCTCCTCTGACCGGTGAGGTTGCTAGCCAGAATTTTCAAAAATAACTTCATCAGCCCACGTCACCCTGCAAGATCATGTTAAAGCCTTCATTGCACATCAGCCCAGTTACTGAATAATACAAAGCAAACAGTGACCTACTTTTAGCAGTACAGGAGGGAGTAAAAACCTGAGGTGGATATGAGCATGGAAGGGGGAGTGGGAGTGAGAAGAACAGACTAACATTTTTATTTTAGTGGATGGCAGACCATTTTCTCAAGTGAATACCTTGGCCTGGCCAATCTGTTCATTTCTCTGAGACTTCATCTCTGCTATCTCTTCCTCCAAGAGGTGAATAACCTCCTCGTAGTCCATCTCCATTCCTCGTGCTTGCTTCTGAGCAGCCTCAGCTAGCTGAACCTGTGTCTGTAGAGCTCTGCTCTCATCCACCGCAGCTTTTGCTTCCTGCAGCAGCACAGTCAAAGTTAGAGAGGCACTGATGAGTATGCACATACTGTAAAAACGTATAGTGCTGAGGGGCTCTCACCCCCAGGCATTGCAAAGTCAGCGCACTACAAAAGAAATGCCTGACACACTTTCTCTTGCAGTTTTCACACGTTCAAAGCATGATCAAGCACTGGTTTAGATAAACAATACTCGTGCAGTCATTTCTGCCATTGTATGTAAAGGCTTTGAATTTTTGGCCTGCTGAAACATGTCTGCTTAAAGACCATTTAACCTATAGATGGGCAAGGGAAGGAACCACACCTGACAAAAACAAGCTGTTACATAATATGGTGAGTGAAATATACCTGGGTCATGATGAAAACCAGGGTGGCATTGAATACTTTTCACAACAACATCAGTCAACAGAAACCAAACCAAGAGAGGGCAACAGGGTCAAGGTAATTTCAGATCAGTCAAGTATCACAGTATAAACAGGTAACACTATAGCCTTGAACCATTTTATGTCCCAGAGCAAGATTTTTTGTGAACTTGTTCTCATCTGATACCCACTTATCACACTTTGTGGGAATGTGTATGATATTTTGATTTAGATTTAGATAATGAAACACACCTGATACAATATATAGTATATAGAATTTTAAAGATCTATTCAAGTACAAACATATTTTACATATGTTTTATGTAAACATGTATTAACATGTATTTTGTTACAACAAGAACCTGTGATTTATTAATGCTCTTGAAAAATTTTGAACTGACCAAAATACAAAGAATTTACTTTTTATGCTTTCACTGACCAACTTGATTGTATTCTTTAAAACATAAACAAATTCATCTCATAGTTCAAATAAGAGTGGGAATGTAGTCAGATTTTTATATGTTTCAGCTTATTTTGCAGGACAACTGAAGTCTGTTTCAAAGAGAAAAGGGAATATTAAAAAAGTGCAATCACAAATATTTCTCATGGTACAGGAGTGTATCATTGCGCATGCATTGGTGTCCTACATTTGTGTGAAGGTACCATTGATGTTAAGACACATACTGGGATTTTAGAGAGATATGCAGTGATCAAGGCAAATGCCAGGTGTCATTCTGCATTCAGCAAAGTGATTTTGTTGAAACAGAATGCTTCCTATGGAATATTTATGGTACATCACAAATAAAAGAAAGGCTACCTCAGACTTTTGATCATCTGAAGTCTTGTATCAAGCATAAATAATCACCTAACTGCAAAATTACAATAATTAGTATTCTCAGTTCTTTGAATTTGTGAAATTGTGCTTATATTTACAAAAAACATTAACTTGTACAAAGAACAAAAAACATAATGAAGGCTAATTAGTGTTTGCATGAAAAAAGAAGTGTGACAATCCAACTTCTTAAAAGAACTGTGGCAGATTCTCCATGACACCCAGTAAAACCTACCATCCCATTTTTTTTTTATAAAACTGTATAAACTGTACCTAGGACTAATACTTAAGAAAAAAAGCAAATGGTTGTCACATATAATACAGACTTTCTTTCATTTATTAATGTTTACTGCACATTGTTGTCTTTTTCTTTCAAGTAATAAAGAATTAATTCCATTATTTTTGAAGTCATCTTTACTTTCCAACATTTTTTGCATGTGCCTAAAACTATATAATAATATATATTAATTAACCCCCCAAAGAAACTAACATGTAAAATTACACATTCAAAATTTAGTTCTGATAATAAAATATAATAAAATCCTTAAAAGTGGATTTAAAGGGGCCATCTATTATTTCAAGGAAACACCGTTCTCTCTGCTTTGCTCAAATTCAGGAGCTCTGTGCCTTTTAATGTGGAATGGTATGTTTGATATGTTTGTTAAAGTTTTTACTTACTGGATTACCACATAAACTCATTTGTAATCCAAGTTGTTTAGTTTGCTTTGCAGTAATGCGGTTAGCTGTACCTCGAATTTGGACACATTTCCACCTTAAGTAATCGGAAACACTGAAATTAAATCAATATTACCCACCTATGAAGCAGGAACAGAGAGAGCAATATCCTCATCTTGGTTAATGCTTTTTGAAACTCTCTCCGTTGTCTAAAAAAGTCCAGATGCTTTGTCATGAACAGAGAGAGAGAGAGAGAAGTCTACCAGACCCGGCCGAGACACTTTGTTTTTTTAGCCTGTACTGACACCAAGGCTTTGTAAACACATTAGATTTTAGGTTTTGAGCGTGCAAAAAACACATAGGGAGCAGATAGGGAGGGAACATCCTCAGAATTTTATAAAAAGGTTTTTTGATTACTATTGTGAACTTTGCCTTTAACTATATTTAACCACATTTGACTTTAATCACTATGCTTGGGCCTAAGAATATGCAATGAGGCTCTGCTTCTATCTCCACTTTCATGTACACACCACATGAATCTGTTACATTTATTAAAAACATGACAAGTGGGCAGTAATGTGTCTTTAATAATACAGTTATTAATCTAAAATTTCTTAAAATCAGACAAAATATTTAGCCTGAAAAAAGTGAAGATGTAAGGTCAAGACTAAAAAAAAATCAGATTATATAATAGTGATCAGCTTTTGAGCTGAGATAAATGTAATAAATAGACTGTTGTAGTTAAGGATGGGGAAAAATGAAGATCAATTTGCACAGTCCATTTGGACAGTATATCAAACGCTCCTAATACAAGCTGCACATTACAAGACTCAAATATAGACATATCATCCCTAATCCACATAGCCAGCGATATCTTAGCAATTCATAGCTCCCCCTCACACTTTTCAGTGTGCCACGCCTATGGTACGATGTGTGGACGGCCCCTCGCCTGCACAGTCATCTCCAAAGGGAAAGCTTAAAAGCATGCTACTCCTGCACTGTGCAGTCAGTCTGCCTACCTGTTACTCTAATGGCATATATAGCATGGCAAGAGTGGGCGGGGGGTGAAGAGAGCAGAACGAATTCAGAGAGGCAGATACAGGCTTGAAAGAAGCATGGGTTTAAATAAAGCCTTGGTTCCACACGGCTGGGCTTTCAAGGCTCCTACTTGGCTGCTGTTGCTCTGAACTTGGTAAGTAATAGAGCTCAGTGTGGTGCTGACACCACAAATCAGAGCTACTGTGTGGAGCATGGAGAGAAAGCACAGAGAGGCAGCCTAGACCCTATCACTAGATGTGTCAAATGGTTCAAACAACTCAAATTCAGGCCTTTGGCAAAAGACGAAATTAAAAATCTGCAAAGCTCTTAGCAGATCAAATGCATTTTTGAAAAACATGGAAAAAACTTGATCCTCCAGGTGAGGTCATTTCATGATGGTTATCCAAAGGCTAAACTGAAACATAAGCACAAAAAGCAGAGTGATAATAGATACGGAAGCATATATAAATCTCAGGTATCCTTTTAAAGACAGCACAATAAGCACCAGAGAGTAGAATTAACAATGTGTAGCTATGGTATATAGAAAGCAATTCTGGGACACTCCAATTACATATAGGTTTAAAGTGAGCTTGGCAGCCTGTCAAAATGCTTTAACAAGAGACTGGAATCCACTGACTCCATAAAACCAAAAAATGCAGGAAAGATGATATTATTATGAAAAAAAAAACATCCTGACAATTAAATTGAATAAAATAATAGATTTAACATGCAATACAGAAGTAACATCTGAAGTAACATGTCACAAGTCTTTTATTGAACTGCATAAAACAGTGATGGTCAATAATTTTCCTTATTATTGGTTTACCATTATTTCAAGACCTTCACCAATATCAATGTCGCTTATAGTTCATTAAATTCAAAAGACATGTGATGACATTTAAGATGCTCTTGAATGTGCTTTTTATGTAACAGGCACTTCTATTGCTCTGAGATGGAACCGGGCTACTGTGTGCTGAGTCCATTTTTATGACTCACAGAACAGAACTATTTCCACATATAAGCTGACATCTCTACAGTGCCCTAAATACTCCACTTCCCACATACAGATATGCAGTGGGTGGATCACATCTCTTGAACCCTAAGACACATTGGATATATATTCTGGAAATGCTATACCATATACAGTATCGTAAATCTATGGTATGATTGTTATACTGTGCAGTTAATTGGAAGCCGATACGAGCTGAAACTCTGCGGAGAGCACTTGAAAAGCATCAAGGTGGTAGCACACAAGAATATAAAAATGTCTACAGCTCCCCCTAAGGGCACCTCTCTGACTGTACAGGACAAATACAGTCACCAAAAAATATATACAAATAAAATAAAATAACATAAAAAATATAAATCAAAATAAAAAAAAGCATTATGAGCATACTCACTTGTTTGACTTTTGTCAGCTCTTGCTGCATCTGATGACAAAGGCTTTCAGATTCAACCTGCCTATCCTGTTGGATAAAATACATGTCATGGGAGCATGAATGTGAATACCTTCCTTATCCTGTGAAATAAGCACAGTAAGTCCTCAATAGTAATTCCCATAAACACAACAGAAAAACACCTGGAGCTGCACAAACAGTCTGAGTCCTGGCATGAACTGATATATAATTTACCTGCAGTCTTTTTATTTCTCTTAATGCTTCAATCTGATCTTTTCTCAATTTCTCCATCTCATCAAGGTCATCAGAGTCAGATGTCGATGCCTTGGAAATCACACAATGAGAAAATCAAAAGTGGAAAATACTTCCACCAGGGTTACATAATTATATCCCTTTGCACATATTTCTCATAGTAAACTATTTACTGTTCTGTAATATTAGAGCTGCACAATGTGGACATAAATGACAAGAATTCCAAAATCACTATTCGCTAATAAGTAGAATAAAATAATATAAAAATGAAATATGTTTGACTACTTACAGCAAAAATGGAAAATATTTAAGCCTGACTAATGTATAAATTATTTATATATAAATATAACATATGAAAAAATATATTAAGTATTTAAAGAAAATCTTACTAGACGGTTTGATGAAGAGTCTGTAAGATCATCTGACGTGAATCTGGCTACTTCCTGTCCTAACTTTGATTCGTCTGTCAACTTGAAGAGTTCTTTGGTCAAAGTTTCAAAATCTGGAACAACAAAAACATAAACAACTGCACAAACTACCTTAACATTTTACTTCACATTCTGGCTTAGTACAATAATCAAAACAAGGAAATATGAAAAAGGTAAATATTGCAGCTTCATTCAGGAAATCGAAGAAGTTATTATTATAAAATATATATATATATATATATATATATATATATATATATATATATATATATATATATATATATATATATATATAAAGCATATATAAAATTATTAGGGCATATGTCTTTTTATTTTATTTGAGTGTCTTATACTCATAATGAAAATGTGTGCCCTCAGACTAACTACAGATATATGTGATGCTTGAAAAATGGAAACTGGAAAAGTGTACCTCATGCACAATCTCCTGAACTACTCTCTGAACCAAGCATTTAAAATTCGCAGAATAACACCGCACCCATAAAGACAGAAAATCAAGGTTAAGTTTATGTTTCCTGGTGGAAAAGTGAAAACTGTTGACTGAATGGCATAAATTACAGTAAAAATTTGTGCTTTTAGTTAAATGTTTGGAAATTAGCTTGCCTAGTTTTTGATGAAATATTACTTGGAAATAAGATAATCTCTACATTATACATGTTTTCTTGGCATACAGCTCAAAATATGCATGCTTAAAGAATTTGTGAAAGCACATATATGATTGACAATCAATAGATTTGGGTGACAGAACAAAATGTGTATATTCCATGGTTGCATTTGTGTGATTGATAGTAAATTCCTAAAGGCACAAATATGTTACACATCCTTTGTTTTGTCCCCAGTCCCAAATGTCCCACACTTCAATACATCCATCCTGTAAGTACGTAATTTACATTTTAATTTCATAATAATTACTGGACAGTGTGTTTTGTGAAAAATTACAGTGTAGAATAAACTACAAATATTATTAAGGCATTACGAGGAGTAAATCATTATTTTTGCATTAATCTACACAAGGACTAATGCCCTAAAAGTTTGCATATTTTGAAAGTTACTAGTAATAATAAACAAAGTATGAGGCTTGCTCACCCTCGTAAGCAACTGTCCCTCCAGGGTCCATATGGAGCCTCTCTCTCAAAGTCTGGAGCTGAGACTCTGTTGGCTTCAGACCCAGCACTTCCAGAGCCTGTGGACAACACCACTGTCCTCTTAGCATGGTTCAGGCATGAGAGTAGTGCCCTCTCACCCACACAGTGTTTTGTATCCCACCCTCTCTCACTCACTTCCACACTCCCACACTCTTCTTTGCTAATACCCCAAATGGTTAATATTTAAAAATTTTAACAAATGCTTAGCAATAAATATTTTTATAACTATTATGTGTAATTGTTACAGTTATACGTCTTTCCACAGAATGAATCACATTACTGACTCACAGGGCACTGTTTCCAATAGCAACACAGCAACAGAACATACCAGAGCTTAGCATGTCTGCACAGGCTAAGGCTACAGCACAATTGCTATTGATTTTCCCATTATAGTGCAGGAGGAGCCAACAGTGTCATTAACTCCTCGCCACATGATAACACAAAACTAACGGCTCAATAGAACTATGGGAACATTGGAAATGGATCGTTAGAGCCCACTGGCTTAGCCAAAAGATTTGACAGGGGAAAGAGGGAAAGCAGGCTGACTGGGGTGGCTATAAGTGAATAAGGGCAGGAAAAAGGGGGCAGGAGCAGCAGCAAACCTGTTCCAGTCTCTCCATCTTGACACGAGAGCTAGAGCTGAGAAATGGTGTCCTCGACTGGGCAGCTGTGGCAGTGGCATTGGCTGTGGCACAGGGCTTACAGGCAGCAGTGGCATCTGGAGACACAGACATTACATTTACATTAATAGTTAATATTAAAATTAAGTTAATCCAAAATGATTTCCTGCATCCTCAAATATGACTTCAAATTGAAATTATGTTATAATTTGTAGTGAACCTCAAACAACTGCTCAAACATCAGGATTGAAGTCCCGTTTCAATGCTTAATAAAGAACACGTTGCTGTGTTGCACACATCTACCAATAAGAAATGACCTAGAAAATCATTTCTAATATAAATCCTAATATTTAATTCAGAATACATTTAGGCATAAATTACTATGCCAAAATAGTGTCATAATTACATTGGAATGCCTGATTAGAATGTGTGATAAAGCTTAATTCAGAATCTAGCCTAAAAGTCTATCTGGATTGAACAGGGTTTGTTCAAATAAAAAAGTGAAATACATGAGAATGCTGACGTGAGGAAATTTGGTTCAAATGGGGGCATAAAATATGTATGTATTTGTGCTTGGGGTCTGATTCGGTTTAAATCAGAGTCAGGGTTTAAACTGGGGTTTATGTAATCATTTGTATAACATTATAGTTTGCTGTATGCTTAGGCACATTTGAGGCTGTGGGTGGGACCATTCACAAACATCACCACACTGTAAGGTTCTCCTTAAAGTACAGTTCACTGACAAAGGACAGCATAAAAATTACTATATGAAACAGTAAAAGAGGAGAAAGGGATCACAGCACAAACCTACAAACCAAAAACAACTAATCATCAAGAAATAATAGTTAAGAGAACGTATATATTCTCACAAACAAGGTGCAAGAGCTCTTTTCTGATTTTCCTTCATCTGCAGTGTAACTATCTGAAACGAAATGTCCAAAAAATTCACCTTCTAAAGTTCAGAGGTTCAGTTTTCTAAACCAGATCTCTAATTACACACTATCAAGGAATTTCTCTTTCAGTTAAAAAATGATAAAACCCCTCTGAATGGGTTATTTACCTAATGGCAAACAAAAGATATATATCATATTGTGTCTGACAACACAACTAAGACATGACCTCAGCGGACATGGGTTTATTTTGGCCTTATCCTTAAGGGTATTTGTATGATAATATCCATTTTCATCTGCTCATATTGAAAATGTGGTATCCCGCTGGCAGGATTATCTTCAATAATAAACACTCCAACATTTCATCAACACAATTTGCAAGCTTGCTGTAGTTGGCAGGTAATCCAGGTTATGATGGAAAAATGTTCATCATCCCATAATATCAGATTTACTGAATTATTTCCTAATAGTTTGCTACTACAAAACATCACTAAGCAAAGTAATTAAACTAAAAGTAAATGACCATTCAGCCACCAACATAAGGGATATGTATGTATGTACATAGCATACTAAGCATTTAATTAAATAACAAAATTGTCCGTGACTACACAGAGTAATGCAGTACCGGAATTGCCCACTGTGGTGCAGGCACTCTCAGGGATAGAGATAGTTGGGAGCTCTGGCTTCACTGGTACTGCTCGTACCTATAACAATAAACAGTAAAAGACGTATTACAAAGTAGTCTTAAAATGTGTTTGCTTTAAAGCATGGGTAGAAACCAAATGAGTAGCCAGGCAATATATTCAAGAGGAACAGCGAAAACAAACCAATTTAAGGGCCACAATCCTTTTTTTCCTGAAATGGAAAATGTATTTCTGCAGCTATAATGACTGAGCTCTGATCAATTTCCATGTTTGGAAATAATCAAACATACTCAAAACAATACATTCAAAATGTTCACTTGGGTGTTTTACCTGAGTTAGTTTGACAGTAGGCAGTGTCTCACTGCTAGAGTTAGTGGTAGGAGTAATTTTGGGTACAACACCCCCAGGCAGAGGTACACCCCCTGGGCCATGCGGTCTGACCTGAGGGGCTGTGTTGCATGAGGGCTGCAGGGAGATGGGACTGTGGGGGCCACTGCTGGAACCAGAGGAAGACCGCCGCCTGATAAATGCTATCTCCACCGTAGGGTCCGGTCTGTGTGGACAGTCACAACTTTGAATATCTTGGTAAAATACTAGCAAAGTAATGCATTACATCAAGTAAATGGCTAAATAAGATGACAATAGGATTACTCTGACCTCTCTGTTTACAGAAAAATAAGGTAAGAATTGTACAGAAAGTCAGACCTGAGCTTTGTTCTGGTTAGTATGCTTTTGGCTTCTTCATGTGTTACTCCAATAAATGACTCTTTATTGATAGATATCAGTTGATCTCCGACCTTTAGTCTTCCATCCTAAAAAGTCCCAGTGTAGAAAATCTCACATAAACAAAAAAAAACAATAAAGCTGCAGCATGTTCAAATGTCATTGTTAATATTCTAAATGATTTATAGATGTGAATGAAAAATTTTGTGTCATTTTTGATATAATATATTTTCAGACTCAAAATAAATAAAATTTAATTTAGTCACTTCTTTATTTTAGAGACTATTAACACATCATTGCACAGGTTATTCACCTTTTGGCAGTCTCCTCCAGGCACTAATTCCTGAATGAACACCATTGGCCCCTCTGCTCGGTTTGCTCCACCCTTAATGACCAGGCCTAAGCCGGTTCCCTTGGCAACACATATCAACTGAATCATGCAGTCACTGGGGGAGGAGAGCACAAAAAAAAGACTGACAACTGTAACAGATATAATCACTTGCAAGGTGATTAATGCATTCTTTTCTGAATGGCATGAACTAATCTTTCATAGGATTTTATTACTCAGGCTAAGTATCTGTCATTTCAGCAACATAATAGCTTTTCAAACAGCAGGCCATTCAACATGAACATGTTCTATCAACAAATGTCCTAGCGCAACACAGGGATTAAAAATTCCTTTACATTGTTAATGTATAACTAACCAAATATTATTTTACATATTCATTCATTCTTTTACTTGTACTTCTTCAAACGTTAACTGTGCATGACTTACCTGCACACCTGTGGAGCAACTGTGGCTGTAGTGCAGTCTTTAGGGCTTAGGATTTGTGGGCTTGTTGATCTTGATGATGATGACGATGAAGCAGTGTCAGTCAGCTTACCTGAAAAAGAGACGAGTAACCAGAGGTGGTTAAAAAAAAAAAGTTGTAAACACTCTCCAGGGTTTCATTCCACATGCCTGGATTTTCTAATCACTTCAAACTAGCCTCAGAGAATTAGGAAGTTGAAACAAAATTGTGGGAAGGATTTTTACTGTCTAGTTCTGTGTTTGCCATATTTGTACATAAATAATAATCGTTGTCATAACAAATTAGAATTTTTTTTGCTCATTTAATATAGTAGTATGACAAAATGTAACTGAGATTTTGCAAGTGGAAATTTTAAATATTGTTGATTGATACAAGACTTCAGCTGCACAAAAGTGGTCTTTGTTGTCTGGTTCTCCTTTTCATAATGTGTATTAGGGACAGATCTGGACTGCAAGCAGGCCACTGAAGAACATGTTCTGTGTCTACAAAACTAGCACATGCAGATGAAGCTTGGCATTCTTCTGACAATAACAGTGGATTTCCAAAAAAAGTCATGGACTTCATGGCAGCATAATACTCTCTAAAACGTAATATTACAGATACTGAATCATATGATCGATATGAATCACAGATCGATATGAATCGGTGGCACCTTCTCACATATTGCAAGTTTCCATTCACAAACTTAATTTGGAAATGTTCAGCACATTTCCACAAACATATGTTGGTTCCTGAACCAGAAAACTTCAGAGGCAAATAAACCAGTGTTAGCATGTTAACAGGCTAATTTTCATTACTGTACTGTAATATTACTTTGATGTAACACACAGTAGGTACAGTATTACATTATGTTAAAGGAAACAAAATCCACAACAATGACAGACTGCCTGGGATTTTAGTAGCTAGTCATAAATATATATATATATATATATATATATAGTATCTTACCTGTTCAGAAAAAGGCCAACTCAACCTTACCTTTAAATCCTTTCAAGTCACTGAGTTCTTGCAATATCTGAAAAGCCTGCCACTTTAAATAATGTTTTGCCTTTTACAAAATGTCCCAACCTTTCTGGAAACAGAATTTGTATTTTCAAAGCATCAAGACTCTCACCTTAAACTTATTTCTTTATATATTCACTAAGCTATAATAATTGTCAAGCTTACTAGAACAATCTAGCAAAACAGATGGGCATCCTTGTAATTTTATAAACATTACATAATGCTTATTTATATATTAATATATTTATTCCTGTATATCTTACTTTTCATTTTATCTTACTACACCATTAGAATCGTATCAATGTGGCACAGTGTTTGAATATCTTTATTAATTTAATAGTGGTGGGTCTGTGTTACTGGTATGGGGCTATAATTCCCAGAGTATGTGAAGTAGGGTGAAAGACCTTGGTTTCTTGGAGCTTAATAAAGTGTAAAATTCAAACTTGCAACTGAAAAAGTGTGTCCTCCTCTATCAGTCTAACATATGTACCTGTACCTACAAGTCGTTAAGGTTTAACATTAGTCTTTATTAGCTAATCTTAAATATTGTAATGAATAATACCTGTAGACACAGGAGTAGGTGATGTCCGGCCAGTTCCAGAGCTTGTATTACAGTTGGAATCATATTTCTCCATGAGTTCAGCAAACTCTCTCCTAAAACACACAGTCATCATAGTTCACTTCATAATACATGTGTTTCCTTGATAGTCATCATAATTTATTATATTTCAATATACAGTAGCCCTAAATGTATCTGTTTAAAAACAAAATTTTTAACAAATAGATTTTTAAACCTCTTTCTTGAGTGGTGTCTACCAATGTTTTTTGGATGCAAACATTAAGCATTTTTCAAAAAACCTGCTAAAATAAATTGTTTTCAAGACACTCAATTATTATGTTTAAGTATGATAAAGGTATGCAATTGCATTTTTTCCCAGTCCGCTGTATGTAGTATTGCTTTTTAGGGCAATACCAGTTTTATAAAATGATATATGGCTTATTCTACAAATGATGTGCTGAAATATAACTTGCATGAAATATGGAAAAACCACAGAAAATTCATGCCTGTGTATTTATGTTCTGTGTTCTATTCTTAAATTATATATTCATTGTAACTGCTTATCCAGTTCAGAATTGGATCCCGAGCCTACCAGAAATCACTGGGCAAAAGGTGGTAAATATTCCTAAATTAATCAAATAAAATATATGATAAGCTATAGTACATTGTTGTTGTTGTTTTTTTTATTAAGCATTTTTTTAGCCTTTTCTATGTTCTAAATTAAAAACAGCATTGGACTTGAGAAAGCATTGGACTTATTCCATGAGAAATAACAATCTGATTACTTAAAAAATAATCTGTAAATGTTTGACATTGTGTAAAATGCAGAAAAATCAAGAATCTCTTATTTTTTAATTCTGCTGAAATTTTATTTGATTTTACAAAGAAAGTAATTGAGTACAAAGAAATTACTTTTAATGTTTTGGTTAACTAACTTGATTGTATTTTGTAAATATAAACCAATTTTAATTTCGGCAAACTGCAACACTGCTAACAAATGAAAGTATCTTGATTGGGTAAAATTAGTATCCATCAAATGTTTAGTCTATGCAAACTTAGGGGTGTG
The DNA here is from genome assembly GCF_029633855.1 of Hoplias malabaricus. Classification (NCBI taxonomy): domain Eukaryota; kingdom Metazoa; phylum Chordata; class Actinopteri; order Characiformes; family Erythrinidae; genus Hoplias; species Hoplias malabaricus. Next base: position 12,834,938 of record NC_089802.1, read on the forward strand.
GGGCTCATAACTTTTTACTAAACTTTGTGAGACAATGATCAGACTGTCCAAATAGAACATTTCTCTACACAAAACTGAAAAGCAAGTATATATTTACCCATCTACTCCAAATAATATGATGAATAGTCTGCTGCATTACAAAATACAACCTAAAACTCTATTACAAAAGGCTATTATAAAAGCCATAAATTCATTAATGCACAAACACTGCTGAGTTTCCTGCTCCTAAGATTGTTTCAGAAGTTGTGAAAGACAGTGGAAATATGTGCTATGGTCTGTCCTTGTTTCAGCTAATTTTCAGTGAAAACAGATTTTGAGCTGTCCTTCCCAAAGAAAAAAGGGACATCTGTAGAGGTATAAGAGTGAATCAGGGCCCATGATATGGGTGGCTTGCGTTGTGCGAAGGTATCACTAATGCCAATGTGTAAAATTGGATTTAAGAGAGGCTGCCACATCTTTTGCTGAGTAATCCATGCTTCCTTCAGCAAGATAATGACAGGCCTCCTCCGGCATGTGCTACAACATCATGGCTTTATAGACACAGAATGCCTGTGCTTTACTGACCTGCCTGAAGTCCAGTTGTCTACTATTGGATATGCATAGCACATCATGAAAAGGAGAATCAGACAACGACAACCACAGAGTGTTGAGAAGCTTAATTTGTGTATAAAGCAAGAACGGACAAAATTTTCAGTTGTTGATAGTGATGTAACACAGTGGTTAATAAGCCTTTGTTGGTTTATGGAGTGTGCTGCAGATGGCAGTTTCTAATTTTGTTTACATTTACAATATATTATGTTGGAACTCTATTCTTTGAACATTGTTCAGTTAAATGTATCTACAAATCACAGATTGTTGTTTTATACTGCATTTTACAAAAGGTTTAATTTACAGTTAATATATGTCCTTTTAAGAGACAATGCCATTACAACGAATGAAAAAGCTCTGTTAGGCATCTACAATTACACTACAGATAAATAATAATAAATAATACAGATAAGTTAGTTTAAAAAATTCCCATCTTCATATATTACTACATACATGTCATACATGACGCATTACGTGATTTTGATATTTAAATAAATATGCACATATTTATAATTTCCAATATAACTTTGAAGGGGTATATATATGAGAGATTGTCCCAAGCTATTTCCAGTTACAGCTGTATCCACCCTCATTTTGCCAATATTGCTAAATTACAATGAACTTGCTAACTTAATTAAATCTACACATAAAGCTTAAATAAAACAGTTTAACACAAGACCTGCCTAATAATTTGCAGAACAATCTCTTTGACTTGCTAATTGTTAGCCCGTGACTGATAGTGTATTGCCAATTAAAAGCAACTCCTTCACTACTCACTGAGAAGAGGCTAAGCAGCACTTAATAAGATTACTCCCTTAATCATAGAACAATAGTCCTTAGGTAAGGAGCCAAGTAAAAAGAATTACAACATAAAAACTGACTTTGACAGTTTTCTAAGTGATGAAAAAATATATATTTTTTAAAGCTAGACCACAGATCATTGTAAATCAACTAAAAGCACTGTTACACACATGAACATGTTGTTAATGAACTGTAGTCAACTGAACAGTAATCAATTATCCATGATGGTAATCCTCAGAGGATAGCCCACTGTTCTAACTCTACAGGTTCAAGCCAGGTTGCATCTGATCGACTGCTGGCCCTAATACGTCAAGATGTATCCAGCTCTAGGTGAAAGCATGCCATACAAAGTCCCAGAGACCAGCAGAATGCCAACTCAGTTTATACTAAGACAACTAGCCTATTCTGACAGCTGCTCCAAATAGCAACCTCCCATTAGCATATAGCGCTAAAACAAACAAGTAACTGGCGCAAGATTCTACATTTCTGACAATGAAACTTCTCAAAATGTAGCAAAAGTTAAAGGCTGACAGCAATAGCTTTTTGATTTATAATACTGTTGGTTTAAATAATGTGATAAAGTAAAGTAAATGTTAACAACATCCAACAGCACTACTGTTCTACTGCTTGGACCAAGAGTTCCAAATAAATTCCAAAGACTTTAATGTACTTAATGTATTAAGACTATTTTTAGACTTATAAAAACAATCAAGTAGCTCTTCTGTGCTTATCCACTAACAGGATTAATGTAGAAGATGACAACAATACGCTGTCAAACAAATCAACATTTCATGATTTAGAATCTACTACATTGCTAGCCCCATAGATCACATGATCACAGACTCCAACTAAGCAGCATTTTACCTTAACTTAAAACAACAAAATTCAGGCCTAAAAGGTGGATCTAAAGTTATCTTGTCACTTTTTTTTCTGATACCTTGACTCCTCATCCCGAGCAATCAGAAGTGACATGTGGTTAGAGGCGGATGCTGTGCGCAGAATCTCCACTGCCCTGATGAAAGAGAGCAGATGGAATTCATTTCCTACAGCAACATTATCCTCATTTATCTGCAAAAGTGGTCACAGATTATAATGCAATTAATTAACAGTGACAAGATCAAGTCATAATGTGATTTGTATTTGACGGGAGGGATTGGAAAAGAAGTAGAAGAGCTCCTACATTCATGTGGAGTACTGGAGGGAGAAATCCAGTAAATATATTTTTAAACAACATGATATTATATTTGTAGATGCTACTCTACTAAAATGCATACCTTTCATTAGTGACACCCCCTAAATTCATGTTGTTGACATCTAAAATGAGGTCGCCCGCCCTAAGTCGTCCTGGTAGAAACATATAAGCATTATTCCTATTATTAAATTACAAAAACTCAGCTGACGATATATGGAGTGCCAGCATACCATCTTGTGCTGCAACGCCACCAGGTAAGATTCGTTTAATGAAAATGCCAAATTCTTCACCACTCAGCTCTCTGTAACCTCCAATGATTTTCACCCCTGGAAAATGGAAGCAAAAGGCTAGAAAGTATTTCATATATGTAACACTGCAACAGAAAAGAAACAATACAAGTGACACCCAAAGAAGCATGAGGTATAAAACAACTCATCACAATGGTCAAACAAATGCTGCTGGGAGTGATACTGTAGAACGACTTTGGTTCCAAAAGAAAAGTTTTATAGAGTGTTCTTCAACTCATTCATCAATTACACTGAGTATTAAAAAGATAATGAACTTTGTAAACTAAAGAACATAAGGCATATGAGACCAACACAAATTAAAAATCTATAGTTATTATAGAATATGGTAGAGTTATGTACCCTAAATGAATGTACTCTTTATGTATCACTGAGGGTACAACCACAGTGACGGCAAAAGGTACCATCAGAGAGGCAGTTTTTCTGGGAGTGTATATACACAGAAGCCAATAACCTTTCAGGAGACCTGTTGTGTTAGAATTCAGCTTCCTGTGAAACTCACCGAGTCCTTTTCTGCAGTTGGAGAACTCCAGCCTCTGCACAGCACGGTTGATGCCATGGGGTCCCATGATGGTCCTGAAAAACATTCGTCAGCTGTCAGCAGGTCATAACAATAGAATTGGTACCCGAAAACACACAAGCAGGGGGACAAATAAATAACTTTATATTTTTAGATGAATACACTTTCTGAAGATAAGTGAAGATCCATATAGTAATTCAGCATCACTCTAAAAATACATACACTATTCAAAGTGATTAACAAAAGGAAGTAGGTTAGAGCACTGAGGTTTATTTCATAAACACTACCATGCATAGGTAAACACCACTGTTGTGGGAGAAGCGTGCCTCCAATCTGTTAAACTACATCCTGATCTCTGTTGAATTTAATCCCCATAACAGACAACAAGAAAACTATGCAAAAGCTCCATTCTTATCTAGGCCATTGACAGTGGTTCTCATATAGCTTTGAAAAGCTTCCATGTATCATATAGAAAGGGAATCTCACTTTGTTTAATTGTTTTTTTTTTTTCAAAAGCTGATTTTTCAAGCTATAACTGCTGTATGATAAAGGCACATTTTGCATTAATTTCTTAATTGATCCGAGAACAAAATAACAGGCTAAATATAATTCCAGGCAGCAGGGCACATTCTGTATCTGAAAAATAATAATTAACTCAGGAATCACATTTATTGACTAATCGGCTGAGGATGCATGAATGTGAATGTGAGCTGAAGGACACGAGTCTTGTGAATACATCTGGAGGTAAAATGAATATGAACACAAAGGCTTAGATAAAAAATAAAATTTAAAAAATGAAAGTAAAGAGTTTTAAACGGTTCGATTTACCTCTTCTACAAATGCACCATTCCGCTCACCAGAGGATCTGTAAACATTCTAGTGTGTGTGATTTTACAGAGTCCAGGATGAAAAGAGCAACAGCCAGAATGGCATGATAGTAAGCCCCTTACCCCAGCAGACAACCGTCTGCCCTACAAATGTAGCTCCAAAACAAACCAGAAACAGAGGCTGTTTGTCAGTGGATGTAAAGCCCACCAGTGCCTAACAGTGTTTAAAGAACAGGGCAAGCAACTGGGCTTACTAAATAGGATTGTGTTACAGTAGCTGAGGCATTTAAACTGATCACTTAATTCAGTCTAATCTGTCTTACATTCCACAAGCCACATTAAGGTACATGCTGAGAATTGTACCAGAGCCATGGTGCTTGGACATCTTGCATGAAGCCAACAATAAACCCTTGGACATGAACTTCCTGCAGACCTATGACTATTCCAGACGAGTGACATCGTTCACAGTGACCACCTGTTTTTAAGGAATTTCTTCCCCTTATCTGATTCTACACATATACATAGTGCAAATCAAGTGGATCAGTAAGTTTTGGATGCATGCTGCTTAATATATAACTGGAGGAAGTCTCAGAGTAAAAAAAAGCACATAAATCCGACCTTAAATTACACATCAAATCCTTATCAAGTACATCTTTTTAAATACAAATTTCAAAAATCCTGTATTTAAAAGAACTGAAAAAATAATTGCACCTGGCCCAACACAATTATAAGCATATGGCAAAACTGAAAATATATTCAGTCCTTCACAAACATTCACAGCTTTTCTAAATCTGCAGATTTTCTGCATTAAAAAGGAGGACAGCCTACCAGTAAAGCAGGGATAGTCCGTCAAAGCGCTCTGCCTCAGCTGACTGTGGCAGCAGTGGCATTGCAGGTCCAAAAACAGCTGATGAAATATTATAAAGGCAACCTCATCTCTAGGTCGGGGAGATGACGGTTCAAATCAGGACGGTCTAAGATGACCAAGAGACAGCAATCTACCCAAACAGTCACAGACATGCGCCTACCTATCCACTAATCCCCCCTGATACCCAGCAGTCACATGGTGTGCTTCACCTCTCTCTCTCTCTCCATTGCCACAACTCATGATGTGTCTCCCTCTGGAAATTTAACAAAGAACCACAAACTAAACAAAAGCTCATACGTGCAGATTGATAAATTATATTCATAAATTAGAGTAAAGTAAATAAGTAAAATAAATCTCATCATTTAAATGTATCATCTGCATTCAACACACACAAAAATCAAATACTTAATCTTACATGAAAATCTTGAACTTTCATTAAGCTGTAATTACTAAATATCTACAATGTCCCTAAATGCCCAATAAAAACAATGATGTTGTAGTTCGATATCAATCCACTTGGCGGCAGTGTTTCGAGAACAGAAAAAGCCAATTCTCTCATTTCATACTACACCCGTGTGCCAGGTTTAAACACCCCTAGTCAAATTACATGTTTCTTTCTTTAATTTCTAAGTAAACAAATGTTTACAAAAATCCTGCATACTACTTTGGCATGTGCCTCTTTTGCGCCAATGTTTGTGCAGCAATTTATTAACGAGCATACAGAGTCCGTCCGGCTATCCATTAACTATCTAAAACTTATCTGTTTATCAACTTACGCATTTAAAATTACCCCCATGAAAAAACCCTCTTGTCCGTTAATGTAAATGTACTTCTTATTCATTCATTTTCCAATTCCCCACATCTATCTCTAGCCACCCCTCCACGACGTGAAAAGCCCTGCATGCAAGTTAGGTTTATGTACTAATTGTAAACACAATGTAACCATGGGGAAAGTACACTCTTTATAATACATAATACACTCGAACTGTATTATGTATTATAAAGCGTTACCAAAACTTTTTTTAAAGCTCTGACCGTTTTTAGACCGAAAATATTTAATAACAAATATGAGTTACTAAAAAGACTCTCTTATTAAGAAACTACAAACGTCGGGTTAAACTCAATCAAACCCATTACAATTTCCTAGGAACGGTGTTAGGAACTATAGTCCGGCTGCCACTTTTCTGGGGGAACGATGAGAGTGTAGGATCGGGTCAATCTTAAACTCTCCCTGATCCCTACATAGAACACTACATATGTGTAGTTCCGTCTCCAAACGCTATCATCCGCTCTCAAACTCTCTCTATATATATTTAAATACATCGATTTGGGATCAAGTTTTTGAATAAATAATGCAATACCTGGTTTCAGAAGCCAAAATGTCATAAATCACGAAGCGCACTAGGCAGGGAGCACGGAGTAATTTGAGACTTACCCCACATCGTGTGTAGCAGTAGAAGGTTTATGTGGAGGAGAGCGAACAGAGCGGTCATTTAAGATCGGTGAGAAACTATTTTCACAGTCTGAGATAATGCGATTCTCTGTTCTTGTTAAAGGAGTTACACTGCGTTTGTTGTTTTCCCTCACAAAACTATTTCAAACAGAAAAAAATGAATGTTAAGAACTGCCCATAAAGCTATGTAGCTGGCTAGCTAGTGTCCTTAGAAATAGCAGCGTTGATGAATTAGTGGTGTCGTTATGTCAGTCAGATGTCATTTACCGTGAACGTTTTTATACTGCCTAACCAGACAGAGTTAAAACAATTAAAAAGCAACTAACGTCGTCTGATATCATGTATACTGAAGGATCGTATGTCTTTACAGGAACTGCCTTTCAGTGCATATACAGTTCAGTCCATCAGGACTAACTGTACGACAGTTGAGCAGTCCCTGACCCATGATCCTATGAGTACCTAAAAGGCCCTAATTAACTATAAATTGTCTTAAAGACCACCTCGAATAACAATCAAGTCTTTAACCCTGTTAACCTGTTCGTGTGGTGGGCTGGGCTTTCGTTAGTGAAAAGATTGATTAAACTGTATTAGAGAGAAATATATAGGTACTAGGAAAGGTTTGTGTTTTTTGTTTCTGGGGCTCCCACTTGTGTAATTAATTTTACAGCACTGTACTGCAGTCAGGGTGGCATGATCACACACCTCCAGGGACCTGATATGTGGATTGATAACTTAAAAAGTGTCCATAAGTTTGAGTGAATACTTGTGTGTGTGTCGCCCTGTGAAGGATTGGCTCCCCCTCCAGGGTGTGTTCCTGCCTTGCGCCCATTGATCCCGGGTATAGCGTTTGAAATTCATTCATTCATTCATTCATTGTCTGTAACCGCTTATCCAGTTCAGAGTTCTAGTGGGTTAGGGCCTACCTGGAATCACTGGGCACAAGACAGTACCACACTCTGGAGGAGGTGCCTGTCCTTCACAGAGCAGCACACATTCACTCACACTTATGGACACTTTTGAGTAGCCAATAAACCTAATAATGTGTGTTTGTGGACTGTGGGAGGAAACTGGATCACCAGGAGGAAACTCACGTGGACACTGGAAGAACATAACAAACTCCTCACAGACAGTCACCCGGAGTGGGACTTGAACCCACAACCTCAGGATCCTGGACCTGTGTGACCACGACACTATCTGTGCCACCACATTTGAAATTAATTAAATAAATATATTACAGTGGGGTTTGTGATCCAGAACCCATCTTCAGGAACACCTCTCGCTAATGCTCTTGAAGCTAAATGCGATCAAGCCACCAAAGATATGTACCAAAATCTAGTGATTTCCAGAGTATTGGTGGATATTACTGCAGCAAAGCGGGACTAAGTCCATATTTAAAACTTTAATTTCAAAAGTAACTTTATACAAGCTAATGACTGGTCAGTTTTACAAATATACAGGATTTGTCAAAAGTTGCAGGACACCCTTTTATCTGAATACCCCAGCAACTATGTCTGGAACATGGCCACCATCTGTAAAGCTGCCATATTGGATCAGGGGTAAGGTTTTCCAGCAGGAACGTGGTCATGTAGCATGTCAAACAAATAAAAGGGTGTCCTGCAAATTTTGACTCACTCTGTAGTTTAATACTGTAAACATCCCTGAGAGCAAGGAGACGGCGGACCACTGTTGTCCCACTGAGGGCAAAGTTGGAGGTTCACTAGTGTTTTGAACAGCGTTTTCTGGGCGGACCGCTGCTGATTAAACAGAATTTTAGACAAAATACCACATTTTAGCACTTTTCCATTCACAGTCCAATTTACTTTTTTTCCTTTATTAGGTTCTTTTTGTTATATTTTATAAATAAAATTAGTAAATCATTTTAATCCAGCACAGTGTCAACATTTTTAGCATAAATCATTTTATATCAGGCTTATACTCATTATTAGATCTCTCATAGTTGTTGGTAATATTTGTATTAGTTTGTTTTCCAGAATAAAAGTCTCTGTGAATTTAAAATCTGTTTGAGGAGATTATAAATGAGTTATATCCTGTACAGGACAGTAATCTGAGTGCTCCGATGGTGGACCGACAGTGGTCTACAGTCAGTGAAGTGCCAGCGTTTTTATGCCAATGGACCGATATATGCTCGCTGTCTGGGATTACACAGTATTTGTTAATATTATTAATGATGTTGAAATCAAGCATTATTAAGTAGGGCTTCACATAATGTATTAAAAAACATTTTTCAACAGGTTTGTACAAGAACTGTCTTGAAGTGGATGGCATATAGAAGCTGGGGATATGCTTCTGTCTTTGGCCTTCCGTGAGTGCTGTGCAAAGCACTATGTAAGACTAGCTGTTTGTAAAGCTCAGATGTGTGTGAAAAATGCGAATATCCGAAGACTAACCACTTCCACCAGCCAGCTCTTTGTCAGGAGAACAGCTCAAAGGTTTGGTAACCAGACACGAGGAGCTAAAACCCACAGGAAAAAGATAAACAGCCAGGAGGATGAATGGAAGCAAAAGAATAAGACCATCCTCACGTATATTGCAGCAGCTGGGGTTGGAATGATTGGCATGTCTTACGCTGCTGTACCACTTTACAGACTCTATTGCCAGGTCAGTGCTGATAGTTTAATGGCTTTGATATTGTTTTCATTAAACAGAGGGTAAGAAACATCAAAGTAGTCTAGAAGAGATTAGCTGTCTTTAAATTTATTGTACATGTTTTAGTGGTGTTGTGTCTTCTACCTCAGGCAACAGGACTAGGTGGTGCAGCAGTGGCAGGACATGATGCAGATTTAGTGGAGACGATGAAGCCAGTCAAGGATCGTGTAATTAAAGTCACCTTTAATGCTGACACACATGCAAGCCTTCAGTGGAATTTCCGACCTCAGCAGTCAGAGATCTATGTAAGATAATTAAGCATTTCCTATCAGTTATCTGCTGCTAGGTTTGTTCTGTTTCTAATGCCTGAGCAACTAAATTATGAATTCTGTTTACATTATAACTGTGAATAATCAATTTATTTTCAGTGCAATGAAGAATTTTGACTAAGTTGATATTTTTTATTTTTAAATCAGGTTGTTCCAGGAGAAACTGCTCTAGCGTTTTACAAAGCACGGAATCCCACAGACAAACCTGTAATAGGAATATCTACGTACAATGTAGTGCCATTTGAAGCAGGACAATATTTTAATAAAATTCAGGTAAGAGAGATTAGTGCATATTTTATAAAATTTGATGATCTCCTTCAAAATTTTAAATATTGCAGATGTGTGTGGGAATCCTATATTACACTGAACTGAGCTATCATCTCATCTTGATTCACAGTGCTTCTGTTTTGAAGAACAGAGGTTAAACCCTCAAGAAGAGGTGGACATGCCTGTTTTCTTTTACATAGACCCAGAATTTGATGAGGACCCCAGAATGGCACGGGTTGATAACATTATATTGTCATATACCTTTTTTGAAGCCAAAGAAGGACAGAAATTACCACTTCCTGGGTACAGCTAAATTCAGTACGTGGTGCATTTTGGCCTCACATTTGAGATGAGCCCAAAAGAAATGTGTTTGAGAGCACCACTAATAAGAAAGTTATGTAATTTGCTAATGCCTTTTCATTAACACATATATGTTGTCTATGTAAATAAACGTGTCCATGTTGGAGCTAATGTACCATGAAATTCCACTTGAATGACTATTTAGACTGAACAGCAGATTCATCAGCCATGCTGGACATTGCTGGACATTGGGTGCTAAAGTGCATTGCCTGTCTCAGTACAGTAGGGGGCAGAACGGTTGCAATATTCTGTCATGCAAGCAAGTCTAAAAATGTGAGTAAAACCAGGTTCATTGCATTTGCTGGAATACCTTTTTTATTAGAGATTAGAAGATTGTGTGCTTTATCTTGCGGTCTGATATTTTCGTATCTGGTTATAAGGATACGAGCTACATGATTTGGGCGTTATGCAACTGCAGCGGAGGTAGAGGCTGCCCTTACATAACGTGTGATCAAGCAATCTCGATGGTACTCAAACAAACAACGTTGCGCAATGTCAAAAAAAAAAAAAAAAAAAAAAAAAGCTAGATGAGGACATTTACGAGATGAAAATGAAGTGACCTCTCTCCCCGCCCCTATGATCAACTAAATCATAAGACTTTTAATATTGAAATTCGAATTACAAAAATACATTTAAGCCTCATACCTCTGGACTAATTTAAAAATCATAAATATATGGTCCATGTATAATGTGGTAATGCTTATATAACAGTAACTTTAAACTAATAGACATGTTAACCACTCGGCCCAGGTTTAGGCTGTAAACCATAACCATTGACCACAATACGGCTGGAGAGAATGTGTTGTCCAATACAACCCGTACCAAATTCGCCTCAGTAACACCGTGTGCTCTGAGTCTACATCCTTATTCTTGCCCCCGCAATACAACAACAAATGCTGATTCAGGATCAGTCACAGTTAACTCCTGCGCTGGTTCAATTAAAGAGCCTATCGCCTCGCCAATGATCCACAATCAGCGCTGACCGTCCAAAACTAGCGCTGGGAGTCGATTCCTAAAAAGAACCCTTTCCTTTATGTGTGGTTTTCGGGGACACATTTGATTCTGAATCTTGGGATTCGATTCTACACAACATGTTAAAATGTGCGTAAAGAGACAGAATTCTCCTATCACTTTGAAATCTGTCTGAAATCAAAATTCTTCTACATTGTATTCCAATATTTCAATTGGGTCAAAGAGGAAAACAAAAGGAGCTATTTACTTGAATGTTTAACTTTCTAACTTTTCAAAGGCAATACACGGCATATTTGTGTGAGGTAAATAGATGGATGCTGGATGATGGAAAAATGAATGAAATAGAATGCAGATGCTTGTTAATAGCTCCATTAAGAATAGCCAAGAAGTTAACTTGTTAGTCATGGTTATTTACATAGGAATTTTCAGGTTTGTGAAAGACCTAGAATCAAAGAAGTGCTTATAATCAAATAAAGCTCCCAACCATACACACCTGAAGATTTTGACAGACTCACATTTTAGCCATATATATAATTTATTATAATTATATAATTTATTTTAATTTATAATTACATAATTATAGTTTATAATTCCTCTCAAGATATTCTTGCTACAATTATATTATTAATTTATGTAATTTAATTAATTCAATATTTCTGCTGACCAAGTGCAGGAATCCAAATTCTTGTTTGCAACCGACTGTATCGAATCCTATTACTTTCAATCAGAATCAGAGTCGACTCTAAATTTGTGGAATTGAATCGATCTCTTGGCAGCGCTATTTGGCCACACCTTCTCCAGTGCCAATTGGGCGGATCTAGAATTTAATGAACATGCTGGTTGACGAATGACAACAGGGTTTTGGCCCTAGCAACTCCGCTGATGAGCCAATCAGCTCTCAGCTAGGGCTGAACTTTTTTTTCCCCCTGTTGAGGGAAGCTGAAGCTACAGTGGAATCCAAGCAGATGATCTCAATGGACGAGTGCGACGACGAGGAGAAAAGGAAGCAGAAAAAGGAATACAGTCTCGAGTGCACATAGTGTCAGGAGTTCCTGTGGCATTCCTAGAACATCTTTCGTTGTTGTTTATGTGATAAATGTGTAAATTAGCGACACAGACTTTTACGTTGCAGTAGTGCGTTTATTCCCGCTCAGAACAAAAACGTTTTCCTCGAGAGCATCTTAAGTGTGATTAAACCAGAGTCCGTCTTTGAGCTGAGCTGGAGTGGGAGAAACTGTCTTTGTCATATGTGAGACAGAAAGAGAAATGTTTGGTGTCATGTAGGAGACTATAGTGTGGTCTGAAATTCTGGACATAAGGAAGACAGAGCACAAATAAAGAAGATGACCCATAATGGGACATCAGAGTGACACATTCATGAAGATGAGCCACAGGAGCAGCCCCGCTAAAGCCTATGATTTTCTGCTGAAATTTCTACTGGTGGGAGACAGTGATGTGGGAAAAGGAGAAATACTGGCCAGTTTACAGGATGGATCTAGTGAATCGCCTTATGGATATAACATGGGTGAGTAAATAGGTGACAAATGCAGCTCTTGATATTCTATGACATAAGCCTCAATTCGCATCTGGCCAACTGCTGCTGTACATGTTGTTTTCTCAATATTAGTATAAACAGAGTCAGATCTCTTGCATCATTCTGTAGTGCTTCCATTGTTTACACTGACGTCAAAGTTTCTCCAAAAACATGTAAGGATAATAAGGGGGAAAGAAATAGGTACATAAACAAATACATTATTGGTCCTTTAACATCTCCAACATTATTTAGTAAATGATTATATTACATTCAAAATATAGATGTAGAGTACTTCGTAGATTAAAACACAGCATTTCAGGTGACAGTGCTTGGCTTAAATGTAGAAAAGTATTTTTAATTATCATGTGTTTCTGGACAATCCTCAGCATGGCGCTGGACATTTATGATCAGAGACTGACGCAACTGTTTTTATCATGATTAGCAGCTGAACTCTAGTAACCCACAGCCTGTTTGGAAAAAATAGCTGATCCCTTGAGACAAATCAGTTTCAGAGCAATGCTATGGGGATAAACACATAGCTGGAAGCACTGCTTCTAATAAACCCATAAACATCATAGGTTGTGTCTTAAAGAGGAAATAATGGGTCTCCTAATCCAAAGCTGTAGGCACATACTGGCATTGTAAACCTACCTGGACTCCATTCTTTCCAAAGCTAACACTGCTTCACGTGATAGCGTGTTTTACTTTTAAAATCTAAACACCCCTGTACAAGTTGAAAGTTTTCAGACTATTAGTTGTCTTTTATTGCATTGTATTTTTCACATATTGCACCCTATATGGAAAGTATGAAAGAATTTGCGCAAAGTGCAAATTCACTAAGTGCAGAAGTTGCATTCATTGCCATTTTCAAAGTGCACCTGGTCAAAGTCCAAGGCCTGTCAGAGTATTCAGAGCCTCATTTGCACAGTTTAGATTACACTGGTACTGTTTGGGATAAGGGGATTGCACCCCACCCCCACCTCCCCACACATCTAGTTACTTTGAAAATTGAACCACTATTTAATTTGATTGAGAGCCAGTCTCTAAAGGTCATAAGGTGCTGGAGCTCAGACTACCTTTCATCGCTGCTGCCTGTTCACCTGTGTTGCATAATAGTCTTTACAGATATGTGTGCGCCCCAGAAAATGACAATAGGTTATTATAAACAACACTGAATCATGAAATATTTCATTAATCATAACTCTTTCATGAGTAAAACTGCTAGTTGCATCATTGATGTTTTAGAACAAAAAACACCCTGAATACTTATTTATTCCTTATCACAGAAAGATTTTTTTATTACATACAGAAATTTTTCAGTACCTGCAGATGCCATCTCCTCAAAACTGCCTTAGTTGAGTTGTTATCTGTTTAAAGCAGAAATATAAAATCCAGACCAGTCCTAGCTCAGAATCCTTTAGGGAGAGGTATGAATACGTAAAGCATTACGCCATTATGTACGCCTTCATATTTCACAGTTGATTCATCTACATCATCTTTGGCAGTGTTTTCCCTTTTAGGCCCTCCTGTGCATCTGCCAAGATACAAATATTCTACAAACAGACTCACATATCCAAGGTTTAGGCAGTAAATAATAGGGAGGCCAGTGTAAGAGACTAGAATTAATATAGTATAGATTTTGGGTGCTTTCTCTTACTTAAGTGGTATCTCTGAAGGGCTGTGAGCCTTCAGAAACCCCTGTTGTGATTTCAATCTTGAGCAATTATTACTACTGTCATAACCTCTTATATAACTGCTATTCTTTGCTCACAGGCACTGCACAAGATGTAGCTTTAGTGACACTGGGTGCAGCCAACATTTTCTGGCAATAGAATATTCAGATGTTTGTCTTTACTTGTGACCCTTTTTGGTGGGTTGTGTTTTAGGTTGAGTGTTTATAGAGAGTGCTTTCTATCTCACAGTCTGATCTTTTGTCAGGCCGTGACAAATGAAGCCTTCCAGCTGCTCTTCTGAGTATTGATGCTGTAAAAGAAACTGAAAAACGGGCCAAACATTTCTCTTGTTGCTAAATCCCTGGCGCATTCTTAAGCTTTTTTGCCTGAACCTAACTCTAAACCAGGTGGTAAAAACCTTTTGGTACAATATTACGGTTTGTCCATGTGCTGAGTGCACACTTAGGTCAGTGATAACTGCTCTGCTTCAGGCTAACAAAACAGTCACTCTCCTCAGAGGTCCAAGTAGGGAACACAGAGGCTGTTTGTGCTGCGCTTTGGTCTGTTCAGATGCTCGTGTGCTGTTGTACCAGGGAGCTGGAGCCAGCAATGGTTCTGCACAACTGAGCTTAAGCTTCAGAATGTCATCACCTCCTGAAGCTTTCAACTTCCTACTGCTCTTCTCCTGTTAGTTCTATATGTGTCATCCTTTCAGAAAACACCCATGCCTTATTGCTGTGTGGTGTAAAGGGAAGAGAAAAGAGGTGCACAGAACTGGATAATTGCACAGGGAGACAGAAGATGTGAAAAAAAAAATGTGTTGAGATGAATCAGAGGTGGCCCACACAAACGGGGAAAATGTTTAGATTTTATTTATATAATGTCCTGCTTTTTCTGAATGCAATACAGATGTCATCAAATATTCTTTATATTTTCATATAGGAATAATACACATTTTACAGCATCTTATCGTTTCTGAAACTTTGTATAGTACAGGTATTTTGTGTAAAGGAATATTCTTCCAAGACCTTTCACTGAATTCATTAATTTTGTGTGGAAGAATAATTTTATAAGCTCTGCCTTTTGAATGTTCACATGTTAGCACATGCCTTTACATACATTGTGGTGTCTGTGTCATTTGCCATGATCCCATGTCTAAATTTATTTGAGCTGTGTTTTTGATGGGTTAATTTGGCTACTTTTATGCAGGACTAGATCATTTGAAGCCATGTGCTGTCACTAAAATATGTCTCAAACAACGACTATGTATATTTCCACGGTATTGGCTTTCAGCCTGGCTGTCACAGAGGAATGTATGATGGGTCATGAAGCTCTTCAGAAGTCCGAGTGATCACTATGTGTGTTTGTGTTTGGAGTCAAAGGCCTCTTAAACATGCCACTAAGCACTCGTTAACTATCAAAGAGAACGTCTTTAAGCTTTACTCTTATTATTATTGTACCCTATTGTGTTATTCATTGTTGCCTAGAGACTGTCGTACTTCAGCAGAGGAAAAGTTGTACATAGGAATGACGAGCAGAATTCAGATGAAACCAGACATATTTCAGTTATGTTTTATCCTAGCATCTGCATAAAACCTTGAGTGCTGCGGACACTGTTCTGTATTAATGCATAAAACGATTTTTGTCATGTAATCAGATTATGCTTTTAAAATTTTACACATAAAAAAACTTAGGTGACTACAAAAAAGCTGAAAACTATCAGGGGTGGGTGATACTACAAGAGTATAACCCTTACCTGTGATTCTGCAAACCACTTCTAGTATATTGGTCAGAACACACATCGCAAGAAAAATGATAAATACAATATGTGAATATAAATAAATTTTTCATATCTTATGCAAGGTGCATTCTAAATTAAGCTAATATAATAAACACAAGTAATTATGCCGTTACAATGGCACAGCAGGTAGTGTCACAGTCACACAGTTCCACAATCCTGGGTTTGTAGGTTTAGGTCCCGCTCCAGGTGACTGTCTATGAGGAGTTTGGTGTGTGCTCCCTGTGTTCGTGTGCGTTTCCTCCGGGTGCTCTGGTTTCATTCCACGGTCCAAAAACACACATTGGTAGGTGGATTGGTGACACAAAAGTATCCCTAGGTGTGAATGTGTGAGTATGTGTGTGGCCCTGCAAAGGACTGGCGCCCCCTCCAGGGTGTGTTCCTGCCTTGCGCCCAGTGATTGCGGGTAGGCTCTGGACTCACTCCGTCCCTGAACTGGATAAGCAGTTATAGACAATGAATGAATGAATGAATTATGCTGATATCGTAGTAAATAGTGCAGGTATTCAGAGCTCTGTACAACATCTATGATACAATAACTATCCAGAAAGAATGTACAAAATGGCTTTTACAGCAGAGACATCTGCTAATTGTAATACAAGGTAATCCAATATATATATAACTCCAAGATGTTGAATTTAGAATTTGCAACATACACACATTTTTGTGTATTTTTCAAACAATGTTGAAAAATATAAAATAAAAAATGTGTGTTGGGGGCAGGGTGTAGTTGGGGATGTTTGTCTGTATGCTGCAACAAAATGTGACATTTTTTTACAACAACAATGCCCAACTCCAGTTGTGAATTTACTGTTGTCTTCTGCAGGGATTGATTATAAAACCACCACTATACTGCTCGATGGGCGCAGAGTTAAGCTGCAGCTTTGGTGAGTATATTTGCATCAGAATGATCACAACTAAAGCTGTACATGTAGAAAAGATGTGATCATACCTAATTAATCTTTGGAGGGGCTCGGTTTTAAATTAGTATTTCCATTTTATAGTGTTTAGTAATTAGAACTCTTTAACTTATGAGTGTATGGATATTGTCCCTGCAGTTGTAACTTCAAGTGCAGGATATGCTGAAAAGGTCCTTTGGTTAGTGAAATATGAAGAAAATATGCCAAAAGTCTGAGTATGTAAATTATACCATTGCTCAACACAGTTTTCCAATGAAGCACACAGCCAAGTCAATCCTGCCAAGCGTGCCCACAAGCCTTATTTAAATTCTAGAATATTTTTAGAGGACTGCACTCTCACTTGAGTCAGCTTTAAATTATTAATTATATCTCAGCGGATGAGGCATCTTAGTGAGAAGTGTTTATAATAATTCATCCACTAGCCGTGCTGACAAACCAGAACATACTGGCTACATGTAGAGCAGAGCCACATAGTTTAAATGATTTAGAAAACCCTGATCATACTCACAGTCTACTGCCCTGGCACCATGCACCAAGAACACATCATTTTATGAAACACAGGACAGAAGGTACCTGCAGAAACAGCTTCTGGAAAGCTGAAGAAGATTACTGTAAATTGGATGTGAGTGTGCTTTTGTTGTTTTGTAGGGACACCTCTGGACAGGGTCGTTTCTGCACCATCTTTCGCTCTTACTCCAGAGGAGCACAGGTATGCTAACACACATTTTTTACAGTTAATAACTATGGGTCCTACAAACCTCCTGTTTCTCTGAGGCTGATATCAGACCTCAGGGTCTGATCAACCCAACCAATACCAAGTGCCAATCCATTACCAGTGCACTGTTAAGGCATAAATATTGGAGTGAGGCCAACTTATGATAGTGGAGAGAGGTATAGAACAAAACATATTTAGTTTGATGGTTGTAGAAAGTTTATAAAATTGCATTGTTACAATTACTTAAGAATCATGACTATGAAACTATATATCTGATCTACATAATAAAGTCAGTATCTCTGCCTATCTGTAGGATCTTTTCATCATTAATAACACACAGTGGTTTTGAATCTCTTAAAGGCAAAAAAAAAAAAAAAAACAGACAGAGTCTGGCTATTAAACATTCATGGTTTTTTTTATTTTGTTTTGTTTTGTTTTGTTCTTTATATTCAGTGTTGATAAATGCTCCACCCAGAGGTCAGCAGTTCCTTTTCAAAGGCATGTGGTAAAGCAGGGTGGGCTATTACTGTTGATGTGATATTTTCCTGTTCTGGCTTATGCACATATCATAATAATGCCCAAGCTGGGACGAAAAGACACCACAGATGACCTGCTCTTGCATTCTTTCCTGAATCCTATAAAGAAACTAGTGGACACAAAGCTGAGAGCTTCAGAAAGTTTAGAGGTTTATGGCGTATTTATTGCAGTTACAAAAGTTAGTGTTAACCTGGATATAACTGTATAATTTAATAGAATGTTTTCACAGGGCCAGTATGGATAACTGTGTATCAAAGTGTATCATGTAATGTAATGTTTAATGTGTATTTCCCACAGGGTGTCATCCTTGTATATGACATTACAAATCGCTGGTCCTTTGATGGAATTGACAGATGGATTAAAGAGATTGATGAGGTAAAACTTTCAGTGTTTCTGTTCAAATCAAAATCTGTTCCTCAAAAACAATACTGAAATTCTTGGTACTGCATTTTTATATTCCCTGAGTGTGTTTTCTGTTATTTCATATCCGGTTATGACTAATCCAGTTCAGGGTCGTGGGTCTGGAGTCTGCCCACTGGGCGCAAGGCAGGAACACACCCTAGACAAGGCGCCAGTCCATCACAGGGCACCGCACACTCACATATTCACACCTATGGACACTTTTGAATAGCTAGTTCACCTACCAGCATGTGATTTTGAACTGTGCGAGGACACCGGAGAAGCCAGAAACCCATGCAGACATGGTTAGTTTCCTGTAGTGCCACTGTGCCACCTTCAGTGTATTTTACGATTTGTATCTTACTTTGTTAAACTAATTTATGATATATCAACCTTTTTTTCTTCTGTGACAAACGAAGAGCATTCAAAGAGCAGAAGGAGAGCATGCAGTGTTCACAGTGAAACTGAAATATCAAAGAAACTAGTATGTTCTGGTTGGTTTGTTAAGAACTAATTGAAACATAACTACGTCTTATTGAATATTTATTCCCCAGCATGCACCAGGAGTACCTAAGATCCTGGTGGGGAACCGGCTACATTTGGCCTACAAGCGTCAGGTGACCACTGAAAATGCCCAGGCCTTTGCAGAGCGTCTGGGTGTCACCTTTTTTGAGGTCAGCCCTCTGTGCAACTTCAACATCACAGAGTCCTTCACTGAATTGGCTCGCATTGTTCTAATGCGTCATGGCATGGAGAGACTCTGGAAACCCAACAAAGGTAACCACTTTGTCCTATGGTACCTATTACTAAATAAAACTATTTATAACATTTACAGGCAAATAAAGTGTGCAATGTTGTAGAAGACACTGAGCAGAGAACTTGTGAAAGGAGGTTGTTGTGATTAATTTTTTGGCAGTGAATTGAGATAACTGAAAATGTGTCACCATATGGACATGAAAGTATGTCAAGAAGTGTGTGCCTGAATGTGTTTTAATGCATTTAGATAAGCAATCATTTCCATAAGCAAGCTTCCATACAAACCTAAGTCACCCATAACTGAGTGACCACATAAACTTACACAGCAATTACGTATGCAGCCCAAGAATGCTCAGTAAACCAAAAGAATCCAAGGTTTTTAAAACCTTTAAGCTAACTCTGGAGACACCCAGTGGTCAGATACCAAAGCAATGTCCAAAATATTAATTCTGCCATAGCATTTGAAGGCCTACATGCTTGCCCTTTAAATTAAACAAAAACATGTAAATCCAGAATAAACAAAATCTAAATATTTTATAACCTGTTTTAAGTTTTGACTGTTCATTTTAAAGTAAGAAACAATGACAAATCAGTTTTGTGTGTAATCTTCAGATGAGTGTTGTAGCCCTTGAAAGCCAGCATTTATACACTTTGTCTTGAGTCACGTTTGTCTTTCATAATTGAAACTGCCAAATACTGTATTTTTCTTATTACGGTCACGTGAGACCAACAGACTTTGTTTTCATGGGTTTGCGTTTTGAGTTCAGGAGGAACAGTTTTGCTTTTATAACTGCTGAAATTATTTTTAAATGGCCCATGAGCTAGCTTTTCTAAACATCATTATTATGAAAGAACAAAAAGAACATTTAGGCCTGTTTGATATTTATTTGACATCTAGTCATTAAGTAGAAGCTATTCATCTTTCTACATTAAGAAAAAAATCAGAAAACATATTTTATGAAAACAAAAGATAGACTTGACAAGAAATTATAATTGGTGTATGTTTCTGTATGTGTTTGTAATTTTGTTCATCCTTCTGTACTGCATTTTTTTTACTTCTTTTCATTTTTTTTATGGAATTCTGAAAGAACACTTGCTCACATTTCACATTGATTACATTTTATCCTTCTCCCAATTCAGTTTATTCCACATTCAGTCATGTAAAGAGGAGGTCGGGTCTCTGGAGCTGTTCACTGTACTTTTCCCCCAGTAGGTTTTTTGTTTGATTTTCTACTTTTTTGTTTACTGAGTTCCTACTTTTTAGTGTACTTTTTCTTTTTCTCAGTAAAGACTTTTGGACAGCTACAGATGCATTCAGACCTATAATACTTAAGCGTGTTTCACACTTGTACGTTAATCCAGAAATGTATGTGTGAATATTATGTTAGTAATATTTATACAAGACATTACCCTGACCTTCTACTCAATATAAGCTCCAGAAAATGTGAGCACATGTTTGAATAGAGCCAGTAATGTTCCAGAGAATCCTGCCATTCCTCATAGGTATCACTGCACAGGTGCCAATCCATGCCTACATGTGAAAATGTGTCTGACACTGAAAATCTATGGTTGTGTGTTAATTAATTCTTCAGACTTTTTCCATTGTTCATATCTATAAAAACAAAAATACATAGGAGTGGAAGTTTCTAAAAATGGAAAATTAAAAAATTCAGAAACATTAGTACCCTACAAGACCTGGAACAACACAGCAACATTCACCATCAGAAAGAAGACTTAAAGTTACTTTTTCATATCCGAAAAAAAACAAGCGGCTTAAGTGAAAGGATGGACAGTAACAGCTGTGAACTTTTTATTATTTTTTGGACTATGAAGCAAGTGTAGGGCTTGTTCTCCTGTCTCTCAGAGATACAACTTTAATTATTCTGTATGGTGAATGTTGCTGCGTTGTTCCAGGTCTTGTAGGGTACCAATGTTTCAGATTTTTTAAGGATGGTTAAGGATCACAACTGGACTTTTAGTGACCAATAATGTACCTCTTACAGTTCTGTTGTTTCTGAGATTATATTCTGATAAAAGAATAAAAATTGTCTTAGAATGTCTTTTTTTTTTAACTCTTCTCTATTTGGAGATGTCTCTTTTGTCGACACTAATAGATTCTTTGAACATATGACTCAAAATTTCTCCCTGTTTGCAGTGTTGAGTCTGCAGGACCTGTGCTGCCGCTCCATCGTCTCTTGCACACCTGTGCACCTGGTGGACAAACTCCCACTTCCTGTTGCCTTAAAGAGCCACCTCAAGTCCTTCTCCATGGCCAACGGCCTCAATGCCCGCATGATGCATGGACGCTCATACTCTGTCATAGCCAGCAGCGTCAAGAAGAGGAATGGAACGAAAAAATCCAAACTCATCTACCCACCCCTAAGCCCGTCCCAGAGCTGTGCAAGGACCAGCTGCAAGATATCATAGTCTAATAACAGTGGGAACTCACAACTTAAACACACAACCACAGTTTACAACATGAGGCAATGTTCAAAATCAACAGGGTTTTACTTCAGTGAAGACATTTCTCAGTGACTCGTGGCAAACAGTGCCCATGATCTTTCCATTACACCCAGATATCCACTGGATCTGAATGTGATTGCTCAAAGAGATTGGATAGACTCATGAGAAGGGATTTGAGTGTGAAGAAATTATTTCCACCATGTTTTGCATATATGTACAATATATTTCATCCTGTTTGTAAATGATGAGTTAGAAATATAAAGGTACTGCATTTGGCATTGAAGACATCAAACATTTTACCAAGCTTGGACCAAGCAAGCATGAGGGCAGAGTAAAACTGTCCTGTTTTTTTTTTCCACAGTGGACCTAGTTAATAATACCAGCTTGTTTTCTAAAGTTTCTTCTAATGCTCTTCAGGGTACACGTATTGAACAAAACATCAGTGTTGAGAAATGCAGCTCTTTGTATTGTGTATTTAAGTCATGTTGTTTGATACTATTATTATTCTTAATTATTGTAATGCACTTGAATTGTGAATGATATTGTTATATTTTCTATGGAGTGACACCAAAGATGTGGCAGATTAAATAAGGAGCTCACCAATGCTAACATGATTTGTTATGAAATCAATACAGACACTAATGTTTCAATTACACTGCAGATCTACAGGAATTCATTACTAGATATAATTTTTTTTAATAAAAGTGTGTTACCAACAGAATCGCTGACTGATTTTCAATATCTCAGCCATGTCACCACTAGAGGGGAGTGTTGAGCTTTATTTTTCTAAACTAAGAGCAATATATTTCAAATAGGTTTAAATAGTGGATTAAAGGGCAGACTGGATCCAATGGATTTTATGCTTAAATTGGAAGCCGTGTGAAATAATCTATAGTAAGCAGCAATCAGTGCTGGCAGAATGGGGTGCACTTTATAAAAGCCACAGAAAACATTTACTCCTAGCTTCAGCTCTTTATTCTAGTAAGAACACTTACTAGTAAGGTTGTGGGATGCTGATAAGAAAATAGGTCGTGTATACTGCACTCTGCTCTGCTAACTTTAGAGCCCAGTCAAGTGGAAACATGAAATCACACCTCTGTGAGAGCTGCTGTCAGCAGAATATGCCCTAATACCTTCTACACAATAGCTCAGACAAGCAAATTTGATATTGTAGCAACATTAATTGAAACATGAAATAATCTCTCCTCTTTGTAGAACAGGGCAATCTACTCTATCAGACATGAAGGAACAGCACACCCCTCAAGGCAAAAATTATACAACACAAAATTAAAACCACTCGTTTCAGTTTCCCATAATGCCATCTCACCCTTTCTCTTTCCTTTGTGTTTTCTTTGTGTTTGGTCAAACCACAATTTTATACATCAAAAAGAAAGCTTCTAAGGTTTTGAGAGATAAATACTGGATGTAGCAAGAAGATCCAGTGCAGCTCTATATGTGACTGTTTTTTTTCCCCTGAACTTTTATTTTAAAAAACCAGCCAGTTCTTTTACTTACAGATTAAGGCTCTACCCACAGCTAAAACCATAATATTAAAAGACAACTAACAGCACCTCCTAAAAAATACATTATACATTAGCATTATTTGAGTGAAAATATCTTGGGTGTTTCTTCCCACAGTCGAAAAAACACACGTTGGTGGGTGGATTGGCGACTCAAAAGTGTCCGTAGGTGTGAGTGTGTGAGCGAATGTGTGAGTGTGTGAGGGCGCCCCCTCCAGGGTGTATTACCGCCTTGCATCCAATGATTCCAGGTAGGCTCTGGACCCACCGCGACCCTGAACTGGATAAGCGCTTACAGATAATGAATGAATTAATGAATCTTGGGTGTTCACTTATAAAATATTTAAGAAAAATCATATTTAAGAAAAAATCAAAATCAAAAGTGAACTTAAATTGAATAACTGTCTTTAAAACGAGATGAATGTTTAATATTAAATCTTAAAAAGAGCTCTGCGATTTGATCCTGTAAATGAGCTGAAAAGCCTCCAGATGGCGTATGTATCACATCTGTGTATGGGTTGAAGGGACACATGATTTTAATCCGGCAGCCTAAACTGAGTCTAGATTTACTAGAATGGACTGCTAGCCATCTTCAAAGTGGTCCATCTAATGAATGCTGCCATAAAATTCTGATTGTTATTGTAGACTATAAATGCAAGAACAAATGTGACATAAGTGGAGCACTGTAAATGCATTTGAAAATTTTGCGCTTTAATAACAGATGGCATCCATAAAGATAATCATAAACCAAATATATTACATCTGTTTGTCTGCACGTTTGCCATAAGTTATAATTTGGTATGTCTTTGTCATCATGTTCCATTGGTGAACGCCAGAAACAAAGACTACATCTGATACCAAATCACAAGAGGTATGGACATTGTCTTCAGGTGACATATGGATTCAAGGCTTTGAATAGCAAATATTCAAAACTTCACTGATAAATGTGTCCTAAAGACAGGTCAATTTCAAAAGGTGTGGTGTATGACCCTGACACCATGAACTAAAGAGCTGACCCTGCCAAGCTGTTATACACACAACAGGTAACACAAGCTTATGCTTTTATCCAGTAGGGCTTCAGATAAGAGGAACTGTCCAAAAGAGTTTTTGTGTCACTTTTAAAAGGCTTGAAGAGTGAAAGTTTCTGGTTTACTGGTCACTTCAAACGAACATGCTTTAAAATGATAGGTTAAGGCCTGGTAAACTGCTGAAAATGTAACTGTTGTACTCCATTCCAAATGTTAGCACTCCATTAAGGTCAACACAAACATGTTTCCTTCTCTTCTCATATTTTAATCAATATTTAAAACAGAATACTCTTATGTTTAGTTTACTTTGCATAATTGTAGCAGGCTTATCAGTCACTGTAATCTCAATTCATTTTTTCGTATTTAATTAAAATTTATCAAGGTAATAGACTCAATAACTTCTTATTGCATTTGTGCCCACTACTACATTATCAAGCAGTAACTTAAAATGCCTGTCAGGTTCTGATCAGACCAACAGAAAATAACCATTTCACATTTCAGTAATACACAACAGTTATTATAATAATAAATTAATAAACAACATGAGCCTGACAAGCTGTCTAGCATATTTTCCTCAATTTGATTAATTAACACCTCCTCTATTCATAAGGCTTATTTGGAGCATTATGTTTGCTCTGAAAAAAACTTTCAGGCATGTAAGGGTTTTATAATAAAGTAGGAAGCAATTTGTTAAGGGTTACAGGCACACTATAAAGACATTATAATCCCTACCAAACTATTCCCTTTTCCTCTCCTTTTGGAGCAATAAGCCAGACATACTACAGATTTAATAATACACAAAATAAGGGCAATTAATTTTAAGATAAATATGCTTTTAGCGAAGAACAGATTTCTAAAGCCACATCCGTTTGTTGACCTAGCATAGTCCATGCTAGCTTATACTGAAACAATCATGCTATTCATTCTGGTCTCACAACAATCAGGGTGAGCAAGTGTTTATAGACGTTCACCCCAGGCTATGTTGTTAAAATCGTTTGTAGAAACATGTACTATTAAGTCACTGTGTTTTGGCCATTTTGTCTTGTCCTGCACCCTCAGCCAGAGCAAAGGGAACAGACAGTCTGCAGGTGTGTCTATGCATATGGAGCCAAACTCATCAGCCTAGCAGGCTGCCATCTGGCCAGTAAAAAAAGGGGCTACCTCAGGCTTTATGATCATTAAACCTGTCTAGTTGTCAACTTTTTGGTCACTCTGATACCAGTAAACTCCCCAGGCATGAGAAAAACATGCCTGCATTTTCTAATTAACTTGCAATTCAATTCACCTCTCCAAAAGGATTTTACAGGTGCTAGTTCTGAAGAATATCACAAAATAATTATGTATGTACACAGATGTCAACCAAAATGTGGGCGAAGCTCCTTCAAGGACAAAGGCTTTTATTTCTCACAATGCCCTTGTACAGGATGCTCATTGTCCCAGAGAACATTTCTTACTCTGCTATGTCTCTGAGGGCTTATGTTCGAGGTTGACCTCCCTCAAGCCCCGTGTTCTCCTTCACATTCCATAGACTAATTTACTGGTTTTCCCCTTATGAAGTACTTGCTAAGACACAACGTTTTTATCTGCCCCTGCCTGGCACTTTGCATCCCTGTGTTTATTTATCCATATACTTTTGTTGTGTTTTTCCTCTAGCCACACCCTGTACATTTCTGTTATTGTGGTCATGAGGTCCATGAGTTCTTCTCATGTTTAAAAGCCCCGTGTCTTTGTCTCTGAGGGGTCTATTATTGTCAGTATACTGGTGACCATGTGATTGTTTTTGTTTTTCTTTAGTTTTCTTTGTGTTCTGTGATTTACCTATGTGTTTTATTTGGTTTTATTTATAAAAGGCACATTTACAGATTAATCCGATACAGATGTTACACATTCACACACACACACACACACACACACACACACACACACACACAGTTAGCTCCATGATTATTGTCACCCTTGGTATAGATCAGTGAAATAAAAACATTGAATTATTATTTGTCAATCTTACATTAACAACATAAATGAAATCTAAGCTTTATACAAAGTAAAAAAATGCAGAGTCTGGCTTATTCTCTCAAGTCCCATCTTCATGTAGTACATTTTGAATTAGAAAAGCTTTGCAAAATAGTAAGGTTAGTTAAGTACTATTGGATGAAATTATATTTAACAGTATCAAAAGTCACCAGACTGGAGAAACACAGATTTCACAGATGTGAAAACCTGGAAGGGTGCAGTGATACATTTGCAAAGCTAAATCTGTCAGAGAAATGTGGCAAAACCTGCAAATGGTGAGTGAGCCCACATGAGGATACACACCTTCACAGATAAACCTCCACTTTAGTAACATGCTCTCAAGCCATTTCTCTGAATATAGCCTGAGAGCTCTAAGGAGTCTCTAGTACCTGAACATACAAAATGAAGACATTTGTGAAATGTTTTGGTGAAAATGAATGAGATTGCAGAACAAATCATAGCACACATCAGATACACAGTTTATTTAACTTACATTTAATGTTAGTATGTAATGCAGCTGTGAATAACAGTCTGGGCCTGTGACCTTCCACTTCAGGTATAGAGAGAAGCCAGGAGGTATAGGAAAAGCCAGCTCTATTACTTTATATGACCTCCCTCTGCACACGGACTTAGCCAGTCACCTAAGGTTGCCAACACCATCTGCAAGCAATTCTTGTGTGTGTGTGTTTTTTTATGGAGTGGTGAGCTTTATTGGCTGTGTGTGTGTAGCTGCACTCAGGCACTTTTCATTAAATCAACAATATGTATTTCTGGGGGCATCCTTAGCTCCTACATCACAAACTTCTTTGTGCCTCATCAATTTAGCTACTAATTTAGCTAGATCTGGCCCAAAAGAATAGAGAATTGTGAGCTAACAAACATTCACATTCATTCATTCATTCATTCATTCATCATTCATTCATTATCTGTAACTGCTTATCCAGTTCAGGGTCGCGGTGGGTCCAGAGCCTACCTGGAAACATTGGGCGCAAGGCGGGAATACCCCCTGGAGGGGGCGCCAGTCCTTCACAGGGCAACACACACACACACACTCACAAATTCACTCACACCTACGGACACATTTGAGTCGCCAATCCACCTACCAACGTGTATTTTTGGACCATGCAAGGAAACCAGAACACCTGGAGGAAATCCACACGAACACAAGGAGAACACACCAAGCTTCTTGCAAACAGTCACCTGGACAATCAAGAATAACAGGTCATAGTCAATTCCACATCACTGATGATAACATTTCTTGTCAAATAGCAGTCAAGGAGAAAAGAATGACCGATTTACAAATAAACAACTTTTTACAATTCACCTGTACATAAATGCTCATTAGAGGCAACTGGAAGATAGCCATTGAGCTCCTAAAGAACTTTCAATGGAAAGTCATCATTAACTGTGAGATGCATTCAAAGACTTTGGCAAGCCTTGTTTTTTCTGATCATTATGTTCCCAGCTGAGTAATTGCAAACATTGGTGGCTTGCAGTTGACTTTCATCGGCCAAATCCAAGACTCATCAGCATTCTAGATGTTCCTTTTGGGAATTAGACAGCAAAGTTAACCCTAATGCACTTTATTTCTTTATTTCTTGCCATGTCTTACTGAAGACGTTCTAATAATAGCAAACAGCACAGCAGCAAATATTCAGAAATGTCATATTTCATAGATGAAAGATAAAAGAGTGGATTTATTTATATGCCTCGCAATATTTATATATTTCCACACTATTGCTATTTTTTGCTTTGGCGGTTCATCTTATGCAGCGAAAGAGGCAGGCAGTCATGGCCTTGGGCTTGTGGTTCTCTGGCGCTCAGACACCTGACGAGCTCGCGGACTTCACCTGCGCCTCGCGGGAACTCCTGACCCCACACGGCTTTTCCACACATCTGACATGATACATACAGCAAGCAACTGCACCCGATGGGGCCAACAGCACACATCAATACCAACATCACACTCCTGCCAGGGGACATGGCCTCGCAACTTAATGCATGTAGTTTTCATCATGAAACTATCATGAAAGTGGGTGTGGGGGTAAAGGGAGGGAATGATGGGGTTACACATCAAGGTCAAAATAGTTTCATCATTATCCTGCTCAAGCACAGCTAGCGAACCTAAAAACTAACTGCAAAGTTGAAACTGATGTAGGCAATCAGATATCTCACCAAACTCTCCACCAGGTCTGAACTGGAAATAATGATCCCGGTTGGTATCTATGAAGTGTTTAATTCACAGTATGTATCCCATCTAGGCCTTGCAAGTGAATGTCTGCACTAATAAGGTTTATGTAAATGTGAATGACAAAGACTTTATTAATTGCTGCACAATATATTTCTTTAATTATCACCCTTGTACATGAGCACTGTCATTTACAATGTGTCACAATGTTAATAGTTTTAGGATGAATTGACTGTATATATATTTATATACATATAATAGTCTCATTGTATTGGCTTTCATATAGAGTAAACTCTTAATCTGATTTATTTTCAGGTCTTGGAAAGACACACAATTTCATTGTATCCTGCTCTAGCACATCACATGTCCTGCCCGCTAACTAACTGCAGAATTGACTCAGATGTGTCTGATCAGGTATCTCAACAAACTGCCTAGAGGAATGAGACTGAAACGGGATTGACCTCTGCTCATCATGAAGACTTTATAGCCCTTCTTTTAGTGTCAGTGCAAGGGTTGAACATTTACTGAGCATGCCATCTGGAATATAAATATGAAATAGTATCTCTCCTCACTGGAAGAACAATGTCAAAACACAAATTGTAAAATGGAAAAAGTAAAAGTTCATTACAGGGTAAATATGACTTGTAAACATGTCAAGCAGAAAGGGCAAATAATGTCATATAAGCTAAAAGCAGCAATTACTGCCTGAGACCCATAAGAAGTACAGATGTGTGTGCTAGTTTGTATGCAGCGCGTCTGTGATTGTGTCAGCTTCATGCAGGGTTTATGTGGTGCTGTAGCAGAGCATGTTTAAAGCAATGAGACATTAGCTGCTGCACCTGTCAGCATGTCATCACCTGTACTGTTCCAAAATAGCTCCACTGTATTTTTAGCTTTGCTTAAAAGCAACCATGTGCACAAAGCACTTTAGACAATTTACAGAATTTCTTTTTAGTCAACTTAAATGAAACGAGACGGGAGCTCTTTATAATCTGCCTGAACGTGCAGTAGAAAAATGGAGGGAACAGAATGAGGATGAAAAAAAAGAGAAACACATTTGGAAGAATAAGGTGTGATGACAGTTTCTTGCTGGCTTTTCCCCCCACAGGGATATACAGAAGTAAAAAAAGACGTCATAGCATTAGGCATATTTATTTAGAAATATGTCAGCAATGAAACAGACTAGACAAGCATTGTAACATGTACCAGTGTTCCATTTTGAAACTCCCCAGTCTTGTTGCATTCATGACATAGGAATTTTTAGACCCAGTACTACACTACACTGACTTCCTCCAGGTATATTTAATGGTCTATAGTCGTAGAATCTAGTTTAACAGAATCCTTTACATATCATGCATTTTTCCCTGCATTCATGAAGATTGTGTAATTTTATTTAAAATTTATTTAAAAAGACAACTAATTTGTTGAAACACGGCCATTATCCAACCACTGTTCATCCCAAAATATTAAACAGGTTACTGTTCCTTTAATACTGAAATATGTAAATGACTCCTGAATGACCTCCTTAAAATGAAACATTATAACTTCAAGCTGAATGGACAGGGCTACATTTTGTAAAATGAATAGGCACAAAGCTATCCACTTTCATATCATCACAAAGACAAATAATTTTGGGCTGTTTATGCTTTTCCAATGTATAGACCCTAGAGGGTGGGGAAGGACTGATGTGGTATTAAATTGAAAAATGTACATAGTACATGAACAAGTAAGGACATTGTGTTTTGTTTAGTACACATTGTATAAGAACTACACAGCTCAAATAAACATGGTAAATCAAATCATACATATATAACATAAGTATTATTGAACTAAAATGAAAAGGCATGTACCTATGTGTGTGCTAATTTATATGCAGCGTTTCTGTGATTGAATTAGCTTTTTGTAATGTGGTCTTTTAAGCAAAACAGACTTGGAAATAGGGTTTTTAAAAATGTGCCTAAAGGAAATTGACCTGCATCTGTCAGCAGCCTGAGACACACAGGACCTGAAGAGCAGACAAAGTCAGTGGGTTGGAGGATATTTGGGAGGAGAAGGGAAAGGATAGAAAGAGATTAATACAAGAAAATAACTCAATTAAAAGAATGGAGGACTTCAGAGAAATCTGTCCTTCATACAGACTCTTCAGGAGAAGAAGGGCTTAAAATGAAAGTGGACAGCAAAAAATTGATTGCAAGACAGAGAGCTTTTTTAAGAAAATAAAAAATTCTGAAGTAAAAGCAAAGGCTATAGTACTGAGAGCAGTAAAGAATGGGTGCTGGGGAGGGGCTCAGATACACATTTTAGTGTGTGTGTGTGTGTGAGAGAGAGAGAGGGAGAGAGAGAGAGAGAGAGAGAGAGAGAGAGAGAGAGAGAGAGAGAGGAAGGTGGGGGAGTTATGAGGAGCGAGGAAGGGAGCAGGGAGGGAGATATGTGAGGGAGGATAAATCCGTACAGCATCATGATTAGGGCTCAGACGGCTTTGTGGTGCCATGGCATAGAGAGCAGCATGCATGAGTGCACCTTTACATCGCTGACAGGCCACTGAAGCACGTCCATTACAGAAGCTGGACACCTACAGAAAAAAGTCCACAACCTGCTGCTTCATTCATGGATTGCCATCACCAGTATTTGGGAAGTGCTTATGGAACTCAGCTACTGGAGCTTTGGGAAAAGTAGCAACACCAAGACATTACCGCAAGATACAAGACTCCTTTACAAAACTTTCTGGATTTTTTTGGACTGTATAAAATTGTGGGGCAATTTAAAAAAATAATAATATAAAACAGTGCCTGCATGGAATTTTTTTCACATCTTCTGAACAGAGAAAAAAGACTGGGACCAAGGATGTCGGGCGCTGGGACTTTGTATCCTCATCATCCTTTTTAATCAGTTTCTGCAATTTTTCAGGCCTCTTTATATCATTTTGTCATTATTTTTCCTCAAGACTGGACAAGTAGGTTGCTTGCAGTGAAGCAGAAAGTCACTATGGATTAGGAAGCTGATTGAGGATAAGGGCATAGTGCAAATACCGGGGCTATATGGCACACTCTTCACATCCTTAACCCATAGTCCCAGATTCTAAACTGGTGATGAGGCTCATGTAAGCCATAAAAATACAATCTGACACACATTTCACATTTCTCACACATACACACTTCTAGCAGGGAATTTCCATGACTGACTCTGCTCGCTTCTACACTTGCACTCACACCTTTTCCCAGTCAAAAATCGCAACTGCAATCCTCCAGATGCTTTACACAACCGTCACGAGGCAGTAAAACTGCCAACAGCACTGCTTCTTGTTTTGGGACACTTCTCTCACTTCATCTAGCCTTTTTCCTCATCTACCCATCATCACCAGATGCCATTTGACCCATCAGTGCCAAGGATATAGACTCAGTGCCGGTGGCATCGTCTCTGCTTTCCAACTACCACACTCACACAAGTGTCGAGAGGAAGAAGAGTGTTAAAGTGTGTGTGTGTGTGTGAGAGAGAGAGAGTCAGTGTGAGAGAGAGAGGCCAAAAGGAAAAGAGGGAGAACACGAAGGAGGGGATTCAGAGAAGGGGACAGTGGAAACGCGCAGGGAAAGGATGAAGTGCTCGAGGTCAGGCGCGGATGCATCTGTCCAGTGCAGGTAGGAAAACTCCTAGTATTTCTGTCTGGCTCATGAGATTAGAGCACTGTTTATTTGGCATTCATTGTTTGGACCCGGGTGATTTAATCCATTTTGTTTGTCTCTATTGTACCTGCTGTGTGCACAGAGAGGGATTAGGTTTTCAGGTTTGAACAGAGATGCCCGCAGGGCTAAAGCAAGTGTTGTTAACAGGTGTACTGCTGTCTGTTGTAGTTATATCACTAATGCAATTCCTAGAAAAAGGGGGTAAAGCAAATCAGAGCATAGAGCGTTTACTTAGCTCTGGAGTGAATTTGTTATATTTTTATATTGTAAAATGAAGACATGCTATTTGGAAGTGTCAGTACAAAAATGTCAATATCAGTGCACTGATTAATAGGCTGTATATATAGCAAAGTTGTTCAGCAACAGACGGCTGTCAATATTTAAGCAGGGAAAGTCTAGTGCATCTGGAGCGTGTCTACTTGACTAGGGATTAGTTACAGTCAGAGAAAGTCTTGTGTTAGGAAATACAATTAGGCCATGGGTGGGGCAGAGAGAGTTATAGCCAAAGCGGAGACATCAAAAGTAGTGTATCATGCACATTTGAAAAAATTATCATGTAAGTCAATTATTAGGGGAATTCTTTGATGAATGTAAGTATAACAGATCCCCAAACATCACACAGGGAATAAAGCTGGCCATACTACTTCCCGTTTATTGCAAGCACACAGTCTAACCCATCATATCAATCAAGGTCATGGGAGGAAAAATCAGTAAATGAATGATTTAACGTGTACCAAACCAAAGTCAAATAGAACATACTTTCATCCAACAATGTAGGACACATGTAAAATGTGTTTGTACACCTTGAAGCAAGTGCACATATACAGGTAAACTCTATGGCCATAAGTCTGTGGACACATCTCTTCTGAAATTAAAGCAGAAAATATGACTTTATTCCACTTTTGCTGAAGTAGCAGCTTCTGTTCTTCTTGGAAAGCTTTATAATAGTTGTGAGCACATTTCTGTAACAATTTGATGGAATCCTCCACAAGAAAATCAGTGTGCTTAGGTAATTTTGGATGATTTTTTTCTGAATCACAAGCACGACTCCAATACAGCAAAATATTATCATTACTTAATGTCCATTCACAAGTCTGTGGAGTGTATCTAATGTATCACAGTTAGTGTCCGCTTATGTCCACATTACCACACAGCTAATATACGATGATGACAACTCCAATAGTAATGCTGAAGCGGGCCTTGTTTATTTCAGTTAAATAGGAATGCAATTACATTCATGTCAAAGTGTGGCTTCTTAAAATGTTCTCCCCAAGCTGCCTGCATACATTGGTTTGCTGTAGTGAAGGTGACTTGCCCTTTAAGCTTATAACTAAAGTATAGGTCAGAACATAGCATATTACATTTTAAAGAAACTGTACACACAAGGAAAGAGAGGATTTACCCATAAGGCATGTTAAGTGAAAAAGGACTCATTATATGTCAATATGAACTTGACTCTAAGTGAGTGAACTCCCCTTGGATCATTGTTAAAAATGTATACACTCAGAGAAGAAACAGCTTTTGGGTGGAATATTAAAGGGGGACAAAATGTGATCTGTTTTGGAATGAGGCAATGGTTAGAAATTGAGGCATTGGTTTGTCCCTGTTTAATATTGATTTCTTTGTACAGAAATATGCAAAAATAAAATACCATCCATTATTTCTGTTTTAACAGTTGGTTGCACTTCTGCTTCTCACTATTCAAATAAGCACATACAGTGCTGCTGATCTCCGTTGTCCTGCACACACTAGCAGATACTTTTCTTGCTCTGTCTTTTGTATTTTTTTTTATTAGCAAGTTTATGTACACACACATTCTTATCAGATCCTTTTATCAGAGTTGTCTTCTCACAGATGGACAAAAATAGCTGTGGATGATTTCTGAACTGATGTAATAGTCGAGCTAAATATTCCTTAATTTTTATCAGATTTATCTGCATCTTTGTTGAGTCACATTTTCTCTGTAGTATTAATAACTTGAACACCTAATACGGGAATTCCTGTGTTTCCTCTTGTGTTTCCTCTTCCATTTCCTACATAAGGGGATCTTATAACTAATACTAAACATATACTGGGAAAAAAAACCTTGTAGTAGTGTAAGGATGAAGGCTGACTTCTGCACAGTGCTGTATATATTGTCACAGAGCTATAAGAAATGCCTGATAGAACATATATGGCTTGAGTGTGGGGGTGAATGAGTGTCCAGCTCAGTGGCCATAATGTCAGTGAGTACATAACTGCTCACTCTATGGCTAAAGCAACCAGTGACATCTGCACAGTGGTATTCTACAATGACCTTGTTGACCGTGGCTTAAAAGGGGTCTTATCTCGATCCCTCTCCCTTTCAATATGATTGCAGTCCAATAGCACCAAGACAGCTTATATCTCATGCCAAGCAGACCAATCAATCATACAAAACCAAATTCCATTCCACTAGGGACAGACTTAGCTTAGGCAAAATTCAGTCTGGTAAATACAGTATTTTGTTGTATTTACCAATGAGTCATACACTCTGGGGAAATTATTAAAGAACAGGACTAAAACTCCAACTGTAATTCACTTCCACGAAGCATTATCCCTGTTGGAAACAGATGCATCAAACAGAACTGTGATGCTAAATGCAAAGAGAGGCTAAATCTATCATTGCCCAACACTCTAGAAACACATGTGCTGACAGACCCAATGAGATGTTAATTTGGTGCTAATGTAACACGTCATTTCCCTCAGCTTCACTTGTCTCACTCCATCTGGCCAGCATGAGAGACAACTTTTTACTGCTCTGGTCAAGTTTTAAACTTCAAAATGTTACTGTCCATGGCACAGATTCCATCTAGAAAGTGCCTATGAAATCTTTTGCTCTTAAAGGAGTCTTGGTTCAGAGGTGACACAATCCGTAATGTGCAGACTTGTTACAGTCAACAGAAGAGCTATTAATTACTCAAAGCGGCAAAAAAAAAGTTTGTGAGGCTGTGAAGTGAAAGTTCTAATAATGTCAGTGTAAAAACGGAATGTAAAAGGCCATTTCCATACAGAAACATTCCATCTCCTTTTAGGAAAATGAGCTATATTTAATATTTCTAACATTTCAAAAGGATTTTGTAGTTAATTCAGTATATGATTGCACTTCAGAAAAGAACATATATGCATTATGAAATACATTTGATTGACAGTGGATATTGCTTAGGATCAAAATTATTATTTTGTTACTACATTATTACTATATTGTATATACACAATCTTTTAAAACGACATTATAAAGCTTATTTTGTATTTTCTCCAATAATTGCTATAGATGTTTACAATTGTCAAAATGTGACAGTTTATGAAGTCAACTCATATTTGCCTGATTATGGATGTCCCAGTTATTAGTACATGTCTTTATTCTGACAATGCATTCCCTGATACAAAATGAAACAAATAAATAGGTGCTTGGAGCAACTTCCTCCACTTTATTGAATCAGATGCAGTGGAGGCAGCTGGCACCCACAGCTGGTGTTGTACCATGACAATGTCATTACTAGTGATTATTTATATGAGGATTATAGTTTGTGATGGGCCATGTTGCTGAGTTACAATGTACATCCACAAAGGGACTAAATTTGACAGAGGCATGATGCTGGATCTCAGCTCCCTGGGTGTAGCTGTCTTCCCCCTGTTGCCTCTTTTTAGATGGCTTCTGTGATGACAATCTACTTACTAGTAGCCACAGTGATAGAGGAAAGCAATCATAGCAGGAAAAAAATAAAATGTGAAAATATATACATACTCAGTATACTCTATAGCACAATCATGGTGAGGTGATGAAAGGCTAAATGTACATACAGTAGGCCTTTAGTAATTGCAGGTTTAGTGGTGCATTCAGTGTAAAAACTCTGCCTCAGGCAGCAATAGTGCTGTTAAAGCTACATTTACTGCATGTCTTGTGAGCTTAAACACACGCTCTACAGCCTCTTAGTGTTCCACAATGGCTGAGCGATATGGCAGTCATGTTTCAGAGGCATTTTACTTTGCAATAACCATGGAAATGTAATTCTTCTTGTCATTTTTAAAAAGAAAGCATGAATGTTGTAATATTAAAGCAGTGCAACCTCAATTATTACTATTTTACACTTTTTGAAAACACCAGCTGTTCTTAATTTATTGGTTGAAAACTGTGCCAACAGAAATGGTCTTAAAAGATTTAGAATAAAATCAAATTTTTCATTAATTTGCATTACAGATTTGTCATACTCCTAAGCCCTCCTGTCTGAGAATTTTGTTTTAATGAAGCAACAATATTTAATAACCTCATATAACCCACATTGTTTTTGTGGGCCATTATTACATTTAGCATGTACATTTTGAGTGGCTTACAATTTTATTCACATTACAGAGGCAGGTGAATGCAGCGTTAGGAGTCAGGAAATGAATCTACGGTGTGGAAAGCAGCAGTGTTAACCACCCACTATGCAATATAATTACGACTGATTCTCTTGGTCACACATTCCATATATTTAAACTATGCCATAAACATAACCTGTTTCTAACTGATTGCTTATGTGATATAATGAAAACTTAATCATTTACATATATACCATCAGCCATATCCTTATGACCACCTCTGAGTTTCTGTACTCAGTCTTTCTCTTAGCTCCACAGAGCATACAGGAGTACTTTGTTGTTCTCCAGTTAGAGATTGTCCATCTGTTGCTCTGCATTGCCCCCTTTCACCCTGTTCTTAAATGGTCAGGACTCCCACCGGATCACCACAGAGCAGGTGTGATTTGATCATACTCTGTGCTGCAGTGACACTGACATATTTGCGGTGTGTTGGTGTGTATTGTCCAGTGGTGTAGTGTACCAAAGTAAATGTAATTTGTTACTCTTCTTCAGTAGTTTTTGTGCATCCTTCATACACTTTTCTGAGTAAACTATCTTACTGATTATTACACTATATTTGGCCAAATCTGAGGCTTATGTGTGCATAAAAATGTACCATGTCTTTACAAAAATCCCTGTTCCGCCCAGTTGTCTGTTGTCTGAGTCTCTAACCCTGCTAGTTAGGCACACATACACAGTTGAGAGCTGAAATGTACTATTCATATGACATGGTTTTCAGATCTGTAAATATAATCGCTTTGAATGTATTTAGTTCTGGTTATTCTGCTATGTCAAAAGTTAAAAAAGCAGGAAGCAAGCACATTGATCAAAGTACAGTGCGCACTCATTTGTGAACCTGTTTTTAAAGCTGTGTTTCAATTTAAAGCTGTTATTCAACTTAAACATTCTATTAAAGGATTGATGTAACAAGAGTGACACTAGAGTCATTTGCCTACAAAGTGTTAATAACACTAGAGCCATAATAAATGGCTTAAGTATATGATACTTAAGTACATTTAAAGGCAAATATTTGTGTTTTTTTACTTTCATTCAAGTACAAGGTTTGTGTACTTCATCCAGATCTGGTATTTTTATCATTGTAGATCAAGGTGAAAGGGGCAAAGTATGCAGAGCAACATGTGGAATACTATCTGCAAACTATAGAACCTCAGTGTGATCCTGTATGGTCAATGGAGATGAATGGACAGTGAGTGCAGAACAAGGAGATGGTCATAATTTTGTGTCTGAATATTGTATTTGCTTATTTAGATCAACTTATTACAACTCAGTGCACACCTTGGATTCTAAAGGAAATAGAATGTCAATGATTATATAAAATAAAATATAGCTTGATTTGGTAAAGAAATTCACCCAAGATTTATATAGTGGACCATTCAAAAATGCAATAGCAAATGAAGACAACAAGCTGTTTCACATAGAAGTGGGTTAGATTGAAGGGGCTCCATGTAGTGCAAGAAATAACTGATGAACCTGAAACTGATGATGGTTTCATGTTCTTTTTCTTATCTTACAAATATCTCGTTTCATCAGAAGAACAAATGCACTGTCCGTGTGCTGTCCATTGTCCAGAGCACTGATGATCAAACACACATGAAAGTGCTGAGCCGAAA
The DNA here is from genome assembly GCF_029633855.1 of Hoplias malabaricus. NCBI lineage: Eukaryota > Metazoa > Chordata > Actinopteri > Characiformes > Erythrinidae > Hoplias > Hoplias malabaricus. Next base: position 12,873,241 of record NC_089802.1, read on the forward strand.
AGGGATCAGAGGAGAATTAAATGATAGACATGAGAAGATCTCCACATGAACAGGACACCCAATGTGATGAAAATGATCAGTGAATATATTTGCCTCATCCACAGCTCAGCTAGTGTATATGCATGTGTGTTTGCGTGTGTGTGTGTGTGTGTGATTGGTTACCATCAAAGCAGGGCTGCAGGTGTCTCACTGACTCAGTGTGGAGTATTTTTTGTGGGCAAACACACACATGAAGAAACACACACATGGTTCACTGCACTTTGAGTGGCAAGCCACGCTCCAGCACGTCTACACTTCATCTCCCACTAGAGGGAGTTTCTCTGGTTCTCACTCTCTGAAATGCAGCCTATTACTGCAAATGGAATGCACTGTCATCTGGAAATGTGTTATTTTTCACTATTCATTAGTTTGATTAACAGTGGGGGTCTTGTGAGTTTGTGAAGTAGATAAAAATATAAAGAAAATCAACTCAGAATTTGTAAAGCCAGATGAGAGACTTAGTTACAGTGTATGATGGGGTCTGACCTCAAATGTTAAAACTCCAAAACACCAAAATGGCATCATTCTTAACTTTAAAAATAAGTTAATGTTAAAAAAAATCTAATGGTCCGTTCATCATGAATATTTGTAAATTTCATTCATTCATTCATTCATTCATTCATTCGTTATCTGTAAGCACTTATCCAATTCAGGGGGTGTCCAGAGCCTACCTGGAATCATTGGGCTCAAGGCGGGAATACACCCTGGAGGGGGCCTGGAGACAAACAGACAAATTAAAAATCACATTGTTTTAATTACACTTAAGTTCCGTTTACACAGACACTTCAAAAGGTTATGTGGAGAACCTTTTGTATAGTGCTTTAAAGATTCAATTGTTAAAATTCATGCTCCTCATGTAGTGTCAAGGAGAACAAGAAAAATGCCTTAGAATCAATATATACATCCCATAAAACTGTGGTATGAAATTCAGCTGAAATTACAGAGACCTTTTGATCCATGTATGAATTAGAGATTGGGTTCTGACTTTGGATGTGCCTGAGGTCCTTCTTGGCATGCTGCTCTTTTGAGTAGAGCATACATCATTCTGCCTGCTCCACCATCTGCTTTATTTAAAACTTCTCTTGAAATCACACTAAATTATAATGCATTCATACAGGCAAGTTACCAATTATATTTTGTTCTTGCCTTCATAACTTCCATTACTGAGTAAACTAATTACAAGACTGTTAAAACACATAGATATATGCATCACACAGAATAATTTAAATTCATGTTGTAGCTGCTCTAATAGTTTAATAGGTTGTGTGGTTGCACTTGTAAAACACTGGCATGGATGGATGGGAGTAACCTTTAAGATTCTAAATCAGGCGCATCTCATTAGGTTGCGATGCTGTTTGCCCTCACACTCAAACACAAGGCCCTGCTGAGAGGCACACTGCTCAAAACTGAAAGAGGTCCAGTCCAACAAGACTCTGCTCAAACCTGACCGTTTTCCAGCTGCTAAAATGACTAATAGCTCCTTGATACTTTCTGCTAATTGAATTCCAAGGCACTGAAACACAGCCTCAAAACTATCTGGCCATCACTGTATATTTTTGTAAACTGTACATTGGACATAAGAGTTGAGATTCTAGCACCATTCAAACATGAAAACCCTTTTTGCTCCATGCTTTCTTTAGATTTCTCCAGAGCTCAACACACTCACATAGTTCAGAAGCAGAGTGTCTATAAACCAAAGGTCATACAGTACAGTACAAAACTCAGAGGTCACCATTTGTTTCATATAATTTCAGTCAAAAGGCATTAAGAACATTTTATTTCTATTTCGCTTTAAAAAAAAAGAAAAAAAGACATACAGCCCTATGCTTATCCAACATTCTTAGTTAAGTGTATAAAGAGGTAATGAATGAATAAATGAATGTCATATTAAAGAGCCTTCCATAGAAAGAATATGTCAATTTATTTGATTTCAAATGAAAAGTAAACAAACAAACAAACAAAACCCATAAATAGCAAGGGGGTGCCCAGAGTTTTGCATGATACTATAACCATGCATATGAACTCATCAGCAAAATAAACCAAGAAAGGAAATGCAGCACCTAGAATCATGTTGTAGACTTCAACTTACAACTGCCTATCTTTGAACTATTTGCTTCTACAAGTGATCCATTGGAAAATGGAAGCAACTGCACTTAGCTTTAAAGCTTTTTTTCACTGATGACTGGTCACATATGGTTATAAGATAATGTATAGAATGTGTGTTGAAAGTCTCACATCTAATTTAACAATAATCTGAAAATGACAAGGGACAAACCCTGAAACCCTCCATACATCAGCAACAACAACAACACAGCTGTCAGTGTGTCTGAATGAGTCCAGATGTTTGACACCATACTTTTCGGGAGCAGGACTAAAAATAATTCCCCAGACAAAGAAGGGAATGTGACACATTTACATTTAGTTCCAAATGATAAAACAAAACATCACCCAGATCACAAGATTATCACTGAATGTCGTCACATTTTTCATTTTCACCTTGTTGAGCTCAGCAATTGTCCACCCACGTAAAGCCTTCAGCTGCACTGTCCTGTCCACTGAGTCCTTTCATGATCTGAAGGTAAACTGACCCCTTCCATCTAGGACACCACCTGCTTCATAAACATCCCCACAGAAAACATTTTAAATCCATCCAAATCAAAACCAACATGCAGCTTTGTCCTAGTCCTGCACCTGTGGTAAAGAACCAGTACGGATCAACAAGCCTATATAATTGCATGTTAGATGGCACAACAATGTTCATTTTTATTTATATTTTAGTCCATCATCTCACTGTAAGGAGATCAACAAATTCTATAGGTCTGAAAGGATGTGTAGCTGTCAGGAAGCTGTCAAGAAGCTGTGTATTGCACTTTGCTATGTTTGTTCCTTCTAGATATTAACACTGGCCCTTGTTCTGTCTGTGTCTGAGCTCAAGAGGAGTTTGGACTCTAACCTATTCATACTAGCTAGGATACATATTCTATCTGAACACTAAGCACATTCGTAAGTTGCTCTGGATAAGAGCATCTACTAAATACTCTAAATGTTAATCAGAAGAGAAAACAGATACAAAATAGACAGATCAATAAAAAAAAATGCTGATGATCTCAAAAATATAATTATTTACCTATATGATAAGCACAATAAATATGATGGGTGGGGGGGTGGTCTCTGACATTTGCACACAAATTTATTTATTAATGTTCTGACACAAGAACTATCAAATATTCCAAGACAAACAGTAAAAAGTTATCTTGATGGTGATTATTACACATACCTCTGTTATTATAAGACATGGTGGATTTTGGCAAATAAGTGAAGCATGAAGCTGAGAACAGAAAGAGCGAAAACCAGGTCATGGTTTGTAGATCCTGTTTTCCTATTTAGGGGCATGTACCACTGACTGACACCATCTGTGGGTTAGTGGAGTCAAAGAGTGGTCAGTAGGTAGTGTTGAGAGAGCGCAGATAGCTGTGAAATCCTCACTGTGCTCTCAGCGGGTTTCTTCCTCGGACTGCTAATGGCCTGTTGTGTCTCACACACACACACTCTGAGACCAAACACATGCAATCAGGGATTACGAGTCACAGAACTAGAGTTTCATAACAAGTAGCTTTTTTTTCGGTACATGGCAGCACAGAGCAAAAGTAATGAGATATTTACTGTGGAACTCACTGTCTTTTTTTTCTTCCAAAGGTGGGTTTAATGTTGTATTGGGCAAAATATTAATGATTTTATACTAAGTGTTTTCTTATCTTGATAAATTATTAATTTTTTCTTTTTTTGTGAGAAATGCAAAGATTAAAAATGTAGATTTATCACATTTAAGCTTTAATTTTTCTACACCATTTCCTACATTTCTGTTTCTTTGCATACTTGAAACCGGTCTAATGTGTTTCTGAAGCCCCAGTGTCAGTAAATGGCAATAAAAACAGAGTGTCTCAGTGTGGTAGGCTAGGATCACACTTTCTTTCTCTCTCTCTCTCTCTCTCTCTCTCTCTCTCTCTCTCTCTCTCTCTCTCTCTTTCATGGCAGTGAAAAGACATCTGAAGTTTTTTAGACAAAAGAGAACGCCAAACTTTGAAAAACGTTGAAGTGCAGTTCTCTCTGGTTTGTTTACATTCAGAAGCTCAGCGTATTTTGTCTGAAAAAGAAAAAGACTGTTGACTCCCAAATATAGATTGGTTTCCTATGTAAATAATCTAAAACAGTAAAGATAAGTCAATATTACCCAACTATGAAGCAGGAAAGCAATATCTTCATCTCTTTTCATTATTTTCAATATTTGGGTGTCTTTGCCATTCCTTCACATTGAACAAAGATAGAGAAAGCCTCAGTGTGTGACTGAGACACTTCATTTTTTAATTCTGACAGAGTTTTGCAAACATGTTAGAATGGTTTCCAGCATGCAAACAGACTGGAGAGTTAGCATATTGTGAGGAAACATCTGTACCTCAATTGTATGTATTACAATTGTGAACGTTGCCTTTAATTGCTGATAGACACTACAATGTTTCCACTGCATCCTGTAGTTCTTTTGAGCTGCTGATTTTGTAATGTTAGTCAAGTAGTGTTTTTGAAAAATGTTTTAAATCACACTATGAATGTTTGGCCAGTTTGGGGAAATGCTGGTGGAAATAATTGCATGAATCATGCAAAAGATAACATGTGTTGGTCTGTGTTCCATTTCTCCAAGTATATTTTTGTCATGTTTATAAGTGCATCTGCACTGAAGGATGATGGAATTTGATGATGGAACTCTCTTCTATATTATGGAATAAGCTTTGTTTCCAAACAATCCCTTTTGGCTTGGTTGTCCACAGCTGTGTGCCCCACAATCTATTTTGATCAAAATCGCTTCATATTCAGTGATATGTCTCTTCTTCCATTCACTAACTTAAGCGGATCAGCACTGTGAGCCAGGCCCACTAATGTTACTCAGGAAACCAGCCCATAGAGTCACTTCTTTTTGAGCCTGTGTGTGTAACATTAATATGTAAAGATGTCTAATGTGGTCCAAAAACTCCCACTGAAGTCATGTCAGAAATATCATATTTACAATTTGAGTGCACATAAACATCAAATAAAAACCACACCAATGTTCTAGTTGTAAACTTAGCTGTAGTTTTACATGTTAACTATACTGTTAAAGCTTACATTTTGTGCATAACTTTCACTGTTGAAGAGGAATAGCAAAGAAACAGAACTCATCAAACACACAACAAAGTTATTCAGAATCAGTCTTTGAAATCATAAGTAGGAGTTTCTGAGGAGAACTGAATTTAGCATAAATCCAACCCAAGCACTCTGGCATTTAAATACTTTTTTTCTGGCTTTACAGGGTGACACTCAGCAACAGAAAACAGTACACTTCAACTGCTATTTTTCCTTTTGACAGTGTAATGAAACTTCTTTTAGTTATTTTACCCAAGTATAGAATTGAACTATTCAATTTTTGGCTTAAAGAATTCAAATCTCTCTCTCTCTCTCTCTCTCTCTCTCTAGACTGTAGGTGGCTGAGATGGCCATGCCCCGGGGACGTTTGAGCTCCTCTCTCCAGCTCCTCCTGTTCCTCCTCCTGTTGCTCAGTGCCACACCGCAATGCCATGGCCGCCCTTTCTTTGGCCCGCCAACAGTCAATGTGGCAGTGGTATTCAGTGGCTCAAGTCAGCAGGGTGAAATAAAGGGTCGCCTGAGCAGGGAGAACTTCTTGGACCTGCCACTGGATGTCAATCCCATTACTGTGTTGGTGAATGACACCAACCCCAGTGCACTGCTAACTCGTCTCTGTCAGACTATGGCTGCTGAGAGCCTACATGGAGTCGTCTTCGAGGATGACGTTGACTCTGAGGCTGTGGCTCAGATCCTTGACTTCATATCCTCACAAACGTCCATTCCTATAGTGGGCATCAATGGGGGTTCTGCCCTGGTCATTCCTCACAAGGTAACTAAGCCTTGATCTTTTATGCTTTCTTAAATATTAATCTTGTATATGAAATGTTTAAATATACACAGAGCCTTTACATTTTTTGGTGGTCTTTTAGACTTTAAAAACTTCCCTCACACACTAAAATAAACAGGAAATCCTACTGGCCTCCTTTAGCAGCTCTTTGGGAAGATGCAATTAATAAGATTAACAAATAATAATTACTTATACCCATAATAAAAAATAAAAAAAATAAAAAAGTGTAATAAGCCTATAACAGTCAGATTCAGATGCAAAAACTTTATTGTCTATCATTTCACTGCGACACAATGCATCATACCACTTGCATAGAAACTGTAATTACACACAAACAATCAATCAATAAAAACTATTAATAAGATATACCCCTCCTGCCATCATATTTCACTCACGATTAAGACTATTAGCCACTGGTACAAAAGACCTTTTTAAAACATCTGTTTTAGCCAGTGGAACTTTATAGTCCTAGTTTGATGGGAGTAACTGAAAGAGGTCATAGAGTGGGCATGTAGCATATGTATTATAACATTAGCTTTCCTCTTGTACAGCTCTAATAATGGAGTTTGACTTACACCTATTTTACTCACCTTATTTATAACACATCCTAAACTAACCCTAACAAGGATGGCCTCCTTGTTAGGGTTAGTTTAGAATCTCCACTTAGCTTACATTTAAACTACAGTTTCAGAGTGTGCCCATCTATTGTTTTTGAAAAAATTGTTAGTCTAATTTCACCCTGTTGTTCAATGATTAGGTTCAACAAAGCCAAGTATTTTTGGGTGGTGGATTATTCTGTTTACTGCAGTGACACTGACTGATGACTTATACTTTTGCAGGACTGAAGAAACTTTTAAACATTCTGTCCACTAACTTGCCACTCTTGTTGGTCACACATCTTGTTGGTCCACCTTTTAGAAGTAAAGTCAGGGATAATAGCTCAAATGTTACCTAAATAGCTAAATGTTTGTGGCAATCATCCTCTAGTCTTTCATGAGTGGTCACTGGACATTCACTATTGGGTGGATATATTTTAATTTGGTAAAATGTTTTAAATCCAGCAGTAATAACAGTGTTTAAAAACTCCAGCAGCACTGCTGTGTCTGATCCACTCATATCAGCACAATACACATTTACACGCTACAACTAGGTCAATGTCACTGCACTGCTAATAAGATCCAACACCCAACCTGAAGGGGTTCTGATCATTGAAGAACACGTTAACAGTGAGCTAACAAAGTGTGTACAGATAGACAGGCACTTCACACTAATTTCAAAACTGCATGCTGCACTATTGTAATTATGGCTGACAAAATGGACAATGAATACAAGGTGGTCATATTAATGTTATTGTGGATCAGTGTATATAAAGGAAAATACACATAAGCCAGTTTTTGCTAGTTTACTACACTAGTTGGATTGTTAAGCATTTAATGCTTTGCTACACTGACCTATGTATTGACATTGGATTCCCTTTACTTGCTACCACTCATTAATTCCCTAAACATTGAGAAACCAGTCCCTCAATACATTATTCAGTGTCATAGCAGGTAGGTTATTATAGGTAAAATGATTAAATGTAATTGGTATTCATTTGTGATTGCAACATTTGCCTCAAAGCTAATATATTCCATGATTATGCAATAATAATCTTTTTACATTTTCTGAACATGCCTTGTATTCCATAATAATTTCCTCAAACAGTATAATTGTCTGATAAAACATCATTTTGTCAGTATATTTAAAAATTATTTTATTTCCAGATGAGAATTCACTGCCACTCAAAAACATGAAATTTGTATCACTAACTCAGTTGTTCAAAATGTAAAATTATGTCTTGTAGGAATTGTAAGTTTATGTAAACATGACTTCAGAACTGAGTAAAAAATGTAGTGAACAATGATCTACAAGTCTGAATTGTAGACTAACCCAGACAGAGTCTGCATTGTGCACATAACTTAATGAAATTAAGCGAGTAACTCAGCTGCAATGAAAGTTATGTTTATAATTGTACAGCATGAAGACATGCCATACACAGGCTGTTAAATATGGTGTGTCTAATGCAGCTGTCCAGATGTTGTGATTTTCACCATGTGTGCGGAATTAGAAATGATTAGCCTTCTTGGGATAAACTAGTCCCCAGGCAACAGACAGTAATACCACAAGGCTGGAAACAGGCTGGAAATGTTATAGGCTAAAATGCATGTTATGTAAATGAATGCTAAAAGCAGAAGCAATGTCAAAGTCTAAATAAAAACCCAGAGTCATTGGATCACCAGATCACTGACTTGAACAGGATTGGCTGAATTGACCTGGATGCATAAACCTGTCTTAGATTTTCTTATATAAACACTGCCACTGATTAACACCAATGACTCAGAAACACCCAATTTCTTTACAACATACCTCACCAGTTCACCCCTATAAACACTGCACAGACAGCGTTAATTTGCATTTTTAAACAGATCCTTTACCAACTGACACATGACACATTCATTATTTGTACTGTTAGAATGTTAAATTAGTAGTCTGGCCTAAACATATATGGAATTATTAGACCATGGATCTGGTGGCTTGCCTTAATTGTACCAATGTGTTTGTACAGAATTGAGTAAACAAGCCAGTCACACTGACACTTTTTATTCATTAGAAGTAAATTTTATGAAGGGTCCAATATTATACAGAGGATCCTTGTTATGTCAGCATATCTACCAGTAAGCAATAAGTTCATTAAAAAAATCTGAAAGCCCTCATTTCCTTAAAAAAGAAAAACTGGATGGAAATGCCCAGAGTGCTACACACTTTGATTCCACACAAAATAATCCAATAAAAAATATATAAGTATTATTAAATAATATTTGTAAAAGTTTTTTTTGTTATTTTGTTATTTTCATTCAAAGCCATAGAAAAAAATGTTATTCTAGTACCTATGTATTTTAACATTCTCCCTGTTCCTATCAATATTTGTATATTTCTGTCAGGCAGCTGCAACATTGTATTTGCCACTTTCCTGGTATAAGTATCAATTTGGGGAAAGGCTATAAAAGCAAACAGCAGAAAAAATGTTAATATGTTCCACAAAACATAAGAATTGTTAATACACATAATCAAACATTTAGAAGCTGATGAGACTCAGCTCACAAAAAACTTCAGATTCATTAGAATGCAATTCCACACACTGCGAATTGAAACATTGAGTCCAGACCTAATCAATGTTATCTGCATTTTCCCACTGCCATTTTCCCAACGTGTCTGAGAAATAGTCAAAGTCCAAATATAACTATTGAGATTTGTGAGGTCTTTGAATCAATAGGTATTATGATGAATATCATAAACACCCAAGAGGTCTGTGTCCCACTTTCGGCTTTTGATTGATTGAAGGTGAAGAAATGCACTGAAACAAAAAATATCTGAAATTTAAAAGTGGAAACAACAAAATATTTTAGCATTCAGTGGATGCTTGTGCCACATGAAAAAACATGATGTATGCCCCATACATATGTAATGATAGTGAATGACTAAGGGTGAAGCTACTGAATGACTAAGGGTGATGGGTGGATCCCACTCTCAAAGTGTGAATTTAAAGTGTAAATTTGGTTTCTGGCATGATATGAAATGAACAAAATCACAGTGTGATTTATATATTTATAAAATATATAAATAAATACATGTAAGAAACTGTTTATTAATTATGCCATTATACTTCACAGACTACTTCTACAAATAATTAGAAGGAAGCTATGAGAGAAACACTAGATGTGTCCAGAATTATGATCAGATCTTTTAACTATTCTATAATTACAGAGAAAGCTGTAACACATTGAGAATAAAATTGTGACTGATGGACAAAAATATATTACTGTATACTATGTGCGCAAAACTTAACACTGGATGAAATTATGGTATTCAATGCACAAGAGAGTCTTATTTTATAATTAATTTTGAAAAAAGAATGAATAAAAACCTTTAACAGTTTGTCTACTATGTATACAATTTTAAATGCATTTTCTATTTATACAATTTATGAACTAATTTTGAAGTTCATTATGCAAAATACATGTGTATGCATGTGTTAGACCTTATTGATAAAAGAATCAGGAACTGGGGGAAATGTGGACATGTTATGCAAATGGAGTGAAGAAAGATGTATATCTCTAAATGAGAAATACAATGGCAATAGATTCAGTGGGACAGATGAATATCTTCAGTAGTGGATCAAGGAGAGACCCGTTTCCTGCCCAGCCATCATTTTTCAAACCCACTTCAAGCTGCCTCTGTACATGTGAAGGATAGGAGATAAGACTGAATGAAGCAGAACGCTTCAGAATATGCTTACATCTTCATTATTGGGATATTTGTCGAAGGATATGCTGACAAATAATGATTAAGGTTCTTAATAGTGTTTTAAAATATGAAAAGTTACAGGCTAGTTTCTGCTGTCTTTCAATGAATATTGAGTTCTCTAAAAAAATTTGGCTTTTATTCTGTATGTCTATGTTCTTGTAAAATAGTTGAGCCTAGGATTTTTCACTGCAGGAAAGAGCTGGTGCAATGTTCGCTTTGCAATAATTTGCTGTTCTCTGGCAATAACTCTAAATATGTTTGCCTCAGGAAAATGTCCATTTAATGTAAACAGGCTAGAATTTGTTTTCCTTTGGTCACAGTAACTAGGATAAAGCGTAGAATATTGTGGTTGTCCAAACACAAACAAACAAACAAACCAAAAAAAAACATAATAAATATATAATTAACTTATACAAAGACATTATATTCCAAATCATTCACCAGAACATCGTTTTTCTAATATAGATTGTGTGTTTAAAATATGTAGAAAAATGAACGTGGGAAAATAATGGAGAGCATATATAAGGCGTGCATAGTGACATTTCTCTCATAAATATTTTATTTATTAAATCTAAAATACTGAGTGGGAAATTCTTTAGTTAACTAAAGTGATTGGTTGTTTAAAAGTGACTCCTTTACCAAATTAAAAGCTGCACACTTTGGACTCTTGTCATACAATGTGTATAAGTGCAGATTGCATAGAGCTGTAGTAAACCTCACTACCAGATTGAGGATTAGAAAATGAAGGCCTGTAATCTCCTATGAGAAATGCATAGCATGTAGATTACAACTAATATTCAATTCATTTATTAAAGCCAGCCAGTGTAAAGGGTCAAAAACTGCCCCTAACAGCAGCACAGTCTGTTCCTTTATGTCAAAATCTGCTCTTTATTCAGCACTGAAGCAAAACAGTAGTCACTAATGTACCCTACACATGGCAGCCCCATACTAATATATAAGCTGTTTTAGATTACGATCCTTCTGAAAAGCCTCCCACTGGCCTCAAAAGGAATGCTCCGGGATTCAAAAACATCTGGTATGGGATTTTTTTCCCAAAGCCTGAGAACAAGGGGCATTGTTAGCATCTAGGTTAGACTATTCCTGTAAAAGAAATCACAAATATAATGCACATTTTACAGGAAGACAGTATTATCAATCTGGAATTAAGTTTAAAATAGTGCTTCTTACGCTCACATAGTTAGTGAGAATGCTAAAGATGTAATCGAGGTCCTGGTACTGATGTGGGTTCATTGCTTTCATTTCAACTAATTGGCACCCTCTGAGAACCTGGATGATCTTTTCCTTTATTTCTACAAGGAGGAAAAGTTGCACAAAAAGAAAAACAGTCAGTCCCAGAGCTCCTGACACTCTGAGCCCTTCTGTCTCTCATGCCTTGCCTACTTTAAGTAAGCGTGGAAGTTATCTGAAGGACACAGGATCAGCCTATCAGGGCGCAAGCAGGCTTCTGTCAGAGAGGGGTCTTGGGAAAGTGTCTCAAAGCCCCTGACACTCTTCACCTCTCCACCCATTTTCCTCATGTTGGAACTTAATTAGGCACCTCAATCTACCTTCTGTATTCTTAGCCACCCTGTATGCCACTGTGCAGGCAAGTGCTGCTGTTGGCAGGATAGGACAGGAGGACATCATCTTATGAATCATAATTTAACATTCACTCACTCTTAAAAATAAAAGTTTGTATATGAACATTGTCTTAGACATATATTACATTAGAAAAAATATATAATTTGATTATAGCCCTGATGTTAATAGAAGGTTTTCACATGATGTTCTTTAAAGAACTATATACCCAAAATTTCTTTAGAGCATCACTGGTGTTTCTTTTATAGAACAGATCTAAAGGATCCATTTAAAAATGCACTGTCATTTTTAAACTGAAAAATATAGGGTACTTAGTGACTTAAGCTGTGTTGCAGTCAAAGGTTGTTTTGCTTTGTTATCCCAAATGGTTGCTAGTGAGTGATTAACTGGTTGTTAGTGTATTTCTTATGAATAGTAGGGTGTTTTTAGGTGGCTGCTATGTTATCCAATCAGAACAATCATTTTGAAATTGGTTCAATGTCCGTATTTTTGTGAGATGTGCAGTGAATACAAATCCAGAGGGAAGGTAATAACAACAAGAAAAAGAACACTATGAATTAACCACTTCAACCCCAAGGTCCCGTATTTGAAACCCATAGTACTTAATAATTCTCATAAACAAATATCTACCCATTTCCTTGTACTTAATGAATAGTTCATATATTATACTGAATAATGTGCCATATGAATCATACCTGATCATAAGGGCTCAAAAGATTTGATTAATATATATTTACACAATGTGTGTAGACATGCCTGAGTACATTCATTAGAGTATATGTTATTTTTCCACAGCAGCACTGTGAAATAGGTTTTGAGGGTAAACTGTAAATCAATTCAAAATAATCAGGGAACAGAAAAATGGTCAAAAGCTCAGCAATAAATCATGACAGCTGTTAGTGGCAATAGAAGATATAGGATCAAAACACCATGGCACAGCAGGTAGTGTCGCAGTCACACAGCTCCAGGGGCCTGGAGGTTGTGGGTTCGATTCCAGCTCCGGGTGACTGTCTGTGAGGAGTTGGTGTGTTCTCCCCGTGTCCGCGTGGGTTTCCTCCGGGTGCTCCGGTTTCCTCCCACAGTCCAAAAACACACGTTGCAGGTGGATTGGCGACTCGAAAGTGTCCGTAGGTGTGAGTGTGTGAGTGAATGTGTGTGTGTCTGTGTTGCCCTGTGAAGGACTGGCGTCCCCTCCAGGGTGTATTCCCGCCTTGCGCCCGATGATTCCAGGTAGGCTCTGGACCCCCCGCGACCCTAAATTGGATAAGCGGTTACAGATAATGGATGGATGAATGACACTCTCTCCTGAATAGTGTTTAGACATCTATTTATAGAAATATCTGGATATCTATCTAGTTCAGATTTTGGCATAAATGCTGTGTAAGTTAATCAGTAGCAATCTGCCTTCTATATACATACATCCTTAGTAGCAAAAAAGGTTCTGTGAAAATTTACAATAGTGAATTTAAAACCTATATATTCTCCATGAACCCTTGAGTTAAATAAAGGACCAGTTAAACATTCATATGGTTCTTGAAGTTGATATTCTTTTATCTTGACACATTTTAAGAGCTCTATAGTACTAAGATTATTACAGATCCTGAAAGAAAACAGAAATTGCATTTTCATGGGTAGACTATAATGTGTAATGTAGACCTATGGTCTCTCATCTAACAGCTTCTAATACATTTTTTTTTACTTTCCCATCAGGCTGATGGTTCAACCTTCCTCCAGATGGGTGCTTCCATCGAGCAACAGATCAATGTTATGTTCAAAGTGTTGGAGGAATATAACTGGAGCAGCTTTGTGGTGATTACCAGCTTGTATCCTGGCTATGAGAACTTTGTAGACTTCATCCGTTCTTTCACGGACTCCAGCTACTTTCTGTGGGAGCTACAGGAGGTGCTGAGCTTTGAGATGTCAGTGGGGGCCAATGACATCCGCTCACGCCGACTGCTGCAGCAGGTGGATGCTCAGGTGTATCTGGTGTACTGCTCTCATGAGGAGGCTCAGTATCTATTCAGGATGGCCTCTGATGTTGGGCTTTTGGGGCCTGGCTATGTTTGGGTCATCCCTAGTCTGGGCGTTGGAAACCCAGAGGCCAAACCTCCTGACAGTTTTCCTATTGGAGTGATCAGCATCATCTCTGACCGCTGGAGGAAAACACTGCGTCAGAGGGTGCGGGAAGGTGTTGCTGTGGTGGTGAAAGGTGTGTACAGTTTCCATAAACACAGAGGATTTGTCCCTGAGGGACACAACAACTGCAACAGTTCATCAAAATCACATGCCAATAATGCACTTTTTAGGTAAGATTTCCACTTCTCCTGTGCTTTTTATAATGAAATAATTAATAGTATTATTTATGTACTTACAGAAGTGACTAATCCAAGTTGTAATAAATATTGCATTCTTACACAATATCTGTCCCAAAGTTGGAGATGTTTTGTTCAGTGTTGGCCAAAATTCTGTTGACTCTAATAATCTTCTCAAATCAATCCCAAAAACAGTGGGGCTTTATTTAAACATTCATTCATTCATTCATTCATTCATTCATTTGTTATCTGCAACCGCTTATCCAGTTCAGGGTCGCGGTGGGTCCAGAGCCTACCTGGAATCATTGGGTGCAAGGCAGGAATACACCATGGAGGGTGCGCCAGTAGTTCACAGGGCGACACACACTCTCACAGGGCGACACTTTTGAGTCACTAATCCACATAGAAACATTTGTTTTTGGACCGTGGGAGGAAATTGGAGCACCTGAGGGAAACCCACACGAATACAGGGAAAACACAACAAACTCCTCTCAGACAGCCACCTGGACTGGGACTTTAACACACAACCTCCAGGTCCCTGGAGCTGTCTGACTACAACACTGCCTGCTGTGTCACCATGCCGCCCCTTTATTTAAACATACAAAATACATATATTTTACAATTATAAGCATCCTCTAAATATGAGTATTAAGGACATAAACATGAGTGCATGCCACTGAATTGTCCAATTTTATTTTTAGCATCCTTCTTTAAAGCTTGTTCAACAACAGTATTCATGAAATGTCGCATTTGTAGGCTAACCCTGAACAACCATGAACAGAGATCATTTCCATGTACAGCACTGATTTATTTGTCTGCTTGTTCCTCTGATTTTAAATGCTCAGTTCTGAAAGGTAAAGCATTGCCTGTACACAGATCTGCAATTTAGACATACTATAGCTTACTGGAGCTCTCCATCCGGAGCACTCCAATTCCTATGAATGCTATATGACACCCATATAAATATAATATGTTTTTTTACTGCTCAACAGAGCAGGTGCAGTAAATAAATATGAAATTATATATATTATATATGATGCAAGTGTGTCCAGAAAGGATTTTTCTTTTCATAGTCCACAAGGCAAAGCACTGAGACTTGCAAAGCTCCTGTTCTTTTTTTTTTGGTCAGTCTTTCCCCTTATAATGAGATTCAAATATTCTCCAGATTTCCTGGTTAGATCGGCTTTTCACCTGGGAGCAGCCGGCCTCATTAAAGACTGTTCCAGTTGCTTCCCCAGACTTTGTGATCAAGCTTTTCAGAGACACACGAGTGACTGGCTTTCCATCTGTAATGTTGCCAGATTTCTCAGCTATATGGGCTACAGGGTTTTTTTATTGATTCATTTTGAAAGAAGTGATTTACAGAGACATTCTGACTGTTTAAGAGCTTAATGAACAAATCTTCATTATCTGAGGTACGCAGTTCATGACAAAATTCTCCCAGTGCTGATATTGCCACCTCCACTGTACAGCACAGTGCCTTTTAGTCCAAGCCTCAGGTAAAGGAAGATGGTTATGACTACAATATATTCTAAATGTACCTTGGTAATATGTTGACTCCTAATGTGTGCTATAAAACAAAGGCCATTGTATAACACTTTATGGATCCAGCTGTTGGAACAGGAGCTTTTCATCTCCAGGTTGGAGGATAAGCAATAAATCAAGTGCATAAATTCTTCTGAGGACTTTTGTTTGCCCGGAAAGGGCCATGCCTTTAACAGAAATTGTTCTGGTTATTTTATAGACATATGCTGAATGTGACATGGGATCACAGAGACCTGGCCTTCAATGAAGATGGCTATCTCATGAACCCCTCCATGGTGATCATTGCTTTGGATCGTGAAAGACACTGGGACAAGGTAAAAAAAGTAAATCTTAATATTTAACTTAATAACCATTTCTGGAACATGGTCTTGTGTGGAAATCATCATATTATAATAACTATGCTGTTTATTGTGAAATATTAATTGGCTATTATGAAGTATGCAAGGAAGGACTTTAATAACACAAATAACAAAACCAAACCAAACAAAGCACAATCTGAAAATAAACACAGGCAGGTCACAGAACCAAACTAGAACAAAACTGAACAGAACTAAGAAAGGAATGAACAAAACAGCCATGAACCGGTGTAGACATATGTAAAACACTGAGACTACTAATGAGACATCTACACACAAGACCAGTCAAAGGAGTACTGAGAACAAGGGGGTATAAATACACAGGATCACCAACAAGGAACCCCTGGGAGAGATAATGAGAGGGCAGGGCAACAAAGGAGACAAAGGTGGGAACACTGATGAAGCTAAGGCGGAGACAAGGGAGGAGTCAATGAAGCACAAAAATGGAGCAGGAACACATGAAGCGGGGCATGTGTGACAGTTTTCAATATGAAATTTAAAGACTTTAGGTATTTCACAACCCTAACCCTAAAGGACAAAGTTTGCCCTCAGTGTTTTATGCTTCATGATACTTTAACAGTCCGTGTCAGAATAATTAATGACATTGTACTGAATCACTGGTGAATGAAGAGTGACTCTGAAGTATTTATGAAGTATATAACGCGAATAATCAAGGGTCTTGTTACAAAAAATTATAATAGGACATTAGAGCCATAATAAATCATGATATGTTTACTACTGATATTTAAATACATTTGAAGTTCTTTTGTACAATTACTTGAGCAAAAATCTAAACGGAGGACTTTTACTTTTACTAGAGTATTATTTTATTCTTTTTTATCATTTTATATATATATTTTTTAATCAAATAACACCATTTAGCTCTAAATTACTAAATAAACTTTACCATACCACACTCTGTCATTGTATTTATTCAGCCCATGTGCTTTTCTTGAACCAGTATATTTTGGTTTTGTTTTGATCCACAAATCCTGCCTTCGGTTTCTCATGCTGCTCCTCGTGTTCTCTGCTCTAGCCACACCCCACATCTGCGAGATATTATTGGTCATGTGACAGATCTCACAGAACAATAAGAAAACTGCGTGTTTCTGTGTTCAAATTTTACTGAGGATACAATGTGGAATGTGCCAAAGAAAAAAAAAAGATACAATTGTTTTTCTCAGAGCATTTCAGGCAACTGAATACCATTCAGCAAGGACTGAGAGTCTGACTTATGATGAAATATAGTTTTCAGGATCATAAATTCCAGAACCTCTTGAATAAGTCTTATAACCTCTATATGCCCTTTGAGTTTTATATGCTCAAATGCAATTGCAGTCATAGAATTACTGAAACTCACAGTCCAGTCCCTGGTTTATGGGCTATTAATTTAATAGCTAGCATATCTTTTACCTGTCATCAAATACATATAAATGTTGCACACTGAATGCATTTCAGTGGAGATTATTTCAAGGGCAAAAAATACAACTGGCATAGAGACACATGAACTAATGGAGGAAATCACCAGTAAAGAAATTCTTATATTCTTAAACACAGATAATATGTCACTGTCAGCAACAGCAGATAATGCAGTTACAGTTCGTTCTCTAAAACAATCCCTCTGTCCTCAGTTAGTCAGGCCCTCAGGGCTGTGGCTTCCTCAGATACAGACATGTGGAGAGAGGTTGGCAATGTGCTAACACTGACTGTGGGACCAGATGTGAGTATAAATAGAAAAAAACTCTAAGTATGTGGTCAGTCTCATTCTCCTTGAGCTGGATGGGAGGATGAAGTAATGAGAATGAGCATGCTGTCATCCACAGACCACCAAGACACGCTGTAAATGCTCTGTAGATCATCAGTCTCAGATTATCAGTGAAAAACAGTCATAACTCTCACCTCTGGATGCTATCATCTCCCTGATCCCCTGTGTGACATAACAGCTTATCTTTATCAGTTTGCCCCCCACGGTAGCCTTCTTTAGTTTCCCATTGACACTCAGTGCCACCTCTCTGCTCATCTGAGTGGAATGAATCACCACTCCACTATTTTAAACAGAGGCATGACCATGTCTTAGAGTAGGTTCTTCTCTGTCGAGTCTATAGAGTCCAGAGGGTGTCTGAGCTCTACAGAGGGTGATCTGACAGACATAAGACCAAGTAGTGTCAAATTACTGGAGGTAGACACAAATAAATATAAAATAAATATACATATAGGTAGAAGTACACTCTTACTCCCTTAGTAAAGGAATTTGTCCAATACTGTGCCAGGTTTGTACACCACCCTTTGTTGATCTCATTTCTGGTCCAACGAAGTAGCAAATAAAATGGATCTAAAAGCTGTCTGACAGCAGAACTGAGCAACCAGTGGCAGCTGCCAGTCAGTCAGTGGAAACTGCCAATAATAATGAGTGGCAGCTGGTAGTTAGTGGTCAGCTGCCATAGGCTGCTACTGGAACCTAACACAACTTGAACTCACTAATATTCTTGTGGAAGTTGCCAAAAAAAAATTACGGGAGCTGCTTCCCAGACAATGTAAGTTGCCACTCAACCCATTTAAGCTGACACTGACCATGAGTGGTAACTGCTACTGGTGATTTACTGGGGGTGAGTGGTCAGCTGCCACTGACAGCCACTTCCTGCTGTCTTTTATAGAACCTAACTTCACTAATATTCTTGTGACAACTGACAAACATCCATTTAACTAACGGCCCTTCAGCAGAGTGACATCTGGTGGTCTGTGTCAGCTGACGCTTATAATTTCTATCTAATTTCCCTATGCCATTACTTTTATGGTTGAATTCAATCAAATCCTCACACCAGTGTTCCAATACTTAGTCTGCTTTACCTAGTCTGATTTCAGAAGCAACACAAGTAGCTGTTTAAAAAATGTCATACATAAATAACTATAGCAAGGCTCAGCTTTTTAAGCATTCGAACATAATTTTAATAGCATTCTGTTTTTTGTCATCTTCAAAGAATATAAAATTTTAGAAG
The DNA here is from genome assembly GCF_029633855.1 of Hoplias malabaricus. NCBI lineage: Eukaryota > Metazoa > Chordata > Actinopteri > Characiformes > Erythrinidae > Hoplias > Hoplias malabaricus. Next base: position 12,892,394 of record NC_089802.1, read on the forward strand.
AATACTTTTTAAAAATGATTGTCTACCCCTCATTTGGCTGAATTTTCACCCAGTTTTTAGTAATCTCCAGTTCGACCCCGTTAGCTGCAATACTGGAAGGGTGAGGACAAGCACTTCTTTCCTCCTAAGCATGTGATGTCAACCACCAACCATTTTTGTACAGTTGCTAATGAAACATTGGTGGGCAGCCTCACGCATGAGAGAAAAGCAGGTCAGGTCATCACATCAGCTGACAGACACCCATGTGTGTGTGTCAGTGTGCCATGGGATGAGAGGAGTATGTGGCAATAAAGCCAGATATGCTCTCTCTGATGCTAGAGCCAATGCATTTTTTAAGAGGCAAACAGGTTTTGATGAGTTAGGTTACTGAGTTACTTGTTACCTGAAGTAACATATATCACATTTCCTATGTTCAGTTAAACTGAAAACCTGAATATAAAATAAGGGCTCTGTTATTCTTAGATGTTTGAAGAGATGGCCAGTGAAAATGGACTGTGCTCTGTACTGCACTAACTCTTTTTCATGAAAGTACACACACACACACAAATAAATCTGTTTCTTATGACAGGCGCAGATTTGTCATTCAAAGCATTATCATAATATTCTGTTAGATAGATGACTTTCACTATGCCATTCGCTGCAGCAATACCTGTTTCAGTCTCCATCAAGAACTGCTCTCCCAAATGGCATGAATAAAATATTACATTATTTTGATACCATGCTGTACCTTTGGAGTCATCTTGCAAATAACCACCATAACACTGCCCCAATTTAAATAACATCTGTCTGCTTTATTTAAATATTCATATGTAACAAGAATTCTCTGGTGTCTAATTTTTAAGATGTCCATTCACTGAGTGAACATTTCAAACGATGGCCAGTGTTATTCAAGCATGTCTCATTACCCACACCTGTAAGGCAGAAGATTGGGTCTGTTTGCACTGTTGATGTTTATGAATGATACCTGAATAAATCCCTGTTGCTGAGGCTTATCATGCTCGCTAGTCCTCATGGCTAATACCATAAATAAATATGACAAAGACTGATCTCCAATCTGAATAACCTTTCTTCCTCCGCATTTATCTGAGCTGCACAATACAAGATGCACAACTGATTAAAACATACTGTACAGAAAACAATTATAATTATTGAATTCTCTTACTGGAGGTGTACTCGCTGGGAAAACAAACTGTAATGGGAGGTGCTGGATTATTTGCACAACAATTTAAGATCACTCAGTGCTCAGTGCCCTTCTAGGACCTGACCTCATCAATACTCTCATGGCATAATTCCATTAAATCCTCACTAAGGTGATTTTTTGTTTAAAGCCTTCTCCAAGGAAGATTTGATTTAAGGCAATAATACTTATAATAGAATATATTCAAATATTTGCACAAAAAGCACATATATTTAGCTTCTCTATTCAAAAGGCACACTGTGCATAATAATAAAGCATATATGAATGCTTTATTAGCTAATGAACTGAACAGTACATGCAGCAATTCATTAACAAAGCACAGCAAATTATATTGCGTTCACACTTAAAAGAACATATAAAAAAAGCTTGTTCATGGAGTGCTGGCTCTGACTGTCTCTGTGGACCTGGATCTCAGGCTGTGAAGTGGGGATATGGGGGAAGAGTGTGTGAAGATTGTGTTGTAACAGGCTCTCTGTGGGCTCTAAAGCTGGCCTGGACTGCCTGTTTACTCTCTAGATAATAAGGAATCTCTCTCTCTCTCTCTCTCTCTCTCTCTCTCTCTCTCTCTCTCTATCTCTCTCTCTATCTTGCTCTCTCTTTTCTAGCTCAGTAAATATGCTCCAGGAAGACACGTGCTTCCTAATCATCGTCATATCAGCTTAAAAGAAACAGCATTCTTTCAACCTAATCTCTATATGCCACATCTGTAACCCACAATATGTTACCACAGTGGTGTATCACATGTACCACAATGAATTACATTCATAATTGTACTGTAGTTCATTTCATTCATTCAAATATTTCTCATTATTGGCACCATTTTTAATATTTTAAATTAATTCCACCATATTTCTAAAAAAAAAAAAAATCTAAATAAGCAAGAATGTCTAAATCAATATGAGATGTGTGCAAGTTAGATACATATAAAAGAGCTTTAATGTGGGAGCGAACTAGACTAAACTAGAGATAGAAGAAAAGAAGAGGTTTAGAATTAAACAGAACAAAGGGCTTCAGGACTCAATTTTTTATACAAAAGCAAATACTTCAGTAATTCAACACACTAATAAAATATAAAAAACTTTAACGTTTCCTGAAAAAAAATTAAAACGGTGTCAAGATTCACTCAAGTACACCAATGACATACTTTGTCCACCACTGCCAGAGCTAGTGGGCAGTTGCTTCTATTTAAAGTGTGACTGAAAATCTCTGGAGATTTTTGACTTGAGACACCACACAGCCTTTTACAGGGAAAGTCCAGACTTGAATCTTCCGGTATCAGACACTACTGAGATTTATATATCAGCAAGAGAACACTGTCACAGCTTCAGGGTCAGTGAAAACAAGGGCTGTGGAAGATTTTATCATGATTTATGTATCACAGCATACCTGACAGAATGCCACTACTGGATTGCATCATATTGAAAAGCCAATGATTTATTCAGCCTGGAATATACACAACTTGTCGGAAGTAAAGGCTCAATTCAATTAGGGAATTCTTTTCTTTGTTCCTGCTGCCACTGACAATGTGGGTTTTCCTCCTTGTGCTCCTTTCTGTTTGTTGTAAAGTGGCATCCCTGGCAGAGTAATGCCTTAAATTTAGCCCCTTATTCTCACTTTAATTCCTTCCAGGTGGGGATACATGAAGAGGCATTTTAAATATCATTAATACATTGTTTGAACACAGCAGCTGTCCTTCAAATTGTGCAAAAAAATCATGATGAATGGACCAATAGGAATGGTCCAAAATTACTTGAAGTAAAATAGTTTTTTTACATTGACTTCCGTTGAAAAATAAGGTTTTTTCCCTTCTCCTGTAAGGTTACTATTTTGGAGATACATATATTTCATTGGGCAGTGAGAAATGTGTTATCTGGTATGTGTTATCAAAGTATCCTGTTTGTTTTAATGGGGCAAACCTGTAGGGGTTTAAAGCTTTAAGTGTTGCCCTTATAAACATTTTATTTCCATCCAGGTAGGGACATATGAAGGTGGCATTCTGCACATGCGTTATCCAGTGTGGCCACGCTACAGCAGTTTTCTGGAGCCTGTGTCAGATAACCGTCACCTGACAGTGGCAACACTGGAGGAGCGGCCTTTCGTCATTGTAGAGAGCGTGGACCCTGCCACTGGCACCTGTGTCCGAAACACTGTGCCCTGTCGCCGCCAAGTCAACAAGACAGAAATGTAAGTGATGTCATATAAGAAGCATTTACATATAGAGCTTGGCTCAAAGCACTTTTGGGGATTCTTAAAATAGGCATTTCAGTTATATAATGTCATTAATAATTTTCTTTCTTTTTTTTTTAAAGAAAAAATATACTGTGGTATTGGAAAGAGTTGCTGTTACTTGACAGTGTTGCTGGTTGATGAAAATGTTAATGTGACAAACAATCTAGTATATTGCCACAGAATTTAGCAGAGATGAATTGTAGTGAGACATTAACACCCTCTGTGAGCTAATGTAGGATGATTAATCCCTGCTCCATGACATAACTCAGTGTCATTAAACCCATTAATGTGAGCTCAACATGAGCACTGTGAGAATATGTTTCTTTGAACAGAGAGTACATACAATTTACCATTAATAGAAACATAGTTTCACTGATGGGAAGCACCATGTTTACACTGCATCACTGAAACTTTTTTTTTTGCCAGTGGTCATTTCAACTGCCCAGCTATATCATATAAAATGTCTTGCTATTATCAGTTATATTTTCTCATATCAGTCAGCAGTAGGATTGTTTAAGGCACATTGTCTGCTCTGCATTATATCACTGCATGCAAATATGCACTCTTATGTATTAGTAAGATTTATAAGATGGGACATGCAAATGTGTTAATAATGTTGCCTTCTGGACAATTTTCTTTCTGCTAATGAGTTCCAAGAGGAACATTCATTCATCCATTCATTATTATCCATTATTGTGTGTAACTGCTTATCCAGTTCAGGGTCGCGATGGCTCTAGAGCCTACCCGGAATCAATGGGCGCAAGGCAGAAGCATGGGTAGAACCCTGGATGGGTCTATAGTCCTTCACAAGGCGACATACACTCGCACATTCACACCTATGGACACTTTTTGAGTCTCCAATCCTACGAACATGTATTTTTGGGAGGAAACTGGAGCACCTGGAGGACACTCACGCGGACATGGGAAGAACACACTAAACTCCTCACAGGTAGTCACCTGGAGCAGGGTTCGAACCCACAGCCCCAGCCCCATGACCCTGAAGCTGTGTGACAGCAACAGTACCTGCTGCACTAATAAGAAAATTATGCTGCATAATGATGTAGGTTTTCTTGCTGAAGTCAATGACCTATAATAAAGTGATCTTATTTATGTTTACCTTAGATATCTATATACATATATCTTAAATATATAAGTATATGCACTTTATTTAATTATATACTTATGTAAGTACCACGACCCTGAAATGGAGAAGCGGAGAAGAAAATGATGATGATGATGATGACTTATGTAAGTATATTCCTATGTATACACCAATCAGCCATGATATTAAGACCATGTTGACCATCACAGGGCAGGTATGATTTGAGTGGTGGATCCTTCTCAGGGCTGCAGTGACACTCATGTTGTAGTGATGTGATTGTGTTTGTTGTACTGGTACAAGTGGATCCAGCAATGATGGCTGGACTTTTTAAACATTGTATCCACTCACTATCTACTCTGTTAGACACATCTACATCATTGGTCCAGCTTGCAGATATAAAGTCAGAGACATGTAGGTCATCTGTTGCTGCACAGTTTGTGCTGGTCATCTGTCTGGATATTTTTGGTTGGTGGACATTTCTCAGTGGACTATTCTCACTCAGGAGGTGTTATGGATGATCAGTGCATATACTTGTTTAAAAAAGCTTTGAAACTTCTCTGAATAGATTACAGACACAAAATGGTCTAGATTTAAATTATATGCACAAAACCATGAGAGCTGAAAACCTGCTCTGATTTGGAAACAGATCGGAACATACCCAGCATTTGCTGATATCTCTTGATCACACAATTCATATTTATAGTTTTCCTAGTACAGTAAATAAATCTTATCCACTACACTTTGATTCATTTATAAATAAGTATATAAAGATTTAATGTGACCAACCTTACTTTATCAGTATGTGAAAAGGTTGTTTATTTTATGGTACCTAAGATTAAATTCAAAATTAGCCACATTCTGATTATGCCTCACCCAAAAAACTGCCCAGGCTGAAAAACATCTTATAGTATTGAAGTGGCAGAGCTAACCTACTGTAAATGTGTTGATTTTCACCAAATTCAACACAGCCTATTTTTGAGGCTTAGTTTTCTGTATATAGGTCAGACAGATATGTTTTGAATATTTACATAATACAATTTAATTTCAAATAATTACATTTTATTTTTTCTATAAATAGGCTTTTTAATCGTCTTGCAGGCTTGTTTCATATGGGCATATACTGGTATTCTGACTGTAATTAATAGTTCTAGTGTATGTTAATCATTTTTTATTCTACAAATAAACTCAGATCTCAAAAAACATTATTGCAGGCACTCCGCAAGTTTCTAGAACGCTTCCCTTAATATGGAAATGAGCTGAAGTTGTGCTTATGTCACTCCCGAGTTTTCACACCTGACTCCACCAACTGTGCTCTCAAGTGAATTCCAACAAATGCACCTCATCTGCATTAACCAGTGTGATTTACACCCAAGCAAAAATTCAATGGACTGAAGGCCCGCATTTACCCAAAGCTAATAATTAGGGATTGTCTTACTATAATGCAGGCTTTCTATCAGGCCAAGCAACCTGCCCTGAGCATAAAACATTTGTTTGAGCATGAAGACATTTATTTCAATCAGAGCTCATAAAGTAGTCTCCTGCCACTGGCATATTCCCAGGCATGAATTCAAACATGAAAATAATGTCGATGGTAAAGTTAGTGCTACCGTTCCATTTGGGAAAAGAGTAAAGGCTCAGTGATTCATGCAGAAGCACTAGAGGAAGTACCCATTGCTGAGGAGCATCTCAGGACCTGAGGGAGGAGATGACAGTCTCATTATGATGGCATGCTGAGGGGAGAGCATGTAAATAAATCAGAGAGCGGAGTAAGCACCCCTTGGGGAAGATGGGAGAGCGGAGAGGGGGATGGTAATCAATAACAGTAATGATGACGTTAGTGTCATGGGCTGTCACACACCTTCATGCTAATTGTCACTGCTGTTCAGGAACTTTTGGAAGCTCTATCCACAGCTTTTAATTGAATCACAGATTGTGATGGCCATTTAATAAGTGGGAATCTCACTGTTGATATTTTCTCCAGCATTCCTCTACTCATGGGAACACTGGAAAAACATACTCAGAGGACAGTTGTATTGCTCAGAAGTTGCTTGTGGGTGGCTCAGAAGTATCCATCCATCCATCCATCCATTATCTGTAACCGCTTATCCAATTTAGGGTCGCGGGGGGTCCAGAGCCTACCTGGAATCATCGGGCGCAAGGCGGGAATACACCCTGGAGGGGACGCCAGTCCTTCACAGGGCGGCTCAGAAGTAGCGCTGGGCAATATGACCAAAAAACTCATATCTCAATATTTCTAAATGAAATGGCAATATACAATATTACGAAAACCATAACAAAATATATCAATGTATTAGTGCTGCATTATCTAACATTATCTAACTGTAATTATCAAACTGTATGTCTAACATATAGTGATGGCCCGTCAAGTTTTTTGCCCCAGATCCTGATTCACGTCTTTTAAAGTTGAGTATCTGCCAATACAGTGTAGCGATCTGATACTTGTAATTTGTGCCAGTGAACACTTCAAGTAAACTCAGCCCAGATTATCTGCTTAACACTGAATATCTCACATTAAGAAACAAACTGCCTGCATCCAAGCTGCTGTCTTTTTTTTTTTGTAACAAAGTGAACAAATGGTGTCTTCACCATTCATATAAATGATTTAATATTATTTTTAAACTTATATGAAATTATCTAATGTGATTTTTATGTATAAAGAATTATTTTGATTCTAAAAGTCAGTCACTTTTATTGTCATCACAGATGTGCTGAAGGAAAAATTAAATGTAATTTCTTCTAAACACAGTGCAAAAATAGGATTTTTTTTAAAGCATTGACCTGTATCTCTCAGCACCACCCTGTAGGCGGGACTGTGACTCCATTGGCTGCAGCACTACATGATGGACAGCTAAGTTTGGCTGTTGATTGGCTAAATAAAAGTGACAATCAATGAAAAGCTTGTTCTCTGTTTAGGAACCGTGGAGTATCTGCCTCTCCCTCCAGTTGAGGGAGAGCAGAGTGTTTCAAACATCATGGTCTTAACAGCACTTTTATTATTATTATTTTTTATTATTATCCTGTGCTGAACGGGACATTTGTGCACTGGTTTAAATGTACTCAGATGGAAACGATTTCAAAATCATGTAAAAAATACTATGGAATATATTGATATTTGCGATATATCCCCAGCTCTAGCTTGTGTGTTCACGTTCACGCGCCTGCGTCAGAAGCTCGCGCTTACATCACAAAAAAGTAATTGAATTAAAAAACATACGGGTATTATCGTTAGTGATATATCGCCCACCCCTACTCAGATTTCTCCACCTAGACTCCAGAGTTAGTTATTAACTGGAAATGTGTTGGCACCCATTTATTACATAAAGCACATCAAAATATCTCATCGCCGATATGCAAAAGCCTTGTATCACCACTTTTCAGATAGCAGGTTCAGTAACATGCTTAATACGTGTTATAGATACTGTAAATCACAACTGCAAAATCAGCATTACATCAGCAATAAAGCTTGTTTTTCTTTTCATTTTAAGCAGCACTTTGTGGAAGCTGCTTTGCCTCTGTACAGGAAATATATGTGTGCAGGTAGCAGTGAACTCATCCTTAAGGGTAGTCTACCTTTCCAGTACACAGGATGAGCCATGGCACTCAGCCAGAACTTTGACTGTAACTGTTTGTGCAATGAATACTCACTAATGTCACAGGGGTCTATAAATCACAGTTCACTGCCAACATCTTAATTTAGATGCAGAAGCACAGACCTATATTTAACGGTTGTCTACAAGAGTAAAAGGGAGCATTGGGTACAAAAAATAAAAAGTCAAACACTCCAAGGCTTACATTTCAGTGTAAGTTAATGTAAAAATATTTTATCGCATAGGTTTTGGAACATTGCTATTGCTCCACTTATAATAGAGCATTCACACAAAGTGAAGGGCAGAAGGTATTTACAAACCATGTCAAAATCTTAAGCTCAGATAATGAGATGTTGTATATAATAGCCTATGTCATATTTACAACATGGTATCTTGGTATTACAAGATATTACCTGAAAATAAAGAGATACTAACTCAGAATAACCAGATGCTTATCTGATAGTTATGATATAAGATCTCATAATAACAACATACTGAGGATTTTTTTTATCGTGCATAGCAGCAATTGGCAGTGTGTCAACAGCAATTTGGAAGCCTTTAATTTAGCTGGCAGCATCTTGCTTGTATATCCAAATGACAGAAAAAAGCAAGGAAAGTCAAGGAAACATTTTTGTCCACTCACTCTTAAAAAGAGTTCTTTAAAAAGCTGACAGAACTTTTAAGCTGACAGAAACATTGCTGTAATGGTTTTCTAAAGAACCTTTTAAATATGGTTCTATATAGAACAGAAAAATGGTTCCATCATATATATCATTATTTTGCTAATGACTCAAAAATTGCACCACAGCAAGCCATGTCACCCATGGTTATATTATTGCCAGATTGTCCACTCTTAACATTCTTTGACTAAAATATTTTTAGCTATCAGCCTTACAGGTTTGTTTAATAGGGGAATCCTACACTCAGACCACATGCTAGTAACCATCCAGAAGGTTGGTCCAGAAAGCGGATGCTGAAGTATTTTTGAAGGGTGGGACTCCAGTACCCTGGAGAGTGGCCAGGACTTCTCAGGACAGTGGCCTGAGCTACCATCAGACAATATAAGGACATGGAGGGAGAGAGAGAAGGTGAGAGAGAGAGAGAGAGAGAGAGAGAGAGAGAGAGAGAGAGAGAGAGAGAGAGAGGGAGGGAGAGAGAGAGAGGGAGGGAGACAGAGAGAGAGAGAGAGAGAGAGAGAGAGAGAGAGAGAGAGAGAGAGAGAGAGAGAGAGCCTTGACTGATTAAAGAACTCAGCCACAATTCACAGCTCAGTTAACCTAAAAGCTTCAGCACTGCATGCAGGTGGTGAGATAGGGGAGCCAGGGACAAGCTTGTTTATGTTCTGGCTGAGATGATTGCACACAGGGAATCTCATCTTTCCAAAAACTTCATTTGTTTTTCTTTGCAATGGCCACTGCCCCAACTGAACACACCCCTCTCTGATTGCCTTTCTCTCCCCACAGCTCATTAGGCAGGGGGTCTGAAGGAGGTTAGGGGTGATGCATCATCATATCTCCCCCAGTTTCTCTGCTGAGTACTCCCTTCACATAATGGCTGAATAGGGCCCATCACTGGCTACCAATGTTTCTTTCAGGAAGTTTAGCTCTGAAGGCCTGCACAAAGCAAGTTCAGTGTAAGCTCAGGACCAGTTTTGGAGTCAACTTAGAAAACGGCATCTGGTAATAAATACACTGATGTCTGTATATGAACATAATTGAGACAAATAAAATAAGTGAACTATTCCTGAACATAATGCATATACATTGTGTCCATAAATCCAGACAATCCTTCTAGTGAGTGAGCTCTTTCAAGGTGCTGATCTCCATAGAAAAGCATTGTAAATAGAGTGGCACATGAGTTTAAATCACTTTGCACAATACAAAGAATTGAATATAAGTATAGGGATTTGGAATTATGGAGCACTATTAAATAGATTAGAATGAGTTGGAGTAGCATTTGTGATCATCCAACATCAGCACTCAAACTCACTTAACTTCTCGACTGAATAAAATCAAGTCCTCACAGCATGTTCAGACATCTGGTATAAAGCCTGTTACTGCAGCAAAGGGGATACATTTGGTTCATATCCTATTAATATCCATGAAGTCTTCAAAAAATATTTTATTAAAAGGTGTCTACAACATTTTGAAAAATTATTCTTAAAAATGTTTTTTTATTAATTAATTAAAACAATTACTGGTATTAAGCAAAGTCCTGAACTACAGAACATTTTGAATGGAGATTTCCAGCTGAAAGGAAAACATCTGACAAGGTTACCCCAGGACACCAGGTCTGTAGAGGTAAGGGAATAATAGTCATTCTGGGTGATACACTGACGAGACCTAGAAGGCTCCAAGTACAGTGTTGCTCTAGAGATTAAGCTTACATTGAACTTTAAAGCACAAGGTTTCGTTCACAGGAGCCCAAGAGGATTTTTTTTTTTCAAAAAAGCTTCAGAGAAGCCTCATGGGACAGGCCTTAAGGGGTTTGATCTAAAGCAATAAAAAGCTCAAGCAAGGTCTCTAACCAAATTACCAGCCAGTCTTGGTAAAGCCCTCAACCAGGGCATTCCAAACTGGTGCATAAGAAAAGCTTAGCCAAGTGTTTGCATTGCCACTGATTAGAAGGTGGCTGCTCTCTGTCTTTCTTTGTTGGTGGGACAAGGTCTAGACAGCTGCCCTCTTACAAAATATAGACTAGGACTAAACTTAGAATCCAGCACATCCAGTGTAGAATCCAGTGTATTAATGCAGGTTACCTAAGACTGTAGTTAGCTGGTAATGTAGTCACCCTTTTGCATATTTCCAGTTGCTAATCCCCTTAAACCAGCAAAAATATTTTTTCCTCTATCTATATTCATGTCTGATGTAATCCTGTCACTTACCTACAATAATTAAAACAGATGGCTGCAAGCTACACTGTGTGGGGACCTGCTCTTTCAACAATTATTCTGAAAACAAGGACATCAATACATCAATCACAGAAGTGAAAGCCCCTATATCAACAATGAAAGCTCCTTAAAGTATCTGCTAAGATTTGTCCTTTCCATAAATGGTCGGTTTAATGACTGCCATCAGTGAATATTTCAGAGTGGCTTTGTGAGATTACTGTGAGCAAGATTGTAACACAGTGCGGTACAGAATCGTTCTCACCAGAGTGGTAAAATATACAGTCTTTGTGTTTCTCACTTCTATTTGCAGCATGTTCGGGCACTCTGAGCCTTACACCAAGCTGTGCTGCAAAGGTTTCTGCATCGATATTCTGAAGAAACTCTCACGCACCATCAAGTTCTCTTATGACCTCTACCTGGTCACCAATGGAAAACATGGCAAGCTGGTCAGAGGAATCTGGAATGGAATGATTGGAGAGGTTAGCAGCTAGACTTGTGCTGCACTTACACCCACACCTACTAGAAGTGAACTCCTCATCTCAAGACAATTAGCATGGAATATATTGGGCTAAAATTAAAATGGTCACAAAAAGACTGAGGAAGTCACATTGACTTCTGATATCACATGCTTGTTAAAACTGATCTTGTGTATTTCTGTCCACTGTGAAAACACTGGTGTTATCAGAACATTGAATTGACTATTCCAGAGACATGTGCTCAATAATATTAAATGTGATTTGATTCTAATGAACTGATCAGCTTCAGACGGAACTAAAAAAATCATATATATATATATATATATATATATATATATACATTCATTCATTATCTGTAACCGCTTATCCAGTTCAGGGTCGCAGTGGGTCCAGAGCCTACCTGGAATCATTGGGCGCAAGGCGGGGAATACATCCTGTACACGCTCTCTATCTCTTTCTCTCTCTCTCTCTCTCTTTATATATATATATATATATATATATGTGAGTGTGTGTGTGTGTGTGTGGGGGGGCGTCTCTGACATTTGCACACCATTGTATCTATAATTTATTACATTTTATAATTATAATATATAACAATGCTGTAATATGTTGCTGATTCTCTCCTGTTTTTCAGGTCGTCTACAAGCGTGCTGATATGGCCATTGGCTCACTCACTATTAATGAAGAGCGTTCGGAGATTATTGACTTTTCAGTGCCATTTGTGGAGACTGGGATTAGTGTCATGGTGGCCAGGAGCAATGGAACTGTCTCCCCTTCTGCCTTTCTAGGTGGGAATATTTAATTCAATGTCTTTTTATCCTCTGGCTATCATACAGGCCAGTATTTACTGCTAAAGACTCCTATAGATGGATTAAAGTTTTATATATCATTGGGTTTAAGGTTAAATAGGTCCAAGATGGAAAATTGCTTTAAATGCTTAAGAGGACCATTTACGGTTCATTTGTACAGCTGAACATTAGTCAGGCTGATATTCTACCTCTAATAAAACAGCAGAGACATAATATTATATTCTTGTCATCAGTGATTGTAACTATTAATTGTAATCTTATGGAGGTTCAGAAATGTGACTTCATACATTTTTTGTTCTTTCTCTTTCTCGCTCTCTCTTTACAGAGCCTTACAGTCCTGCAGTGTGGGTCATGATGTTCGTAATGTGTCTGACCGTTGTAGCGGTCACTGTATTTGTGTTTGAATACTTTAGCCCTATGGGGTACAACCGCAGCCTTGTCAGTGCCAAAGGTCAGTGTTGTTTTGCAAATGTCCAACACTAAAACAGGAAGAAATACACTGTGTTATATACAGAAATGGGATAGAAACAGCCAAATCAGTCTTATCAGGCTTATGTAATGGTTTAACTATCTTTCTGTGCTTAATTATTGTTTCTCTTAGTGCTAATTTCACTTTGACTAATTGCTTGCCCTGACTGTTTCTACATGTTAAACTTAAGGAAGCCAATTGCTGCTGTCAGACAAAATGCATCTCCAAAACAATCTGCAATCTGGGGACCTTTTATTTCCATTACATTCATCACAAAACATTCACACAATGTGGAATTCATCTAAAGCTGTCAAATTATATGTCATTTTGTACATATTTTTTTATGGACAAAACTAACCTGTCCATAAGAACAAAATACTGGCAAAATCCATTCGAGTGATAAATTGTATTTCAAACCTCAAATTTCAGCCAAAGTCACTACATTTGTGAAAGGTCACAGTATTATGATACAGCAGAATTTTTTCCCCAATTCTAGATAATGCTAGCATTGTGTCAAATTTGTCAGTGGGGTTTCCAACATGCCAAATTTTAATTAGCTCCTATTATATAGCCTAGCTTTATAGTGGATGTAATCTAATTAACTGGAATGAAATTTTGCCAGTTTCATAAAGTACATAGTATAGTACTATAGTGTATAGTAATATAGTGTATATCACACTATAATATTTACATTTCTATTCTTGTACTTAATCACTGGACATAATATTCAGTTTGAATATTAATATATATTTTAATATATATTTATTATAATATATATTATAATTATATATTTTAATATACCAGAGCATTTAGCCAAAATTAAAAAAAATTTTGTCTTCTTTATCCACAGCCCCTGGAGGCCCTACCTTCACTATTGGGAAGTCGGTGTGGCTGCTGTGGGGGATTGTTTTCAATAACTCTGTCCCTATAGAAAATCCTAAAGGCACAACCAGCAAGATTATGGTCTTGGTGTGGGCCTTTTTTGCAGTCATTTTCCTAGCCAGCTACACTGCCAATTTAGCAGCCTTCATGATCCAAGAGCAGTATATTGACACTGTCTCTGGACTCAGTGACAAAAAAGTAAGGACATGGTTAAAATCCCACTATTTAGAACATATTTTAAAGCCATTTTAGAATAATTAATTTAGTTATTTAGTTATTTAATTATAGTTTCCTCTATCTCTTCAGAACACCACCACTACCCACAACATCACATTTAGATAACGCCTATCAAGATGTGCTGTAGAACCTCTAGTAACTAAATAATGTCTTCATAGTAATTCAGAGAGACAGGGGAAAGCTATAGAAGTGACAAACGCTATAAAATTATGCAAGAAGTAAAGAAATGTGCTTTCAGAAAGTAAAGACAACAGCTTCTTCATTCATACAAAACAGGATAAGCCCTAGAAGGCAGATTAATAGAAGCAGTTATACATAGTTGTATTTGTGTATGCATATTTAATTTGAAACAGGATTTGAAGTCTTTTTTTGAACCCCATCCACTGAAAGCCCACTGATCCAACCCTCCTCACCAGGATTACAGGGGCTATAAAAGGAAATGATCAAACTGTCAACTGTACACTCATAGAATAGAAACATATACTTTTAACCTAACAACTGTAAAATATTTCACTGTGGAGAATATGAAGAATGATCTGCTAGCAATCCGACACCATTTCTCAATGAGGTGTGAAAGAAAATACAAAGCTGACTGCAAGTTGCTTGAATGGTACATTAAGGCTCATTTCCTTCACTGGCCTCACAAGGTTAGGCCAGGGCCTGGGGAATTTGTGACCTGCCTGGTCTGTTAGTGATATGTCCCTGCCATTAAGTCATTCTTTTCACAGCTTGTCAAATTGGACTGTATTTTTGAGGTTATCTCTAATTCTGTGTGGATCAAACATATATAAAACATGAATGGTAATGCCTGCGGTCTGGTATCTAACTACATGCTGATCAAACTTCTTTTTTTTTTTGTCTTTTCCGGCAGTTCCAGAAGCCCCAGGAGCATTACCCGCCTTTTCGCTTCGGCACAGTCCCAAACGGCAGCACTGAGAGAAACATTCGCAGCAATTACCCTGACATGCACACCCACATGATGAAATACAACCAGAAAGGAGTGGAGGAGGCACTCAACAGCCTTAAAACAGGGTATGTTTAGTGGGCCCTGACCCATAAGAAAAAATTTAACTGTTTAAAGAGGATAAGTAAGTTATTAGTATAGGCCTTCAATAAAAACCTCAATAGTTTTGCTAAAAAATGAGGGTGTTACTGCGTAATATCTTCAGATATCAGCTGTGATTTCAAACATATGATTAACAGTTCTCAGCTCTCATATTTCTTTAATGTGTTGTTTATTAAATGTTGGTGTAAGTTATTTGTTTAGTTCTAAATTTACACAGTAACTTCATATTTGTCTGTGTGTAACACATTTTTGACATAATTTGTTTTTCATAAATTATGTGTAATTATCAAACCATTTACCTTCAACTTATCAGCAAGTGCCATGTCACTGTCCTTGCTGCAGGAAACTGGATGCCTTCATATATGATGCTGCAGTGCTTAATTACATGGCTGGCAAGGACGAGGGCTGCAAGCTGGTGACCATTGGCAGTGGAAAGGTGTTTGCTACTACAGGCTATGGCATAGCTCTGCAGAAGGACTCCCGCTGGAAGCGCCCCATAGACCTGGCTCTCCTCCAGTTCCTCGGAGATGGTAAATCACCATCAGGGGATCAGACCAGGTCCACAATTAATATCCTCCTTCACAGCATGGAGACCATTACTATCATCTACATCAGTGGCTCTAGAACTAGGTCACCACATGCACCCAAACACCTGAGAATTTACCGGATTAAGGATGTTAGTGTGAACCTGATGCAGTGTGTCTATATTATTACTTGGCATAAAATGTCATTAAGGACAGGATATTAATATACACTCATTTGCATTGGGTTTTAGTTTCAGAGGTCATTTTTTTTAAGCACAAAATTTCTTCAGAAATACTTTTCCCTCTTTTTTAACACTTTTCTTTTGATATTAAAACAAAAACAAAAAAAAAACATTGTTTTGGGCGGCATGGTGGCGCAGCAGGTAGTGTTCCAGTCACACAGCTCCAGGGACCTGGAGGTTGTGGGTTCGATTCCCACTCCGGGTGACTGCCTGCGAGTAGTTGGTGTGTTCTCCCCGTGTCTGCGTGGGTTTCCTCCGGGTGCTCCGGTTTCCTCCCACTGTCCAAAAAACACACGTTGGTAGGTGGATTGGCAACTCAAAAGTGTCCATAGGTGTGAGTGCATGAGTTGCCCTGTGAAAGACTGATGCCCCCTCCAGGATGTATTCCCCAATGATTCCAGGTAGACTCTGGACCCACCGTGAATGAATGAAAAACATTGGAAACTGGGAAAGTCAAAGAGTAAAGAAGTTGTTGTAACAAAAAGATATAAACACAAGATATTTTTATCAATCTTTTGGAATGAAGTAAGAATTTAAAATATTTTATTAATAAAATTATTAATATTAAAAGAAACTAATTTTTTTCATACTTTTGAAAATATATTTTTATTTCCTACAGTCACTCATAGATTCTGTAAATATAAATATAACTTATTTTTAATATATATTTAAAATAACTTAATTTTAATTTATTATATCTTTTTTATGTGAAAAGGTATTGAGTGTGAACAGTTGGGCAGCATTGGGACTGACACTGCTTACTAACTCTGTTTTGTTTCTGCTACTGAAGGGGATACACAGAGACTGGAGACTGTGTGGCTGTCTGGCATCTGCCAAAATGAGAAGAATGAGGTGATGAGTTCCAAGTTGGACATAGACAACATGGCGGGCGTCTTCTACATGCTGCTGGTGGCTATGGGCCTCAGTTTGCTTGTTTTTGCCTGGGAACATCTGCTTTACTGGAAGCTTAGACACTCTGTGCACAAATCTGAGCGCTTGGATTTCCTCTTGGCCATAAGCAGGGTATACTGGCACCACACCACAGCACATTACTTTCTAAGCTTTTAATACTGAATTTTTTTCTCAGTACAACAATATGGAAAAATCTCTAATGTTCAACAATTTGTGATTTCGTATCCAGGTTTAAAATAATGGACTATCTCGGAATTGAGTCATTGAACAAATTATTTTCTTATCAAAGTAGGCATAATTTTAATGGCCAGAAAACCTCAGGCTATCCAGACTGATAGCAAGGACATATTTTGCTAATTGCTCATTAAAAGAGAGCACTAATCTTTCAATCTTTCACGCAATTGTCTTTTACTGCAGTATAAGCCTTTGCTTCAGAAATATAGTGACCTCTATAAATAGCGAGACAATGAAATCATAATTGTCATTTTTAAATGTACAGTTCAGCTCACTGGGTTACAAATAATGAAATGATTTTAGGCAAGTGTACAGATTATTTTCCATATATGGATATATGTAGTGCATGGCTTTCATTTTGGAATTATATAAGTGTGTGTATTTATTGGGACACGTGTCTGAACTGTAATGTTATTTAGTTGCATCAACAGAGCTTTGTAATACAGCTTCTGCTCCTGTCTTTGGTGTCTATTTTTAGAAAAAAGCAGGTATAAATATGCACTGCCAGTTTTCTCAGTGAAACGTATTTTATCTTCATGCCAGAGAGAAAATAATGTTCAAAAGAATTATACGTTTTAGTAAAATTATGCACATTTATTATGTTATTATTTAAAATATATTACTATATAGCATTGTGTGCGCCATTCCTAAAATGTTCTTTTATTATTTTAATGTAACGGGATTGTAATTGCAAGTTATTTGTGGCCATTTCTATTCATCCACTACAGTCACTGTGGTGGAAACTTTTGCTGTCTCTGTGGTACATATTCTGTACCTTGAATTAGGGAACATAATTGTACCTTATTCTATTAAAACTGTAGAATTTAAAATTTTGTTGATTTCGTACGCCCCATTTAATCTCTTGGACTTACATTATGTTTTTTACAAAGTTCTATAATGAAATATGTAGAAACTCTATAGTTCTCCTTCTGGAGAAAAAAATGTAATGTACCTTTAGGGAACATAACTGGACCCTTAAGCCACTGTCGTCCCTTTAAAGGTACATTTACAATAATGTACATCTACCATACCTTTTGTCTGAGAGCGTTGAATAAAAATAGCTGCACGTATTAAAGGAGTAATCTGTAGGATATTTACTCTACCTAGTCATAAAGTGTCCAGGGTGTATGATCATAGATCATTTGACTATAAGGAAACAGTCAAAGCTAAAACACTGCTGCCTCTCACAGCATTGCTAAAGCAGTATATTCTTCTTGAGGTGCCTAGTCCGGTCCGGAACATATATGATCCCGCCCTTCGTGGTCCTGCCTGTCATCCCATCCCTCTCTCCAATCATTTTACAGTCCACTGTGTGCCCAGATCTACACACAGTGTCTCGCAGCCATGAAATGACCAAGTGAACAGAGTTAATGCTATATTTTACCAGACCCAAAAAGTCCCACTGCCCTTCTAAAAATCTCCATGACCAGAGATTTGAAAAAGTGGAGGCAGTTTACAAGCAGCAACACTACAGAACAAAGCCAGAGCTGGCTAATTTTCTCCTGAACTGGTAACAACAAATCATTTCTGAAAAAATATAGAAGTACAGACGCCTATGAATAGATTAAAAATTTTGTTTTTCTAGAGCTTACATAGAATTTTGAGAAGCGTTTCGTTCACAAACTAGTCCCGCCCTCCCCTACTCCGATTGGTTCGCTTGAGTGAGAAGGGGGGGTGGTGAAGTAGCCTAAAATCTTCTGATTGGACGGTCTGACTGTAGAGCTACCGTTATTGGTCGATAACCTTCTCTGTAAATATTTAATTGGTCAGTCTGCACGTCAGTAGTCTTTGTTTACGTCAGGCAAAGCTCATGTACCTACCCTCATCTCGAGCAGCTATGCCAAAATGTAAATATAAGTTCTTGGATGAATTAGAAAAGAAATTCCCATGTTTTGTGTAGCAAATAAAGGAGTAAAGGACCTAAAAGCACACATAGGTTCAGCTAAGCATACAACGGCAGTGAGGGGCGAGAGCTCATCAACCCCGAGACGTGTCCTCTTTTTCACCATCTCAGATCTGGTCACCCTAAATTAGTATTAAATAAGAAGCTAGAGAACAAAGCAAATACAACTCTTAAATAGACCCAGTTTAGTTGGAATTAAATGCTGGAATACAAAACTTGTGAATAATTGGTTGAATAATACAATTGTTCAAAAAGCTATAGCTCTAGTTTCAGCTCTTAAGGTGGAACAGAGAATTCAAGAAGCTGGTTGATAAAGCAATTAGGACTCGTAAACGGACACATGTAAGGTGGAATGAAATGTTTGACCTTGTGGAAATTGTGGATCTGCCTCCTAAATGATATTTATGGTGGAAGGGAAAATCTATAAGTACCACCAGCTGTGTCTAGTCGAAATATTTCAGGTGGATTTGGACAGTAAAGGCTTGTAAATGCAGGGAACTTCATGTTCATTTTTTTGCGTAGATATCGCTAGATGTTTTAGTGAAATGATAAACACTTTTCTGTGTAAATATGTTGATTATGGTATATTCGTCTTAGCTATTATGGCTTCATGTCTGGAGAGGAGGCAGACAGTTCTCTCCACTGTTTTGAAACTGTATTATATTTCCGATTTTAAATGCTTGGTGTCAGTGATACAGATTGCTCCTTTAAGTGTTTTAGGATTGTGCTGTAATATGGCATTTGTATGACATGAACCAAAAAATTTTTGTCTTCTTTTCTCTCAGGGCATATACAGCTGTTTTAATGGTGTAGAGGATGTAGGAAGATCTGGCAACATGCAGAACCCTGACCTCACCACAAACTATGCCCAGGCTAACATGCTAAAAATGCTTCAGACTGCCAAAGACATTGTCTCCTCAGCAAAAGTAGAGAACTCACTGGACAATGCTACAAAAACCATTGAAAACTGGAGTCGGCAAGGGGGGACTCTGCCAGCACGCATACCACAAGTGACCACCACTGAGACTGTGCCTGGTCACTTCTCTTACATCACTAACATCACAGAGAACCACTCACCCCATGTGCCACACTCTTTAACACCCCCATTCAGTCAGCATTACACAGACACTGGTAGCCCTCCCCATGTACCCAATAACAGACTTTTAACACGTCCCACTCCTCTACGTTACACTCTCCCTTCACGGTCTGGTGGTCTGTATAATGGGATGCTTCCGGTGTCTAGTATCAGTACCCCTCATTTAGCCATGCATGAACCCTATTCTCAGAAGCCAGCATCCCCATTCACACCATACAGAGATCTACAGGTGCCAGATATCTATGCTGAGCATCAAGAAACCTGCCACGCCTCTGATGGTCTCAGGCGGAAAAAAAGGTCTCGCAGTGCCCTGGTGGAGTCCATGGACCTTAGAGGGTTACACGATTTTAAAGACCAGACTATTTGTCTTGCAGAACTCAGAGCAAACCACTTTGTACCTGACAATGTTCCTTCATCATCAATGGAAAGCCCCTATAGACCAGGAGATCCCACCTGCAATTCTTGCATCAAGACCTATGTGGATCCAGTGCTAGATGACGTGCCTCTAATAGGAAAGAGGAAGCTTCATCGCAGGCCCTCATTCCTCAAGGCTACCTGGGGTCCTGACAGGGTTCAGTTTCCAGGCGAAAGACCCCTAGCCTCAGCATCATCAAGACCTGACATACCAGATCTTTTCCCTTGTGTGGATGTATGTGGAAGAGTGAGGAATAACCTGTGCTACCCTTTGCCTGCAGACCACAGTTATCTTCACCCATTCCGCCGTCATCCCAGAAAGGGTCAGAAGCTGAGGCACACTCAATCCACTCGGCTTCCCTCTTACAGGGAGGCAGTTCTTCACAATGCTGCAGCTGTGAGAAGGGCCAGCAGCCTAATGCACAGACAATACTCTTACCCTGACCTGCCACTTTACCAGAGCACACTGCCATATGGGCCAGCCGAGCTGTGTAACATATTCCCCTGCATGGCCCCCCTGAGTGACAGTGTGTACGGGGCCTACCGAGCTCCTGGACATATACAAGATGACCATCTGCTGCCTGTTCCAGCCAGCAGGGTGGTTCACAGGGTCAGCAGCCCAGGCATACCTCTGACATGGGGCAGGATCTCCAGCCTGGAGTCCGAGGTTTAAGCCCTCACTTCCATGTGCCGTTTTTCACACCGCTGTTTTCAGTGCCAAGCTCTGTCACTGAACACCTAGCAACCAGTTACAGGACTCTGCCTTTGATTGTTGCAAAAAAAACACACTAACACATGTGCGTGCCTGCTCACACACACACACACACACACACACACACACACAAACACACACAAAACTCACTTTGCGCTTTCTTTTATTCATGTAAGTGCAATAATGTTGAGATTGTAGAAGGGTGAGGTGAGGAGGATGTGTCAATGAATTTATGGACCATTTGTAATTCAACTGAGTAGATAATGTTTCCTTGGGTTCAATCACAGTGTTATTCCCCTGTCAAGGAAACAAAAGGATGTTGAAGTAGGGTGATATGACTGTTTGGGGTGGGAGATAGGGGCATTTGGTAGATACAGTATATAAAGTGTTGTTGTTTTTTGAGGTAAATTTGGTATTGCTCCATGTAGTCCTCTATAATAATGAATTTTGTAAACACATTTGTCACATAAATATAGGACTTGATGGCTTTGGGTTTTTCAGGTGTTTTTTTTTTTCTCTTTAGCTCTCTCTCTTTAGCTCTCTCTCTCTATCTCTCTATCTCTCTCTCTCTCTTTGTGTGTGTGTGTGTGTGTGTGTGTATGTGTCTAAGAAGGATTGTGAATAGGAGCAAGTCGAAAGATATTCTATTAATAGCATTACCAGGTACCTCCAACACTTTAATAACTTACAAAGGCCTCTGAGTGGGTCCCATGGAATCAGTGTCTTTTTTTAAATGGGTAACTATGAGAGTAGTCTGAATACTGCCTTCTATATTAAGTACAGTATATTTTAGACATTGTGATTAAAACTACTTTTAAGTAAGACTGCCTATTATTTTCAAATGATTCAATGTGAAAAAGCATCCTTTATTTCAATGTGTGGGTTGTGTCTTAAAATGTTTTATGTTTGTAATAGCAAAGGGTGAACAGCATTATTATATAAAAGCCAATATTTCATTAAAAGCATTGGCTAGTACTAAGTACCTGTATTGGTATCTACTGGGATTTTTTTTTGTTTGTTTGTTTGTTCTTTTGTATCTTGTCATACAATTATGTATCGCATACTTGGAAAAATAAAGTGACAATAATTCAGAGTATACACAGTTGAGTTGGCTTCATATTACTGCCAACATATACATATTGAATGCACCCCACTCAAACCCCCACTCAAACCCAAAAAAAAATTGAGATGAATCACTGTACACATAACTCTGCTGACTTGTGCATTGACCTCCACATCCTCACGAGCCTTCCAGAGAATCCCTTCAAATAAAATATAAAATTGCTTTAACACTCTAGAGTAGAGGAGACAGATAAAGTAGGTAAGAAAAAGGAAAGCAAAGAAAGATAAGAGGGTTAAGAAAATGTAAAGTGGAACCAAAAAAAGAGAAACCTGCTCTCCATCGTGAAGGGACACTTCACAGTAGGTTTTGGTCTTGTTCTGAAGAGGAAGAGCCTTCAGCTGTGATGTACGAGTGTCTATGCTCTAGAGACGGTCATGAATGTTTCATTAAACCCAATCTGTATCATGATTATGCAAAGCCTGGTAAACGTTACCAAAAAAGTGCCCTTTACTGGATTATATTATGTTGAATGTGTCCACCTCAGAGTGCTCCTACAAAGCTCAAGGTGACCCCGATTGAGGTAATTATGCTGTGAGACTCATGTTATCTACCGATAAGGAGCAAGTGAAGAGCATTTCAGGGAGGAAATGGAGAGTTTTTGAGAATCCAAACATTTTACAAATCCCCTATTTTACAATTATGAACCTTGCTTTGTTATTGCTGCATTTTAGATGATGGCAAAATAGAAATGATTTAATCTTTCCCCAGCACCACACTTCGCTGTTAGGTTTATATATAATTATTGCTCCTTGCGCATATATTTGCTCATATATACTGTACCTGCAAAACAGATGTTTGCAGCCGAAAGGAACAGAATTTACTTTTGTTATCATATGTTGTAGACACAGAAGTGAGGTAAATGCTGACCAAAGCCAGCTTAAGCCCCATAAACCCAACATCATGCTCTGTGTGTTCCTGACAAGCCTGTTGTTGAGACATTTTTGTGAGTTGATAAATGATTCAGTACCTGCATATGAAAGCATCTTGGGAGACTGGCAATTGGCCACAGAATGAAATAAGCAGCAATATATCAAACGCTACAGGTAGCTATGAGAGACAAATGATCTGCATTTAAAAGTCAAGGGGGTTGGTGTCCACCAGTTTTATATGCAGCAGACACTATGCCATGCCACAATGGGATTTTCAAAACATTAATAATTTGCATGTTCGCTCTAAGATTCATAAGCAGCTGAAAGATTTGTTCACAGTTGTTCTCTCTAGAATAGCCACAGGCTCAGGATCCTTTTTGGTTGATAGCAATAACATCATCATGATACTCTGCTGGCAGAACACAGCTAATATTTATTACTTTCTACATCATACCATTCTCTAGATCCAGCTACTGATAGTGAACAGACCACATTTCAACAAGTAGTTTACCACCTAAGCCATGTGCTTTCACTGCTGAGTAACAGTCAACTGGAATTTAAGATTTTAAATGAATGTTAAACCTTAAGGCAATGTGTATGAAGTAATAAAATACAAGCAGTAACTGGTGGTAGCCTAAATGTACTCAAATGTTAATGTATCTCTGAAGTCTTGTCTCAATTAGAAGTAAACAAATGTACTGCAACAAAAAACATTTTGAGAAATGCCAGGTCTAAACTACTAAAACAGCGAGAAACCTTAAATATACAAGTCTTTGTTTGAATCTTTGTTTCTGGTTTTTCTGTCTCTTCTCATCTTGGCTCCATATTCTTTTTTGAAATATACCCTTCATTAAACCAAATAGAAAAACACTCAGAATCAGGGTGAATGCAGCAGTGAAATACTTTAAACACATACCACACACAAATGCTAATAATACTTTGTCCTACACCATATCCCTATTCTTTTCACATCATTTCCTTAAATCCATTTGCTTAGATGTTGGAAATTGTCCCATGCACACCTTCAGCCAAGGGCCTGGGACGAGAAGAGGCAGAAAAGAGGACAACAGCCGCACACAGCTTGAGCAATGACTAATTTCCATAACTAAAAACGACAAAGACATTTCCTGAAAGGGGGACCTGTTAGACCTATTAAGGAAGATACATTATATTCTGAAATGTTACACAGTTTGTATCTTTGATAATATATTCTACAAATCTAATCTGTCAAAAAATGCTTTAGAGATATAGAGCTATGGTTTGCAGTCAACAGAAAACAATAGGATTTCAAAAGGATTTGTTCTGTGAGCTTGTATTTATCCAGTTATATTCTCTTTGTGTATTCAAAAATATTTAAATGACATTAACAGTAAACAGGGACAGAACCACACCATAATGTAAGCAGAGAAACTCCTAGCTTCAGGAAGAGTTCTGTGTCAATATTAAGAATTGAAGAAGAAAAAATAGGCTCGTTAATATCTTATTCCTTTCAAGTACACAAGGGCTTTAACATGCATTACCTTCATATCTGGAGACATGCTGTTGTCTGATGATGCACACCTTGTCATGTAGTATGGTTTAATTACAGATCTATCTAATTGGATTTAACCTAACAAATTGTTTTTCAGCTGTCATATCCGGTTCATTCCATGCTCATCAGTTTAATTAAAATCATCCTACGATGCATGCATACAGAAATCATAGCCCAGTCTGTGCTACATGATTACTCAATGTTTACAATTTATTTTACTAGTACAATAACACTTTCTTCCTGATTTTAAATTAACCATATAAAAAATATTTACTTCAACTCCACTTTTGATTTAGTCATGTATTCACTGACATATAATTCTAAGAACAAAACCTTGTATCTACAAAGTAGTAGCTCAGATCTGCCTTAAGCACTGCCGTGTGTTCAGGTCTGAAAAATTGATCATAAAGCATTGATGCAACCCCTGAGAATTTCAGATTGACACTAACTCATCAGCACACACTGACTGATCTAGCTGGAAAATAGTCATAGACACTGCATGTAATTAGGCCAATGTCATTCTGTATAAGAAAATGATGGAGAAAATACTGTTTAAGAAAAACCTGTGAAATCTGTTCATGTTGTTGTTTATTTACCAAAATGGTGTGGTGCTGCGACCTTAAACTTTAACATTTCCAGCTTTTATACAGACAGGTGTAAGCAGCTATGGTCAAATTGATCTGCAGAAATGTTATTGTAAATTGTAATTTACTGTCTGGATTGTGTTTACTACTTCTCACTTGAAATATCAACAAAATATGCCCCTTGACCAAAGTTCAACTTGGGTATGATGTAAATAAAAACAGAATGCAATGATGTACAAATCATATATCATTATATTTTTTTTAAAATTGTACAAAGACAATATTTCAAATGTTGAAACTATGAATAGTGTGAATAGTGCACATAATCTAGTTTAACAAATTCCACAGAAGTTATTTTCATTAAACAGTGACAGTTTTGTGCTAAATATAGAGGCACAATCAAAACACTTCACAGAATAAATTAACTGTCTAAATCTATCAGATGGTCTTGATGATAGGCATGCACTGTGAAACTATTGTGAATTTATTCCCAATGTGTTTGTAGTGTTCATTCCCCCAAATCTGCTGTGTCAACAGTGGTCTAACTGGGTCTCACACCATATAGAGGCAATACATCAACAGTTTTGTGCCAGACACAAGTGAGCCACAAAAGCAGATCGATGGATTTTCCAGCGCATACATATCCTAGGCCTTATTTCATTACTTTTTTAAGCATTAAATCATTGGTCTTAACTGAAATGCTTTGACTAATAAGAACAATAGAAATGAGTCAAACCATAAACAAAACAGATTCAGGCATGGCATAAAGAACAAAATATTCAGCAAGCCTTCCTAATGATCAAGTATAAATATCTTGTGTGTTTCACAGTTGAGAGGTTAAGACTAAGGCTGTCTGAATAAACCCTGACACTGTTTATCGGCTCTCTTTTTGTCCTTCCAAGGTGACAGTCCCAGCAGTTGGCCTTGGCTCATAACATGGCAGCAAATTAACATCCCCCAGGTTGCCATGCTATAGGCCCCTAATATGAGTGAGGCCACACTTTAGCAGGTTGCCAATGAGCACTTGGAAACAAATGCCTTTCTAATTAAGAAGTGCTTGAGCCACCCACCAATTTCAGAATAAACACAACTTTTAAAATAAGGATAATCATTCTTCAAAAAACCTCAAGTAAACTTGCCCAACATGTCCAGAGGACTTTAGCAAACCATTTGCATCCAATATTCAACATGTTCTCAGTATAGGTATGACGTAAAACATGACACATGAACTGTATTATTTTTATTGTACTATGTAATCACCTTTTTACAGTTCCCTAAAAAGGACATTTCTTCTTTACGTACTATCATGAGATAATTGCTTTCCACTGAAAACATTCTTCAAGAGTAAAAATTATTCTAGGTAAAGTCAGGACTATAGATTGGAAGACTACATGTGATGCTCATGTATCCTCAACATATTTGTGTTACTGAGAATTGTTTAGTTTCTGTAGTGACTGCAACAAAATGAGTTGATATTTTCTTTATATACTCTCAGAAAGATTCACTTATAAAGTCATTATAAAATATATAAGGTCATTATACAGGGTGGGCCATTTATATGGATACACCTTAATAAAATGGGAATGGTTGGTGATATTAACTTCCTGTTTGTGGCACATTAGTATATGGGAGGGGGGAAACTTTTCAAGATGGGTGGTGACCATGGTGGCCATTTTGAAGTCAGCCATTTTGGATCCAACTTTTGTTTTTTCAGTGGGAATAGGGTCATGTGACACATCAAACCTATTGGGAATTTCACAAAAAAACAATGGTGTGCTTGGATTTAACATAACTTTATTCTTTCATGAGTTATTTACAAGGTTCTGACCACTTATAAAATGTGTTCAAAGTGCTACCCATTGTGTTGGATTGTCAATGCAACCCTCTTCTTCCACTCTTCACACACTGATAGCAACACTGCTGGATAAATGCTAGCACAGGCTTCCACTATCGTAGTCCCCCCCCCCTCCCATATACTAATGTGCCACAAACAGGAAGTTACTATCACCAACCATTCCCATTTTATTAAGGTGTATCCATATAAATGCCCCCCCCCCGTATAATGACCTGCAGGATTAGTAAATTTTATCAATACAGAGAACTTACTGAATGGCCAAAGTATATGTAAATATACAAATAAAAAATACTAACACTTTGCTTAATGTAGAGATATTTATTGCATACAGACTAAACTGTCACTGTGTTGGTAACCTCAAGTGTACCTCTAAATAGGGAACATAATTGTACCACATTCTATATTAATGCTACATTTTGAAGTTTTGTTGTTTTATTCTTCCAGGACTTATATCATGTTATTTTATTTTACAATGTTCAGTAATAGGCGGTATGGTGGCGCAGCAGATAGTGTTGCAGTCACACAGCTCCAGGGATCTGGAGGTTGTGGGTTCAAGTCCCGCTCCAGGTCACTATCTGTATGGAGTTTGTTGTGTTCTCCCCGTGTCTGTGTGGGTTTTCTCCGGGGGCTCCAGTTTCCTCCCACTGCCCAAAAACACAGTGGTAGGTGGATTGGATACTCAAAATGTGTGAGTCATTTTGTGTGTGTGTGTTGCCCTGTGAAGGACTGATACCCCCTCCAAGGTGTATTCCTGCCTTATTCCCAATGATTCCGTGTAGGCTCCAGACCCACTGTGTCCCTGAACTGGATGAGCGATCACAGACAATGAATGAATTAGCTGTTTTTAGACTGTGGAAGGAGCACCCAGAGGAAACCCACACGGAGAGCACACCAAACTCCTCCCAGCTAGTTACCCAGAGTGGGGCTTAATTTTCTGTTTCAACATTATCTCTTTGTACCCATTTTTAATTAAATAAAATCATTTGTACCTCACTGCTTTTAGTTCTATGTATTTTGCAGAGTGTCTGAATTTATCTGGAAATTGGGCTGAGGAAATTAGAAAAAAGGAACTACAGACTCTATGCCTGCAGGTCACAGGCAATTCTAAGGCCAGGAGGAAGGACATCCTAAACGAAATAATTTTGGAGGCGATGTCCATTAGGGTATCCAGTCTGTCCTGTAGAAATCATCCACAACTATCAAGGGCAAGGGGTGTCCATGTCCTTGACCAGAAAAAAAGGAAGTTAAAGGTTTCTTTCTATCTCACTTCGCCTAGTACTATGTCTTATACTTGGTAAAATGTATACTCTAAATTATGTTAATCAAGGACCATCTATGAAACCTATATCAGGTCTCTAAACCTGATAAGTGTTTTCACTCTGTGAAAAGGGGAACAAACTGGAGTGAAAAGCGGTATTGGAGTATTTTTTTATGCTTTCTTGTGCATGGTAATTCCAGGAAGTAGCAATCTATGGTTGTCTACTGGTGTTGGTTAATAACCCCTTTAGCGAGAGGTAGTGAGAAATATCTGTTTATTTGATGTGTGGTAATAAGAGCATTAGATGGCAAAAGTGGGCATTGTCTCTTTATATGTTGTTTGTTTATAACGAACCTATTAAAAATCAGTAGTTAGAAGAGTAAACTAGCATTGCAAATGACAGCATCCATTAGGGACTTATCTGTCTGTGTATCATAAACTACATCATGGAGTTTTGATGGAGTGTTTAGTGTGATCGAGCAGCTAACTGGCCACTAAAACACATTGAATTCCTTTCCACAACATTTAAAGGAGCTAAGACTATGATCTCTAACAAATCACTTCTTATTCGAATCCTGGACCAGGATCCTCTCTTAACTGCTTTTCAATTGTAATTTGTAGAGAACAGCAAAGTAATTTAGATGTTTATTATGGTTCTGTTTCTTCAGGTAAAAGAGATAAAGGGATTCTGAGGTGTTAGACTCATTATGTCCAGCAAATCAGCATCTTGTTGACATTTATGACTCTGAAACTGGAGCCTCATTAAACCTGTTAGAGTTATTGTAATTAAGTGGGCAGACTTACGTGCTTATTCAGCTATAATAGACTGTAATATAGAGTGCCTTGAATCAAAGTATTTGACTTGGTAATCGGAAATCATTTATTTTTAATGATGAAAAGTCTATCCCATATGAAGTCATTATCTTGGAAAACAACCTTTGTTGTTATTTAAAAAAAAAAGATAAATTACTTAAAAATATGGAAAAGATTATACTTAAAGCTTAGATTCTAATATAAAATTATCTGCTATTCAAACTCAGCAGTAACAGGGAGGAAATGTGAGTATAATGTCTGTGGTACACAGAAGATAAGTGTGGCCTTGGTTTAATGTTGATGTTGCCTTACACCAGGGTTAATATGATATTTCTGTGGGGTTAATGGAAATGTGCAGGGCATGGAGTCTGCCAGCTCTATTAGTGCTGCTCCATTTGTTTTGTGCTGGTTAGATCTCTATTTCTATTTTAATTACCGTACACTTTACACTTGCTCTTTGTGTTTGCTGGGACTGCGCACAACTCCATTCATCTTCCCTGGCTATTGATAGCCTGCCTTTGATTACTGCTCAGTAGAGAGAGAGAGGAAAGGGGGGCTAGAAAAGGGGCATATAGAACACCACTGAAACGTGTATTAACAGTGAAGACACAGAACGTTAAGTAGTTTGTTTGCTTACTAATAAAGTAATAAGCACTATGATGTTCAGAATAGTTTTTAAAATGTGGCAAAATATTTAAATAGGGGAAATAGGTAATAATTGTAACAGTGACAAATCTTCAGTTTTCACATGATATACTCACAAAATATAGTTATTTAAAACATCTGTTTACATCTCAAAATTTCAAGATTTCTACATTTATAAAATTGAGTTTCAATATGAGCAGAGTAAACTGGGAATGGAATTTGATTATACTACGAATATATATGAATATACTACAGGACCAGGGGTACTTTTTATAACATCTAGGTATAGTTTTAAAAATAGAAAAATGAGTAACTTGAAGTCCACAAAAAAGAGCTTTAATGAATAATGAAAACAGAACATGTAGAAACTTTTGACTTTTGGACTGGACTATTTCAGCACAACAGCAAAAGACTTTAGACCTGCCTGAACAAAACTGCATGATGTTTGATCTCTGAATTGCCATCTACACTCTACACTGACCTTAATATTTCCCTTAAAATGTTTCAAATTACTTAAGTAAAATTTCAAATTCTCAAATTATATCAAATTTGTCAGGTGTATTCCATGTTTGGACCTGACAGGTTCATGTAGACAATGATAATATCTAGCCTTTTCTGATACTTTTAGCTCTTTTGCCTTGGACTATGACTTGGGCCTACTATCAGAGATTCAGATACATAGTCCATCAAATATTTCAGATTACATGCAGTAAACCCTGCAGTTTTCTCACACTGAATTGTAAAATGTATGTGTACAGTAATGATCATAATTCCTACTTGATTGTATTAGAGTATTACAACCATTACCCTTCAAATGCCAGTTTTTGAGCTACATTATTCCCCAAGCTGAATTCCAATTGTCTGTGTATAAAAATGAATTTGTGTTTGATGAGTACAATTACTTCAATTATGATTCTGTGTGAGCAATTGTCTGATTTATTTCTCCATTAAAAATTAAATAGGGCAATTACATAGCAACATCGAATGCTTTCTCTAATCAAATCCCATTCCCAATTTACTCTGCTAGTTCAACACAGCTGTCTGTAGGAAGGAATTGCTATTTCAAGAATTTCTGTTTAGGCAGAGTTTTTTCAGTTTACTTCCTATACCTCCTATAAACAACATTTAAGCAAACATGTAAATGAATGGACAGGCACGTGGTAAACTGAACATACCATAGCATATATTCGGGTTTATTTACATACACACTATAGAAATGTTGCATTTTCTATTGTTAGCCCATGTAACAGCTTTATACTGAATATCCCCTCTACATCAGACAATAGCCTCCCAACTGCTCTTTTAACCACACCCTCACTATAAATGATATAGTCTCAGAGAACAATTTGGATCTGGTCATGCTCCACAAATCTGACCCATTTCCCTCACTTTGTAAAACCCTTAGGATAGTAAGGGCAATGAAAGGACCCATGAGATCTGTACAATTGTGCCCAGTTGATCAATGGGAGAGAGATATTACAGAGATCCATGGTTTGAAAGCTCTGTTGTGGTTTTAAGGACATTCTATTTTCATTACATCATGTCATAGGCTAATGTGTCCTCATTTGCGCAGGTATTGATAGCTTCCCTATGCTCACAGTGAGAAACATGGTCATGTTACTGTCCAGTATTCTATAAAAGCATGGGTTCACACAGACAGCCTGTGGATGACCAAATTAATGCTCAAATTCCTTTCATCTTTCCAAATGCACAAAAGACTATTGCTACTGTTTCTTCAGGGCACCATGGTAGACTGTGTTATTGCTGTTCCTGTCCTGCTGCAGGAAGGGCCAAGATAACACCAAAGGGAGCACAGTGTGTAGGAGTTCAACAAGTGTTGTACACAGTATACAAACACTTTACTATTTCCTCCGAGCTCTTTCCTCATTATACCGAAATATTTGGAACACAATCTAATGAACAGTTCGTGGAACAAAGATTAAGATCACTGTTGGATTAAATTTTACTTTTGTGGATTTGCTATTGAAAATCCTTGTTAACCTAGGCTTAATGTGATTCTTTATGTTTAAAGTGTAAATCTTCCTGTTATTTTTTCTTTCACAAAAATGCCATATTTCACATAGCACCTTTTCACCGATAAGGAACCAGAACAGTTCCAGTTTCTGGGGCTGTGTTTGGCTCTGCATTGTAGTTAAGTTTTTCCACTGTTCACAAGTTCAGCAGGACGGCGCGGAACTCAGCAACATTTATACACTGGTTATATCTCACAGAGAGAGGAGGACTGCTGAATTTGTCTTATTTCACGTGTGTGTGTCTTTGCACATGTGTTTATAAAACAATATAGTTGTGCACAGCCTCCTTAAACTTCACATGTTTTAACTAACCAGTTATATTGAATAAATAATTGTAATTCTTGGTCTCTGTTTTTTTGGTGGTCGATCATCTAGTATTTATTTTTAAATAAAATGAACAAGAAAAACACTGATGCCAGTGTTATATATTGTGAACAAACTTTGTGCTCTATTTTTAATTTCTGCATTTATTAGTCCTGCCTTCCATATTTTCAGTACAACACAATCACATAATAAAAACCACATGTAAACAAAGACATTGATATGAAGCACCAAAACTTCTCCAGAAAAAGAAGAAGTACTAGTGGTAGTAGTATTAGAAATAGAAGGAGTAGAAGAAGAAGAAAATTTTAAAAAGTAGTAGTAGTAGGTCAAAAAGAAGTAGTAGTAGTAGTAGTAGTCGTCGTAGTAGTAGATGATGTAGTAGCAGAAGTAGTAGTAGTAGTCGTCGTAGTAGTAGATGATGTAGTAGCAGAAGTAGTAGTAGTAGTAGTAGTAGTAGTCGTCATAGTAGTAGATGATGTAGTAGCAGAAGTAGTAGTAGTAGTAGTAGATGATGTAGTAGTAGTAGTAATAGTAGTAGTAGAAGAAGATGAAGCAGAACAAGAAGTAGTAGTAGAAATGATAAAGAAATAGTAATAGTAATCATAGTAGTAGAAGATGAAGAGGTAGTAGTAATAGTAATCATTGTAGTAGAAGGTGAAGAGGTAGAAGTAATAGTAGTCACAGTAGTAGAACGTGAAGAGGTAGTAGTAGTAGCAGTCATAGTAGTAGAAGATGAAAAAGGCCAAGTAGTAGCAGTAAAAGTGGAAGTACATGAAGAACAAGTAGCAGTAGATGAAGATGAAAAAGAACAAGAAGTAATAGCATTAGTAGTATTAGAAGAAGAAGATGAAGAAATATTGTTGGCAGTAGTAGTAGAGGAAGAAGCAACAGAAAAGCAAATGAAGAAGTAGCAGTATTACTAGAAATAAAATGACTGAAGTGATTAGCAGCCAGCACCCATGGAGCAATTAGTGGTTAGGTGCCTTGTTCAGAGGCACTTAATCTGTGAATGCTCAGGGTGGAGAAGGCACTGATCCTTTTTTTACCCTGTCCCATATTTCCTGCCAGTCCAGGGGATACAACAGATTTTTTTGGACTCTAGCCTGTTTCTCTTTTAGGCCACTGCTTTCATCTTTACACAGTGATATAAGGAGGTATTCTGAAAACAAGAAGCTACTCTGAGAAAGGCACTGGAATATTACATGTCACTGAAGGAAACATGAAAAAGGCAAATACAGTGACCCCAAAAAGCCTACACAAAAACTACTCCACGGGTTTCTAAAAATCTAATAGCTGTCTAATATTTTATGCAATCTTCTGACTTGAATCTCATTTTAAATTAACTAAGAATTTGGATTGGCAAATCCAGTAAAAGACCCTTGGAAACTTGGTGAAGTGAACAGTTTGCTTAAAAAGAACAGGCCAAAACTGTATCACAAATGTGCAAATATTTCATTCTTACTATAAAGGTCTTAAACGTGTAACTGTGAAAAAAGGCTCAAATTCTACATTTAATTATTAAAATAAACATTATTATATACATTTTTTTGAATATTTAAATACTTTTTAATCAATACACATTTTAAGGTGGAGTCTTGCACTAGAAATAAATTACTCCCCAAAACATCATTTTCTTTCTATTGTCACACGGTGTGTGTGAATCAGACTCTGGAGTTAATCTAACTGCAAACTGCAGAGGTCAACATTGGTTTAGATGCCCCAAGAGAATACCAAACCAGGGTGCATTCCAAAGTCTTCTCATAGATGTTTCATTATTGTGATAAAGTGCTACTCTCTAGAGGCCTGAGTCCTTGCCAGCCTAATACATGCTATAATAGACTTCCCAGGTTAAGACCCATTCACTCCTGCCATGTGGATATTTATCAGATGGGAAAATTACACCATCCCAACACAATGTTAGATTGCTTTTGTGGCAAGGGGACATTCCCAAAGAGGGCTAGGATAAGGTGCAATCAGTGGCACATGCCCTGGCTCCAACACTGAGGTCAGGGGCAAGATTATGAACAGGAAAATGTAAGAACTCAATCCTTCTTCGCCGTTACACTGAGAACCAAAGCTGAGCACATAGGACACATTAAACCACACGCCTGTTGAATTAACCTCATTAACTACACTTAATGCACTTAAGCAGAGTTTTCAAAAAGCTTTGTGCCATAAAACAAATATTCATATAATGACTTGACAGTATAATATGTTTTAATTAATGAGTGTTACCAAGTATAGCAAAGTTCTGTTTTATACTCTCAGAGATGCCAAGGGCAAAGGTAACTAAGCTGAACTTTCAGCTCATGACTCACATGCAGAAGGCCTGTTTGGGTCCTGTCCCAGGATATAAGTAAGCCTGTCCTGTAGTACTGAGTACAGAGAGCACAAAGGGCTGAGCACTGAATTCATAATAATTTATCATCCTCATCTATTCACACAGACACCCTCTGTTTCAACACCAGTATAGAGAGGTAAGAAAAAATACATAAAAGTTGGTAACACTTTAAATTAAAGCCCACTAATTACTAGTTAAGTACAGAGTATGTTCTTGTTAAATAAGCCATAAAATAAAATAGGTACTAACTAAAGGGTATTCATTCATTCATTCATTCATTATCTGTAACCCTTATCCAATTCAGGGTCGCAGTGGGTCCAGAGCCTACCTGGAATCATTGGGCGCCAGTCCCCCACAGGGCAACACAGACACACACACACACATTCACTCACACACACACGGACACTTTGGAGTCACCAATCTACCCACCAACGTGTGTTTTTGGACTATGGGAGGAAACCGGAGCACCCGGAGGAAACCCACGCGGACACGGGGAGAACACACCAACTCCTCACAGACAGTCACCCGGAGCGGGAATCGAACCCACAACACTGCGACCCACTACATGCTGCGCCACCGTGCCGCCCACTAAAGGGTATGATACTAGAAATATGTGGTTATTACTGAATATCTTACAAACATTTTACAAATAAGGAAGACGAGCAGAAGAGAAACACCCATTTCATCATTAGACAGCTATGTTCATATAATGTCTTAATACATATAGGAAAAACAGTGTAAAATATCTCTGAAGTATGTGATGATGATTACTGTGGTGAATCACATGTACTGAACCTAATGAGTACAAAGCACCATGAAACTCTGCTAACGCCTGTAATAAAAGTAGCTGACCATGTCCTTCCCTGTATGTGCACTGCGAATCATTTTAAAGGATCTATAATTACATTCAGAACTACAGTCAATTCAAAATACAATCTGCATGCCTTGTTTATGAAGAATGACAGTAATAGTCACTAGCATAAACTGTCATAATACTTTTAATTCAATTTTTTAATCTATAATTATGCTGAGAAGTCCAAAAACATCATATATGTCTAGAAATCAACACAAATTTTTAATATACAATTACAATAATGTTAAAAAAATATACCCTCGAGGGTACTATCACACTGTCAATCTTTTGACAGTGAACTTATTGGGTAATCTCAGATTGGGATATTGCATCATAAACTGGATTATAAATTTGATGCTAAATTTGAAATAAAATAACTAGGAAAACCTGACCTGGTCATTTAAAATCTATAGTATAAATGTCAGTATAGCTTCAGCAAGACGGGAGCTGAGAACCTACTCTAAGGCTTGGATCTTTGTAGAGTGATGAGTAGTTTGTTTTAAAAGCTCTGTGACTGCTGATCCTAACAAACAAATCAATCTAAACTACTGAAATATTTTGTCAGCCAATTTTGTATTCAGACACACATACACACAGTCCCCTGAGAGCACTGTGGCAGATTATTCTTACAGGGGAAAGGGGTCGTCTGTTTTTATGAATTAGGAGTGTCTGATGCATCTGTCTTGCGTCAGTATTAACACTGGGTGGAGGGCAATGGTGGTGCGGACGTGTATGTGCCACATCGGGACTAATTAAAGGTGACAACATCAGACTGCAATCAATTTTTAAATCTGACATGATAGGACAGGAAATAAGACAATAGAGACGTCATGAATGACAAAGACAAGCACAGAGAACACCCCACAGAGACAACCTCCAGGACCACCTGAAGAGGATCTCAAAGAAGCAGAATTTAGTGACTGAATGACTGATACAGCATCTGTTTTTCCCTTACACAGTCCATGGGAACACCTCTGAGGCACCTCAGCTTCACTACTGTTATAATGTAGCTTGACACAAAACATCCTTTTGAAGTTAAAGAGGTTCTGGGCCCCACTGTTCATTCAAATTTCCTGAATGTCTCTTTCACACAGCCCTGAGTGTGTGAGTACCAACATAGACGGTTTCTGTCTCTAGGTAAAAGCAGAAAATGGGCCTTCTGTCAGTGATATTATTTAGGCTGATCAATGACTGACAACTACAGAGAGATGCAGTTCAGAGTAACATATAAACAACAGTATAGTTTCAAATTCAGACTCAAGTGTTTAGATTAAAATGAATTGCACATGTAAAACTTCCATTTCATTTTTTAATTAAGAGTTCAATGTAGTATATCATCATCTTGATAAAAACAACAAAATGGTTATTTTACAAGAGAAAGGAAAGAAATTTTGACTCTACTTTGAGTTAGAGTTAATGGAACAGGAATATTCTAAGCATAGTCATGTTTATGGAGCCTATATGTTAGTCTTATCATTATGAAATATTAACACGATGTAAATAGTAGCTGGCACAAATTACAAAAAAAATAAAATAAATAAATAATAATAATTAATTAAATTAAATTAAATAATAAAAAAAAAACATGTTCATAGACGCCCTGTGAAGGACTGGCGTCCCCTCCAGGGTGTATTCCCTCCTTGCGCCCGATGATTCCAGGTAGGCTCTGGACCCCCCGCGACCCTAAATTGGATAAGCGGTTACAGATAATGGATGGATGGATGTTCATAGACCTATTCCTTCTACAGCACTGTAGCTGTCTGGTGATAACCAGCTGATGGTGATGACTAATTTAGGTTTACATCACATCTGTAAGTTACTCTGGATAACAGCATCTGCTAAACGCTGCAAACTGTACATCCCAGAGAATGAAGATTTTTTGTTTGTTTTTTCTATTTGCAGTGATGTGAGCAACTGGTGCAATCAATATGGTTCTGTTCTTGAGAGGAGTAAGAAGTCTAGTAGAAAGCTTTCACATTAGCCATCATAGTGTCCTATTGTGTGTGTCAGGTGCCATTTTTGTGACATGATGCCATCACTCAGTATCAGAGCACTTTGTATTCAGAAGGGGCTTTGCTAGCTGTCTAAATCTCTCCTCACCCACAGCCTCACACATCAGTCCAGCATTTCTCACTTCAATTTAGCCCTACCACGTTTCTCTACACTGGTGTTGTACCAGATGGAGGCCCAAAGGGGGACTTTCCAAAAGCGCATTGCCTACTTTGCTCAACTTTGTGATGCGGACATTTTATGACATGTCATTAAAACAGATGAGCTGTCCAGGGGGAGTCTGATAGCAAACTAGATTAAAGTGTTTGAAAAGAGGTGCTAACAGCAGTAAGTAGAGCACAACATCATCCAGACAGTGCATCACATGACAGCCACACTGTAATCTGCCCCTACCTTGTGCTTCTCTATGCCCCCTGTTAATTTTTCCATGTGCTTTTGTTTGCGTTTTGTTCCTCTAGACACACCCCACACCTGTGAGCTATCGATCATGTGATCGAGAGCTCAGAGTTGTTCTCTGTTCTGTTCATGTTTAAAAGCTCTGTGTTATTTTTTTTCTGATTTGTCAGTCATTGTGTATGTCATGGTTTTCATGTTAACTCCATATTTTGCCTTTGCTTAAATAGAGCAACATTTGCACTTCCAGGGCCTCATAATGTTAAAAAAAGAGCAACTGAAATCCATCTGAAAGGAGAAAGGCAGTGGGAGCTAGTTTATTAAAGTCAATATACTTGACCAAAAATAAAACCATTTACCCAAATGGGAAAGGACACAGCAAAACAGGGGTTAAAACAGGCGCTCTAAAACTTTTGGATATATGTTAAAAAATAAACATCCTCCTAGGGACATTTGGCAACTCTGGGCCATTCAGAAAAAGTTAGAATCCACTCATTACAACATCCACAGAGCATATGTGTATCTTACACAGGGACACAAGGGACAAAAGGACAAGTGCTTTATTTTAAGGGTGATTTTTCATGGTTTCTAGCTAATATACTTCAAATCTGAGCAATTTCTTGTAAAATGGGCTGACTCAACAATTCACCTTGGTTTCCCCTCCAAGATCAAAGTTGCTGGTGTCTGAAATAAAAAGCAAGGATAGAGTCATCTGTTTTAATCTGAAGCATGCTCCATTATCATTGACCTCCAAGGAATCTTACAGGAGTCGAATAGATAAAAAACTGTGGGGGAGGTGAAAACACAGCATTTATGACTGTGTTATTTTTTTTACATTCAGTGAGTAGGCACATAATCATTTACTGAAGATCAATAATGTCCCATAGTACAATTCTGGTTACAATGAAAGGCTCAATGTGTTTAAAAATCAATAAAACTATCCTGTATTAGTGCGGCTGGAAACGTAGGGCTTATTATGTTGGGTATATTGAGTTTACATACATTAGGTCTTTATTGCCTCATACCTGGTTCACAAATACACAAAACAATTCAAACGTTTCTCTGTGAGTTGTGGCATAAAATAAACATGTACCGCATATACTAACAATTTCAATCTTCATATTTCATGTATATAAAGCATAACCTGATATAGTCTACTGACAGCCCTCTCTCACAGATTAATACACTATGGATCAGTGTGTATTATATCGGGACATATCCATTGGTTTCCAAGCAGTTGCTGACAAGAGACCAGATGAATGCTTTTAGGTATTTGCATTTCAGTGTGAAGACACCTTAATCTAAAACTATGCAAATAAGAGAATTATCAACCTAAAACACACTTCTGACTTCATATGGTTTTTGGAAGGTTTCGGCCAAAGACCTTTAAGTTTAAAAGTATTACTTTTCGGTGGCATGGTGGCGCAGCAGGTAGTGTTGCAATCACACAGCTCCAGGGACCTGGAGATTGTGGGTTCGATTCCCACTCCGGGTGACTGTCTGTGAGGAGTTGGTGTGTTCTCCCCTTGTCCGCGTGTGTTTCCTCCCACAGTCCAAAAACACATGTTGTTAGGTGGATTGGCGACTCAAAAGTGAATGTGTGTGTGTCTGTGTTGCCCTGTGAAGGACTGGCGCCCCCTCCAGGGTGTATTCCTGCCTTGCGCCCAATGATTCCAGGTAGGCTCTGGACCCACCGCGACCCTGAATTGGATAAGTGGTTACAGATAATGAATGAGTATTACTTTTTCAGCAACATAAAACAAAACTGGGGTAACTAGCAGCTTTTGGGTTTGATTTGAACATTTTCATTTTCATCTATTATGTTTTCATGGTAATTTCTTCTACAGTTACTTTCAGAGCCATAGAGCTGGGTTGTTGTCTTTTTAGGGTGGATAAACAGTAAGATCAGAGGTAACAGTGGAGCATGAAGTTCTACAGCATATAAAAGATTAAAGAACTGTTTATCTAGCATTGACTGTTTTGGTGATAACCCACATCTTAAGAGTCTTGTTTTTCTGCAGCTCCTTTAAAGGAGCATATTTCAATGTTTTTGCACATTCATTTGGCAACCTGTAATACCTAACTACATTACAAATATATATTACATCAATGTTTAAATTAAATATTTCATGTTATTCATTATGACATTTTCAACATGTAAACAACATTTTGTGTTCAAATGATGTAGTAAACTAAAAATCAACAAAAATTTAGATAAATGTTTTTCATTGGACAGCAACAATATACAATCTTCTCTGAAATATCTAGTGAAAAATGAACAAGTTCTACTTAATGGCCATTTTGACTTTAAATAATTAAATGAACTTTTCCTCAACACTGTATTTGGGGGGTGTTGAGGCTTACTGGGTAACAACCTTACAAAACGTCCCCAGACTTTATACCCACGTGTCAAGCAGTCTGGCATGTCAGGCTAAATATGAACACATTCACATGTTGGGAATCAGAGGACTGGTAGAGGTGTGGATAGCTGAATATAATCTGAGCTCAAGGCAGAAGGGCCTGCTGACTGAGTGAGTGAGTCAACAAAGCAGTGGTGGACAGGCAGGACACTCGCACCTCTAATAAGGACGGCTGACAAGCTGATAATCACTGCCCCAAATTAAGCTGCTTCCAGCCTGTGGCCTGCAGGGGTTCAGCACCAGCCATGTTCAGCAATATGCCAAGCAAATTACAATAAAATCCTTTCTGGCCCTCATGCATAGATTAAATATTAATGTTTATTTTACTGATTGCTTTATAGGTCTACTCCTCACGCATGTTCTTTACACCTCTCTCCCCCATCCCACCACCTTGTTTCTCCAAAGGATAAAGGGTAGTAAAGTCTGAAAATCTAACATCTCTGTGACTATAACAATAGTGGAACCCTTTCTAAACCTATATTGAACTATTTTTAAAATAATTTTTTGACAGTTTTGAAACTGTGTTAAAAAATATTTACATTTCTAATTTAGCAGTTAGTCTTAAACTTAAAAAAAACTTGATAGTATGCAGAGGCCACCATACAACACTATGTGCTAAATAATGATATTAATGTGTTTAGAGTTGGCAGAGCTGAGCACAGCGATAGTGAGTTCAGTTTAATTAGCCAAAGTGATAACTAGTCTATTAGCATCAGCTAACAAAACAGACATAATGATCATTATACAGTCTGCTGACAGACCACTTTAAAATGTTTACTTACAGCTGAGAAAGAAATAGTCATGAAATGGCTTGCCTTGTTTTTAAGTATAGATATGTGTAGCACTAAATACAATTCAGATATGCTGTTTAAAGGAAAAGCTTTTATCATCTTAATCTGACCGACTGAGTGCAGCTATGTTCACATTACCAGACTAAAGTGACTCAAATCTGATTATTTATTTATTTATTATTTTTGCCTTTAACATGTACAAACAACCCTGAAAAAACAAGATGTGTCACATTAAGGCAAAAAATTTGAGTGAGTTCAGCCTGGTAACTTGAACATAGTGTGTACATGAGAGCTATATTGTTGAATTGTGCACATAAAAAAGGCTACAGTGAGTATTGTCGTGAGGTAAGTTCAGCAGGTATAACTACTGAGAAAGTATTAATCCCCTGTGGAGCAGGCATAGTAATTGTAATCACCACATGGAGCTCACTGAGTGTGCAAAGTTTATATTATCCCAAAGAGCATGCATATTCTGTTTTAAAAGCCCCACAAAACTCACAAAGCAGACACAGCCAGTTTAAATTGCCCTATAATTCATGAATGAACCATTCTTTTTGGATTCACCACACTGAGTCAACCAAATAGATTTTAACAATGGTTAAAACTTTCAAACTAATTGATTAAAAAAAAAAACTGGTTTAAATTCAAACTTGCAATGTATATGTCATTTTGTGCTTTAAATGGTTATAATAACATGTGAATTACAGTTTTTCACATCAAAATCAAACAAAAACTTTTATGAATTACCTCTTCAAATGGTCACATATTTTCCAACCTGTTAAATTAAATCTGTGGTCTATATTTTTAAGCCCTGCAGAAAAAACCTGATATTTAGTTGGCAAGACTTCTGGGAAGGCACTCCAAATGCATTTGACCTTGAGAATGAAGTACTAATATTGTATCATTGGTATTAACACTAACCTAGACTCAGCCACAGATGTTCCACCCACTGAGAGTCTGATACTTTCAGTGCATTAAGCTGGCCTCACTGTCAGGATTCTCTCAGTTGCGTTCTGATTGACTAACTGCATACCTCCGCCATGCCAAAATAGCAGACTTGTGATTGGTCATTCTGCGTGTCTGTCAAATTTCTTTTCCTGCAGTAGTATGCAGTTCTTGTCCACACAAAGCTGTGAAATGTGAAACCCTAGAGAGTCCGGCAATGTGAGACTAACCCTAACACAATCTTCCCAAATAAATTTAATGAAGCTCAATGAATTCAGAGTACTGCACCACTACCCAATACCTGGGGGATTTATACCCTTCAAACTGACATAATGCATTGAGCTTGGTGACCTCATTCTATTCAACTCAATTAAAAGGGCTATCATTAAATTTGCAAAATACACTAACTGTAAGCTGTGTTTGCAAATGTTTGGATAAAGGGCATTTAACCAGGAACAAAACCTTTTAAATCTGTTTCTAAAGTGTTCCTGGTTCTATATTGAACCACTACCTTTACTAAAGTTAAAGAAGAACTATTTTTAGGGTATATGATATGATTGGCAAAACACACCCTATAAAAATCCAACAGTACCAATATTTTTTTCCCTTTTAAATGAGAAAATAAAACTGCAAGCATTCTGTAGTGCTGGAAATTTATGAAAACCTTAAGTCGTCTCCACTAGGCTGGCATATGACCTCATCAGCCCAGAGGAACATCTGAGAAAAGGGTAAAATGATTCCTCACAGAGGGAGGGGGGAGGGTGAGGGTGAGCTGTTTCTCAGTCGAGCCTATGCCAGGCGCTGGTCCCGGACTAGATGCCTGTCTGGCAGATGGGACACAGCATTTGGGTGCCATGTGAAAGATGGCTTGCCAAATGCCGCGCCTCTCCTCTTACGCGCAGCCCTGCTGCTGACAGATTGAAAGCAAATAGGTGGGCGCAATAAACATAGCC
This sequence comes from Hoplias malabaricus, assembly GCF_029633855.1. Classification (NCBI taxonomy): domain Eukaryota; kingdom Metazoa; phylum Chordata; class Actinopteri; order Characiformes; family Erythrinidae; genus Hoplias; species Hoplias malabaricus. The sequence goes on from NC_089802.1 coordinate 12,935,138, forward strand.
ACCTGAGAAAGTGAGGAGCAAGCTGAACTGCCCCAAGCTGCCCAAGTCCATTGGCCATGTCACAGCCCCAAATTAAAAGACCAATTAAAGTCACATTAGTGTCTAATGACAAAACATTTTCAGATCACACTCATTTTAGATCACAGCATACATGCTATGCATATATATATATTCATTCATTAATTTTTTATTCATTATCTGTAACCGCATAATCTAGAAAGTGAGTAACCACAGAGTAATGCTGTAATAAGTAGAATGCACACAGTAAAAAGGAACACCAGGAAAAGCAACATCTCAGTCCATCAAAGAAGGAAAAAATACACTCTCCCCCTCTCTCTCGTAGATAGAAGTCATCTAAAACCAGATGGTGTGAAAGTTCATGAGATCAGAGCTGCACTGCTTTACCTGCCGTGTCTATAAGAGCTCAGCCACATGTGGTCAGTGGGGTGCTTTTAATTCAGACCTGAAAGCCCCTTGGATCTCAACACAGAGAGCCATTTAGCTCACATCTCTGTGTGTGTTCAGTTCAGTTTTTGTGTTCAGTATAGAGACTGTGTCAGGAGCTTGGACTTTGAGAGGGACTCTTCTGGAAAATAACAAGAGCCGAGGTAATATGACCTATACATGAACTACACGAATGTTACATTGTTTATGAATGCACTTCATTGTTGTCTCTATTTAAAAGACAATTTTGAGATGTATCACTTTTTATTTGGATTGTTTCAATCCTAGTATATGTATCATATTTACATCATATGTTCCCACATGTTAAAACCCAATTTTCTGAAAAGTTGAGACATATTGTAAAATGGAATAAAAACAAGTATCTGTGATTAAATTAGTTCTCTCAAACCTTTCATTAACTGATGACATTACAAAGAAATAATTTCCAAAGATTTTACTTACCAACTTGATTGTGGTCTGTACAATTCAACAAACATGGAATTTGATACCTGCAACCCTTAAAAAACTTTGTGATAAAAAAAAAGTAAAAAAAGTTTATAGATCATGCATGCCATCCTGGCAAAGCATTACACTATAAGCAGGTATATATAAAAGGTATAAGATGATCATGCACCAAAGGCTTAGAAGGCAAAAAGAGTTTGTTGCTCATCACTTCATGCCAAACTTCATTAAAGAGTATTGTCAAACAGTTTAAACAGCGCATTGGACGTGATTTGTATAACCTGGGGTCATTTTTACAGCTCATTTTACAGTATGTAAAAGGCTGAGGAAACTTTCCTGAAACAGGTGTGTGCAATGCCTGCAATGGTCTATTCAGACAGGATTAAAACTACTGAGATAATCAGGTAATAATTACTTCACCCACAAGTCAACAGGTAAAACTAACCCCGTCCGAATAGAATTAGAATCACTTTATAGGCCACTGTGCTTGCACACAGAGGAACTTGTTCTCTGCAAACCCAGTACATTCAGTGAAAAACATGTTTACACAAACTAGTGAACACTAGTGCCCTAGCCATGATGCCCGGGAAGCAGTTGGGTGTTAGGTGCCTTGCTCAAGGGCACTTCAGTCATGACCTGCTGGCTCTGGGGATCGTACTGGCAACCTTCCAGTTACAAGCCCAGTTCCCTAACCACCAGATCATGGCTGCCCCCATAGGGCTTTAGACTGCAAAAAAATGTAGGTGTTATATTATCTACCATAATTAATAGGGCAATCTTGCTTAAGAGGGAATCTTGCCCTCAGATGCATAAGAAACTGTCATGTTACAGTTATAACTACAGTCACATGGGCTCTAATACTGCATCCAAAACGAAACAAAAAAAATTAACTCGTAAGCCATACATCAATTTAATGTGGAACCACTAAGTTCTGAACACAACAGACTTGTGAGCTGTGGTCAGGGGATTCCATGTTTTAGCCTGTTTTCATGAAAAACAAACAGTGTTTTTTGTGCTTATTCTGAAAGTGTCCATACAGCGTCCATACAGAATTTTATCAGCGACAGGTGAAAAAGCAAACATTTCTCATTGTATGAGGGTGCGTCAGTGACTACAGCATGGGTGTGGCAAAAATGTGTTTTTTAGAGAGATATATGCTGCCATAAAGTTAATGTATTATACTGGAAAGACAATGCTAGGCCTCATTATGTATGTGCTACTACAGCATGTGCTTGACTGGCCTGCCTGGAGTCCAGATGTGTCTCATTTTGTGCATTATAAGATGAGAATCAGGCAATAGCTATCATGGACTCAACAGTTGTAAAACTGTGTTTTCAAGTCAGAATTTAACATTTACTGGCAAAACTTGAACTATTAGTGTCCTCAGTTCCCAAATGATTAAATAGTGTCATTACAAGGAAAGATGATGTAACACAGTTGTAAACTCTGTCACAACATTGTAGTCTGTTCCAGGTGCCAAATTCTAAATGTACTTATTTTTACATAAAACAATCAAGTTAAAACATCAGAAATCTTTTTTCTTCTTTTGTCAGTTAAATAAATCTTCAAAGGAAATAAAAAAAAAAACACAGATTGTTCTTTTTGTTTAATTTTATTAAATGTCCCAACTTTTCTGGAAATGGGGTTTGTATGTTTCATACAATTAAAAGTTATGTGGTTAATTTGAGGTCAGATATTAGTTAGAACATAAATACTCCTGCAAAACTTGATAAAGTGCCCTTCTTAATTTAATTATAAGAAAACGGCCATAACAAATGCAAACTGTGCTTTCAGCCATGGATATCTCATTTAGGCCATAATAAAGTATCTTTAAAGTTAGATCAACCAGCAAATATTCATGAGAACAAAAATGTTTACAAATCTCTCTTCTTATTGTTGAAGTAATATAGGTCAATGGGGTCTGACAAGCTGCCTAAATATAAACTTTAAAAAAAAAACTCTTCTTCTGATATGAAGCCATTAGCAATTTCTTGACAAGGGCAAAACCATGGGGACATTCTCCTGCTGAGAATATTCAAGAGATGGAAACATATTGGCTTACAACACTGGTCACAGATCTGGTGCTCAAAGAACACCTTGATTTACATACTGTAGCTTCTTTGTAGGTGAAAAAAGAGGGGTTAAGCATATCATTTTGCGTGGCTTGTTTGTTGTTTGGTTTATTGAGGACACCGTTGAGGATCTGTGCATCTGTGGTCTCGAGTATTGAGTTAATTAAAGCGAGACCTCACTGGATGGTCCCTCATGAGCAGGAGTGTGTCTGTCAGCCTCCACGGACACACCAAGGACTTTAATCAACCAGCAGCTGGACACACTCATCCCTCAAAAAAAAAAAAAAAAGCAGGGGGGGACTTTAAAGACAGCACAGCAAAGCCTGACCTCACTCTAGCCACAGTATAACTCACTGGATCAAACTCAAGACTTTATCTTCTATATGCTGCAAGCTTAATCCAGGGCATATTCTGAATTAGCACCATTATGACTCATTATGGCTAAAGAATCATTTAAATAAACAATTTGATGCTAAAGGCAAATATTCAGTGACATTATTTGAGTCGTGACTGCTATTCTATGCTATGCCAGTTTGCCATCTTCTCCTTTGCCTCTGGAGTGGATGAAGATAAATGTGATGGAGGGAGGCACACCCTCAGGATACATGATTTCTGTTTTCCAGCTGAGAATCAATATGCCAACAGATAAGTGTAATAAATAGCCCTTCAGGCATTATACACTTTTATGCAATCCCAAATGCTCACCTCATATGATTAGTGTTTTTATACACATACACATGTTTTATTCAGTTTCAAACCATGTCTGTTTGCAACATAAGCCTTTAGTTCTATTTTCAGATATGACAGACTGTAAGAAGTGGCAAAGGATTGTATTCTTCAGTCTCTGTATGGACCATAAGTATGACAAATGCAAATATGGTTCACAATACTGAGATGAATTACATCCATTATTTTGCATCAAGGACCCATAGTTGTCCTTGGACAGTCTAGTCTTAAAAAGAATATCTATTCTACTGTGATGTAATTTTGTAGATGCTACAAAAGCTTGCAATTAAAAGGGGACGCTTTGCTTTAACTAGGGTCACACTGCCCAATGTCAAGTGTCAGCTAGAGGGGCATAATGCCCCCTCACATTGGGATGTGAAGAAATGGAAGCAGATTCTGTGGAGTAATGGCACTCTGTTCAATAACTTTGGTATGAGTTGGAGTGACATTTGTGATCCTAAACTAAATCCATCATCACTATTCAACCCAACTAATGTTCTCATGGCAGAATTTGCCAAAGGAAATAATGGATCAAAACTGTATGCTAATATACAGCATTCATCAGAGAAATGTTGGGCAATCCAGACATTTGATCATGTGGTGTCACTGTATCTTGAAATATATTTACAAAATTAAAGTCATGTAGGCTTTAATTAAAGTCAGTAAGGGCCATGCAGCTGAATTAGCAGATCTTATGATAGCCCAGAGTGTGAATGGAGAACAGCAGAGCTCAGAAATTCATTTCACACATCATTCATTTACTCCTGTAGAGGAAGTTCTCACCCTGCCTCTCTATCTTCACAGTTGAAGATCACAAATATTATGTTCATAGCCTGCTGATATGACCCAAAACCATGAGTCTTATTAGGCAGTTCAGCATAGACATTCATAAGACAGACCTTTAGAAGAAAAAGATTCTTGTCATGAATGTCCCTCAAATTCCCACAACCATACTAATGTATGATGATAAAAATATCACACTCTAGTCTCTTAGTACACAGCACTGATAAAAGATGCAGTCACCAGTATTAGAGGAGGGTAACTGAAGCTAGCCATATGAAAGAATACACCTTATTTCAGCTTTGGATTGTTTTAAATGGACCCTGGTGCAACTGACTACACCTTTAACAGGACATGACAGAAAATCAAGAGTTCATGACAATTACAGCACAAAAAACTGCATAGTGTGAAACCTTCATTCACAGATCATAACTTGATGCAACATCATAGAACAAACTGCTCAAATTAAAAAGAGGCAACCTTCAGTGGATTTATCTAATGAGGTCTGTTGGATTATTTTGGCTCTGACTGAGTGTTAGAAAGATCCCAGCATGGGAGTGATTCTGATCTTTCATCTGGAGGGCACTGAAGAAGCATTAGCAGTCTTCAAGTCAAACACTCTAGGGTAAAGGCTTGCTTCTGGGGAAAGAAAGTGACATGGTGCATTTGTCACACTGTGTTCCTTTTTGTCCCTGGTGATTAGGAGATGCTGAGGGCATGCCTTACTCTGCCTCACACACCGCTCCAAGTTACAGCCCAGAACTCAGCAGCCTGCCACCTGCCCCGGTCTGAGCCCCCCTCACACAAATTAACATTCCAAAATTAATTTTCATGAATAAAAAGTAAAGAAAAAAGTTTTGCAAAATCATATTACCATTCTAATCATCGTGCAGTGGTAGGCTAATGAGTTAATTATCTAATCCAAGGAGTTTTATGGGTGGTTGCTGTATATATGTTATATTCACACTGCACTACAGCAAACAAAATGTGGTATATATAAAGTAAAAGGCATTACACATTCACCTATGGACAATTTTGAATTGACAAACGTGCCAGCAGCATGTGTTTGGAACTGTGGGAGGAAAAGTGTTTTTGGACTTTGGACTGTGACCTGGGGCAGGGTTCAAATGTTGGACCCTGGAGCTGGTGACAGAGACCCTAACTCTGTGCCAATAGTTTATTCACTACTGCAATGTGCACCATAATGAAATTAAGAAAAAATACATATAATTTAACTTGGCATATTGTTCTAATAATCTGCATTTCTTTAATTGTAACAACTTTGAAATATATTGATATTTCTGACTCAGAGTGTCATATTAAAACACTCAGAATAATGTATGAATCTTTAAGAAATAAAATACAGCAATGCCCATAAAATTACTTTAGGTCACATCCATCCATCCATCCATTATCTGTACCGCTTATCCAATTTAGGGTCGCGGGGGGTCCAGAGCCTACCTGGAATCATTGGGCGCAAGGCGGGAATACACCCTGGCGGGGGCGCCAGTCCTTCACTTTAGGTCACATGTGAAACACAAATTCCTTATTGTTCCACAGAGTGTTGGACAGGAATTGAGCCTCCAACAGCTATTCTTCAATCAGCCCAGCATCCTGTTGACCTGGCAAGAATTATTCAGAGACTAATCTCCCACACATTTGTACCAGGCCAGTGATGCCCACACAAGGAGATGAATGGTGTAGCATCAGCTCTGACAACATAGGGACATTTGCAAGTGATAAGTCCAGCAAATATTAACAATTTCTATTCATTTGTCTGGTTATATATGTAAACAAATAAATGAAAAATGGTGTGTGAGAGTGTGGTCAAATCTAGGGTTATATGCTCAAAACACACTGCACATGCCTGAAGTCATATCAGTTCTAAAGTAAATTTCTATAAGGTCACTACAATTCATACCAATCATGGGCCCTGAAGGGTAAAAAGTGCCTATGCATTCTGCTAGGGAGCAGTGGAACTATGTTCTCTGGTGTGATGGAGCAACATGGAATACCAGTGGGATGTGGTGGAGTAGCTTTTGTGATATTCCAGTGCCTTTCCAGAAATGTAGAAGCTTTAATGTGCCTGATTTCCAAAGTAAAGCTGTATATATGGTTTTTGGTCTTGTGCCTATACTGAGATGTTTTATCTCATGCTAACACACATTTTGCATATTTTCATATGCTATAACTCAAATTGGTGGGTGATTGGTGGGTATCATTGTTTTAGCCCTCAAATTCTGTATTATGGCTAGCCATCGCTGCTATTATTTATGAAAATCAACAAATTTGCATGTCGACAACTTTGATAATACTAGAATATTTAATATTTTGTGTGTGTGTGTAAGGTGTGAGTGTGTGAGTGAATGTGTGAGTGCCCTTTGATGTACTGTCGCCCATCCCAGGTGTGTTCACACCTTGTGCGCAGTGATTCCTGGTTGGCTCCAGACCCACTGCGACTTTGAACTGAATGAGCAGTTAAAGACTTAGATTGAATGAATTAATTTAAAAAATCAATGGACTCTTACAAGTCCACATCATATATAATATAAAAAATCAACCTTCTGTAGAAAGTTGATTTGATCAGCTTTGTTACATGTGTGTCATTAGTTATGCACATGTGTAATGCGTATCAAATCAAATCAAGCGCTTTTTACAACTGATGTTGTCTCAAAGCAGCTTCACAGTACTATCCATGGACGTGCTGCAGGTGATAAAAAAGTGTTGTGATCCTCTTGAACTGTGTGTTTTAATTACAGTCTCCATCATTATCATGGGAATCACACACTAAACCTTTCCAGTCTTTAGAGTCCACAACATAACTCACAGTAGAATCATAATTACCGCTGCTGACTTTGTGTTATGCCCCTGATGATCACTTCCTTGGCGATGAGCATCACTAACAAGCTGTGTTAATGAAGTGTCAGTAGGCCTTCTTGCAAATATAGATTTGATAATTGATATGCAGTTTCTTCTTAGCAAACATTCAGATGAAAAGGACATTTATGATTTTTAGATAAAAACCCTGTTTATAGAAAGATTTTCTGTGAAATCCAGTTAAAACAACAATTTGTGTTTTGTTAATTGTCCTAAATATTTATTTAACTAAGAAGTATAAGATGAAAATATTCCAGTGATTTTTTTTTTCAATTTTCAATTACCAATCCTAAATATAAACACATTTAAAATATAGATGCACCGATTTTTAATTTTATGGGCCAATATGATAATTAGCCGATAATTAGAACCTTGGAGAAGCCAATACCGATAATAACTGATACATTTATTTTTTGTAATTAAAGCAAATTCACAATGAATTAAAGCAAAAAAAAAATCTTGTCATAGGACAGGGCCTTTCTTCAGTATTTGTACATTTCTGTACTTTTTATCCTTTAAGTTTATTAGGTGTAGTTTATTCACACTTTAATCAAAGATTTACTGTTGGTTCCGCATGAATGATTTCTAGAGGGGATGCTTATTAGTGCAACAGCGGGTTTGTTTTGGAGAGTGAGGTAGAGAGCAGCATATAGGCGGTCAGAGTGAACGAGGGAGAGAGGGGGTGTTTGAGCGAGTGTTTATCATCATGTTTCAGTAATAAATTCAGACGCTGAATGACTCTATCCATTTTCATATGCTTTATATAAAGAAGGGCTCCTGCATTGCGGTGTTTGAGAGTATCTTACTGTCGTTTAACCTGCTGTGTGTGTTAACATCTTATGTGCGTGCGTGTAGTGAGCATCACTCATATTATAAATTAGTTTTCAGCACTGAGAAATTTAATCCCAGAGACTGTTCTCTGCAAAAACTGAGAAAAACGTCCACACGGCAGAGAGTTTACAGCCGTCAGTGCATATGCACAAGCATAAATTAGGCGCCAAGTATCGGTTGTAATAACGGCTAAAATTCCAATGTTGGACTGATAACAATAACTAAAAAAATCCACATATCGACAAATAATATAACGGCCGCCAATAGATCATGCATCACTAGTTTAAAACGTGTTGCCTGTAACACATTCCAAAAATGTTAATAAAAAGACATCAACCACTGTGTTATCATGTTTCCTCTTATTTACTCTTGATATCTTGGGAAATGGGATACGAATAGTTTGTTTTGCAAATAAAATGTTTGCCCATTTTAACTTAGGCAAAATGTTAGCTTCTCAAAAATCTGTGCTCACTCTTATTCTCCGCTTCAATTTATTCACAGCACACAGACCTGGACTCCAGGCAGGCTTTTTAAGCACAAGCACACTGTGCCTACAAAGTCATGCTGCTGTAGCATGTATACAATTAGGCCTGCATCATCTTTCTAAAATAACCATTGGCTTCCCAGAAAAAGACGTCATCTTAATAACAGCAAATATCTCTCTAAAATCCCAGTATAAACCTCTATATCAATGATAAATTCACACATAAACAAGTTACCTATAACATGGACACTGATTTAGCCATAACGAGGTTTGCCAAAGTTTCCTGAATCTTTCACAATGTTAAGAATAGTACATAGGAAAATACCTAAATTTCTTGCAATTTCATATTAAGAAATGTTGAACTTTATAAAGTTTGGAACAAAGTGGTGAGCCATGCCCCATTTTTTGCTAGCAAAGACCTACATAATAGAACGTTTTAAATGGATTAAATTGTAATTTGTCCTGTTGGTTAAGGAAAATATGGGTAATATTTTCTTTGGGTATTTGTCAGTTAAATCAATTTTCAAGATAATTAGCCAATCAGAGCTAATTTCCTGAAACTGGGTTGTATTGAAGTTTAAGGATTCTGTGTAACTTTCTTAAGTAATTATAAAGGGAGATGTACAACAATGTCATCTTGCGGAGCATTTAAACTTTAGCCATCTTGTCTGCTGTGGTTAAATGTGACAGAGATTGCAGGAGAACAGATGCATACAGAGTAGAGTTTACACTAAGCACTCTCAGTCAGCACACAGAGGCAAAAGCAAGGTGACATGAGGTATCTTTGATGTCCAGCTATGTTGACTGGCTGGGACAGAGCCCAGTTTGTATGATACCATAAATAAATAAATAAATAAATATGAAATTATCAAAACTCTACCATGACATCCAAACATCCAAGAACTTCCTGTCCTTCAAAATGATGGATAGAATTTTATCTAAACAAGGGCAGCTAAGTAATTAAATCTGTGGGACAATGACACTGCAGCAATGTCACATATGCACACACAAAAACACACAGATGCAAAACAGTCATGATAATTCTTGTAAAAATGTGTAGATTTGATTAAATATAGTGCAATTTAATTATAGCATGAATGACTGTAATGGATTTTTGGTTGTTATCAGTATTAGTGCATATGTCCGTCAGTTTAAAGTACAGGCTGGGGCATTTATACGGATACACCTTAATAAAATGGGAATGGTTGGTGATATTAACTTCCTGTTTGTGGAACATTAGTATATGGGAGGGGAGAAACTTTTCAAGATGGGTGGTGACCATTTTGAAGTCAGCCATTTTGGATCCAACTTTTGTTTTGCAATAGAAAGAGTGTCATGTGACACATCAAACTTAACAAGGAATTGTTAAGAAAAACAATGGTGTGCTGGTTTTAACGTAACTTTATTCTTTCATGAGTTATTTACAAGTTTCTGACCACTTATAAAATGTGTTCAAAGTGCTGCCCATTGTGTTGGATTGTCAATGCAACCCTCTTCTCCCACTCTTCACACACTGATAGCAACACCGCAGGAGAAATGCTAGCACAGGCTTCTAGTATCCATAGTTTCAGGTGCTGCATATCTTGATGGTATGATGTGGTATATGGGGTACAAAGACAGTGGGGCCATTCTTCATCAATGGAAACCTTAAGGCCACTGGATATGCAAAATTGCTACATGATGATGTGTTTTCCTCTTTATGCACTGAAGCTGGCACGTTCCCTGAGTTTTTCCAGCAAGATGGTGCACCACCACATTAAGGGTGTCAGGTCCAAGCTTTCCTAGATGAACAGGATTGGTCGTCGTGGGCCAGTTAAACGGCCCCTAAGGTCTCCCAATCTGACCCCCTTAGACTTTTATCTTTGGGGTAATCTGAAGGCAATTGTCTATGCTGCGAAGATCTAGATTTGCAGCACCTGAAACTACAGATACTGGAAGCCTGTGCTAGCATTTCTGCTGCAGTTTTGCTATTAGTGTGTGAAGAGTGGGAGAAGAGGGTTGCATTGACAATTCAACACAATGTGCAGCAGTTTGAACACATTTTATAAGTGGTCAGAAACTTGTAAATAACTCATGAAAGAATAAAGTTACGTTAAAACCAAGCACACCATTGTTTTTCTTGTGAAATAAGTTTGATGTATCACATGACCCTCCTCCCACTGAAAAAACAGAAGTTGGATCCAAAATGGCCAACTTTAAAATGGCCACACACCATTCCCATTTTATAAAGGTGTATCCATATAAATGGCCCACCCTGTATATGAATATCTGTATTAATGAAAGCTATGTCAGTGAAAATGCCAACAGTCCTGAAAACAGAACAGTCACTTTGACTTTTATTGTTTCATTTTTCATTTTGCTGTGGAAAATGAAAAGCTAAATAAATATTTAATTTCCATTTTTATTTTGAGCATTATTATCCAGAGCACGAAGAAAAAACAAAGCCAAAGTGTTTGAATTTTCTTTTCCTTGTTAGCTTTTTCATTTTAGATTTGACCATGAAACACCAGCAGTTTTGAAAATTAAATGACAAAAAGCTTTCATTTTAATATTGTCAGTGCTGACCCATGCTTGAGTGAAAAATGAAATTGCAAATAAAGTTACTGCATTTCATTTTTCATTTTGTCCTGATATTTGCTCACACTTTTGGAAAAAGAAATGGCAAAACTGTATTTGCATTTTCATTTTATTGTTTTCATTTCAATTTTGCCAGGATTTACCTCCCATACTCCTTAATCTTCTGAGGAAGTACAGGAGCAGATGGTAAGAACAGTAAATCTGTACTCAAAGGTTTTTCCATTTCCATGATGCCCCACAAGTGTGGGGGCATGTATGTTTTGCATGAACAAGTCCTCTGATCTGTACAGCAGTTGTTCATTGTCAGCTATATGGAGGCTGGGATAGTACACAGTGATTTACAAGTATCATGGCTGAGTGTCTATAAGAGCCTGATGGTAACCATTCATCCATTTCCCTTCAAGCCGAGGGCCAATCAAGACTGGGATTGGCTGTCAGGGGTGTCAGGCTGAAGGATGAGAGGAGATAGGGATCAGTGTCTCAGTCTGGCCTTTGACTGATGGACTAGGCAAACATGAGAAGCCAGGTAACTTTGAACTGAGTGCAAGGAGCTGCGTGTACGTTAGGGAAACATCTCCTCAAAGCCTTTGATACTTTGATATGTGACCAGTCTTAGGTTCCTCACCACACCCGGATTAACAGCTAATACCAGCAGACTGCTCATTAGACAGAGATCTTTGATTGTGGTTTGCTATCACTGGTCTCATGCCTTTGAGGAATAAAAAAGTAGGTTTGCCTTATTTCACTGGAAGCAGCTTTTCTTCGTTCTCCCTCAGACTGACCTGAAGCAAATCCTCTGAAGAGAGCAGATGGCTGCCTTTCTGACGTGTGTGTGAAACTGCCCGGGGACCATAGTCCAAGGTATCAGCCACACACACGCACACACACTCATCTCATCCAGACCCTCCCTCCTCCGCTCGAGTGCCTGAGTGATGGATGTGTGATTTGAAAAGACAAGAAACCTCCCTGGGCTCCTCCCTGTGGAGGGAGGGAGTGACAACAGAGAGAGAGAGAGAGAGAGAGAGAGAAAGAGAAGGAGAGAGAGGAAGAGGCAGAGAGGGAGAATATATCTCAATGTGAACTGAATTAGGTCCAGTCCAAATCGTTGACATATCCTGAGAGGGGAGTTAATTTAGGGGAGCAGAGATGGGCTCAAAGCCCACGAGATAACATGTCAAGTTCACACAGAGAATTCCTCTACACTTTACTTGAGGGTCACACACTGCATTCGCCAATGCAGACTTCTCAGATAAACAAAGCACTTCTGGGAACACTCCAATTCACCAAAGGCATTTTTTCACTCCTGTTTTGAGTGTAATATGACAGGTGCATTCAACATGTGCTACAGTTATCCCCACGAAAAGCTCTCTACTCTCAGGCACTTCCAGACCTAGATTTGCCCAAATCGGTTTGATGCTCAGTGAACCTGATCGATACTGATACTTAATGGTCTGAAAATGTAATATTACACTCAACTACACTAGGATGAAAAAATTAAGAACTATTTTCATGTAAATCAGACAATAGTTGTTTGCAGAAACAGAATGTCACCAAATCTGATGACAATTTCAAAAGTTTAGGGTAAAGTTTCAGCTAAGCCCAAATCAAACGAAGCATAAAAATGTAAAAACTGGTGCCTTTTTAAGGAAGAAATACACACAAATGATAAAGTCAAAAAGGTCAAGTAATAATTCACAGAGATCTGTGTGCTATTGTGTATAAATGTGTTTGAGGGAGAGTTGGCCAGTAAGTCTGATGTGTCTAGTTGGGTTTTTCAATCGTAGATCTGAAGAAAGGCTAAAACTCTCTCTTTTATTCTATTTGCTGAAATTAATGTAGATTTCCTAGCTACTGTTAGTTTTCTGAACAACATATACTGTATTTACTGTATTCTACCATACACTCTAGTTTTTGAAGTGTTTCGCTTTGCTCTAGACACCGTTTATTTTGTTTGTAATGTAGTGATTTCGTACCAGTATATTTACATATACCCTAAGATGGCATCTGTTTGGGTGTAAAGCAAACTCTTCAGCCCACATATCTACATTTTCCAAAGTAACTGCTTGTGCTATATTGGTGTTCAGTTAAAGGCAAAAGAAATTGCACATAGCCTGCCTGACATTTTGAGTGATGTTGAAAATGCTGAACTCTCCTCCCTTTTCAGTCCATTTTCATAAAAGCACACACTGCCATCTCACGCCAAACCTCCAACCTCCTCCTATGGCTCTACCATCAATCTTCACTGACATCTTATTAACTCCCAACAGACACCTATACCCACAGATAGGTTTTTGGTGGCTATAACTAGTTCACATTTTTTATTTATTTTTCCATCGATCCGTCACAATGTGTAGGAGGAAACGTTTAGGCCAGGCCCAAATATAGCCACAGACATGGCAGAGGGAAAATAAATACATCCTCTAACATGTTATTTTATTCCTCTCTCCATCCAAGGGCAAGTTCACACTGCAAGTCTAAGTGTTCAATTCCAATTTACTGCTCAAAACAGTGTTTTTTTTGTTTTGTTTTGTTTTTTTTGTTGTGGCCTGAATCCTGCATTATGTTGAACAAATCATACTCATGGCCTGACCTGCATGCACAAGAAACTGAAGTACCCAACTCATGTTAGTTAACATGCACTGTAACATGATCAAGTAGAATTACATCCTTTTTTCATTCATTCATTCATTATCTGTAAGTGCTTATCCAGTTCAGGGTCGCGGTGGGTCCAGAGCCTACCTGGAATCATTGGGCCCAAGGCAGGAATACACCCTGGAGGGGGCGCAAGTCCTTCACAGGTACGGACACTTTTGAGTCAACAATCTACCTGCCAACGTGTGTTTTTGGCCCATGGGAGGAAACCGGAGCACCCGGAGGAAACCCACACGGACACAAGGAAAACACATCAACTCCTCACAGAGAGTCACCCGAAGCGGGAACCCAGGAACACCTCTCTGGGTGATCGTCTGTTAGGAGGTGTATTTTTTGTGTGGGTTTCCTCCGGGTGCTTCGGTTTCCTCCCACTGTCCAAAAGGTGGACTGGCTACTCAAAATTGTCCAGAGTGTGCAAGTGTGTGTCACACACCTCCCACCTTGCGCCCTGTGATTCCGGGTGGGCTCCAGACACACCGCAACCCTGAACTGGATAAGCGGTTACAGATAATGAATGATCAGCTCGGATATCTAGATATATAGATAGACAGAAAGATAATTATAGACATGCATTGACACAATTAAAAAAAAAAGCAATTCAAAAATATTGTAATACAGAAAAAAAGCTTCAGTTCTGCCTTTATGCTACTCCACTCTATCAGTGGTGGAAGAATCTGAGGCAAATTTTGTTGTTTGTTCTTTTAAAAAGTGTTTAAATAATATGACAATAAAAGAGTGTCGCCTAGTCTTATTCTAGCATAAAATAATGTATCAGTAGGGATGGGGGGGTATCCAAATTTTTCATACTGACATATGGTTTCAAAATTTTATGCCAGTTTACAGCATTACCATGGGGAGGGTGTATTTGTGAGTGTGTGTTTGGGGGGGGTAGATTTATATGCTACATAATTGTTTTATACAAAATCAGAATCTTGGTAAGTTACAGTTTACAAAATAAGCAAATGTTTACAGTTTTTAAAATGCTTGTTACATTTGTAGTAATATATTTTTTTAAATAAATATACCCATGTAATACTACTGATATATATTAATTATATTTAATTTGTTAATTTGTTTCAGTAGTGTGTTTTTTAAAAAATTAAAATTATTTTTCAGTGTTTTTTTCTTATTGGCATAAGTACCAAAATACCCTGAAATATTGCCCACCCCTATTTCAAAACATACATAATTAGAGTATAAAGCCTTATACCTGTGAGCTGTGAGTCGGGTGAAGGGTCTTCTGAGTATTTTGTCTGTTTTCATCTGTCTATGGTGGGCTACTGGGCTTGATTTTCTCCACCAGTTTTCAGACTCCAGCCAGTGAGTTCCTACATTCTCCCTCTCTGTGGCTCACTTACATGCACAAAAATGTTTGGCCATGTCCTTAAAAACACACAACAGAAATTTGATACAGCACACACGCCACATAAATACCACCCTAATTTTGAGATACCATCCACATTTTTAAATATTACTGTATAATTATTATTATCGTTATACCGCCCAACCCTATGTAACAGCAATTATTAGTTTGAAGTGTCAATAAAAATATTACAAAAACATCTGATATAATCGCGCATCACCAATTAATGACATTTAAGGTGTTTACAACACAATTAATAATCCAGTAATAAATAGATATTGCAACCATTTATAAACTTTATTAAGTGTTGTCTTATTTTAAAAAGGTACTGATAGATGGATGGAGTTGTAAATATACAGTGGAGACCAGGGTTTTCTTTTCTTTCTTTAACATTAAGTCTTTAGGTAACTTTCTTCAAAGATCTTCTCTTAAGTGTGCCATGAAATAATGTCTGAGGCATAATTTTGCACATTCATAACCATTTCATGTAATCATTATGAAAGTGGTACAAATTGTAAATCAAAATATCAGGTTAAGTGCCTTTTTTGTATTTTTCAGTCATACAACCCATCAACTCACTCAGAGATCACAAGACCCTCAGAGACAATTGTTAAATCAAAGTGTTACAAGATGGTTGTAGTAGTCCTAAAATAAGTACTCTTTAAATATAAATGTTAAAAGTATTAAAGACAACACAGCTATTTCAGAAAGGGATTCAAAGTAAAGAGCTCTAAATGTCAGTATCCAGTGACATCTGGTTTGTGGGGAGTCAAAATGGCAGGAACAGGTATCAGGTTGGTTGTGATGTTATCAGTTCAGCAGGCACTTCTTCCTCAGATTGATCACCCTTAATGAGCTCATCATGCCCCTACAGAGAGACGTCCCAATTACATCTGCAAGCCACATGGGGTGCGAGAATACTTGCTGAATTATGTGCTGTCTATCATACACACTTAAGCACACTGTCACAGGTAACACACTCAGTGACACTAGAGTCATTTCCCATTTATGGTACACATCCAAATTGGTATGACTCTAACACTAGTTTACTGAAATCTGTGAAAGTTCACACATGAAAAAAAGTGCCATGTTTCTTATGTTTAAAGCCTGGACAGCAAATGATGACCAGCTTGGTTAGCTGATGTGGCATTTTCTGATGGAGAACCGACTGCACAAGTTTAAGGTATTAACACACAGAGAACCAGTGCACTCTGACCCTTACAAACCAGACCTCTGCTCATCATCAGAGTGTGCTGCATTTTGTCCATTAACATGGTCAAGAACCAATGACTTGACTGGATTAAGAATCTTGGCCAAGGACTATACTTAGTATAACATAGTTTTTATGTCTGATATGGAACACATAACTGCCATGTAGCACTTGTAGCACATGTAGTCCATTCCTGCTCTGTATGATGAGGACTTAAAATTCGTAGCTTTAAGGCCTGTATTTATTCCCAGCTTATTCCTATTAAGAGTGTGTGCCTTCTTAGAACAAAAAAACAACACTGCATTTGGAGTATAACCACAGTAGTCAAATGACTGGCTCTCTGCGCTTCTAGGTATCAGTAGGTCTAAGAAGCACAGTGATTGCAGTGTTAATCACTCACACACCCACACAGAGACAGCTCTTTACAGGAGAGTGGCATTTTTCTGGTTTGAGCAACCCTGGAATAAAACATTTTTTAAATGTATTTCACATTTTCAAATGCAGTGTACTTGAAATTTATGTCCTTTCCCCAATGCAGAACTTTTGAAATTCGTGTTGTTTGTGTAACCAAAGTATTAAATATTTATTTTCATGACTTATAAGTCAAACTTTGATGAGATATTAATAACAAAATTTAGGTTAGTAAAATATGTACAGCTGCCATTCTCAAAATGCCCTTGTGAAACTTGTATTTCTTACATTAAACAGAAATTCAAATCTTGACCACGCAAATTGCTACCTGACATTTATGTAAGAAAATGCAGTTTGATAGCATTACAGTGTGTTTTTATCATGTGTTTATGTTTTATGCATTACCAACCTGAAAACAGGAGACAAATTATGAAGCGTTACACTATCCCTCTCCACTATCCACTATCCCTTAACTATCCCTCTCTCAGCTATGAAAACAGTCAAAAAAGATATAGAGAATACTGCTGTCTTGTGCTGCCCACATCAGGTGCTGAATAGGAACAGTAAGTCACTAGGATGAAAATTCTTAAAATTATCTACCATCACAAAGTTATGTTCTTTTCAAAAAATCAAGGAAAATACTAAACCCATCAGAAAATACTAAACCCATGTGATCACACTTTAAGGGGCATTGAGCTTAAATGTTTTTTATTGTCATTTCAACCATATAAAGTGGTGTACAGTGTACAGTGAAACGAAACAAAGTTCCTCCAGGACCAAGGTGCTACACAGAACAACAGACTACACAATACAACATAAGGTGCAAATGTGCAAAACGGTTTACAAAAAGTACGTGAGACATAAATAATAAAAAAAAAGGGTGAGGGACAGTGCAGTTAGCAGTAAGGTGCAAATATGTCCATTTGGAGGAGAAGTAAGGTGCAATTTTGTCTGTATTTGTATGAATATAAACATTGTTTTTTAGCAGCAGTTTTTCCATTTTTGGTATAAGTGTAAACATTGTACTTTTTTATGTTCAGCAGCAACATACTGATGTTCTCTAGTTGGATAGATGTTAGCAGCAGATGTGTAGACAGTTGAAAGAGGCGAGAGGGCATCACCAAACCCTAGGTAGAACCAAACTATTCATGTCTATATAACTTAAATTCATTTATTTATTTATTTATTTATTTTAACTATTTCATCTTGTTTAGGGCTGTGGTGAGTCCACAGCATATCAGGAATCACCGGGCACAGGACAAGAACACACCCTGGAAAGAGTGTCAGTCCATCAACAGGGCATCTCACACTCATACAGCCAGTCAAATCACACCTATGAACATTTTTGAATAGCAAGTCCACCTACTAACGTATTTTTTTCAGATTGTGGGAGGAAATTGTAGCAACTAGAGGAACCCACTCAGACACAATGAGAACATGTGAAACTCCTCACAGACTGCACAGCATAAAGGACATCAAATGACTTCACTCTTTTATCCCTCAAATGAAGCCTTGGATGCATTTTAGAAACTCTCAGAATGCAATGACTACTGACAGCTTAATGAATAGTGTATATGACTCCAGTGTGAGAAATAAGAAAACAGTAGGGTCACAAATTGGTACAAATGACCTCATTAAAAGTCAAAATGTTCATCTTTTCATATAACCCTCATCTCCTGAACCTTCCACACAAATATACAATCTGTTAATGAGGGAAGAAATAATTGCTGCTATTACAAATCTAATAAAAGAAAAATGAAAGTGACCTTTTGTGTGTCAAACTGGCCAAGAAATATATTTATGGACTTGGCGCTACCCGAATGAAAAATTATGAAGTCAAAAAATATCAAGTCAAAGAACAATAATGGGAAAGTGTTAAAATCCACAGAAAATAATTTGGAATCTCTCTGCCAAAGAGAATAGGTCAAGGATTGAGTCATTATAGTGTCAAAAACAAAAGCATTAACTCATATTAGTCTAATCTCATAAACCAAGCAAAAATAGTCAGCACACAGAGTATGAGCTCAGGATTAAACAGGTGCTTTGCTGCAGAGGTAATTGCTCCCAGGATAGACACAGAACCTTCCTTTGGCCTCATTAATCAACAGAACACATTACAATCAAACCAGCGTAATTAAGAATCTAAATTAATTATAGGATAAATGGATGCATAACTTCAAAATATTGGCTTTCCTTTTCTATCCCCATCCTCCACATTAAACCTAGAGCACAATCACTGAAGAAATGTACAACCTTCATCCAAGGTTCCTGGATAAAGATTAAGCACAATATTGCATTAAAATAAATGACAAAAGTGATTTACGATTTAGTACTTCACAGTCTAAGGTTAGTTGCAATCTAGTACTGGAAAACTGCTTATCCATCAAGGGTAGTAATAAGTTTGTCCCCTCCCTGGTTTCAGTAAGTTTCAACTCTTATTATTTAGAATCACTCCTAAGAACGCAGTTCCACTGCTCTACAACCCAATGCAGCTTGACTGTTGGTATTGAGCATTCTGACCATAGACTCAAGTGGGTCTGCTCGTGTCCTCTACATAAAACATTTCTATAGTGATTCTACAAGCTTTGTGTATGTGACTGAATGTTTGCACTGGAAATGACTGCACTTTAAAATATACTCACAGATTGGATTGATTTTTTAATTCTATTTAATAGAATTTTAATATACCATCCTGAAAATTAATCACATTCTCTGCTATATCAACTGTAGTTTAGATTCAGTGAGGGTTTTCAGAGCTGAGCCATTAACTTGACATTCCACTGGGAGAGGCCGAAGGGAACAGAGATGGTGGTGTCAGGACGTGCATGCGTTAAACCATGACTTTAAAAATGTCCTATTATCTGCCATCTACAGTTTATCTCCTTCTTTGATGTCCACTGGATATTGCTCAAGAGGAAAAGGTTGCACCTCCCACTGAGGAACTGGTAGGTGTCAGTACATGTCAGTGTAATTGTTGGCAGAGGGGACAAAGACATGCCAGTGCTGTCATTACGCCTCATCTTGAATGTGGAGAGAGACCACCAGCCGGAGACCAGAGTATCAAAGCCTTTGCTAGTGCTACATTCCCTGATTCTCAAATATCTTTTTTTTGTTTATTTGTGGGGGATACCAAAGTGCCAATCATGGAGTTGGAGAATACAAATGACATACACTACCATTTCACTTTATTTGTAGCTCAGGAAACTCAGATTGACAGGGAATTTTATTTAAAAAAAAATCTCAGCCCAGTGTAAGACTGAGATCCCTACTCAAATGCTGATACTTCTTTCCAACAGATCTCACTGTCATCTAAGAGAAACTTCTAAGATATTAAAAACCAACACAGATGAAACAATTTTAACATAAGTGTACAGTGTTTTTTTTTTTTGAAAAGTTAGAAAATATGAGTAAAATAAGCAATCAACACCATGGCTGCTTTCATTCTGCTTTGAAATTGTAGTGTTTCTTTAAAATAGGCAGTTTTTTACACCATAAACCTAAGGAACCAATCTTGTCAACGTACAGAATGAAAGTCAAGATATACAGTAAGTTTTAAGCCACTTTAAGGGCAATATGGAACTTGTCTTGAAAAAAAAAAGGGCAAAATTTAAGAATATCTGTTATTTGATTTTCTTTATTTAATATACTTCAAAATCGACCTCATGTCCATGATCAGCATGAAACAGAGAAAAAAATATATTGTTATTATACCAAGCATGGTTTTTGCCTCAAGTCAAGTCGCTGGTAAATCTTAGTAACCATATTTGCTTTCAATGTAATTTACATATGAAGTTAATATGAAGTTTCTTTAAGTCTGTTTATTCCATGCACTTGGGATATGTCTAAGTGTCAGAGGATATGCACAGATAAACGTGCACACCCTAGCAGTACCTGCTGTGACAATGGTATTGTGATAGTGGGTCATTAACAGCAGGTTTAAGTGATATTATATTCATACCAAAAAATGTCATCCTACAGTTACACACACAGTGTTTAAGGCATATTATGTAAAAGGGTATATTCTGGTTCCCAATGTTGTAGACCGAGGCACAAATTTCAGCTTTAATAAGAGTCCTAAGTTTGTGGTATTATCCTACATTATAGGAGCACATGCTGGTGGACCTACTCATTTCTTTCTGCACCCACAGAGAGTATCATTTGAGTCTCATTCAAGTAATTCATTGCATGAATATAAACTTAGCAATGAAATTCATGAAATCGTTCAGTAAAAAGGGGTTTCTACAAACATTTGGACTTAGTAGTGAATGTTTTCATACAACAATTTCAGCCAAGGTCTTAAGCCTTCATCCAAATTCATCCGTTTTAAACTGTGCAAATCCCCCACCTCAGTTACTCGAGTTTGTATACTTATTTCAACAGCAGTAATGACAATAAAAGTTGAGAGTATTTAGAACTGCAGCTTGGAAATGAGGAAATCACAATTCTGTATTTTTTCATTTAATAAGCTTTGCCTCTTAGTGATCTTTTGTCCTTTTGCCTCTGGGCCCCTTCATTTCCTCCTGCAATTTTATCTTTAATTACTTTCAGAAACTGGCATCTCAGGGGTCATAATCATAATTATCATTGATGTATCTCATTAAATAGGTCTCATTTCCATAGAGCTTGGTTCTGGATAGGGATTAGACCTGTACAGATAGTTGTAGGTGGTGAACTATGTGAAAAAGTTCAAAGAAATAAATGGGGTTTAGAGGTTTCTGTGCTTTGTTTCTGTGGGTATGTGTTGCATGCATAAACAGAGCTAATAAATTGTGGTTCTATAATAGCTTGACAAATGTGAATTTGAGTCATCACATGACAGAAACCAGTTATTCACATGCAATGTAATATTTAACCCAGCGTGAAGCCACTTCCATCAGGGCTTTTCCTCTTAATGTGTGTATTTTTATTACTGCTAATTAGCAATGCTGCTAGGTGTGTCCTCCAAAAGACAACTCAGATGTCCTAAAGACAAACTCTGCATTAAAATTAATATTGATATATTGGTCATGTATGAAGCAATGAGATGACCCCTCTCCCATACGCCCATCTGTCCTCTCCCTCCATGGTCAACCAAACACTTTCCCCAGTGAGCATTAGCTATAAGATCAATGACTTCTCCTTGTGCTGTCAGCATGAGGTGAAGACTAGTATTATTTACAGTATGGCTTTATATGTTCAATAGAACAAGATGTCACAAGCAACAATTAAGGGGCAAAATTCTCTTAAGGGACTGCCTGGCTTCTATAATCGTCTCAAATCAGCTTCAGAGCTATCAGGGTTGTAAAAAAAATCTGGGACGTATTTTTCTTTCTGGGACTGAATTTAGGTTTTATGTATTAAGTTTGCTTGGAAACCTAATCCTGGAGAAGAGATTCTTTGTTGAAAAACAGAAACATGCACTTCTTAAAAGAGATCAAATTTAGCTGTTGACTGTCATCAGTTGGAGTAGTTTTTGTAACAAAAGCTAAGAGGCTAACGCTGCTAACAAATGCTAGACGTTGACAGGGAGATAAATCATAAATACATCTCCAAAAACTCTCTCAATCTCCTCTGTCAAAACTAGGGTTGCAAAATTCCGCGAATTTTCAAATTTGGGAAATTTACCATGGGAATTAATAGGTAATTATGGAAATTAATGGGTATTAATGGGGGAAAAAATTGGAATATTCAAGGGTAAAGGTGAGAAACTTACATATAGTTGGTAAAAAATAGCCTGAAGCATAATCTTGGCTAAAATAATTAGATATGACAGCATATGTCCAGATGATTTATAGAAATGTGATACTCACCTACTGAAAGCACACATTTGGAAAGGGCTACCTAAAGTCAGGTAAGATTGGTCAAGGTTCATATTTTTAATGACAATAATAGCATTGAAACATTTAAGCAACTATTAAATCAAGGTGTAATCTCACAGCTGCTTGCGATCTGGTAAATCAGAAAAGCTCAGCAGGCTAGAGGTTAGCTTACCAAGGCTAGCTACCTATATTTTTGGCTTCAACGCATTTCTGTAACCAAGAATTAATACTTATTAATTATATTTATTTAACATTTTGAAGACCATTAGCTCATGTTTTTACACTGTCATTTTATTTAACAGAAGCATGCCATGTGCATCAACTATGACATCACAGGTGTCCGTTATTATTGTTGTGCCTTCATGTCTGCTGTTGACAGAAAAAAAGGTACACTGATGAAAGTGTATGATATAGTTCCTTTAAATTATCCAATATTTTCTATTAATTCCAATAAAGTCCCATAAGTTCCCAAAGTTCCCAAGCTAAATTTCCCATGGAAAGTTACTGGTAATTTACTGGAAATCTATCGGAAATCACCCACCACTTTGCAACCTTGGTCTTGAAGAGGAAAACCTGGTCATAACCTTGGTCTTCAGTAAGACCTGATGTAGTTATAGACAGTTTGATAGACAATGAACAAAAATTAATACTGAAGCTAAATTTACCAGCCATAATATTAGGGTATCCAGTATCAGTCTGGCACACCAACCAGAACCAGTCCACTGCACTCATTACTTTGTGATTTAAATAATTTAATCTTGCATAATATGACCAGAGACATGGAGCAATTAAAACTGAACTAGCAACTCGTCAAAACAAAATAATTTAATCTGAAACACTAGGGCAACAAAGCTAATACTGTCCAAAACACACAATGCTCCCAGAACAAGAAATATAACATTTTAGTTAACATAAAATCTGTGAAGCAGAAATTGGGCCCGCATAATATTTAAAATATAACTTCCTCAATCGTCACAACCCAACGTACCAACAGAAAAACTACACTTTACCACATTTTACTTTGTTGATTTTTTTCAGTATGTAAGTAGTATTGCAAAAATGCCTGCTTTTCTATCTCAATATCAGTGAATGGAACAGTGAACAGTCACTCTTTTGTGAATGAAAGGTCATGTGGTTAGTAAGGCCGCTGTGTAGGGATGTAGTGATACTATACGATTCATGATGCTACGTTCACAATACAATTTTATCTTATTCTCTTTTATTTCTGAGGTAGGCATAATGCAAAACAGTGCTACACATTTCTCTTTTTGTGTAACAAAAACAAGTTTTAAAACAAATCCCACATAAATAAACAATGATTCTAATAAAGAAATTCTCCACAAATAAATGAACTAAGGCTTTATCTGTGCTCTTTTCAGGCTTGAAATTTACGTTATTTTCAGGTAAATTAGCATATCTACATTTTCAGGCAGAAGCAGATATCTCTGAGCACAACGTGCTGTTGAAAAAAACCCTTTTCACTCGGGACACCAGTGGCTGGTATAGAAAAGTATGCTTTTGCTAGAGGTGAGCGTGACTTGGCCTTTTAATAATGTTTTTTTTTTTCACTCAGACAGGACTAAACGGAGCTTCTTATTGTGGTGCCATTTTATGTGCCTCCTCATATTCGTTGCGCTGTTTGTGCGCTGTTTACGCGTTGTCTGTTATCTTTTTACCTTTTTCATTTGAGGAAGCCAAAACGCTGTCAAAACTCTGATTTGAAAGAGGAGGGTGAATCCTCAAGTTCGTCTAGACTTATCACCACCATTTATGCACTGCATACTAAAACGCTGTAGTGACAGGGTTGCCAGGCCCTGCAGATATCACCACCTTTTACCATTCCCTCTCGACTGCATTTTTAATTAACCGCTATTTGGCAGGAATATCCCAAATCTGGCAACTATGTGTAGTGACGTATAACACGCGGAAATGGTTCCAGTGCCCTCTGCTGTTTAAATCTCAATCGAATTGAGCAGTGCATGTTTGCATCGATTATTAACTGTCTCGTGGTGCATCGGTACATCCCTACCGTTGAGTGATCTGGAGACAAGCCTATGTGTGTGACTGTGTATTGCACCTGGCTGCGAGAGTGTCACTGTCCCCTCTCTAATTCAGTCCCTCCAGCTGAGATTAACTCTAATAAACCATCTGCCCTGTCATCTTCCCGCATGCCTGCCACACCACCACAATGGCTCAATACTTCAAAAACAATGTTAGCCACACTACCAGTAACACAGGTGCCTCATCAAAGGGAGAATAAATATCAGAAGAAACAAAGCAAAAGATCTTAAACAATGTATGCAATTGCCAGTGTCGAGCTCTGAGTGAAATTCTAAGAGAGATCCCAGCAGAATATACAAGAATAAACTTAAAGTACAATATTATTTCAGTCTGGGATTGCTTTTCCCTGCAATGTTACCTCAAGGTCAAATCACTGAGCTGCCCTGACTAAGAAGCTAAAATCACCCACATCAAAAATGACAGATTTTTAATATGAAGTTGTGTTTATTTCATATATTCAGAGGAGAAAATGGTAACATTTTAATAAAATATAAGATGTGTAATGAACTGATTACATTACAGCTTCAAGAAGCATCCCTATAATTACCCCATCACATTTATTCTACGATAATTTGCCTTAGCCACTGGTGGGAAGCCAGAGGTAGTACCTTGTTACTGTGTAACATGTTCAGATCAGTCAGCTGTTTAATGATAAATGTTCTGGACCCAAAGCTCTCAAGATAGCCACCTTTTACAGCAATAATTTCTTGTATCAGCAGTGTTTTATGCTGGAAAGTCTAGTTTTCATGCCTCTGCAATTATGTTAATATCTGCATCAGACATGAAATAATAAAGCAGAAGTTTAATTATGTTCTGTTGTTTTCTGAATGATGAGAAAAGTTCCATGATTAAACTTTAATGGATTAATAAATGGATTAACCAAAAACTGTAAGTGTTATATTTAGCATTTAAATGAAGCATTATACATTTCTTGATAAGGAATGACTTTCTCATTGTATCCCATGAAAAAGAGGCAAGGTCTGTTAGCTAGGTATCCCCAATTACAAAATGCCACCAAACTAGGAGGGTGAGGGTAAGGGAATGCTTACTCAGAGACACGTGAAGGCCACTACCACTTTTTCCAAACTGCTGCTAATGCAATGCCACTGGACAATTCAACAGGCTTGGAGAAGAAAGCTAACTGTCTAGATCTGCTCTGCCACCTAAAAGATGCCTAAGATGGGCAACACTGTGCTTGTAATGAGGGGGAAATTCTCCATGTGTGGAAGTAATATGTGGCAATAACAAAGTAAGGAGTGTGAATGAGATGTCATATGATAATTTTGTTATAGCAGTGAAATAGTTAAGTCATGATACTTAAACTGAAACCATGACTTAATTAATTATCTGATTCCATCAGCTGACAAAGTCATGAACAATTATCTTGTCCTCTCATTTTACTAATTTGAGACCTTGATTTAAAAATCTCATATTAGTACCATGGGCGGCACGGTGGTGCAGCAGGTAGTGTCACACAGCTCCAGGGACCTGGAGGTTGTGGGTTCGAGTCCTGCTCTGGATGACTGTTTGGAGTTTGGTGTGTTCTCCCTGTGTCTGTGTGGGTTTCCTCCGGGTGCTCCGGTTTCCTCCCACGGTCCAAAAACACACGTTGGTAGGTGGGTTGGCAACTTAAAAAGTGTCTGTAGGTGTGAGTGAATGTGTGTGTTCCCCTGTGAAGGACTGGTGCCCCCTCCAGGGTGTATTCCCACCTTGTGCCCAGTGATTCCAGGTAGGCTCTGAACCCTCCGTGACCCTGAATTGGATAAGCGGTTACAGATAATGGATGGATATTAGTGCCATACTTTAAATATCTATTGGTCACAAATCTACAGTCAACAGTTATGGCCATATATAGATATATCACCAGCAAAGCTCACTAGGTTCATATGAAACGAAATACATAAAATATTCTGAGGTTTACAGTCCAAAACCATCTTGGTGCAACTGTACCAAACTTACACAATTTATCTTACAAAGGAGACAGTAGCCGTGTTCCAAGGCTTAGGCTACAGCCTCAGAAAGAGAAGTCCTCAGCCCTTAAAGACTACCCCATACACTGACAGAATAAATGTCACCGTGGTGGTACTCTAAAGGGTACATATACTTTAATTAGGGAACATAATTGTACCTTACTCTCTAATGATTTTTGATCTTAATATTATGTTGATTTCATATGGCAGCTAGTGTCGCAGTCACACAGCTCCAGGGACCTAGAGGTTGCGGGTTCAATTCCCGCTCCGGGTGACTGTCTGTGAGGAGTTGGTGTGTTTTCCCTGTTTCCGCTTGGGTTTCCTCCTGGTGCTCCAGTTTCCTCCCATGGTTCAAACACACACGTTGGTGGGTGGATTGGCGACTCAAAGGCGTCAAAAGAGTGCAAGAGCCAACAGCTCTTTCAAATGGACTGCTCTTAGAAGGCTGTGTGGTGACATCACTAGAAAGGCTCTGCTTTTGCAGCCATAGCACAAAACTATATAAAAAAAAGTAAAGTATTGTGATAAAACCTTTTCCTGCCAGAAATGATGATTTGGTTCCAAATAGAGCACAGAACCAAAACAGCAACCCTTGTTGCTGTTCCAGGTGTTCAGCAGTATTTAGTACCTACCAAAAGTGATCCAAACAAGGACCATAAGTAAAACTCCAACAGATGTATGTCTCTTGAGAAATGTCACACAATTTGAGCTCCTCTATGGGATAGTCTTACTCTTCTCAAGCATCAAAGAGCCTTGGGCTTCCTTAGACCACTTTATTAGGTATTATACACTAGGAACACCTCACTAGACTTGCTCTTTTAGAAATATTCTGCCAAATATTTATGGCCATCACAATTTGGCCCTCGTCAAAGCTTCGAACATCAGCTTCATGAATTGATTGTTTACTTGCTGTCTGATATATATATCACGACTCGACAGTTACCATTGTAACTCGATAATCAATTTTATTTCCCTCAGCTGTCAGTGGTAGTTTTAATGTTGTGGTTGATCAGTGTATATTGCAGAGAAAATTCCTCATGACGAGGAAAACCACCTCTGAGAATGGACTGGTGCCCTCTGGAGGATGTAGAGTGATATGAGTTTTATACACTGCTGAAACTCTCATATAGTAAACATAGTTTTCTGGTCATTTGTAAGATACATTGTTGTATGTGCTTTGCATTTGTACACTTTTGCTTTGTTTGTGTTTGTGAACAGCGCTCATAAGGTGACATGTTTTATGAAGCACAGGGTGCCTGTTAAACTTTGGCAGATGAACAGATATTGACTGCAATATTGCAGTAAATCTTGCTATACTGCATGAAAGCAATTACGTCTGTTCTAGTGAACCATATTTACACAAATTTCATCTCTCATTTGCAGTTGTGATGTAAAATGTAAATAACTTGTTTTTCTATTTGATGCCCTGCCTCATAAACAAGAAATGATGACTCGTCCATCTGACAGGATAAAAGAGGACATTTCATGAAAGGATAATGTTATGGTCTGGAAATGCTATCAGTGTGGAGTACAGAGGATTAATTATGAAAGGGCCAAGCAGACCAAAGTTAATTCTTTTTTTTTTCTATACGTGATGAGATGAGTCACTTTGAAATGTAAATTCTCAAAGATGGCATAAGCTCAATAAACCCAGCCTTTTGTATATTTCTCAATGATTTTACAACTGCACTCTATAATTGAGTAAAGGTAGTAAACCCGCTCTCATCTCATCTCTGTGACTACTCAAAGCAAATGAAAGGCCTGTGTTTAAAACAGTACCTCAAGGGTTGTAGAAATGATCCAGCTGTTTGGAAACCTGAAAGGCTCAAACCCATTGACTTATTTCAGTTGTTTTAACCATGATATTAAAATCAGATAGTCTATCTGGATTTCTAAACGGGTTTCTCAACCTCTTACATGGTTATAAATTAATCAAATGACCATACACATCTAAGCATGTTTTAGTTATACTTTAGTATTTTATATTTTAATCTATGAATGTTTTATTTTAGCTAATGTTAGCGTCTTTATTGTTACTTAGAAAACTCATGTCAAAATCATTTTCACAGTGAAAAAAACTATACAGGGACAAAAACAATCATTCTATTAAGCTGTAAAATATAAAAACTAATTTAAAAAAAAACGTGGCTGCGAAATTGATCTTTTCATTTCCCAACTCCAGATCTGTCCCCTGACCATCAGCTCATTTTACTCTGGGTGCCTGTGTCTATTGGCTTATCAAGCAAATGGAGAGCTGTGGGGAAAAAGACAGATTGTGCTGTCCACTCAAGTGTCTGTCATACAGGGGGTTCTCAGAGGATCCTCCACTCTCAAGTCTCCTCCCTGTCACTCAATCCATTACTAAAGAGCCAGACAGGCCTGGGGGACTCCATTACACTTGCATAAAAAGGAAGAATGTTAGGTTTTTGCTGAGTAACTGGACTGATAGAGTTTCTGTCTTTACAGAATAAATGGTGGTCGGTCACTGTGAATGCTAGATGACGATGGTCATTGGCAGGCTGCAGTGGCTCACAGATAAGACAGTAAACCAGAATACTGAAAAGGTTTGGGCAATACTGAATTTTCTATGTTTCTGATGTATGCACAGCTAAGTCAGGCTATTTTAATTATATGTAACTAAGAGTCAAAACATACAACTGAACTGGAATAGTAACTCACTCACTATTCAGGGCCTCTATTCAGCACTTCACATCTAAGACACCAAATGTTGTAAAAAAATGGCTGCATATTTTAATTATTGGTATTCATTTTGGGGTCTTACTGTTGTCATCATGTGTTCGGCTCGTTTTGTTTTGGAACACACTGAATGTATTAACATATCTGCATATTTTTTTAAGCCAAAGCTTTATTCAAACCTTTCATAGTATTGTGTATTAGCATCAGGCAACATACTTGTAATAATTTTACCATTACCATTGTAAAATGTTTGGAATTAGCAAGGTTCTCTAGAATGCATTTCACATTAAACCACGGTAACTGTTCCATTGAATGTAAAATCCAGCAAGTAGATGTCTGTGGTGAGTCATGTATCAAAATATATTGTTTTTTCAAAAATAACTGTCTGGTCATAACCTGCTAAAGATGAGATCTATGTCTTATTTTAAAGATTGCATCTTTTTGTCCCTCTTTTCTATACTTTCTCTATTTTATGGACTGTACTTCAAAGTTATTGATAAGTGAGAATTGAGAATGTGAGAATTTCCACAAATGTTTGACACAAATGTAAAGCATAACAATGTTCATTCTATATACACAAATCAACCATAACATTATGACCTCCTCCTTGTTTCTACAACCATGGTCCATTCTCCTGGCTCCACAGACCAGGCAGGAGGAATTTGTAGTGCTAATATTACTGACTGTACTCCATCTGTTTCTCTGCATACTTTGTTTTCCCCTTTCACATTGTTGTTTGTTGCTCTTTAACTTTCAGCAGATGGCGCTGTAGATATTGTAGATTACAAAAGACACATCAGCTTCTCTAGGTCATATTTATATAAACTTATAACTTTTGTACTATAACAATGTACTTTACCTAAAACACATTTCAAATTAGTTTCTGTTGACCAACAGAAAAACTCGTTTCACTGAAAACATTCTATACCTTTAATCCATATTTTATGAATTTATACACATAATATTTGATCTCAATGCTTCAGTCCATATGTCTAGAGTATACATTTCATCTTCCAACAAATAAAACAATAAAGAAAATAAATCTATTGTAATCATCAGACAAATCAAACAGCTCTGGCTGTTATTTGGTACTATATCTCTTATCTTTGCCATGATGGAAACTTCTTGGCTGACAACACTACAGTAATGTGCTTAATAAACTGACAACAATGAGAGTGCATAAAATCAAAGAGAGTTGTTAACAATCAGAACCTTCAGTGTCCAAGATTTTCAGTTCAATTACTGATTCCTGCAGTGAGCAATACCCAAGTCCCTCTAAATCAAGGCAGGACTTTAGTGAAACAAATTGATAAATAAACCAGAAAAGAACAAGGCTCATCAGCATTTGTTAAAAAAAATATGTATTGAATCCGTTTTCAAATTTTAATATTTTATACGCTATAAGCAAAATTGTCAAAAAATTTCTTAAGTACATCACTACTATGTTTTAACTGAAACACATTAAAAAAGGAAGGCATCCATCTGATCACAACCCTCTGCTTCCCGCCCACTGTATGGATTCTAAAGTGTTCACATTCTTTATATTTTTGAAGGTACTGAGAAAAAAAAAAAAACATTTATTTTTGTACATTTAAATCTTCAAATTGTAATCACTGTTGACAGATATCAGGCTGAGGCACTAAAGTTGAAAGGAGGCTGAGTAGTGCCTGGAACAGGATTAAACAATACTGTCTCAACACAG
Source organism: Hoplias malabaricus (assembly GCF_029633855.1). NCBI lineage: Eukaryota > Metazoa > Chordata > Actinopteri > Characiformes > Erythrinidae > Hoplias > Hoplias malabaricus. The sequence continues at coordinate 12,966,255 of NC_089802.1, forward strand.
AATTGTTGGCTTCCCTTTGACATCAGTAGATCTTCAATCCATAAGTGAGTTGCTCTTTTGGGCAGTCAGGTTTTTCTCTTCCACAAAAGGTAAAGGTCCTTTTTTTGTCTTTCTTCATGTGTAATGTGCAGGTCACTTGATATGTTTCTCGAATAATTTCAAATACGTAACAGGACATGTCAGTTGTCCAGCCTTTTGTCAGTGTCACCAGGGATGGTCCTCTTTCCGTATAAAAGACTTGATATATCCTTTGAAGGTGTGTTTGATTTTCACCTCTACCTTGCATTTTTCTTGTCTGACAGGTCTTCTATTTGCTTCTGCCTCCTCTCTATAACCTCTAACAGTTTTGCATCATTACGAGCTCGTTCCTGAGCCCGGATCTCTGCCACATCTTTAAAGAACAAGTGCCTTCAGGAGAAAAAATAATTTCAGTCAAACATGTTTTTTCTGCAATATGTATAGGAGTCAAAGTGACAGAGTCTGGAAAGCTTTTAGAAGCCGCGCATGAATTTTGTGATTTGTGTTTGACGACAAATCGAGTCAGGGTTTTTTTTTTTAAGAGGAATTTGCTTTAAAACTATTAAAACTAGCGAAGTAACACATAAACATTGGCATGGCGTTGACATTTAAGTTACCTATTCAAGAAGGCTGTGGTCAGTCCTAAGATCAGAGTTCCGAAGAGAATGGGCTTTGTAAGACGTTTTTTTGCTGATAACTTGTGTTGCTTCATGTTGAAAAATGTTCACAGGAACCTGATGAAGCCGTTAAGGTTATTAATAATGAGGCTGCTTTCCTAGCTCTGACCTCGAGTCGTGCCCCAAAACACGTACACGCCCCTTCCTCAGAGGATTGTAAATAACACTCTCGTTTATAGTGGTTATTTCTTACAAATGCGCTTGCAGACTGCAGATATTAACAGGCAAAATACCTGAAGTTTAGATTTAGTATAGAGATTTTATTGTTACGATGTTTTAAAACATGTAAAATTATAAAAAATAAATAAAATGGTTGAGCAGGAACTATTTGTTTCCAGGGAAAAAACCGGATCTGCAATTTCAAACCTGCGCACATGGGCCTGATTTCAAATGGCCCCTTATTCCCTAACTAGTGCACTATACAGGTCATAGGATGCATTGACTTATAGACTCAGGTAGTGCACTACATGACCAACCGAGATGTATTTGGGATTCAAATATAGAGACATGGCAACGCTAATGAGTTATTTGCGACTGCTAGATACTACTTTATTTAAAGATATATATTTAAACGATAAGATATGAAACAACTTTATAGCACCTCATTTTCAGGTTTGCTGTAAAAACCCATTCAGGAATCATCTCTTCAAAAATAGCCGAGAAGTGTTCGTTTTCTGTAAGCTTACTGTGAACTTCGTTCATATTTTTTCATATGGGAGCATTTGAGCGTTTCGAAGCCCAAAATAGGGAGATTTATAAACACCTCCGTTTAGTGTTGTGTTACTTCCCGTTTTTAGTCTTTTACAGATGATTGTTATCCCAACTAATTTTTAAATAATAATAATAATAATAACAACATTAAAGACATAAAAGGTGTATAAAAACACCCCACAACAACCTATTCACTCGATTCTCACTGTATTTCTGTCGCTATCCGATCTTTTATTTGTTGTTTGTAGCTTTGAGTCCCTGGAGGACAAAGATCATTTTTCATTTTTTTTTAAAAAATTACACAAAACAAAAACATTGTTTGTTTTTTTAGGAGCTAGAAATATCACACGGGGTTGTGGGTACACTTGACAGAGCGAATGAAAACTGTTGTAGCTAGTGATATAAAATGCACAGACAGTTACAGCAAAACGAATGTATTTTCCTGAAGTAGAGGTGCAACATACGAGGAATGTTCTGCATGTTTTTATGTTTTGTTTTTTATACAATATGTTTAACATGGCTTTTGTAATTGAATTGGGGCGGGGCTTTATTTTAATTCATTTTAACACATGATTAAAGTAACTGATTACCTAGGTGCCTGGGAATCCCCATGTTAATTTCTAATGTGAAAAAACTCAACTTGGTCATCAGTGGTCATCAGTTAAAGAGTTGACAATTGATTAGTCGTGGAGAAAAACCAGGGTGTTATTTTTGTTAAGTTCATAAAAAGTGTGAATATCATCTCATAATTGTGGCATACATAATTTTACAAACTTTTAAAAATGCCTTCATAATTTCATGTTTAAGATTTAAGTAGAGTCATTATGTGCTTTGACGAGAGGTAGTTAGCTACAGTGGAACATTAATAAATCAGAATTATTTACTGTGGTTTTTATAGGAACCAGACATTTAAAGTGTTAAATGCTCCTTTTTTATTGCAGACACCTTTTTTTTAAATATATTTTTATTGAATCTTATTTTTCCAGCTTGTGACAGAAATGGATAAATTCTGTGCATCAGAAAGGTTTGATTACCTGCAAGGGCTCGTGACAGAGTTTCAGGACACTGATAGTGAAGGTATAACTATGCTTCCTCATGATGAGCAACCTTTCTTTAGACCTTTAGTGTGAGTTTTGGAAATGAATTCCAATGGATTATGTTTGCATAAATACCGTTAATCAACATTATCTCTCTCATTCTATTTCTGTAGAAGCTAAAGAGCAAATTCTGGCAAATCTGGCCAACTTTTCTTATGATCCTCGAAACATGGAAGCTTTGCAGATGCTACAGGTCACTGAGCTCTTTTTGGACATGCTGACAGAGGAGAACGAGAACTTTGTGGAGTTTGGAATTGGTTAGTATCAATACACAGAGCATCTCAGCACAAGGATGAATTTTACAATGTTTACAATTAGTACAAACCGAACATACTCTCCTAATAAAGCTGAGCTTAGCTTAGATGTGTTTGGAAAACTGAGCCTAAGACAGTAAATGTTTCCAGTAGGTTCAGAAATACAGGAGCTAGGTGATTTTGTTACTGAATGCCTTTAAATTCTCTGCCTGATTTAATTTGTTTTCTGTAACTCAGGTGGCCTGTGTAACATCAGTATGGACCGGGAGTGCTGTGAACAAATTGTGAAGAGTGGAGGAATTACATTAGTAATAGGCTGCCTCTCAAGTCACAGAGATGAGACGGTCCTCTCTGCCATCACAGCATTAATGAACCTTACTATGGCAGCACCACACTGTAAAACCACAGACAGCGCAGTGGTACAGTGCATGCTAAGATTTTCTCAAACACAAAACCCTCGCCTTAGCAACCTAGCCACCGTCTTCCTGCAGGACTATTGCTCTCAAGAACAAGTGGACAAAGCCAGAGACCTAATGCAGGGACACAGCCAGTCAGCAGTTGGAATTCCACTGCCAAAAGACTAGAAGACATTCAGGTCACGCCTGCCAGATCAGGGCTGCTTTCTGATCTGAATACAGCTGATTTCAAAAGATCAAGATCAAATGACTGGTCACCACAGAATGGTGATTATTTTTGTGAGTTTTGCATTGTAAGTGGTCTTTTCAAATTGTATATAAAGTTTAGACATCATGTGTATTATTTTCTTGTTACTTTAGTATAAGCATAAAAGTGGTAATGACACTGGTCTGTGAGCCCTGTGGTAATTCCACATTTTCTTTAGGTATTTATTGTATTCAAAAACGTTTATAATATTATGACCACCTCCTTGTTTCTGCATTAGCTGTCCATTCTCTCAGTTCTTCTGATCATACAGGAGTACTTTGTAGTTGTACAATTACAGACCGTAGTCTGTTTCTATGCATAATTTAATATCTCATTTTTACCTTGTGCTTCAATGGTCATTACCACAGAACAGATATGATTTTGGTGGTGGATAATTCTCAGTGCTGCAGTGACACTGATGTGGTAGAGGGGTGGTAGTGCGGGTTCCGTAGGTACAAGGGCATCAGATACATCACCGTTGCTGGAGCATTTAAACGATGTCCACTCAATGTGTCCCTCATCAGTGCGCCTTGTAGATATAAAGTCAGGTAGCAGCTCATCCGTCCCTGCTGTTTATATTGGTTGTCCTCTAGTCCTTTATCAGTGGACACAGGATGCTGTTGGCTGGATGTTTTGGTTGGTGGACTATTCTCAGTCCAGCTGTAGTCTCACACCTTCTGCCATTTAACATGCTATTAAGACATGACGTGTAGAAGGCGGCAGTCTTTGATCCATGTCAGACAGTGCCACTACAAAAATATACAAGGAATGTGTGGATGTATGAACAGCCAATTAGAATTGTGGGTGGAGTGTTTGTGGCTTAGACTAGTCCAGCAGAGACACTAAGGGCTTTAAACTCATCAACCACTGATGTGTCTGATCCACTTATGCAGCACAACACAGTGGAGCTGAGAGAATTGTCAATGAGTCAACATTGTAATAATGTTATGGACTGGAATGTGTATATTTGTACTGTGTTGTGCTGCAGGGAGTTTTTAAACACTGTGCTCCCTCACTGTCAAATTGACCAGACACACCTACTTATAATGTTATGGTTATGTACCTAGTTATAAAGTTATGGTTGATTGTATTTAGAGAGAGAGAGAACTAGTGAGTGTCAGGATCAGGGCATATGCACCTCAGGTGGAGTGCGACTTTAATGTGATCCATGTGTTAATGAATAATGGACTGTGTGTCACACAGACAGTGGAAGCAATCCAGTTTTTGTTCCCATAAACAGATCAAGCAGTTAAAACATACACAATGTTGCTATAAAAAGCTATAGCTTGAGAAAATATATGAATAATTAAAATAAGAGAATAAGCAATCCATAGACGTTCTTGCCATTTATAAAATTATATTGATTGTACAAATAGTACAGTGTTTCACATCACATAAAATGTGTTTTTGTAAATTGTTAATCATTTATTCATGACATAAAAAAGGATTTCATTGCTGACTGATAAAACATCCTTCATGATACTAGTTAATGAGTATAAGTATCTGCATCTCTTTTTAAATGTTCTAACCACTATTGGTGAATCACAGGATACATTTAACATGAATAAAAGTCTACAAATGTAACATATAGTGAATGTCCAATGGTTATGAAGTGGCACATTAACAGTTCAGGCCAATGTGGAATTGGCATTTTGTTCGGTAAAAATAAAGCACAGATTTCCTTCCATTCACAGTCCCAGCTCTTTCTCAGTCTGCTCTCGCAGTTTGTTCTTCTGGATCTGAGGAAGGTGAAAGGAAAGAATCAGCCTATAAGTGCTATTAAGGATTCAATCCTTCAACAGTAAACCACAAAGCAGAAGTGCCGGAGAAACTGGTGCCTCTAACGACAGAAACTGCTTTAACGGATATTGTGCAGACAGGGAAATTGTTCAGATTTCTCCCGTCTAGGAATCGATGTGATTAGGCTCAAATAAATGCCGCTCTCACATTTTTAACATTTTTTCCAAAGTGTCCACAAAAGCAAATAAAAAGGGGCGGTGACCACAGGGAATATTTGGATGATATTTAAGCAGACTGCAGGTCTAATATATGGATGAAAAATATTTCTGGCTCACCTGCAGTTTCAGATAAACCTTTTTCTTTGGGTTCTTTGTGCCTACACTGCACACTTACCTTGCCTGAGACAGTAAGAGGGTAGTCCTTAACAAAAAGCACATAACGTGGAATCTTGAAATGGGAAATCTGCAATTAAATAATAAGTAAATTAGACTATCAGAAAAACATTTGTTTGTATGTGTTATTCCTTATATGAATATTAATATTTTATTCAGGTGGTAGAGCCTTGAATGAACATAACCTGGCCTTTGCAGTACGAACGAATCTCCTCAGCCGTGCATTCTTGTCCAGCCTTCAGCTTGATGCAGGCACAAACCTCTTCTCCCATTCTCTTATCTTTCACCCCAATCACCTGAAAACAGAGAAAACAGTACCTCGAAGATTCAGATTCATCATGTATACTTTTTTCTACCATTTTTAGTGCTAAAAGCAAATAAAGGAACTGATAACTGAAAATCCCTTCCTCGTTTAGGTTTGTATACTCACCTGTGCTTCCTGGACTTTAGGATGTGTGTGAAGAAACTGTTCAATTTCAGCAGGATAGATGTTTTCTCCTCCACGAATTACCATGTCTTTAATTCGTCCCTCTATTTTGCAGTAGCCATACTTGTCCAAACTGGCAATATCACTTCAAAAGATGAATGACCATGGGATGTCAATTTAAGTGCAGCAGTTTTCATTTTAAATGATCAAAACCAATTAACCTAGGGCATCCCAGTGCTATTTTATGGCAGGCATAAGCACTGACATAAAACATTGTAAAAACATTAGACAGCCACATATTTAAACAAGTAAAACAAAGATGTAGTCCCATATGAACATAGCACAGTGGTATTTTGTCAGTGTCCAGTTCCCAACATTTCCCTACTTTACAGGAGAAGGAAAAAACCTTCTTAGATCTGAATGGAAGCGAATGTAAAAAGATGCCAAGAAATTTTTGAGCATTTCTATTGGTGCATTCATCGTCAAATTTGCACATGATGTGAAAGACATGTTCAAATGATGTAGTAAACTAAAAATCAGCAAAAATGGAGATGCATGTTTTTAATTGGACAGCAAAGGATTGGTCCCTCTTACACAACTTGTACACTATGTATTGTTTAAGCCATCACATCTGAATTCCCAGTGAAGTGTACTTCGGTCATTCCATATATATTCATACATACATACATACATACATCTTCTTTTCCGCTTTTCCATTTCAGGGTCGTGGTTCCATATATATTCTATACTATAGAGTAAATTCTATATGGTGATTTTTATATTGATACTAAGATACCCTGGAGCCATTCATAACACAGCGTAGCACAAGAAAAGTGCTACATAACAACATATTTTTATGCTGATTAACAGTGTTTATTAAAAGTCAGGCAAACATACCCAGTCTTATACCAGCGTTCTTTAGTGATGCATTCTCTGGTTTTGGCCTCCTCTTGCCAGTATTCCAGCATAACACAGTATCCTCTTATCATCAGCTCTCCTTGTGCTCCTAGAGGAACAACGATTCCTGTCGTAGGGTCAACAACCTTCGCCTAACAAATCAAACCAGTCATTAGACAAACAAGCACACTTATAGACTTACAGACTTATTATATCCAAAGTGACTAAAATATGTAAAGTCGTTATACATTAATTTAACAACACATTTGGAAGACATGTACTTACCTCAGTATGAGGGAGAATACATCCAACAGTCTCTAACTTTCTCTCCAAGTTGTCAACAGGGAAACCACAGAAAGTCACAGGACTGTTCTCAGTGGTGCCATATGCATTCTATTCAGATTAGAAAAGAGAAAATCAAAGCATACATTCTCTCTGTTTTCTCTGTCTGCAGTTAGGAAATTACAATGCAACATACATACATACATACATATACATATATATACACACACGCATTGAATTTGTGTTGTTATGGTCTATTAAAAATACTGTATTTCATACCCTGCAAAACTCAAATCTCAGAGAAGAGACAGTTAACTTGGATGTTTACACCTTTCATTCAGCAGGCCCTGGTAAAGGTGCTATGTCCACCCACAGTCTCCTGGCCGAAAGGAAGGCAGTCTGCCGTGTCAGCATGGAGGGGATTCAGGGCTGGAAGGCAGGTGAGGTATGTGGTGCACATCTGAGAACTGGCTCATCTGCAGCACAATTCCCCACCTCTGTCCCTCACTGGCCTCTCCAACAGAAAAACATTTAAGCTAGCTTTGCATCATGTGCCCTTTGAATACCCTTACAAAGATTTTAAAATATTTCACTAAAAACAGATTAGAAATGTTAAAACTATATATTACATATGTCCAACAACATATTTAGAAAAGCAAACTGCCAACTAATTATTGCACATTCATCAAGAAACTAAATTGCAGTTGTTGTTTTTTGTTTGGTTGTTTTTTTAATAATACAGAATTATATTTTATTTGAGTTTAACTGATTAGAAGTGTAAAGCTATGATCTCATAATGATTAAGCAATTAATTACTGGCATTAACCCCATATCTGACTGACCATTGCAAGATCGAATCAAGATTGGATCTGGTATAAATACATACTTTGAATGCCAAGAGGTACATTTTCCCAATAAAATGTTACATTTGTTGAGCAAACACTAGATTCCACCTTCCCTGAGAGCAGCTGCCATAACTGAAAACAGACAGATATGAGGCCAAGTCCAAAAGAAATGTGCTCATGAAGCAATGAACAACATTTTCCCTTTGTTGTATTTTTTGCCCTAGCAACAAGTGGGCCGGCCTAGAAAAGAGCTCTTGTTTTCATTTGCGCCTAACTGACTCAAAACACTGGTGAGTTATGGGTTTGTGTACTAACTGAGGTTAAAGTGCACCACTGTTAGCTCACAGAGCATGCTGAGCTAGTTTTAATTGCCCTGTGGTTGCTTGTGGAGCTGGCCGAGCAAGTATTATTGCTTGTGGAGGAGGTTTAGTGTGTATTATTTGGCCAGGAGTAGCTAGTGTTGCAGACCAAGCAAGTTTTAATCAACCCATGGTAGCTCACAGAGGGAGTACAGTGGTTTTTAATTGCCTTGTAGCTCAAGCCTGCAGCTTCACACCATGTTCATTTATTTTTTAAAAAGAATATTATCAAGATTAAAAAGCAGGTTTTAAGTAATTCATTTTAATAATATTTTTTAATTAAATTGAACCGATCCTGCTTTGGAAGTTTTGTAGGGAATACAGATTATCAATGTTCAATTCATGAACAAATCATAATTTTGAAATCACAATTTTTTACACTCAATCAAACTAATTCACCAATCTAGCTGTTATATTTCTGTTCAATGTTAAATAATATGAAATCTATGAAAATGTCAGTAACAGTGTTTCACAATTTAACATCATGAAATAAAACACAACTTACTGTAAAATTACCATTATCATATATTTTTCCTTGTTCATTTAAATCTAAGGTCTGAATTCTTAAGCTCAGAGGAAAGGCACTGTGACCTTTCTGAGTCACATAAAATATTGCATGAAAAATAGATGACAGTTTATGACATTTCCTAAACAAACTGCATTACCTATGAGTGTAAATTACTCTCAAGGATGCATCTTTTGGACCGACATTAATGACTGCCTCCCCATTACTGTCATTACTGTAATGTCAAATGGAAGGACAAGATTGATAGCTAGTGGCTTGTTCAAATCTATTTGTGCCTTAACAGAAATCCAAATTTAATTTAGTAGGGATGAGTCATTAGAACCAATCATGTTAAGTGCTACAAGGAGTTGGGATAATGACCATTCTGCTTTCTTCCTAAGTCTACGGAATACTGTACATATCTGAAATGCGAGACATTTGTGCAGTGGAATGTACTGTTGATTTTTCTTTCACAGAAGAAAAGAAAAGCTCATTTCCATTGTTGTGATTTGATTCAAGCCAAACATCTGGCAATGATTATATGTTATAAAACAGTCAGCCACACAGGATGGACTCGCGTTCCTCTTACTGCTGACTGAAAAACAATGGAAGGTCTGGCAGAACACACGTCTTACTTCTCACTTTAGACTTCTTTTAACTTCTCAAGAGCTGACAAAATGATGTGTGTTCTTCCACATCAGCTCTCAGAGTAGTTTTTTTTTTGTTAGACATCAGTTTTAACTGCATTATTCACAAACTGATGAGAATGTGTGTGGAGGAGATGATGACACTGGAACCCTTTACTTGAGGATTAATTTTGTGGATAAACAATTTATACTCGTTTTCTACAAATGAGTGAGCTAATGTTTACACGTATCCTGTTGTTCAGGATACAGCAGTCCAGACTGTTTTTCATAGGCATAGTAACACAAAGAGCTTGCTATAAAAAACAAATGGAATCATGAGTTATAAACGGGATCCTCCCTTCCCTGGGAGGGAATAATTAATTGTACTTTGGAACCTAAGAATAAACTGACACAAAATGTATATATTTCAACAAAAACACCAGAAAATGTTAAGATTTAAGTAAAACACTCATTTCATGCCTGTAGAGAGTTAAACTCTCAAAAGATACCTCACTTCCTCAAGGAGTCTATACCACAAAAAAAATAATAAATTCTGGTCAAACCTGAGGGCAAGGAAAAACACTTTTTTTCCTCACCATGAGTAAATATTATAAATACTGCTCCACCCAGATGACTGCCATTTCTCTCTAAAAGTTCCAAAGTGAATCTTTTTGCACTGCCCTCCTTTTCTAAGTCACACACCCTCTCTCGTTCTTGCTCTTACTCCTTTTCAGCACTCTGACACATACTCTTTCTACATCTGGGCTTAGTGAAAATCCTGTTTGCTGTTTGGCTACTCGTTTCTGCTGTTAGATGCTTTAAGAAGACTAGAGAAGAACAGACAGAGAACAGACAGAAGCAAGACACTGCCAGGAACAGGGTCAGTATGAAGAATGCAAGGTTCCAGTTAGTTTTCTGCATACAGGTTTTTGCCACATTTATAGTAAGTATCCAAAGCCAGTGTCCCAACCAATGTCACTGTCATGGTGACCTTCAGCATGTTATCTGTGACAATGCTGGCCTGAAGAAAATTCCTCGCATCTCTGAGGCCACACGGCTTCTGAACTTGCAACGAAACAACCTGGGCATACTCCCCACCGGAGGCTTCAGCGACATGAAGGGACTCATCTCCCTACATCTGCAACACTGCCAAATCCGGGAGATTGGCAGTCAGGCTTTTAAAGGCCTCAAAAGCCTCATTTACCTTTACTTGTCCAACAATGAGATCAGCACCATCAAATCTGGAGCATTTGAAGACCTAACAGAGCTCACATATCTTTACATGGATGGTAATCGCATCTCAGGTCTCCCTAAGGGCATCTTTTCCCCTTTGATGAACTTATTTATTCTGAAACTTGATAACAACAAAATCCGTGACCTTCAACCAGGCACCTTCACAGGTGCAAAGGACCTCCGTTGGCTGCACATGAGTAGCAATGAATTGAGTTCTATGCAGCCTGGCTCTCTTGATGAAGTGGAGAACCTGGCTGTTCTTACCTTGGACCAAAACAAGCTCTCTAACTATCCCATTCTAGCTATGAGCAAACTACGTGTTATTGAAGAACTTAATTTGTCAAAGAACCCACTCAGCTCCATCCCTGATCATGCATTTCGGAGCTTTGGCCGCTACATGGAGAAACTACACCTCAATGATATGGGACTGGAAAAGGTGAGATCCTCTGTCATTGCTATATTTGCTGGGCTAGACTTATGGACAGTTATAATTAATTATTTTTTAAGAAAGTATCAGCTATACAATGCATACAAAAAAGAAAGAAAAATCACACATTTTGCAGGAAAGTTAATTATGTAGATTTTTTTATTCCACTGAGGAGCCTCTCTATCCTGGCTGTATGATGGTTTGTTTATTTTTTGGTTTCCTTGTGGTCAGGCATGTGTAAACACAAAGTATGCATGCCGTATATCTCTCAGTTGATGAGGTTATTAGTATAAAAATAATTAAAGTATAAACTTTCACAATGTCTTTTAATACTACAGGAAATATATTTAAGATAAAAAAAAAACTTTACTGCAATTGGTTTTGTGCAGCTTTGCCTTGTGCACATTTAATCAGAACATGTTTTCAGATTCTGAAGCTCTTGTACAATAACTGCATACATTTACACATCTCATCCACACATAATAAAATCTACCTGATATTTTCTATATCCTCCTGTTACCCTGAAGACCAGTAGGATTCCTCACTACTGTCTCAGTAAAGAAGCTTTGAAAGTAAAAAGAATATAAAAAGCTTAATTCTTTTTGACCCAATCCTATATTTGCACCATTTTTTGCTTCTGCAGTAGTACAAGAAAGGGGCCTTATTTAGCTCTGTGGGTTAAAACACAGACAGGGATTTGGTGTGGACCAAAAAACATGCAATAAACCCAGTACCTTTGAATGTTATTCCATTATGGTTTTCACCCATTTATTTTGGCACTGAAGGACCAGATGAAAACAAGTGCAGGTATAATTATCAATAAGTGTAGTATTTTAAAAAAGCCATCATAAATCTCAAATTACTTGCATATTGTATTGTTTAATTCCACTGTGGTTAGAATCTTACGGATTTGCATATTGTATGTATATTCCATGCAGCATTCATGACAGAACGTACAGAGGCAATTTAAAAAAGTAATGTGGCAGACATACTATGTATATTTTTAGCATCTGTATGTTTTGTGGCCCCTATCCAAATCTGTCTCAGTCCAGTAATTTCAAGTGTTATTTTAAGATTGGTGATTTTCTCCCCATGAGGCACCTGGTAAACAGGTCAGGAAGGGTTAGGAGACAGGTAAATAGTGACAGGGTGTTCCAAGGGCCATGAAGAGAGGTATTTTTAGGCTGTAGTTGCCACACCTGAATACACAATTGGCCTCTTTGCAAGCATTTTGGCAAGTGTGTTCATTGATGCAAGTGAGAAAGAAGTTGCAAAAACAACCCTTCTACACTGGAAATGATCCATCTTCCATAGCCTCAACTTACCAAGCTCTCTAGCCTTCCAATTTCTTCCCTCAAGTGGAAATTTACAAAAAGTCTCCTAAATAAGCGCATCTCTTTTGGACTTACATAACGCATGCAAACACCCTCCCACTCATACACCCCGTCTGCAACGTCTCTGGCTGAGAACCACCTTCTTCCTTTAAGAAGAACGACCTTCATGCCATCAAGGCAGAATGGCTCACCTAGCACCTTAGTGCAGTTTTTAACATCTTAGCAGTTGCTTATGAAGTTTAATGGAGAGCTGGGTTGGTAGTACAGAAAGGTTTACATAAGCCTTGGCACAGGTGAAGGCATGTGAGGGCTCTTTCATGTGAAATAACCTTTCCATCTAAACAACACACTGAGGCCTAACTGCAAGTAGTAGAGATTTTAAATAAAGATTCACATTCTCTATACACGGACACAAGAAATGGGCTGTATCTGTAAATAGTAGAGAAATTCCACATCAGGAGGACAGACAACCAAGCATTATAAACTCAAATCAAAACACAGAATTCTGCAATTTTTGCAAATTATGAACATTATTAAAAATGCACTGCTAATGTCATACCATGTTTTCCGTGTTAGCAGATAAAAAGTCTGGAGAAATTAATTATGGAGCACAATTTCTGTCCACCTAGTTCTCCACTGCTGCTTTTGAAGGGGTAACAGCACTGAAGCATCTGCATCTTGAGAACAACAAGCTGAAGAACCTACCAAGCAGTTTGGTTTTTACCTCTATCCAGAATCTCACTCTTTTCAACAACCCATGGAGCTGCACCTGCCAGTTGGCAAACCTTAAAAAGTAAGGGCCAAATACAACAACACAAAAAATGTTTAACACCATATGATCAAGTTTAAATGCAATGGTGCAATACTACACAAATCTAATTACATGTCTTAAAATGGTCAAGACAACTGCCTAAATTACTTTAAAATATCTTTTCATCTCTAGGTGGATGGACACCAGTGGTGGTCATATTGATGCAGTTTGTGCATCTCCTCCAAATCAGAAAGGCAAACAGATAAGAGACAGTACTGTTTTTAAAAAGTGCAAAGGAAAGCAGAAGAGAGCCAGAAAGGGAACACAGCTTTAAAAAAGGTAACAGAATGCTTATAAATTATCAAGAGCTAAGAAAATGTTACACCGAAACCTGCTACTGGTTCGTTGTGTGATGTTATTCAAAGTGAACTAATGGTTTTAATTTTTTTTAAATGTAGGTTTAAGCAGTGAATTTATTTATTTATTTATATATTTTTTGTTATTGTTACACTTATATAGCGCCTTTCTAGATACCCAAGGAAGCTTTAAAATCCACAACACTCAGAACCATTCCATTCAACACTTAATCCACACACACTGGAGATTATAGATGACACTAAATGTAAAAATATGTGTGAATCAAAGCAAGTTTCAATTCTGACATTCAAAAAGAAATATCAGAGGCATTTTTGTATTAATCCATTCTGTATTTGTAATTGCTTCATCCTGTTCAGGGTTGCACTGGGACAGGAATCTTGATTTGTAAACGTTTATATTATAAAACAGTTAAATGCAAATGCTGAGAACTTGGCAGGACCGGTCCAAAACTTAGCATAAACAATATTCTGAAATTCAGTATTTAATGTATATGTTTATTACAGTTTTTATGCCTGCAGCTGTGTTTTAAAAATCACAACTTCAAACTTAAAATTAAAAACCAAATTATTTCAAATGTATATATTAGAAGTCTTCTTTATATTAGGATATTATTATAAGACCTGTAATAATCAGTCTGTGTCTTAGGACTGTGCAACAATTCCTAAGACTTCAAGTGAAGGTGCAAACGTTGAGAATTAAATAACTAGATAATGCTACTTTCAGTAGAATACAACTGGCAAAAGATAGTAGCCAACAACTAGTCTATGACATCTAATATCTAATACACATTATTTGTGAATGGGGGACAATTTTTAGCTGGCTTTTTTACTGCATTAAGTTGTAATCAGGTTTTTCTAACTTACTGTAGCTTGTTTCAGATCGCCCTTCTGTACTTTCAACAAAACATCTCACAAAATTGGCAAGGAAACAAAGGTCAGAATATTTGTCAGCCTGCCATATATCTTCTCCACTCATTTTGAAACAGCAAATGCTGCTGTTATAATTGTGGTCAGGATATGGTTTTAGGCTACTGACTTGTTTTGATCTCTGGATTATACCTTGTGTTCTGGGCCTGTCCGTGCCTTTCCACTTTAGCCACCATAGAATAATCCAAAAAAAATGTTGTCTAGCACAGGGACTGGCTATTTGATTTGGCACCCTTTTTTGTGTCTTTCCACAGGAGATGCAGATGCCTGTCCAGGTGACTGGCTATGTGTGCAGAGAAGGGAAGCATTGCTACTTTCCATGTCAGGACTCTCCATACATTTCTTTCTTATAAATTCTATGAAGTGGCACAGATATGCACACATTAAATGTATTCTCAGTAAAATGAGAAGCAAAAAGGTCTGTAAACATAATGATTAATAACACATCTGAAGACAATAATTCACAAATCCAGATCCAACAATGTATAAAGATCACTTCACTCACACAGAGCCTGATACACATTCTCTGCAACATCTGTAATCATCTTGAGGAAAGGGTAAGCTTCCTGTAGCTTTCAGATAAGCAGACAAGCCTGCTATAGTCCAACTTTCTCAGAGTTCACTCAGTTCAGTTCCATGAGCATTACTTTTAAAGGCCTATAATAACACTCTCATTCCTGACACTGACTAAAATGGTGATATCAAGATAAGACCCTGTACATTTGCTGCTTTGGACAGTATCACAGCCAATACCTTTAGAATGAATTGGGAGAGGCATTTCTGATCCTAAATGAGAACCTCAATCAAAATCCCTTGTGCGTGAAATAATATAAAACCTACCCAAAATAGTAGTAGCCCATGTTTCTTCCTTTTGATAAAAAAAGAAGTAAAAATATCCTATAATTAACTTAATTTCAGAAGAACTGTTTGACAAGCAGGTCCACAAACTTAAGGCCATATGGTGTATGTGTAGCTCTGCCAGTTTTAAATGAGCTTTTGTATCTATTGTGTGTTCAGCTGACCCAACAACTTATGGAAAAAACTATATGAATTATACATACTCATACATAACTCCTTTCCTCCATCTTGAATCTAAGCAATTACCCAGACCCAGGAAAGCAACCTCTGACCAAAAATGGGGCACAACAATTTTCAATAAGAGTATAAACTGGCATACCTTAAACTAACTTCTGAGACAATTGAGGTTATCAGTATTGCTGTCTCATGATGTATGCAAGTTACATAAAATACGCATTAAAGCAAACCTTTATTATGCTGAATGCACAAAATAGATGCATGTGCACAATAAGAGGAGAGGAAGAAATATGTACATCGAGCATGATGTGTGAGTAAGAGTAAAATAAACTGTTCATTTTTAAGCCTGTGCCACATGCTTACACTTTTCCATATCCTGTTGCTTTGCAGTGCTTTTTCATTCAAATAAACAGAGATGACATCCTATCAAAAAACAGTTTACATTATTTTCAAAGAAATGTTCATTTTCATAAGGGATATTTTTATATAGGTATTACCAAACAACTGCATGGCACAGTATTATGTAGTTACTTCAAATTGTATGTAATAAGTCATCTGTATTACATTTTAAATAAAAGTCCAGCACCTAAACTACAGATTAGTTTTTTGTTTTATTTCTCTTTGGAGCACACCAAAAAACCCTTTACACACACATTATATATATATATATATATATATATATATATATATATATATATATATATATATTGACATGATGTGCATTATATGTAAAATGAAAATCTATGGCCTTATTAACAGATTATATTAATAATATCAAATGTGTTGTGGGTAAAAGAAAAAAGAAAAGAGTTTAAGAAAGAATAATGATGACACACATCCTGTATGTGGGTATTATGGTGTGCTAATGGTATTATTTACAAACATTTTCAAGAACAGCTATAAGATATTACCAAAAGAAAAGGGATATTTTGCAATTGCTGTTAAAATGTAAGTTAAATTATCGTTCTGATTATTACCTCAACATCAGTATAATAAATAACACTGTGTAACAATTTTGCCCTATGCACTATATACTGCACTACTTTAGGATTCCCCCATTTTGTAGTAGTGTCCAAAACTACAGTGGATCATTTTCAGTATTCGTAAACAATCCCACAAAGCACTGTAAAAAATAGTGTACAACATATGTACACTAGCTGACACAAGTAGATAGCAGATATCCATAATACACTGCATTGTTTGGTTAAAAACCTGCATGAGGTAGTGTCTGAAATCTTTCACTATCCTCCTGAATTTAGTTCCCTATAACAGTGCACTTATATAGTGAGGAATATAGGGAATAGTGAATACGGAGCCATTCTGAACTTAGCATTGTGATTTTCCTGTTAATGTGCAATGTATACAGGGCTTTGTCTTGCTGACTATGTGTTATGCATGGTTAGTTAAATAATTGTATTAATGGTGAGTGATTAATTATGGATTGTTATGTAAATAGTTAATTTTACATTATGTAATTATGTATTTTATTCTACTTAAATTTAAAATATACTTCCTCAGAAAAACATTTTATTACTTAAGCAAAATAATCAAATGACACCTTTTCATTACATTAAATTTTTTACTGGCTTTTACACACACACACACACCTTTGTCTCCCTCTAGTGAACTACTTTAGTGTCCATTTATATATTTATTCTCAATATTTGTGATATTATATACAAAGAAATCTTTCTAAAATTCATAATTGATATTCTACTCTAAATGTTTAGAGCAAGACCAGGCGTTCTGGCTGGTGCAAAACAATTATTTTCAAAACAATAACAAATGTGTAGAATGTTGACATTCAGTTTTGTAATCCTTATCAACATTAAAAAAAA
Organism: Hoplias malabaricus; assembly: GCF_029633855.1. Taxonomy (NCBI): domain Eukaryota; kingdom Metazoa; phylum Chordata; class Actinopteri; order Characiformes; family Erythrinidae; genus Hoplias; species Hoplias malabaricus. Next base: position 12,983,670 of record NC_089802.1, read on the forward strand.
AAAAAATTTAAAACATACTACACATATATGTCTTGTTACATCCATTAAGGCACACATAAACCCTACATCCTGAAACATTAGGGTTATAAACTACCTATAAACCAAGAAATATCATATCTAAATCTAAACAGAATTTATTTTCTGAGATTAATATGAAATCAAGAATATACACATTGTAATAATTTGTTTCTGGAGATGGAAACAGTACTCACAGTTATTTGCTTTAGGTTCATGAATTCCATAAGTTTCCTCAAAACCTCAGGGGGGCAAGGGGAGCCAGCTACTACTCCTATCAGGCAAAAAGAACAGATACTCCATAAGTGTCAAGCCTCACATATACTATGTACTAAGCAAAATCAGAAAATTTAGAGAAAATGTAAATAAAAAAATATAAAAAATACAATATACTAAAATCTAAAAACCGCGACCCTGAATTGGATAAGCAGTTACAGATAATGAATGAATGAATAAAATCTAAAAATAATATATGCATGTTTTATATGGTTGGTTTTGTTGTATTTGTTAATATACATACATTGTTGTATTTCAGGCCTGCTTAAGGAGACAAGGGGAAAATTGAGGATGAGTAAAACAATATTTTAAATAATAAAAAAAAAAAACAACAACAGTGAAAGTAATTTGAATTGATACAAAAACAGAGTATTTGAGGAGCAAAAATGGGCAGAGGGTCAGTCAACAAATGCATGAGAAAATTATTTAAATGACTAAAAACAATGTTCCCTAAAGATTGAAAGGGATTTGCATATTCCTCCATCTATAGTGCATAATACTGTTACATGAGTCAAAAATCAGGGTGGATTTCAGTGTTTAAATGGCAAGGGCACTAAACTGAACACCTGTGATTTTCAAGACCTCAGATGGCACCTCAGAACCATCCATCAATACCTCACATAACCACATAGGCAATGGATTACTAGTCAAAACTATATCATACACTATGATACAGAGTTATATTCACAAACATCGTTTTACTGTGCAAAGTAGAAGCCCTGTTTTAACCATTTCCAGAGGCGTTTATGACGGATGTGTATTGTGTTCAGGCTAATCATTATTTCAGAGCTACTTTGGAATAAAGGTTCGCAGTGTGCTCTAGGCCAAAGATGAAAAGGACTGTCCAGAGTGATATCAGCAACAAATCCAAAAGTTGATTTTATAATGGCAGCATTCATACAGATAAGTACAATGAGATATTAGAGCAACATATGCTGCCGTGCAAACCCACATGCTGCACACATTACAAAGGCATAGCTGCAGAAGTGGACTATCCAGGTAAAAAGTGTCAATGAGAACCCTGTACAGTTACACACCTAAATATGTGTTTGCAGGAGGAATGGAACAAAATAACTCCTGAAACACTTCATCACTTCATATTCTCCTTCATAAAATGTCTTTTAAGTGTTGAGAAAAGAACTGGCAACATTACAAAGTAGGTAAATACTTTACTGTTCCAATGTTTTTGGAAGTGGTTGCAGGCCAAATGTCAAATCAATTACACAAATTGAATTTGTAATTAATATTACAAACCTTATATGACGTATGGCTAGTGGTGTATTTGTAAATCCCCTAAATTCTAAATGAAGATCTCCTAGAATTTATTACATCTTAAGTCATATTATATGGAAAAAAATGGATAAGGAATATTAGCATGGATCCAACACCAGATCCTAGATATTTAACAGACTGAACTCCATGACTCACCCGACTTAAGAGATGACAGATCAAACGTGGACAAATCAGGCTGACCCAGCATGTCTATGTACATAGTTGGAGTGCCATAGACAAATGTGCACCTGAAAGAGTAGGAAAAAAATATGGTAACATTATCATAACAAACAAAGTTATGATAGTCATCAGTGTAAAACAGTCTTTTTTCAATCAGACTGCCACAGTACCCTGGTGTGTCATCAGGCTTTGTCAGTAGTGCTGTTAAAATTGTGATGCTCCTGACTTTTATCCTTTTATCCTTTAATAGTCCCACAATGGGGAAATTCAGTGTTACAGCAGCAAGTAACAGTTATAGACTATATGTTACCATTCAGACTATCTCTATGACGTAGGCCACTGTGAGACCTGGCAAAAAAATGACATAAAAAACTACCATCAGGCAGTCAATCTGGAAGCTTGTTCTGCAGTTCTGGTAACCACACAGAGCTCACAGTGTCTTGTGTGCAGGATGCAAGTTCAGCTCCATCAACACAAATATCCAACAAGAAGCCCCCCGACATTAAGGAGAAAAAGAGAACATAGCAGCCTCGAGTTAGCTTTTAGCATAGCACAAACTCAGACCCAGTCTGACTCTGACTGACTCTGGCTCTCTTAAGTTCAAACCCTGGTGCTCATTTGTGAAATTGGGCAGGTTTGAGCAGCACAATTTAGAACCTTATCTCTCAGAATTTGAAACATTTCAACAAGTTAATTGATCAGAATTTTTTTTTCAAACTTTTTAATATTTCTCTTTTAAGAAATAGAATTATATATAATCTTTTTAAAAATGAACATTAAACATTCAAGACAATGAGACTAGAAATTCCACATTATATATCACTACACATTTCTGAACGTTTTAGTTCTGGAGAACAGGATGTGATCCACATGCTGGAGGTAACACCAAGAAAGAGAGAGAAAAACATTGTTTAGTCATACTTCTCGTTCTGTATGGCTGCCAAGTTGGCATGTCCATCATATGCAGTGGAGGGGAAAACCAGAGTAACTCCATGTACTGCCATGACAATCCCACCACCCACAGATCCAAAACAGTGATAGAGTGGCACTGGTAAACACACTCTTACATTTTTCTGGGGACAACAGGGTCAAATAAAAGACAATCTCTGTTAAAGCAAATCCATAACATGTATAAGCTCAAAACAAAAACTTTAAAGTGTGGTCTTTATGGTTTAAAATCATCTACAAAAATATTATACACTGTACAAATCAATAACTCTTTTAATTTTCATAAATAATATCTTCAAGGAGTCTATCACAGATATAATGCACACACGCACCCTCCATTCGTATCCCACGCGTTGACCAATATAATAAGCATTGTTGACAATATTGTGGTGGGTCAGCACGGCTCCTTTTGGACGTCCAGTAGTTCCCTTGAGACAGACAAATTATGTTTATATTGAATCTTAATTTCAAGGTAAATATCACTCCTGTCCAATCAAAATCATGTATCTCCAAAATAGTGACTTTACAAGAGAAGGAAAAAAATTCTTAAATTTCAATGCAATTCAATGTAAAAAGATTTTATTTTGGAGCATTTCTACTGGTCCATTCATCATGAAATGTTCACACAATGTAAAGGACCGCTGCTGTGTTCAAATTATGTAGTAAATTAAAATTCCACAAAAATGCAGATACATGTTTTTGAGTGGAAAATGACAATATATTGGTTTGACAAATATGCTGTTCAGTACCGATGTAAACTGGATATTAATGGGGTCGTCAAATGAGAGTTTTTTCTGGATATCCTCCAGTTGCTGAAGGTGCTGGCTGTTCCCTGCCTGCATCAGATCGTTCCAGTGAAGTGTCCCAGGCTGCTTACTGTCCGTCACAATAACTATAGTCAAGTCTGGCAATCTGCACACACCATGTAGGAACAGTAGTGACAAACATAAAATTAAGTCAATTTTATTTACATTGTAAGAAGGAAAACAATATTTTTACAACAGGAAGTTAATCTCAAATTATCATCTGGTAATCAGCTCATATTCTTAAACTTTGTCAAAACAAAAAATGTAATTTGATTTTTCATGCAACTGTGTATGCAAGAGTAAATAACAATACTAGTTTATGTTTTAGATAATTGGTGGTGTTTAATTATATGTCATATTTGACTACATTTCATTCATTCATTGTCTGTAACCGCTTATTCAATTCAGGGTTGAGGTGGGTCTGGAGCCTACCCAGAATCACTGGGCGCAAGGCGGGAACACACCCTGGAGGGGGCGCCAGTCCTTCGCAGGGCGTTCTGACTACATTTAATATTCATAATTTTTTACAACCAAATTAGATGCTTTAATGCTGCTTTGGCAAAAATGAATAGTTTTCAGCAAATTTAAAACAGTATACTCATTCTCTGCATTTATTGTGTGTATTTGGCTCCAATCAACCTCATCGTAGCACATGTACAAACACTGTGATTTGAGATTTGAGATTGAAGAGGGACAATCCTAGTGTACTCCACATAGGAAGCAGAAAAAAAATCAACGTGTCAATTTATCCCACGTTTGCTGATTTCACTGAGATGTTCTATTTCACAGTTTGTGGATTGCTAATGCAATGAAAAAGTGATTATTTTCATAATTATTCCAGACATATTTATTCCAATATTAAGCTAATTTAACAAAATATCTTGAAAGATTTTTTTAAAACATTTTTATGGGTCCAATTATTATGCAATGTGAAGACAAAAACTAAAAAAAAATCTGGAGCCACAAAGTTCTTAGGAATGTAGTAGTATTTTAATGGCTCAGTGACTTTTGGAACTAGTCAGTTCAATCCAGGATTAAATAATGCAGTCTTCTCAGAACTAAAATCCGAAGGAAACTATATAACTATAGTCTATATGTTAGTCTCACATTGAGGGCCAACTGGGATGTAATGTGAGTGGAATGGTGTGTAGTATTATGTAAGTGTTTTTGCACCTGGTACTTTTTATCTCCCCAGGGGCGGCAGTTTCCATGTCAGGGCAGAGCTGCCTCAACATGTCATAGTATTTCTGGGTCTTAAACTGTGTCGGACATACAATTGCTTTGCATTGCACCTAAACCAAAGGAGAAGATGTTTTAGCAAAAGCTGAGCACAAAACTAAGGGAAGTAAAATTAACAGCCTTATTTTTTTATTGCCATATTAAAAAAAATGAACTGTACAACATGATCAAAAAACAAAGACATGTTATTAGAACAACAAAAAACACAGAAGATAAAACAGAACTCATAAATACACTTATAATAACAATAAAAAAACAGTAAAGCTTGATTAAAGGAAACCAGTCACAGACAAACACTACCAAATACTAAAATGGTTTAAATGGTTTAATCTGAGATTTTAAAGTCAAAGTCAAATGAGTGTAGAAACCAACTTTACCTTCCTTAAGGTAAATTCAAGTTCATGCAGCTGATAAGCTGGATTCACTGAGATCTATAAGGGAAAAAAACAATATAAATAAGTATATTTTTGTTGTTTAGACTTAGTGTTAAAACAAGCAATCAAAACCTTAATATGAAAGTAGTAAACAAATCTCACCATAATGATGCCAGCCTTGGCTGTGGCAAACTGCATCAGAATCCATTCATATGTGTTGGGTCCCCACATCCCTAATCGATCTCCTTTCTTCAGTCCCAGAGCTAACAGACCTGCTGCTGCCTGATCCACCTGCAGTAAAACATTTCACTAATTAATTGGGGCATTACCCTTTACATTTTGATAATTAGTATGGCTATTGTGTATGGACAATGTTTAAAAAACTAGATTCACTTCTAAATTAGTCTAACTATCAAAAGAAATGTTCAGAGCTGTAAAAAGCAGGCACATAAATATTATGTATATCTCAAGAACGAATACTAATTTATCTGAAAATGTATTTATACTGTATATCCATGTAAATCAGACTAAATAGACTGTCTAACAAAACACCATTACGTAGTTTTCCAGCAACCATTCTGGGTCTCAGAATAACATGGGTTTTTTGAACAAATATAAAACTTTTGGCATTATTCAGAAATATATGTAGGAATAACTGCATTTCAGGAAACTATATTTTTGGCAGCACTAGCTTAAAAGACAAATTGACTCTTTCAAAGGAGCAAATTCATCAAAAAAGCAACTAACAATGTATAAGGAGGCAAATCTGAAATTTGTCTGTGCTTAAAGGGGCAATATGTTAGATATTTACTGTACATAGTCATAAAATGTCCAGTGTGTGATCATAGATTAAGGAAACAGTCAAAGCTAAAACACAGCTGCCTCTCACAGCATTGTCCAGAGTGAAGCTCACAGATCCCGCCCTCTGAGGTCCTGCATGTGTCCCGCCCTCTGTCTAATCATTTTACAGTCCACTGTGTGCCCAGAGCTACAAACAGTGTCTTCCATCCATCCATCTATTATCTGTAACCGCTTATCCAATTTAGGGTCGCGGGGGGTCCAGAGCCTACCTGGAATCATCGGGCGCAAGGCGGGAATACACCCTGGAGGGGACGCCAGTCCTTCACAGGGCAACACAGACACACACACATTCACTCACACCTACGGACACTTTCGAGTCGCCAATCCACCTGCAACGTGTGTTTTTGGACTGTGGGAGGAAACCGGAGCACCCGGAGGAAACCCACGCGGACACGGGGAGAACACACCAACTCCTCACAGACAGTCACCCGGAGCTGGAATCGAACCCACAACCTCCAGGCCCCTGGAGCTGTGTGACTGCGACACTACCTGCTGCGCCTTCTAAAAATCTCCATGACCAGAGACAGAGTAAAATCAGAGGAAATATTGGTTTTGTGTTTAAAACGTGGAGGCAGTTTAGATGCAGCAACACAAACAGAGCCAGAGCTGGCTAATTTTATCCTGAACAGCAAAAACTTTCTTTAAAAATATAGAAGTACAGACGCCTATTTATAGATTAAAAGGAGTAAACGCCATAGTGATATTTGAAAGGCATTAGGACTGTAATCTGTGTGTTTTATACGAAAAAGTTAATAACAACAAGATTGAAACGTGTAAGTACCATTGTTTATATGTTTTTAAAAAATTGAGACAGATTCATGTGCTTCCCCATAGTGTGTGTGTGTGTGTGTGTTTTAAACAAATTAGAGTGTAAGAATTGTGTTTGAAAAGCCTCACATATTCAGCTATTTAAGGTGGAACAGAGAAATCAAGCTTGGTAGCTAGTACACAGTAAATATAAGCGTTTCACTAGTAGGTAGATGTTTTAGTGACATGATCAACACTTGGTCGTGTGTTTTAAATGGATAAAATGGGAAATAAGAAGTGTTTCAAAACAAGTTTTGTTTAGAAATCCTACCACTAGCTTTAGCTTCGCATAACTGTTTATGGTGGAAATGAACATTCAAAAAGAAGCTGGAACGCAAATAAGACCCTTAAACTGACCCATTTAACTAAATTCTTTAATACGGGGGGTGGACAGAGAAGGTTATCGACCAATAACGGTATCTCTACAGTCAGACCGTCCAATTCTCACTCCCCCTTCTCACTCAAGCGAACCAATCGGAGTAGGGGAGGGCGGGACTAGTTTGGGAACGAAACGCTTCTCGAAATTCTATGTAAGCTCTAGAAAAACAAAATGCCGGACATTTCTGAAATTCCACCCGGATATTTTTTTAAGTCTAAAAAAGAGGACATGTCCAGGTAAAAGAGGACGTCTGGTCACCCTATGGTTGATGGGAAAATAACACTAGTCTTGTCTAGTCCAAAATGTTAAGATGGTTTAGACAGTAAATTTGTTTAATTGCAGCGAATGTAGGTAAATGTTTAGTGACATCACACAATTGGTTTGTGTGATTTAAACGTATAAAGTGGAATATCAGTCACTTCAGAAGTTTCAAAATCTATAGCAGTAGCTTCAGCTCTTAATGTGGAACAGAGAATTCAAGAATCTGGCGAATAGCGCCAATAAGACTTGTAAATGGACACCTGCAAGTTGAAATGAAATGTTTGACTATGAAAATTGTGAATAAGAAGCAAACGTCTGCCTCCTAAACGACATTTATTATTATTATAAAATCGATAAGTAACACCTGCCTCGTCTAATCTAAATATTTAATGTGGACTTGAACAGTAAAGGCTTGTAAATGCAAGGAAATGTCAATGGCTCTTTCACTTTTTTGACTTTCTCTTACGTAGATATATATATTAGTGAAATGATTAACACATTTCTGTGTAAATATGTTGATTGTGGCACATTCTTCTTAGCTGTCACTGTCCAAAGTTCTTAAACTCGTCTCTTGCTTGTTTGTTCAGTTTTCCTCAAACTGGCAAACCTGCTCGAGCTTCACGTCTGGGGAGGAGCGGGAGGAGACAGACAGTTCACTCCACTGTTTTGAAACTGTTTGTATTATAGTTCCAATTTTAAACGCTTGGTGTCAGTACTACAGAATGCTCCTTTAAAATCCTTGATGTGCATTCTTCATTCAAGTACATATTATACAATCAGCTTCTATGTCACAACTAACCTTTGAACTGGGAGTTAAAGGATTGGTCATGTTTACTTTGTAGTTCTAGACACAAATCACAAAATCAAGCAAAGGTCAAATTTTAACACAATGTATGTACATCGTGTTACCAACAAAAGTTACCACAGAAGTAGAACGAGGCCTGGCATTGCAAATTAAATGATGAATCTTTCACAGGTCATGACCCAACAGAAAAACGGGAGGACAGGCTAAATCATCCTCAGGTAGTTAACATTAATTCACAATATATACTTTTTAAAGATATAATGTATAGGTCATACATGTAAATTCAGAAACTACATCCGTTATTAGCCAATAAGCAATGCTCAGTCAAACAATAAACCACATCTGTCATTTTTTTGGTGTAGACATTATCTTAGCATTGTTGCAGAAATAAACACTGAAATAAAACCTGCTGCGCCAGCATGATAACTAATGTTACTTCCAGGTTAGTGTCACTACCCAAATAATATAAATTATTATGCTTCATTTATTTAATATACTGTCAAATATATTTTTAGCTTTAGGATGAAAAAACAGATAAAATATACATTTAACAGAAGCACTTAAACTGTTACAGACAGTGAATGAATGAATTTCTACAGTACTCCATCTATACACCAGTTAAGACTTTTCAGGATATCTGCTTACATTTTCCAATTGTCAATTAAATAAAGGGGCAAAATCTAAGAATTTGGTTACACTTTCTGCTTCTCACAACCTACTTTGAGATTAGGCCATGGTCTGGCCAGTCAGTTGTTCTAAGCGCACCAGCTACTTCTTTGCCTGGATGTTTTTTTTTTCCCTCTATACTGTTTTCTCAGTAACAACATCTTCACATCCTTTCAGACACACATCAATGCTACTAGATCATTTACAGCTGTCAGGAGGCCACTCTATTTTTTAAATTCATTTTGAACTCTAGTTTTGGAGTACTGTTTCATATTTTCCTGCGACTTCCCTGATTACTTATGCACAGAAAATCTCAGATACTTATATGAATATACCATATGAGTATGGCCAGAATACTAAACAATTAAAAGAAGGCTACTCACATCATGTTGGAACTGAGCAAAGGTTTTCCTGATGCCAGTCTGCATAAACACCACAGCCTCCTGGTCAGGGCAGCGCTCTACTGTGTCCTGCAGGGTCTTACCCACGGTACGAGACAGCAAAGGAAAGGAGGACACACCATGGGCATAGCTGGTGATCAAGGTCGGCACGCTGGGTGGAGTATCCACATGGATGGCACTGGATAAATTGGAAAGGAAAATATGAAACTTACAGATCTGAAAATTATTTCAGTAAAAAAGACTAGTATTTTTATGCAAAAAAAAAAGCAAAGTGTTTTGCAGTTTTATTAGGCACACAAAATGCATGAAAGCAACTTCAATAAATATATTTTAATTTATATATTTATATATGGCTTCTAAAACATTTAATAAGAAATAAGAACTTTATTCAGTGGCTGAAACGTATGTAACTTGGATTGGTCTATCCGAAACATGCAGTGACCCCTACAGTTGAGTTTTTATGTAATCTTAATTACTTTCCTTTAAAGACTATCTAGCCTTTCTGTTTCTTGCATACCCACGAATTGAACATTTGAGTGTGTTTCTCTAGACTTCAGTGCCTTTGTTTACGTGTTAAACGTTTCATTAGGCAGACGTTTTGAACTATTGTTATGAACACTAAATCCTTAAGAGCATGTAAAGAACATAACAGCGTGCAAAATGGAACACTGCCCAGAGCTGAGGCCTCTGCAGCTGGTTCATTTTTATACTATTGTTCAGCCCTGGACAGATTTATTTTTCAAGTATGAGGTTTCTTAACGGTTGTTCCGTCGAATTTAGTCCTGAAATTTGATCTTTTACGTGGGTTTCACTTCCCTAAATTTGTGCTTCCCATCACATTTCATAACATCCCCAGAATATCCTGATCTCGCCGATACTTGCAGAAAATTTTCTGATACTTGCAGAAAATGAACAGGAAGTGCAAAATTAGACCAGGGAAGGGAGTTGCGGTTCAAAATCTCCAAAACAACAACAGATATGGCAGCATTTACACATGCTACACTGATACCTTTTTTTCTTTATAGGAGCGGTCATTAGACTTGTGCAGACTCTACGGTCTGTGGTTTTCACTACTTACCAGTTAGGCTGAACTGTTATAGTCGGTATCCGTGCTTTTGTCACACTTCTCCCGGTCTTAGAAAGCACAACAGCGGTGCGAACAGCTGCCAAAATCTTCGGCGACATTTTCGGTCCAAAGCTTTTAAAACCTGAGGGTCAAAGCTGATCGCTGAGACTGAGAGAATCTTGACTGTAGAACTGCCGTGTGAATATAGAAGAAGAACCCCGACCCAACAATGCAGTTTGTACCGATTCACACAAAGGTAAATGTCTCTGACGTAAGAAAATCCTTATTCCTCTGGCAGAGTGACACCAACCAGTCTGTCTTAAGGTGTGCAGACCAAACGGGTGATTGGACCGTAAAACAGTTAGAACTTTGAACCAAAGTTGAAGTAATAACCCGAATCTGTGGCGCTGTATGAACACAAGATGGCGCGCTTTCTGTTATTATCCACTCAACCAACGTGAATTCAGCTGATGAGATATAATACATATACTTAAATTCAGTATCGAGGTCCGACCCAGTAGTTTGATTGGAAGACAGTACCATGAGAGTACTGACATATAATATAATAGCACTGGGACCTTTAAAACTATACCTGTATAGTATTATCATAAGGTGGAGGTTTTAAGTATTTTTAAAGTGCTCCAGCATGATGAGCAACTATCTGGCTTTAAATCGGTATACAGATGTACAAATACAGAGTGTCTGCTTTAACGTCAGACTTACACAATGTACTAAGAGATTTCTTTAGCAACAGTCCACCAGTAAGAACTACTGTTGGACGGAGGCCAAGTTTCAAAATAAACAAACATAATCTGTTGCAGCGTGCCAGTAAAGCTACTGGCAGAACAGATGTCAAGTCAGTCATTTTCTGTAACCACTCATCCAGTTCAGGGTCTCGGTGGATCCAGGTGGGCACAATATGGGAACACATCCTGGAGGGGGCACTAGATGTTCGAAGGGCGACACACACTCACACATTTACTCACAACTAGGGACACTTTTTTAGTAGTCAATCCACCTACCAACAGTGTTTTTTTGAACAGTGGGAGGAAACCTGAGCACCTGGAGGAAACCCACATGGACACATGGAGAACACACCAAACTCCTCACAGATAGTCACCCAGAGTGGGGCTCGAACAGCGATGCTACCTTCTGCCCCACCATGCAGTATACTGAGTGGCAGTCACAGTTGTGCAGCTTATAATTCATACAAAGAGTTTCCATAGTCTGCTTGTATTACTACTAAATATTTCTAAATTAATTTATTTTAGTTTAGTTTAGTTCTGTTTTGGGCGGCATGGTGGCGCAGCAGGTAGTGTCGCAGTCACACAGCTCCAGGGACCTGGAGGTTGTGGGATCAATTCATGCTCCGGGTGACTGTGAGGAATTGGTGTATTCTTAGCGTGTTCACATGGGTTTCCTCCGGGTGACTGTCTGTGAGGAATTGGTGTGTTCTCCCTGTGTCTGCATGGGTTTCCCCCAGGTGCTCCGGTTTCCTCCCACAGTCCAAAAACACACGTTGGTAGGTGGATTGACGACTCAAAAGTGTCTGTAGGTGTGTGTGTGTGTGTCTGTGTTGCCCTGTGAAGGACTGGCACCCCCTCCAGGGTGTATTCCCGCCTTGCACCCAATGATTCCAGGTAGGCTCTGGACCCACCGCGACCCTGAACTGGATAAGCAGTTACAGATAATGAATAATCCTGTTTTGTAAGTGACATCATGTGTTTTGCTCATACTGTCGTATGACCAAAAGAGAACAAACTTAGATCTTGTGAAAGTGCACAAGACATTATTTTACGTTACAAGTAGTTACAAGTGCAATTACTTGCAGAGTTGGAATCTTAAGACTGAAAGATGGGAAATTGCGAAAAGCATTTATTGTTGTTCTGGTTAAAATTTCCTAATGAACACATTAGCCAGTAAAACCACAGTATTCTGTCTTTAGAGCAATATAGTATATTTAAAGTGAGTAGATGAGATGACCCTTGGCAAAACCAGAGAATCCCCTGAGAAAAGAAATCACAGAAACCTTCACATTGTTCACATGGTTTTCTTAAAACAAAGAACTAAATTTGTATTTGTTACTACAGTAATATATATCTAAATAATAGACTATATGCATACCGTTTAAGTAGAAACAGACATGAGCTTCTTTGACCTGCATGGACAACTGGCATCAGGACCTCTAGGGGTTTGTGTGATGTCCAGTGATGATTTTTATTTATTTATTTATTTATTTTTTAAATCACTAACTGGTCAGGAAAAATAGAGCCAGTACAGAGCTTATTACAAAAAGTATACAGAGTTTGACTCTCATCCAAAAACATTCCAGAGATGTACCTTTAGTGCTCAGGGACACACACAGTGGAACCTCAAAGAAAGGCAAAGATCACAAAGACAGATTGTGTGTGCTTAATTTATGATCTGAAATTCTTTACTAATTATTCTACTGGAATTTGTTTAGTACAATATGCAGGGCTCAGGATCGAAGATCTACAAAATATATTAGAACACTTTGACTTAAAAATAAACAAATTAATAAAAGTCTCAGGTAAGCTAAACCTTTCAAAACATTTTAGCCATTATTTGCTCATATAATTAGCATTTGTTATTCTCATAAACTTTGTTTTGAATTGTGAATGTGTGAAAACTAAACAAGAACAAGAATGGCATAGACAAAACAATACTCGGAGGAGTACATAATCTAAAGCACCAAGAATTGTAATTAAATTATAATACACATCTTCACCTATGGGGGCGGCACGGTGGTGCAGCAGGTAGTGTCGCAGTCACACAGCTCCAGGGAGTGACTGTCTGTGAGGAGTTGGTGTGTTCTCCCCGTGTCTGCGTGGGTTTCCTCCAGGTGCTCTGGTTTCCTCCCACAGTCCAAAAACACACGTTGCAGGTGGACTGGCGACTCAAAAGTGTCCATAGGTGTGAGTGTGTGAGTGAATGTGTGTCCGTGTTGCCCTGTGAAGGACTGGCGCCCCCTCCAGGGTGTATTCCCGCCTTGCGCCCAATGATTCAAGGTAGGCTCTGGACCCACCGCGACCCTGAACTGGATAAGCGCTTACAGATAATGAATGAATGAATGAATCTTCACCTATCACTTCTTAACTTCTAAAGATTATAATGTTGTTAAGCCCATTTTATAATATTTCTTTTCTAATTTTAAGAATAAATCAGACCTTTTCAGTGTTTTTGGAGTTTTTCTAACTCTAAACTGTATTGATGTATACTGTATATTGATATTGATGTAAACTGTATATCAGATATATTCTTGCCCAATTTAAAACCTTTAATTTTAAACTTGTTATATGCATTTTCCACAAGTAAATATAGTTTCCACAAGGATTAAACCACATAGCTGCATTCTCCCCATCTAATCAGCCCTTTTCAATGACAATGAGCCCCAGTTGCAGAACCTCTGATTATTAGCCATTTTCACTTTGTTTTCTTTAATTTCTCTTGTCATATCAGTACCCATTTCTATGTTTGTTTGCTCTGTTTAACCTCATCATTTCATTTTCACATTAATCCATGTCTAGCATCTTAACTGAAAATTCTCAGAAGAGGAGGGACAAAGTCTCTGCATTTGACATGAGAAGCAGCGCAAATCAGAACAGTTAATTTTATCCCATGTTTTTTGACTTTGTTAAAAAAAACTGACTGGATTGTTTCATTTCACAGTTTGTAGCTTGATAAGAGCCAGATCCTCAAGTTATTGTGCAAATGCCCTACAATTAAACTGATGCTTTCTTCAAATGTCACTTTATATATTCAGTTTTTTTGTTCTGACTACAGTGTGCCTCACCTGCTCCATCTGATTCTCCTCTTTACAAGCCTTGAGTAGTGAAATCTTGTGCTTAAATCCATGATCCGGTGAGTTTTTCCCCTCCAGATTAAGCTTCAGACCAGTCAAAGTACATCAAACATGAAATATGAATATGAATAACACAATATGAACATTCCTCCCACAGTCCAAAAACACACGTTGCAGGTGGATTGGCGACTCGAAAGTGTCCGTAGGTGTGAGTGTGTGAGTGAATGTGTGTGTGTCTGTGTTGCCCTGTGAAGGACTGGCGTCCCCTCCAGGGTGTATTCCTGCCTTGCGCCCGATGATTCCAGGTAGGCTCTGGACCCCCCGCGACCCTAAAATTGGATAAGCGGTTACAGATAATGGATGGATGGATGGATGGACAATATGAACATATTTGGTTAACAAGTATTTTTAATTAATGATCAGCTAATTTGTTTTATTTGCATATGTGCTAAATATCCCATTCATAATTGGAATGTCAGTGTTCGTAGGTGTGTCTTATTTAAGATGCATTCATTATTTACTATCAGCAGCTACTATCAAGAGTACACACTTCTCAGAGCCTGGCTTGAGACAGAAAAAAGAAGTCCACTAGACTCAACTAAATATTTGATTTTTAAATAAATAAACATATATATATAAATTTCAAGCCAGTTAAGGCTTGGCCCAACACAGGGCTATGGAGAGGAATTGGTGCCAAATTGAAAAGCAACCATTGCAATAGAAAAATGTGAAATGCAATCCATATACGTCATTGCTTTTCCAAACTATGACGTGTGTCATTCCATTTGTCCTGGGGACTGGTCCAATACAGTTACACAAATATTTAGAAAACTGGGGTTTGGCAGCAGGGGAGAAGATTAAGTATATATTATGGCTACACCTTTGGCCACTTCCGTACAAGTGCATAGAAAATGTGTGAAAGGCCCCCTTACAAGGAGCAGACCTCATTCGGTTCCACTCATGTCTTCACTTTGTACATTAGGGTCTCATATATTTGAGGACTGCATGTGAACAAGTGATATGTGTTTGATGTGAAGTGAGTTGTAAGCATGTGTTTAAAAGCACTACTCAAAAATGGGTCTGGAAGCAGCATTGCCTTTATGGCAGAAGTAATTGGTTATTAGCCAACAGACAGGGATTAACATGATTAAAAGGGTTAAAATAGAGTGGGTAAAGATTTTCAAATACTACGCCATAAACCAGTAAAGCTCTACCTAGACCCTTGTGGGTTGCCTGCACTTTCTGACAGAAATTCCCCTAGAAGAATAACTGTGCAATATACTGTGAGTTCTATTTTTTGAGTAAGCTGTAAAATGCTCTGGTGACTCAGAGGCAGTTTCTGAAAAAGTACTTTTACCTGCACATTTGAGCCATGACTGCTGCCTCAGAGGAAGTTGCACAATGTATACAATAAAATTTGGCTGCCTATATGAGGCACCAACTCCTCACAGACAGTCACATAGAGCGGGAATTGAACTCACAACCTCCAGGTCCCTGGAGCTGTGTGACTGCAACTACCTGCTGCGCCACCATGCTGACCAGACACATTACATTTTTAGTCAAAAATGATTTTTAGAAAACAGACAAGAGAGCTAGCATATCACGAGGAAACATCTAAAAAGTGTTTTTAACATTGTTAACATTACCTTAGAGGGAGCTGATCATTATAACTTTCTGCAGTTTCCTCTGAAGCACTGAGTTACATTTTTCTCCATTCAACCCGAACAAAATTTGGCAGTGGTTTGACTAGACCACTGTGTGTAATCACACTTTCATGTCCTGTTTTATGAGAGGGGGTCATTGATGGTCCCAGATTTCTAAGCCTTTGATTAAATCATGTGACCTCTCTGTGGTACTCTGGTTCTGTGGTGAAATAATTCTGCTACTCACGTTGGCTTTTCTAAGTGTGTTATTGAGCAACGTGCTTTTTCAGTGCAACCTGCTTGCTTGCATTTTGAGGCACATAACTTGAGGGTTAAATTACTTCCTAACCCTATGCTTGTGCTTGAGATAAGAGATTTTAACGCTCCTATATTTTCTCCTTGGATAAGGAATGGAAGGTGTACTGCATGTGTTCTGTTCATGCTTTGAACACACTGAACTCGTGAAGAGCTTTAGGAAAACCTATCAGCTCTGATAGTATAAACCATTAATGTAGCTTGCACTGCCACAGTTTACAGCCCCCAAGAGGCCTCAGGGTGCATCCCAAAACAGGAATGGCCACTTCATGGGCTTTCTTTAGAACGTTTGTTCAGGCTAAATGCCATTATGACGTTAAGAATGTGGTCAGAGCACTGCCTGCTTTTGACGGATGGTATGTTTTTGGATTTATGGCCATGAAAGTTCAATCTGAGTATATAGCTCTGTCTGCAGAACAGTGGTTGTATGCCTGGTAGATCTTATCAGCACTCTTGTGCTTTTCTCAAGGGCACTTCTACTTGGTGGTTAGTTTTGAAAGCATGAAATACAGGATTTGGCCATATCTTTATTAGTGAGATACTGAATAATTAAAGGTTTTTCATCTCTGAAACAGTACTGGTGATTTTTTTTTTTTAGCATTTACTTTGGCATGAACCTGCCTGGAAATCACAGACACTGGAACTACGCATTGTATAAATATATACTGAAAATACAGTACCAGTCAAATGTTTGGACACGTCCACTTAGGGAATTTTTCCTTTGTTTTGGGCCATTTTGAACATGCTATGAATGTACAGTACCAGTCCAAAGTTTGGATATCTTCTAATTCATTTTAATTATTATTTTCTATATTGTAAATGAATATGGAAGACATTAAAACTATGAAGGAACACATATGAAATTATGGAGTAATCAAAGTGTTAAACAAACCAGAATATGTTTTATACTTTAGATTTTTCAAAGTAGCCCGCTTTTGCTTTGATGACAGCTTGACCCACCCTTAGCTTCATGAGGTTTTTACCTGAAATCGTTTTCAGTGAATCGTTTTCTTATCAAGAGTTAATTTGTAAAATTGCTCGCCACCTTAATGTGTTTGAGACCATAATTTGGGTTGTGCAGAGGTAGGGCTGGTACACAGTTCTATACAGTTAATAGCCCTATTCCACCAATGTCTAATGAGAAGGTGTGTCCAAACTTTTGACAGGAACTGTAGAGATCATATGGTCAATCCATAATCACAGTCATGACTGGTCTGGTCTGTTAAGGGCCTTATAGACAGGATGTCGGTCACAATGCTTGTTTTTTAATGGAATATTGGGCAAGAACTGAGGACGGACCCTAGACAAACCAGCAGGTGGCAGAAGCGAAATCATTCGCTGAGTTTTTATGAAGAAGAAGGAAAAAGCACCTAGATTGGTCGGTGTTGAACTAGCGCCATTTCCATATCGGCTCAGCTAACGGATTCTGCTCGTGCGGGCTCTTAACAGAAGTGGAGAAATAACCAAAAACATGACATGAAATTTTAAGGGTCTAAGACTGAGTTAAATGCGTTGAGTTATGCCGTGAAGAAGAGAACTGACATATCAGTGGAGTCTACGTGACTGGAGGAGATGGACGCTGTTCGTTGCTCTGTAAATTGTTGGGCTGATTTTGGAGATTTATCGTCGGGAAAAGTTCTTCACATCGACGAGACTGAAGTGCTGCTAACCACAGGCTCCAACGACCTGCTGGTCTTTAACAGTCAAGAGAGAAGGGTTAAGGCAAGTACTGTATGTTTGATGTCTTGTAAATGCATTAATGTTGACTTTAAGAAATAACAATAATGAATATTATATATAATTCCCTCCCCACAGACAATTCTGCAGTGTGAGTCTCCTGTCACATCCCTGGCGTTAAGTGATGACAAGAATCGACTGTTTGCTCTCTGCCAAAATAAGGGCACTTATTTTACATCTCTCTTCTCCCAGCAGTCCAGGTAATCCTGATAAATCATTGCTTTATTCAGTGATTCCCACATATTAATAAACAAATGCAGAGTTTCCTCTGTCAAACACATTGACAGACAACCTGAAATTCTCATAAAAAAACTGTGAATTGCCATTTTGTTCCAGTTTAATAATTAATAATATTTCTAAAATTTTTAAGTATTTCCAATTGTAATTTATAGAGGACACACATTGTTTCACATGAGACTCAACATTAGAATATAATGCCCAACATTATTCCAGTGAGTGTGATATTCTGTGTGTGAATGGGTTGGTTTAACTTTTTCTAAATCTGTCCTCGTGGCAGTCCGTATTGTTTGAGGTTATCTCCAATACCTAGTTTTACTGGTTAATAAATAGTGATTTTAAATAATGTGTGGTGTTGATTGAATAAATTCATGCAATCAAGGAGAATCTGAACAAAACATTGTTCTTCAAACTCACTCACACCTACTACTTTATAGGAAAAAAACATCTTATTTCTTATATACATTATTTTTTTTGTATTTAATGTGATAAAATATAACTTTTATACAAGCACCATGCTGACTGAGAAGGCATTAGTTTAAATATATATTATTGTCTTAGGAGCGTGTGTGTGTGAATATATACATTTTTTTAAAAATCTAATCTTTTCTGTTCAATTTGCTTTCATTTCCTTCACAGCACTCCTTCCCTGTCAACACAAAAATGTGATGATGTTTTGCCCATAATATCCAGGGTACCTATTATTATTGAAGACGGAAACGTACAGTCTTTAATCCTAGTAGAGGACATCTTGGTCACTGTCAGTCTACAAGAGACTTTCTGGAGATTTAACCTCTATGAAGTGCCAAACTCTTCATTGGAAAATACAACCTGTCACAGTCTCACGAGTTTCCCTGTTCCAGCAGCTGCAGAAACAATCTCTCCAAATACAGTGGGCTCGAGAACTGGTTCAACTCCAGTATTAGTCTGTGTCTACCCCAGTAAGGACTCTTCATCCAAGGGGCATACATGTAAACAGCACTCTCTTCTTGAGCCTCTTCTTTTCAGGCTGTTATTTGGAGTTGATGCTTCCCTTATTCATTCTCCAGTAATACTCTGTGGTTTACCAGATGGGCGCGTTTTATTTTTCCCTCTACTTCTCTCCGCAAGGGGAGAGAAAAAACCTCATATCAGGATGCTTTACAGCCTGGAGCAGCCAGTAACTTTCATCGGAACTTCAATCACAGGAGAGCAGGGTCCACAATGTCTGGTTGTGATTGGTCACATGGGTCGAATTCTACTGGTGACAGCCAATCAAGCAAGCTCTAATGGAAAGGAAGCAGAATGCAGTGAGTTTTGCAGTAGTGCATAGAAAGTGTAATATGTATGGGACTTGTGAACTAATGTCGATATCTAAAATTTGTAATGTAAATAAGTGATGATTCAGGGCAGCTTGTCGGTCCAACGAATGTTAATGTCACACAGCTTCAGGGTCCTGGGGTTGTTGGTACAATCCAAGTTGAACCCAAGTTGTGGGTTTGATTCCCACTCCGGGTGACGGTCTGTGAGGAGTTGGTGTGTTCTCTCCGTGTCTGTGTGGATTTCCTCGGGGTGCTCCGGTTTCCTCCCACAGTCCAAAAACACACGTTGGTAGGTGGATTGGTGACTCAAAAGTGTCCGTAGGTGTGAGTGAATGTGGGAGTGTGTGTGTTGTCTTGTGAAGGACTGGCGCCCCCTCCAGGGTGTATTCCTGCCTTGCGCCCAATGATTCCAGGTAGGCTGTGGACCCACCGCTGAACTGGATAAGCCGTTACAGATAATGAATGAATGAATTAATGTTTTAGAACATCTGCTCAGCATTTAGATACTAGGTGTTGGGGTCGGCCTAGCATAACAATGACACCTAAACATTCTGCTCTTTATCAAGTTACTGATAACTTGATTTCACAATTTGTTTTATCCCAGATGTGTAGAATTGGAATCCTTGATCGCATTTAAGTTTAAGGAGAATTCTTGGGAAATGTTGAACATCAATAAAGTCTAGGTTTTGCTACATATTTGGTTAAAATACCTTGACCACATAAAAAAATTAGGAAAAATGAATGCATTCTTGCCATGTCCAGGGTGTGTCCCTGTCTTGAACCCAGTTACTCCATGCAGGATCCATACCCACCAAGACCCAAATTAGCTTTGTTTTATATTGCAGTAACATTCCAAAATTGATGCAGTTGCATTATTCAATTTAGACTTAAGGTTCAGAAAACATCTTTAATATTTTAGCTGTCTTTAACTGTCTAATGCTAAGTCTCCATTATGTTAATCTGTTTTGAAAGGTTTTATTGAGCAGACTGTACGAGGACCTGTGGTGTGTGCCTGTGTAGACAGTGAACATCTGTACTACAGTACCTCCACAAACCTGCTAGTCCTGCCTCTGACCAAGAGTGCATCATCCTCACCATCTTCATCAACATCATCATCCTCTTTCTTCCCAGCAGCAGAAGGAGAGATTAAGCCAAAAAGACCGGATCTTCTCTCTGAGAGTGCTGCTTGTTTGAATGTGTGCCGAGTGATTGCTCTAGCCAAGCCTTCTGTTACTCCTACAGGTATTAAACTTATTTGCTCCTCCAATGTGACATGCAGGGTTGAGATTTATATTATATATCATGTGCCTAATCAATAACTCTAGTGTTATTCTTCTTACATTTCTTGATTATTCTTATATTTCTGTTTCACTTACTAATGATATCCTGCGATCTGCGATTATCGCAATAATTACATTATCAACTCACCGTACATTTGTCAGATATTTCCTCAATAATTGAGGAACACATTATGTAAAGAATGGATGACATCAATATCTTAGCCAGCCATGTTGCTCTTCTCTAGTTTTCTCTGAGATTATGTCGATTTGAAAGCGGTGGTTTTGTTTTAATGTTTTGTTTGTTTAGGATATTTACATTTTTTTAATATATACAACATTATTCTTTTCATTCTATTCATTGGTTTCTTACAGATTCCAAATGTATTTTTATGCTATTATGTATATATATATATATTTCTGTGATATATTGACCACAAAAACAGGCCTAACATTCTTAATATAATTGTCTGTGTGTATGATTTGTAGGTTGTGTGCAGCTACTGGCATTGTCTCTCAGTGGGAGGCTCCTTCAGGTGACTGTTCCTCAGGAGTCAGATAAAAACTGTGTCTCCAGGCTTACTTCATCACAAGTGGGCCAGACCATGAAAGACCTCTTGGCTGGTATTGAAAACGTTTGGGAGAGGTTAGAGCACTCTGAATTTTCTTTTGATTACATAAATGTGCTAATTTGAATGAAGTATGATGGGTTTGTCTATATACACTGAACAATCACCAAATAAGGAATACCTACCTTGTTTCTACACTCACTGTCCATTTTATAAGCTCCACCTGTTTCTCTGCATGCTTTCTTATCCCTATTTCACACTGCTTTTCAATGGTCAACACCAGAGGCGATTGCTCTAAGAATGCAAGGGAAGCTCAGCTTCCCCTAAAATGTCAAAAACAAGTGATCAAATATATACTGTTGTGTGTACATGTCATTGAATAAATATACACTACAACGCACTCAACTTTTGTTCAGAATCAGCTTCTTATCACTGGTAAAGACGAGGCTATTCACAGTGCTTTAAACAGCGTCCACAGGGTTCAATAGCGAAGTGCAGCGAAACAAGACGAGTCATTGGATAAATGCTGGGCTTTGTCCCGCCCATCGGACACTCGGCGTCTCTGGGGGTCTATGGGGCAGTGGGCTGGCCTCGGCTGGCCCGGACGCTCAGCTTCTGAATGATGATGGGATGATCTGTCTGAGGCTGAATCCCTTTTTGATTGACAGTGAAATGAGCGAGTGTTTGGAGACTGACTTCTATCACTCTTTCTGACTTCTATCGCAGTTTCTGTCCAGCGGGTGCTGCTGAGCCCCTCCACCGTCACAAAGCACTCACAGGCGGACACACTTCACATGGGCCAAGATCGTTTAAGCAGCCTAGCTCTGCTGGCCATTGAGAGGACACTAGTCAAGTCCCTGGAAAAGGCGCCTTGTTGGTACGACAGGGTCACAGATCATTTTCTTGAAAAGGAACGGAGGGTATAATTTACGTATAAATAAACCGACACATTTTATGATGTAGGCCGAAATTGAGCTTCCCCTCCTTGAAAGACCAGCATCCGCCACTGGTCAACACCCCCACATGATCACCACAGAGCAGTTAATATTTGGGTAGTGGATCATTCTCAGTGCTGCATTGACACTGACATGGTGGTGGTGTGTCAGTGTGTGTTGTGCTGGTTTGAGCGGATCAGACACTGCAATGCTACTCGAGTTTTTAGACACAGTGCTCATCATGGTCCCGTTAGACACACCTGTTATCGGTAGATTTAAAGTCAGACAGTAGCTCAGATGCTGCTCTCAGGATGCTTTTGGCTGGAGAATTTTGTTGGGTGAGCTACTCTCAGTCCAGCAGTAATGCTTACTGGTATTATTTTTGCATAATTCAACATCGCTGAGATTTCTACAGGGCAGTATGAACCATTATTACATTATGAAAATGTTCTGTATTATTTAATATTTCCAATATGTTAACAATTTTTTTTTCATCAGAGCATCATCACTGAAGATCCAGTTGCAGTTGAAGAACAACATTCTTAAGCGTTTGAATCAAGTCATGTGCATCTGCCACCTCCTGCCTCAGGAGAGAGATCAGAAGAGTGTCAATTCCAAGCCTCCAATCAGCTGTTATGGTGTGGCTAAGTGGAATTATTTACTACAAAAAGAAATGTTAGTTCTCACATGTACATTGGAAAATTCCAGTGATTATGCCCTGGAGCAAGGATGGACACTCTGTATTGAAGTGCAGTCACCTCTTTCTCTCACTCCTGAGGGTGCTTCCAGAACTTACTCGTTTGTCTTGAAGAAATTAGAATGTGGTCACAAAATGAAAGTGAGTTTACCTCTGGAATGTGAGGGTGAGGTATTTCTCCCAGTTAAGATTCACTACTTCCTGGTCTACTCCCTGCAGTCTTTACTTAACACAGAAGAATCCAGACAACTCTCATCCAGTGAAATCCCTGTATCTGACATTCTGGGACACAGAAGATCAATCACTCTGGCTCTGAACACTTTAACAGTAGATTGGTTAGACTGCTTAAGGATAGGGCAGCCAGCATCACCTGGTGAAGATGCCAAACAAAACAGCGCTTGGGAAGCCACCCAGCTTTTCCTGAGGTCCAGGCAAATTTATACAGAGGAGCAGCTGATCCCGAAGACTAGTCCTTATGTAGTAAAAATCCAAATATCATTTGAGCTCCTGAGAACCAGGCCTGGTTTCCATGACTCCACAAGTGCAGCACTGTGCGTTTCTGTGCTGAAATGGCTATTGTCTAGAACATCTGAGACAGAGCGCCAAAAGATTGTAGAGAATTCAGTGGTGTGTGCTTATGGGCCAGACAGACAACCAGTCAGGATGCTGACCAAAGAGGTAAGCATGTAGTTGATGTTCTAGATGACATGTTAAAGCTCATGTAGCCCCATTTGTTTTCAATGTATTGCATTTATAAATTTAGCAGATTTAACAAGAGTGACTAATACACACATTATTCAAAGCCTTTTTTTTAACTGCTACTGTTGGTTTTAATCATTTGCATCCAGGTCATACTGAACAACATAAATTCTGAGGGCCCCCTGTCGGTTGTGGAGATTCAGGTGGAAAGTTCCTCTATGGCAGCAGTATGTGGGCTACACCATGCTGTTCTGCGACGTGTGCAGGTGCCAAGACACTAAACAAATATATCACTTTATTTTTTGTAAAGTAAGCCACCTGATTTCAATGACCATATGAATCATGAACTTTCATCAGGACCTTCTCAAAGATACAGATGTGAAATGTGTCAATCCTGTGCTGCTGAAAGGACAACACCTATGTAAGGCTGTTCAGCAGGCTGAGGTAAATCCCATATCTCCATAGTCTTCTTCGAATTGCAGTGTAGTAAAGCAGTCAATTTTTTAAATCTTGTGTAGAAAGTAATGTACATTTTTCCTTTAGCAGTCTCTATATAAGGACCTCCAGGACACTCGTGCTTCAGCTACTTTTGATGGAGTGATGAAGACAAGGACCTCTGAGTCACTGTTTAACCTCTACATGAAGCTCAGAGAGAATCCAATGGTCATTCTCTAACTAATCACACAGGGAGGTTCATGGGTTCTCCATTTACTGGGCAAGCCTTTTACTTACAAGGTGGTGAGGCCCACACCTCGTGGAGTGATTCTTTTATGTCACTGCTGGCATGAAAAATAGACATTGGATTTAAGAACACTTTGGTTTTATAGTTCACTGTTCTACTTTATGAATGTTTGTATAAAGGTGCATAATGACTGAATATTTAGTAGAATAAACTGCTTTAAATTATTGCTCATGAGTATATGCTCATGAGTATATTGTTTTATTCTGCTATTCATTGCCCTCACATTTTATAGTTTTTTTTAAACATGCACATATTCCATAAATGATATTTTTGTAAAATCACAG
This sequence comes from Hoplias malabaricus, assembly GCF_029633855.1. Lineage (NCBI taxonomy): Eukaryota > Metazoa > Chordata > Actinopteri > Characiformes > Erythrinidae > Hoplias > Hoplias malabaricus. The sequence continues at coordinate 13,008,285 of NC_089802.1, forward strand.
TAAATAAATGTATTTTAGGTAAGAATTAACAATTTGGTTTTATATACTTGAAAATACCCTATAACAAAAGTTAAACCCTAAACTTAAAAATAAAGTTAAATTCACAGTACATTTTAAACAATACTGTTACACAACATGTCACAGCATTGGTGGCTAGTTCTTTTTGATGCTGTAACAGGTTAAGAATTTAATAAACTGGTTTTACAAATAATACAGTTTAGGAAATAATGTAGATATGAAAAGCTACTAATGAATTTGTTTTACTTCATGTTGCAGGAACCTGAGGTTTGTTCGGTTGTCTACAATTTATCATTAATTTGCTATTCTGGTGCTAGTGTACACTAAAGGCAAAACACATCTCGCTAAAAAAATGTATCTTTAGTTCTGTTCCAGCATAAACAGTTTCTCTCTAAGGTTGTAATATTGTCCTCGTTCGGCCATAAGCTGTTCATGGGTTCCCTGCTCCACGATCATTCCATCCTCCATGTAAATGATATGGTCAGCTTTTTCTATAGTCTTTAGACGATGAGCCACCACCAGCTGTGTCTGACCCGCTGAATCAGAGAGGGCTTTTTGAACCTGGGAAGAGATGTGAACTGTGCTTAGCCTGTGGCTTTGAACATAACAAAGATCAAGGGCAGTTTGGCGTTTTTAAAGTCGTCTTTTTTAATAATTTTTTGAATCACTATAACTTTTTTTAATTACCTGAAGTGCCTGGTAACCCACAAAATGTAATAAACCAGGTTATTTTAAGATAAAACTAGTCATTCTGATTTTATGCGGTTTCTTATGTAAATAACATGCACTTCATTCATATTGTCCCACTTCCTTGTCGGCGCGTCTCCAATCACAGTGCTGGACCCATGTTGATGTAAGCTCACAAAAATGAGATTAAACACAGCATATCAATGTATGCAGAGAATTAGGTGTACTGATTATATAATGCAAAAACTAAAATGAAAGGGAGCAAAGTGAAAATGACTAAAAACCTGTGTTTCTGGTCCTTGTGACACACCTTGAGACTCATCCTCAATAGGTGCTGAATCCGATCGTTATAATCAAGACTGTTTAGCCATGGTAAAAAAAAATGAAAAGTTCTGTGTTGTTTGATCCTTGTGGTATTTTGACCAAAGTATGTCACAGATTTTTCATGTAACTTCATGTTCCAGGGAACTCTGCTGCCTTGTTTTTGTTAGAACAATGGTAGAGCTGCCCTGAACTGTGTCTGAGTGATTGATCAGGTACTGAGAAGAAAACATCTCTCCTAATGTTTTTTATTAATATTAATTTCCTCCGCCTGGGACAGCTAGCAAACCTAAGAATTTTTGGTTGTAACAAAATATATCTTGCAACAAAACCCCTCTTTCCACAAGGCAGCAGAGGTCCCTGGGTCTTAATCATCTGTGACATACTTTGGTCAAAATACCACAAGAAACAAACCACTAGACTAGCAGCTAGTTTGTAGATCTACACTTAACATTGGATTGTAAATTGGAATAAGGATGACAGAATTACAATGGCATATTTGGATATTCTGGCACTTAAGTATCATACTTTAAATATTAGCTAACGTCTTCATGACAGTGACTGTACACGTACCGCACTTTGGGTGTTGAGATCCAGTTTGCTAGTGCCTTCATCCAAGATGAGTATTTTTGGATTTCTGATAAAAGCTCTGGCTATAGCAATACACTGCTTTTGTCCTACAGAGAGCTGGCCTCCACCTTGTCCAACATCTGAAGGGAAGTAACAGACATTAGAAATGGTAGAACTCCCATTAATTACATTTAATAACAATAACATTTTTGAAACTTAGATTTTGTAATACCTGTTTGATATAAAAATGGTAAAAAATAAATGAACACTTCACCGGTTTCATAGTCTTGTTCCAGCTTGGAAATGAAATCATGGGCGCTTGCTTTCTTTGCTGCCTCCTTCACTCTCTCTATGGTGCAGTCATGTAGACCATACTCAATGTTGTGTTTTATTGAACCAGAGAACAGGTCAGGATTCTGGGAAACAGTCGCCATCTAAGACAGGCAAGGTCTGAGATTAGATTAATCTCTTACGACTTATGCATTATCCTGAATACTAAATTATACGGAATACGAAATTCAGATATTAAAGTGTATTAATAGAAACTTTAATACATGTAACATGTATTATATGTCACAGTGCTCACCTGGCTGCAAAGGAACTGGGGTTGGTAGCGATAAAGTGGAATACCATCCAATAGCACCTCGCCTTCCTCAGGCTCATAGAACCTCTGCAACAGACTGACACAGGTGCTCTTCCCCCCACCAGAGAGGCCCACTAGTGCTGTCATCGTCCCTGGACGCAGCTCCAGACTCACAGACTGTTAAAACAGTTTAATAATATAATCCTTGATGATCCTTATCATATCATAAAATAAACTCAAACTCAAAGCTAATTTATTGTGTCTAAATGTAAGAAAAATACAGCATTTGCATTTGAGGCTTTATATAAAATGCCCAGTAATACTATACTATTGGCAGATATTAGCAAATAAAATGAAACCTATGTTTAGTGATGAGTTGATTTTACTTTTTTAAAGTCACTTCATCATCCACAATTTATTCTAAAAGTATTGTATTAATATTAATTCATATATTTTAATTATTAATAGGCATACTTGACACTAAGCATAGTGGGAATGCTCCAGAGCATCCCATATCCCATGTCAGTTGAATTGAAAGCACCTAAAAGTGACTGAATTTCTTCATTATAGGAGGGGAATTATTCACAAATATTTAGATATAGGCTGTATGTACAGAAAAATATCAGTCAACAATTCCCATATCAGTGCATTCTTATTTTCAGGCATATATATTTATTTATCAACAAAAAATTAAATAGGTCAAAATACCTTACCTTGAGTGCTTTCACATCACGAGAGGTATAAGTGAAGCTAACATTTTCAAAAGTGAGTCTTCCCTCCAGATTATCAGGTACATAGTTGCCAGGCTCTCTCACTTTGGGCTCTCTGTCAAGCAGCTTAAACACCTTCTCTGCTGACCACACTGTGTTCAGGATGTCTCCATAGACATACACAAAATGCTGAGAACACCAAATCAACATGTTGTATCATGCCAATATTAGACACTGATTACAAAAAAAACACACTCTAGGGATCTGGACAGAAAAATAAGTAAATAGGAAATATATTAATGTTTAAAAGTAAGTAAAAGCCTTTAGACTCACCCTCATGTTTGTCACCATGTCTTTCTGGAAGAGCACAAAAGCCAAAAGACTTCCACTGCTCAACTGTCCTGATGAGATAAGATTGCGTCCAAGAAGCAGCATTGCCACCTTCAAACTTATCGATACAGACTACACAACAACAAACAAGGGACATTATAGAAGCAATCAACTGTTTTTAACCAATCAAGAAAAATAAATACATATCAAATGATGTGAAAACATCTTAAATCTAGTCAATTCTTCTTTGCCTTTTGGCTGCTATTTCTAGAGGGTGTGAAATCCACACCTTCAACTTGGCAAAGATTTTAAACCTGTAATGGAAATTTATGTCTGTATATTCATTTCTAAACTTCAAAAGAACTCAACAAACTAAGTGCATGTTCGAGGTCAGTGCTTTATCAGAACAAAACATTCTGTCCCTCATCTTGTATATCAAACTGGGATGTCTCTAAGGAAACTAAGCTTGCAGAGCTAAACCACCTATATCAACTCTCTGTGAAAACACCACCTTCTCCACATTCACATAGTACTCTGTGCTATTGTATGATGACCACCTTAAGGTTAAATAAACTACTTTCTGATTGCAAATGCTCTGTTAGATTTCAATTCTTAATACTTGTATTTATTTTCTCCACCACAAAACCAAATGGCCTTCCTGACACAACCTTCTCATTCATCTAGGCTTTGTGTCAGCATGCTGTCTAAGATGCTCACACATGTAGGTAAATTTGCATAGCCAATCAGCCTACCAAGGGACATTTTTGGACTGTGGGAGGGAAATAGAGCACATAGTGTGACCAGCGTATATCTCATATATCTCATAATCTCATAAAGAGAATTTTAGATATACTGACCAAAGTAGAGATTATTTCACTTGCTGTGATACATGTTTCTGCTGTGTGCTAAAACAAATGTTTGTGTGGGATGCCTCACCCTGCGCAGAAGAAGGTGGACAGCACTGTAAATGCCTTTGCGTTTCCGGACATGGAGGTTCCTGTTCAGGGCCTCTTCGTATCTCTTCAGCTCCTGGGCCTCGCCTCTGAAGCTCCGCACAGTCCTCATAGCATCAACTGCAGAAGATGCCAACTGTTCAATCTCCGCCTTGCAGTTCTGCAGATCTCTAGATGTTTTCTGTGCATTGTAATATTGAGAATGAGCATGTAATACAAAATATGCAGCTGATACAAAACCAACATAGTTCATCAGCAGAACAGCTGATTTAATTTAATGAACTATTGGTTAGTAAATTTAATTACAGGTCTTTGTCAGGTATAGCTTTTGTAATGTATCATTCATTCATTCATTCTTTCATTTATTGTAGTGTTTTTGAAAATTAAAGGCTTACATAATTCCATCATTTTCTCAAATTTCATTGCTATATGTGGTCTGTAACCCAAACTAAAATCGTGAAGTTTTTATTAGTTTTTGAGATGTAAAAACTGGTTTAATCTGCAATAAATGTTTGTAGTATGTTTACTATGTTTAGACCGTTATATAGTCATACATTGTTCTAGCTGATGCTAAATTTGAGGTACAATGTGGTTAGAAGGAGCACATTACCTGGTAGTAAGTGTTGTATTGGTTCTGCAGTAGAGCAAGTAGAGGCATCTCCACACATGTAAGAATCGTGAGCTGCCAGGACAGACTCAGCATGGACACAAGCATGCTACATGTCTTCACAAAGCTCCGCAGGAGCACATTCACGTTCATGGCTATAGACCGGCCCATCTTATCAGTGTCAGAGACCAGCCGTGAAGTCAGATTTCCTGTGATGGGAAGAAAAACGTGTTAAGGTGTGAAATGCTTGTTATAATAATTACAATGACCATCACATTACATTGTAATGTAAAGAACGATCATGAGCAATCTACAAATGGCAAGCTCCATAAGAGCAAACAAACTAAAGTAAGTTTGTTCATTTTTTATGTACCTGGTTTATTTTCTTCAAAGAAGCTGATTTCTTGTTTCATCAAATTTTTGAACAGCATGTGTCGAATCCTCCTGTTGAGTCTGCTCAGGCAACACATGAACATTCCACCTCGCAAGCCTGTGAATATGGAGCTGAGAGAAAGAATGCACAGTGCATTAAAGAGTATTGCAACAAATACAGGAAAAATAAAACAGCTCTAACATCAAAATATACTTACCTTCCCAAAGAGTACAATGACATGAGTGCAATTGCCCACATAAAGTTGCCATGCTGGTAATCCCCAGCCAACCCATCAATGATTTTCCCCACATAATACGGAATGTATGACTCAACTGCAAAAAAGCATATTTTTCACATAAAAAAAAATTATAACAATACTTTGTTGTAAATTCATGAAACTAGCCTTGGGATGATATATGATCTTTCTGAATATCTTGATAAAGTTATTAATATAATATCTTGATAACATTATCATGAAGATTTAATTTCATGAAATCCTTTGACATAAAAGTTCATTAAAGAGTCACTTTTCAGTGTAATTCAACACCTATTTATCTGCATGCTTGTTTATTCCCATTTCACACTGCTCTTCAATGGTCAGGACCCTTACAGCACTAGTGAAATTGAGGGCTTTAAAAACTCTAGCAACCCTGCTTTGTCTGATCCACTCATACCAGAATAATTCCACACATTAACACATTACCATCACGTCAGTATCACTGCAGCACTGAGAATGATCTACAAACCAATTCATACCTGCTCTGTGGTGGTCCTCTGCGCTACTGACCATTTAAGAGCAGGGTGAAATGGGGGTAAGGAAGTATGCAGAGAAACAGGTGGACTACACTCTGGAATTATAGAACTACAAAGTGCTCTGTATGGTCAGTGGAGCTGATAAAATGGAACCTGAACAGAGATACTAGGTTATACAGTAATACAGTTTTGGAAACCACCACTATATACATGGTTCAAATGATGCATGGAAAATCAAACAAAAAATCATTGGATCCATTATCACCTAAGACTGTAGAAAAAATTAGGATATGTTATGATCAGTGGTTGAACATTGGGCCTTTCAGACCGTGAAATGTAAAAACTTACACAGTGCAGCTAAAATGAGAAAAAGAAAGGCGGCCCCGAGGTGAGGGTAGTCTTCTTTTGAGTACTTAATTACTCTCATCAAAAGTGCTTTGGCCTCTTGATCTTTCTTTACTTTGCTTGCATCCCTTTTAGATTCATCTGATGGGAAAGCCATTTCCCATACCATATAAACCAGTGTTGTAGTGGCTGCATTAAGGAGCACCATGCTTGGCTCTGGGACAAGACTAAAGACACACACACCTCCTGGGACCAGTGTTCGTACAGTGTCAAACACAGGAGGTGAAAAACAAAGTAAAGTCACCCAGTGCCTCAGCAAATGTTTTAGATGTTTCTGGTCCACCAACAGTGAACGGACTCCATTAAGCAGGATCCAGCTAAAGATCCTGAAAACCCATAACCTGAACAAGCTGAGGACAACGGTGCCTTCACACCACCAAAGTCCAGTCAGTAAAGAAAGCCAGAGGATTAGGTCACAGCAGAGGATAAGTCCATGTGCACGCAGTGCAGCTCTGTCCATTGGATGAACCATTATGAAAGAATCATTCAGTTCTTCGACTTTCTGCAAGACAAAATGAGACATCTAAGTTTCAAATTCTCTTTTTCAGTCTGGCTAAAATACATGTCCAAAAGTTTATAGACACATTACATTTCCTGAATAAAGTTACTTTAAGGTTCACTCATGGTAGACACCTGTTCAGCGGTGCACACCTGTCATAACATAAATCATATATACGTTTAGTACGTTGTAAAATGCGCAGCTGACGTACAAAGTCGATTTGATTAGCTAAAAGCTAACCAGACACACGGTACTTTAGTATTTTCTTTCTCACTAAACCGTGATTCTAGAGGCATATAGTAGCGTTAAGTCTTTTCACGTGTGCTCGCAAGAAATGACTCTTTCTGTTGGTCAGAACAACTGTAAATGTCACATAGAACCAAACGGCCTTACCTTCGTCTGTTAATGTTTCCCTTCGTGAACAGATGTCGGTTTTACTTTCGCTTTCATATTTGACCGACACCGCTTTCGATATGGCGCATTCATACACAACGACATCGACATAAACGACTAGAATATAAAGTCCCTCAATAAAAGAAAAAATAATACATTTAGCTGTCCCTTCTTTTCATTAAAATGCGTTATTTATACGGTGTATCACCGCGGTTGTCTCTGCTCATGTCTTCGATTTATATTTGATCACTAGGGGTCAATGTTTACAGCAATGAAGGGATTTTCTATTCCCATCCCACAACCGTGCGCGCCCCCTAGTGGGATGCGAAGGAATAGCAACGGAATGACGTGATGATGCATGTTTATTATTGCAACAGTATGTGTAACAGCTGTGCTGTCTTTGACCAAATGGGACCATATCCAAATGATATCTCTGTAATAGACAAACTAAGAAACTTTAAATTCAGTTATGTTAAAAGACTGCTGATGGATCGAATTAAAGGTAAAATATTGGAAGACCCTAAATGTTATGGAAAGAAACTTTTTTTCTGGTTAATTAGTTTTTATTTCAAAGAATTTCTGATTTCCACTCTTGTGGGTAAAATTTTACCAAATCAAATTTGAGTTTTAGTCCAATCATTTTTTTAAATCAAATGATTGTTTATCACACTTATAAATACTTGTGTTTCTATTGACCATATTAATAATTACTCCTTTCACACCTCATACAAAGCTCACCCACATTGCATTAGACAAATACATTCATTGTGCAAAGAGAATTTATTTACTTTAATTGGAAAAAATTGCATATTTGTGTTGAAATAAAAGTACATAGTTCAACTGCTTACCTATATTATAAAAATATATATTCTACAGTCCGTTTCTTCCTTATAATTGTTTAAACTTTGGCAAATGTACAGAACTGCAGGTAAGTAATGCCACAGAAAATAAAACAATGCATGATACAAATAATAACAGTGATGAGGAAACCTAAGATAGCTGAATAACATTTATAAGGAAACAACAGGACATTCCATTGTAGCCCCAGGAAAAACACCTGGAAATACTCAAGTACTCTTATTTTAGTGCTAATTTGTGCAGAATCCCTTGATACTATCTGACAGTATGAAGCTGATTTTTGTGGGAAAATGGCTTCAAGTTAGTGTTGTGTTCAATGAGGTCACGAACTGTGTAACAAAGTGAAATGGCCTTGTGTGCGATTAGTTCATTGGTCCCAAACCAGGACCACTTAGAGTTGGTGATGTTTGGGATTTTTACAGGCAGACCCTTAACATTCATAAGAGTCATGCGAGTGTGCAGCATAGGTGGTGTACACATATAAACTCTTACAAAAAGTAACTCTTACATAATGCATCAATAACCCCAAATATTACTTTCACCTAATATGCTGTTTAGCTAGGTGGCTGTTTTTAAACTGATGTCTTTAATGCTCAGATCCAGAGGTTCACATTAGAATATTTTGAAGATGAAATATCATGAAGGCCCAGTGATTTTTGGTGGTAGACAGGGCTTCATTTTGACACTTTGACCTGTTCAATGCAGCTACATTTGAGCGTTTAATGCAACTTTTGTCCCATCAAATAAATCTCAAAACTATCAAAAAAAAAAAATGGTAACTTGTGTAATTTGTGCCATTTATATCGGTTCAGACCACACAGGATAGTTTCCCTGGCTTCAGGCATAAGGCAATGAATTGCCTTATGCTTGTAGCTTGTCCATCCTCAGAACTGACAGGGAGCTCCCAACAAGGCTTAATATCTTAATATTGACAGCCAAATCATCTGACCATGAATGTTTGGTTCTTGTCAAAGTCATTCAGGTCTCAACATCTGCCTATTAACTCAACTTTGAGAACTGACTGTTGGCTTACATTTAATACATCCTAGACCTTGACATATGCTATTGTTAAGAGATAATCAAAATTATTTACTTCATCTGTCAGTAGTCGTAATGATAGTTTCTTCTGTGTATATGTAAACAGTATTACACCTGATAGAAGGTGCAGTGGCAGTAGCAAAAAGCCAGATTCTGGCATTTGTGTATGAGGCATATACCATAGTGAGTGTGTGTAGATACAAAACTGTTTTTTGTTTTTGTTTTTTTTTTAAACTCACAATATTACAAAAATAAATCACTACAAAACTTCATAAACATAATGATCCAGATTTTCTTCTAAAATAATGGGCATTTTCATTCATGAGATATGCATCACACTAACTCAGAACTTTAGCCCAGGTTCATACACATGAGACACGCTCTGTTTTTACAGTAGTGCGTTTGTTCGCTCCACCTGCAGACACTCTGATATACTGGCAGTCTGGAGATTGAATAGCTGCTGACCCTGGCAAAGGTGATGGCTCCTTCCGGGCTGCATCACGACGGTCCAGCCAATAAAAGGACAGTAAAAGATACAAAGCTGATGAGGCCACTGTGATAGTGGAGGCAATGAACACATATGTGTACTCTCCAGTTTTGTCCACTAGGCTACCTGAAAATGAAAAAAGATGGACACTTTAGGCACACAATAATACAAAATATAGGAGTGTAATTATTAAACATCAAGTAATCGCATTTATTAGAGAATACTTTGTAAATAGATAATTATACATTTTAAAGTAGTTTTAATCTCACTGGGCTTGCAGGGCATGCTTAAGTTTAATTGCACCAGAGTGGCTAGTAGAGCAAGTTTTAATCAGACCAGTGTTCACAGGTTTTACTCCCACTGTGGTGGATTGCACAGTTCATGGCTCAAGGGGTAACATTCCTGTCTTACTCTGAGCCAGTGAAAAAGAATAGGAAGTTCCCTTACTGACTGTGAAGCAATAAAAAGAGAGGGGACATTCCTGTCTTACTGTGAGCCACTCAAAATTGGCTGATTCTGTTGCGATTCTTACAGGACTTACAGGATGCCCATATTTTGTATACCATTATTGTACACAGACATAGGTTATTCAGTAATAAAATGCACAGGGTGTACATAACGATCAAAGACACACCATGTCACCTCAAATTTCCAAAATATACTGATTTATATTAATGATAAATATATTCCAGACATTGCTTGTCAAGGGGGACTTCTAAAGGTTCACTAATTCACATTTTATTACTGAATTCCCTATGTCTGTGTAGAACATCCTACATATCTATATCTGTATTTCTTTGTTTCAGAATGTAAAGAAATATAGGATTGTATGTCCATACGTCTGATCTCCTAAGTGAAGCATGATGTAGTTAAACTGGTGAACATGCTACCTTCACTAATTAGCCATTTATTTAGGGATATTCAACATATAGGTTCACTTTTTAGTTCCAGTTATACCCCAAACATCAGAAGACTGAGAGCACTAAAGCATAAGTGAGGTTTTGATTAGTTCTGGGTTTTTGATTTGTTTAACTCACATAATGGTGCATTCTCAAACAAAAAGGTACGACAGAGGTACATTATTGTCACTAAACGTACAACAGTGTCAAAATTCTGTTAAAGGTACAACACGGTTTTTAAAGTCCAGTTATGTTCCCTAAAGGTACAGAAGTGACCTGAATTTATAACACAGACACTGGACAGTGTTGGGTTGCATGGTTAACATTTGAAGTTGGCAGAGTGCTCACACATGGGAGCCAGCTGCCCGGTCAATTTCACCACCCCACTGAAATAACAGGGAGCCCTGCCCTCCAGGTTCTTTTTCACAATGCAAGGAACATTCCATTCCCCTTTATTCCTTCCGAGCACACACACACAAACACTTAAACACACAAATTGCTTATGCTCAGGTGTTAAATGATTCAATTTGTAATGCAAAGCACTGAAGAGTACCATTTTGTGTTGCAGTTCTTAAATATGAGTTAATGAGGAAGTTAGTAAGTTACAAGCCAGTTCTATGAGATGATTTGCTTTGTAAAACTGACTATACAGGTTTCTCAGTCCATTCACACATGTATGTTAACAGAATATATACAACCATTGATGATTCAATAGTCAATTCACTTCACCACATAAAGCATTTAAACCTGAAATGCACAGACACCTACATAATTTTTTCACTGGACCTCTACACACATAAACACATTATTTTTATGAAAATGTTCAAAAAGAAGACCACACAGCACTGTGAAAAACTCACAGAGCACCAAACACTAAATAAGTACACTATTCATTTTTAGTATCAGAAAAAAACAGGAAACGGAGCTAATTACCCAGAAGCTTCAACATCTAAAAACAACAGTGTAAGTGTTTCTAGCCGCGCCTTCATTACAGCTACCACATTTGTCAAGAGTCTTGCTCTGATGTTGTTTTTCTTCAAAGCTTCTTATAAACACCTTTAAAATTTCAGGCGGTGCACATACAAAAAAAATCTTGCAAGGAAGTTTAGGTGGTCCCTTGCGTGAATGTTTGTGTTTTATAAAGGGTAAGTCAGCACCTGTGAGAGGAGTTATTGCTGAAATGACAGATGTAACATAGGACTGGAAGACTGAGTGAAATAAGTGTACACAATAGAGTGCACACAATTAAAGTGCTCAAATTCATTATAATTAATTCATGAGGCTTTTGTTTAAAGATTGTGTAAATATTTGTTTCTTCCTTTTTCCACTGAAAAATGCACATGTATTTACTGGCTGTTTTGTCTGGAAATTCAATAAAAGAAAGCATGTTTTTTTTTTTTTTGCAAACCATTATATCACACATTGTATTCTTGAGTTACCTGCAAGGGGTGGTCCAATCAGCAATGTTACACTCTCCATGATAGCCAGCAGACCAAGTGCAGAGGGGAAGCGGCTCATGTCCACTATGTCCATCAGCACGGTGAACATCAGTGTGCCCACCACGCTCATCGTCAGTCCATAACTCAGCATATAAATCAAAAGCACTAAAAAACTGGGCCTGATGCAGCAGATGCTGTTACTCAGTCCATTCAGCAAAAGGGCTGCGGAAAATATGTAAATGTGGCGGCCCTTGAACCAGGACAAGTTAAAGAGCAATCCTATGGGAGGCCGTATAATGATGTTGACAAAGCCCAAGACATTGAGCAGGAATGCAGCATTTTTCTGATCTATGCCGTTATCTGTGGCATAAGGAACAAGGAATATCAGAGGCACTACAAACCCCAGCATCATCAAGGTGATGCCAAGTGAGAAGACACGAAAGCGCGTGTTGTTGCAGAACTGATCAAAGGCCATGTGCCGACTGAAAGAAGATAACAAACTCTTCCATACCATCCACATATGTCCTTTCAAGCCCTCCTCTTCTATGCCATTGCTTATTTGCTTCTTTCTTCTGGGTTTTGGTGGGCCCAGAGGCCTCATAACAGCTCCACAGACACAGCAGTTAAGCAGAATACCACCTAGTACAAGGAAACTGCCCCTCCAGCCCAGCTCAGTGTGCAGATAATGACTCAGCATAGGCAGTGTGGACAGGCCGAGAGCTGTGCCTGTAGAGGACATTGCATTGGCAAAGACACGACGACGCACAAAGTAATGACCCAGGATAGTCACAGCAGGCTGGAAGCTGAAGCAAAATCCGAGGCCTGAGGGTAAAAATAATTAAGGCATAAAATGTTTATAAACTATGCAATTTGTGCAGAAAGCATGCATTTTCCATCATCCTTAGATGTCTTAGATGTCATGTAACTGAACATCCATATTCATATATGGATTGAATATCAAAATATTTACAAATTTAATTTCAAAGTAATTATGACTTTAATCTGAAAGTATTTTCTTTATTTTCTAAATAACTACATTAATCTTGAAATATTACTACTTTTTCTGGAATTATTATAAATCTAATCTCAAAATGGTATTACATGAATGTTGCAACAAAATATTACATCTTTATGTTTTAAATAAACTTTGTTCTCAAAACATTTTTTTTTCTTTAAACACATGGCTCTAAAACCATGGCCAAAGTGAAAAGGTATATCACACATTGTTTCTTAGTTTTATATGCATAGATTGGGTTGAATGGAATAAAAAAAATCAGCTGGTACAGAACCTCATGTTAGACAAAGTGTGTTTGGATTTATTTATTACAATATAAATGGCTTTGGAAACACAGCAATCTGCTTGAATGGCTGCCAATATATTTAGGTGGAGACACAAATGTCGGAATTTGGGAAACACAGATTTCATAATTTAAAGTCAAAAATACAGGTAAACAAAGACGCAGTGCTACAACAGTGATTCAGTGCATACTGACCCGTAATAAGCCCTGCAGTGATGTAAAGCTCAACAATGGAATTTGAAAAGGCACTGGCTGCCATTCCCAACCCACTTAAGACTCCTCCCAACATTACGGTTGCTCGACAACCAAATCGCTCTGTTAACACACCGCACAGTGGACCTGAGGAAGAAAATCAGAGAAAAAAAAATTAAAACCACAAGAGCAGCGTATCAGGATTAAGCACTTTAATCCAACATGTTTTTTTTGTAGTTGTTGTTTCACAAAGCCCTCATCCAAATACAACAATGTAGTGCTTTGTTGGTCACAGTGAACGATGACGGATAATCATTACTGCACGACATGTACTGTAATTTGAATGGTTTATTACTTCACTCCTGCATAGCTGCTGTTCAGTCAAGTTTTTCCTAACACTCTACTTCATTTTGCCATAACTGTTTAAAACTGCAAGGTACTCTAACTTACACACATAAAATTCAGAACAAAAATATTTACAAGATCAATCTCCAACAAGCAGCAGGTTCAATTTACGATGCATTATAATTTTCCCTTTGAAACATGGATCTTTAAAACACCACAGAGTTGTGTTGTGCATTAACTTTCTAGAGATTTTAAAACTTAGATAAAACTAAACAGCTCGCGTTATGACTGAGCTTCTTTGGTAATTAAAATTAAAATGTACAGACAAGTTAAATTTCAACCACAAATAAGGTAGTTTGTTTAGCTGTGAGAACAGAAGTTCCAAAGGATTGTCTATGTTGCTTTTAACCATCTGGAACATAGTGGGACCATTAATTTTATATTCTATAGATGATGGAATTGACAGGGGATAGGGATAGAGATAGGGAAGGCCAATATATAGAACCAACTCATCTTATCAGAATTTAATTTCAATGGTTCATATTTACACATACACCAACCCCAATTTTTGATTAAATTAATTTAATGATAAACAACTTTATTTTGACCAATAAGCAACCTAGGATCAGTATGTCGACACCAGAATGCACCAAATTACAGGGCAGCTTTGGTCGTCAAAATATCTAGTAATACTACTCTGCATTCCAGTTTAGTGTCGTATGACAATGGCTAGACACACATTTCAAAGTTCCTTGGAGGGATATAGAATAAGCTCTAATTTCTCCTCATAGACGTCATGACTTACTCTTTACTGAAGTAGGATGAAAGATTATTCAAAACAAATTTGTTACTATACTATCATCCACTCTTGTAGTGTGATACAATATTGAAAGAATTACGCAATAATACACTCGAGGTTCATGACCGCAGCACACCAGTGCCAATATCTCTCATTACAGCACGAACCTCAAGTGTATTATTGCGATTATACCACCGTTTCTTAATCGTCGTTTATTATTAGGTTTTAAGATAAAGAAGACAGTGAAATTTGTTTATCAACCTTCCGCAAGGAAAAATAGTTCCATTTCCTCACACATTCATTTTTGCTCTTTTCAACAAACTCTGGATCTTTAACTTGTTCGATGTTAAACGCGTCTAAATCAGGACAGAAGCAGATATAAACATATAAAGTCAATAAAATGTCGTGGTTTAACCATTGTTCAGATCGTAGTGGTATCATACACTAAATAATGCCAAGTTCTCTCTGTTTAAGCTAAAGTGAGTATTTTGGAATATCGCTCCAAAGCTGTGCTGCGGAGCTGGTGAACAAGAGCAGCGGAGAAAAATACACGCCTACACTTGATTTAAACATAATCACAGAAACCACATGGACGTAGCATTTTTTGTTTTTTCCTTTTGTTTACAAATCAGAAAACATACTCCACTGCTGACGGAAAATGAACCTGTTCTCCATTGGGTAAAAAAGTCTTGTAAGTGCTGGCGTTGTTGCTATGTTACATGCATTGTGCGGAGTGATACCTGAAGAGGTTCAGTCAGAGTGCCATTATCGTGTAATATTGGCACTCCTAGAACGTCTCTCAGCCAATTACATTGCAGGGTCGGAACTAACTGTGGTATAATTACTGGTAATTATAAAAAATACCCCTAATAGCATAATTATCACTTTTTATCTTGGGGGCAGCCTGTTTCTTGCTATACACAGTGTATCTTTACATTCAATAACATTCTTCATGATAATGGTCTGTGTACATTCTGGTACTTCCAAGCTGAGTACTCCCTATCGGGTAGCTCTTTCTTCCTGTACTTAAGATGCAGATCTGTAATAACTGCCTAAGTTGTTCCCTGGAGCTCCATTCTATTCTATTACCCATTTTTACAATGGACATACATCAGATTTCAATGTATGGTTTTGTTATTTTAAAATAAGCTACTGGAACACTGAAATAAGCAACTGAATATTCTACAAATCTGGTAGAGAGAGTTTGTTGGTTGAGATTCAAACCTAACTGGAAACATTATGGTCTAACTTATGCTTTAATCTAACAGCATCTAAAGTGTCTAAAGCAAAATGTGTCTCATGTATTAATTCACTTTAAGTTTATTTATCAATACATCTAAAATTATTTTGGTTTGTCCCATACTAAAACATTGTTTGTTTTAAATGTAGTACAGCAAGGATCAGTTAATTCAGAGGTTCTACTGTTGCTTTATGGTGTGATGAAATCTCTTTTGTATGAAATTAACTATTGCTGCCTATTTTATTCAATGTTAATCTTCTGTTGTGTTCCCCTTTCAATTATTCATTTACTTACTTTTTTACCTACCTACTTACTGTTTTATTTTAAATATATTGATCTTTTTTTTCTCTCTTAAACTCTGCAATTTCTGCCCACTTATATTTGCGTATTTTACATTTTTGGCAAATTATAGCAGTAAAAATAAGAACATAGTATCTTTCAAACGGTTATATATTCACTTTGATGTCTGAGCGTCATGAACTACACAAATTTCAAGCAAAGAATTCTGACGGTCAAATTTCCCAGAAAGTTATCTGAAATCTTGCTTCACTGAAGAGGAAAAGCCTCAAAATCATCTGACTCATCTTCAAAAGGCCATACCAAAAACAGTGTAAAAAATTTGCAAGAATTTAAATAATGATCTAAAAATCTTGATCACTGTTTCTACTTTTTATTTGTAATACCCTTTTTGTATATTTTAAATATTTCAAATTTCTAAAATATCCTGTTCCACTTTTAAACAAAATGAACCCAGGGTTTCAAACATTTGGACCCCTCTAAATCTGTTGAATAATAATAAAAAAAAGATTAGCTGTAGTTATCAGCTCAGCTCATGGAAAAACAATGCCCATATCTTGATAGATCTTTTTTACATGCCCTTACAGAAATGCTGATAAATAGCTGGAATGTTTTAGCAA
Organism: Hoplias malabaricus; assembly: GCF_029633855.1. NCBI lineage: Eukaryota > Metazoa > Chordata > Actinopteri > Characiformes > Erythrinidae > Hoplias > Hoplias malabaricus. The sequence continues at coordinate 13,024,999 of NC_089802.1, forward strand.
GGTGGTTTGGGAATTCAATGATATAGTACTGTGAATTCTCATCTAGATTAGTCTGAAAAATAAAGAATAAAAACATAATTTGATCATTTGATAAAGGACATATGCTTTATCATATGATCAAACACAAATGCAGAAGGCACTTTTAAATGGCTTCCCATGTATACACAGGACTAATGTCCACAGTCACAAAGATTAAGCACTTATTGGTGGTCATTATATATTTTTTCTCTCTCTCTTATTATTATTCTGATTTGTCATCAAATGTGTTGTGTCAGGAACTGTAAGCAAACAAACACTTGCTGAAATCTAATATAAGGGAGTTTTTAAGATAAAGTTTCTGACTTGATATGTAAAACACATGTGAACTTTTGACCACAGTTTCCTGTCAGAAGGGAAGTCAGACTATGCGTCTTGATCTCAGGACATGCCTTCAATATTTTGACAACTGTAGAGATACAAAACAACTTACAGCACTTCAAGATTGTTTGTTCAAGATCGTCAGAATTGTTTGTTCATTCACATAACAACCTCTCTTAAATTATAAGAAATCAAAGTTTTGAAATAACTTAACAGCCTGAGACTATTTTACTGAGTCCTCACTTCTCAACTACAAAGCTTACATAGTACATTCATAGCACTTAATTCATAAGATTAATAGCTTAAATAATTTGACTTAATATTAATAGCTGAATGATAAGCCTTCAGTTTAAAGTTTCTTAGGTCCTCATTGCCAAAACCAACCACTGCATTTCACTGAGTAAAAAGAGTAGGTAGTTAAGTGTAGGTTTGAAACTTTTGCATCTCTACCTCCAGCATGTAGGACTGATGTCATTATAGATGGCACCCATGATGTTACACTGTTGCTGGCATCAAATTGTTTTTGAAGATCTGTGTAGAAGATGCCCATACAGGAAGGGAATGCCAGTGTGAGGGCTAGGACCATTATGGAGGCCAGCAGGACTACCCAGCCCCAGCCTCCATCTGGTGCAGTAATGGCCACTGGATGTGCTTGAGCCAATGGTGCATCTGCTTCTCCTTTATCCCCATCCTCAACCTCTCTGTCACAGGTTTCTCCTGACTGCTGCTGCTGTGGCGTCATGTCTGCTACCTGAGAGTAATCAACTTGTCCTTAATGCTTTCTTCTTCTGTCTGTGTGACCCAAGACTCTCATGGTTGGTCTCAGCAAATTTCTGAAGGATGTTCTACACCTTTCTGTGTATTCCATGTCACCACACCACAATATCACAAACAGATCTCTGTAGAGCAAGATAAAATGTGGTTATTGGGTTACAATCTCATCTTCAAATATATATTTTTTTATTTATTTTTTAATATACCAGTGCCTTTAATCTACACAAACACAAACTAAATAATTTCTTTCAGATATGTGTTAAAGGAAAAATGGCATCCTTTATTTTAATTGTTCTTATTTATTTACATTGTATCATAATAAAATGTAAAATGGTAACGCAAAGCTCCAGAATAGTTGACCAAGGATGTCACAATATATGAGAGAAGGTTATGCATGTTCACAGGCATACATTGCTTATTATCTCATTTCTAAGCTGCCCAAATGCATGATCATGTCAGTGTTTTAGTGTGTGGGGTGACAGATCATTAGGGTAAGGTACACTGTCAGAAAATTTGTCTCTGTGGTGGTACCTTCAAGGGTACATATTTGTACCTTTAATTAGGTAACATAATTGTACCTTATATTATTATAATTGTAGATTTAAAAATTGTGTTGATTTCATACGCTCCATTTAATCTCCAGGACTTATATTATGTTTTTTTATATGACGCAGTTCTATAATGAAAGATTACAAACATTTATCTCCCCTTCTGGAGAAGAGAATGTAATGTACCTTTAAGAAAAATACTGGACTTTTAAACACTGTTATACCTTTAAATTTACACAGTTTGTACCTTTAGTGACCAATAATGTACCTCTACTGTACCTTTTTTTTCCTGAGAATGTATGTAAGCCTGTAAGCAAAGACTGTCAACTTGAAAAATAACTCTCTTGTGTCTGTATTAACCAGCTGTTGCCCTTGATTTCTAAAACTGAATGTATAATAGCTGATTAAAATGTGTGTATTCAAAAATAAATTAAAAAATATGAGCACCACTAGCAAACTAGGTTCACAGCAGTCTGTATTCTGATTAAATAAATCAGTGAGGAAATCCTCTTTACTCCCTTCTAGTAATTTTAAAGCTCAGTTTGTCACATATCAGGTACATTTACCCATTTAAAAAATTTAAGATCATGGCAGAGGTCTTTAAGCTGGTTCCCGACCAAAATTAAAACTTCAGAGATCTACTTTGCTGTGTATTTTCTTAAACTTTAAATCACACTTTCCCCTGGGACATTACTCTCAGAATCTGTCCATAAATAGGCTTATCTTTAAACTCTTGCCCATGATAATAATAATAATAATAATAATAATAATAATAATACTTTTTATTTATTTATTTTTTATTATATCCTTCTTTCACTGTATCTAATCTTAATTGTTGTTGTTTTGTTTGTTTGTGTGTGAGAGACAATTGGCACTAGAAAGATGTTATATAAATACTTACATAATTACTAACTTCCTAATTACAAACTTAACGAATATATATTTATCATTATCCAAACTACACCAACCTGTTAGTTTCACCCTCTCAACCAAACACTCCTAACAGCCCTTAAGAGGAAACAGTGATGTTTACACTGGATTCTGTACAGGTCTCTTCAGGTATTAGAAATATGCGTTAAGCTCAGCCTCGTCATTCATTTAGACTTGGAGCTTCACGGAAACGGGGGTTGCGTCCGAATAAATGCTTACTCTTCATTACTGGTTTAATTTCTGCTAAATTACAACTACGTCGTGTAAATACTCAGCACGCCACCGTCAGAAGTGTGTCCATTGCGGTATGTACAGTAATTAATAATAAATTACATTACATTAATAAATTACAGTGGGCCAGAGGTTTGGGACGCAGGCGAAATCATTCACATTAAATGATATATGTCTAACGGTTCAGTTTCCGGGAACCTGGTATTTTAGCAAGCGAAGAACCGCAAAAACAAAAGAGGAGACTTGTTGCCCTTGGGTCCCCATACTAGTTAACCAATACGGCTGGTTCACTGCCCTCCTACTAACGTCTGATACGTAAGAACCCTTACCTCAGTCCGTGTAAAAAGTCTGCTTGGTCATCTTGGTCTATTGCCGTCTCCAAGCTTCTGTGCTGAGAGAGAGAGAGAGAGAGAGAGAGAGAGAGAGAGAGAGAGCGAGATCATGTTCACTGGGTGGGGGGCGGAGTCACAGCATGATCTGCAGAAAAGGTCAAATATTAGCCAATTAAATCTGCCTTCAGTCTGTACACTGTTTGCCCTGTGTTTGTTTTTAATAACTGAACACAAGAGACTGTCGATGTGGATTATGGAGCAGAATGGAGTCGTTTATTTAGAGATGAAATATGAGCCCCCTGGCTATTTAAGGTTGAGTGATACCATTTACATGTAGTGTAGTCCAAAATAATGTGTCTTGATACCAGCACTGATATTTTTTAAAGTTATCATACACACATATAAGGAGAAATTATTTATTATTTCTAGCATTCAAGGTGATAAAAGGTGACAGCTGTGCTGACCTTACATGGAGATCATACATATGCTTATCTAGCTCACACCGGGGAGCAGTTTCCCCTTTCCAAAAGAGGCTCATATGGCTTTGAAAGGAGAGAGACCACAAATCCAGGAGGCCACGAAGGCATAATTTGCATCTTTCTGGGTGGATGTGATGATCTTGCTCCCTCACCCCTCTGCATGACGCTAGCTAATGGTCAAGAAAATTATTGTTTTTATCCAAATGTGCTGAGTTATTTTATGCTACATTACAACTACATTGTGTAAATACTCAGTACGCCACCGTCCTGAGTTGACTGTGATTGTGGTTCCTTTTTTCATCATGTAAAGGTGAGCAGAGAGGAGTGGTTTTATGGATGCATAATGATGGAGAGGAGGAGTTTGAGCATGGTCTTTCTCCCAAATTTCAGTTATTTCATAATTCCTTTTCCAGGTTGGGACATGTCTAAGACTGCAGTTAAAAACTGAAATCTGTAACTTGTTTATTTTCTTCTATCTTTATTGAACAGAAGATAATCACAAAAACAATTTATTGTAACTATTTTTTATATGTTTGGGAATTAAAGGTTCTAATTGTTGTAGTTTTGCAAGTAGAATTTTTGTCCCTTCTTGCTCTATACATGAATTGAGCTGCTCAACAGTTTGTGGTCACTGTTGTCTGATTGCTCCTCATTATGCACCATACATTTCAATACCAGACAGATGTAGACTGAAGGCAGGACAGTCAACCACATGCGCTCTATGTCTGTGAAGTCACACCGTTGTAACCCTTGCAGAATGAGGCCTGATATTGTCCTACTGAAACAGACAGAGTTACATTGGAAAATACCTCATTCTGATGATCAGCATATTCATTCATTCGTTCATTGTCTGTAACCGCTTATCCATTTCAGGGTCTGGAGCGTACCTGGAATGTGTGAATCCACCTACCAATGTGTGTTTTAGGACCGTGGGTGGAAAACAGAGCACCTGGAGGAAACCCACACGGACATGGGGAGAACACACCAACTCCTCACAGAGGGTCACCCAGCACGGGAATCAAACCCACAACCCTCCAGGCCCCTGGAGCTGTGTGACTGCAACACTACCTGCTGCACCACCGTGCCGCCCTCCATGACAACATATGTCTCTCTAAAATACCAATATGAGCCTCTGCCTCAATAATATTAAGTTACTTTGGATGCTTTCTAATGCTGAGCTTTGTTTCACATCTAGTTTGTGGTCTACAGGTGCCTAAATTATCAATTCCAAACAGGGTCAGGATTTTAGTCAGAAGTGCTTTTTGTTGAGTTTGTTATAAAGAAACATGGGTTTTATAGTTCAGCCTTACAGGGATAATGACAAGGGCAGGTGTGTAAATATCAAAGGAAAATAAGAAGAGAGAAAAAGAGAGGGGGTTGGATCTCTGCGTGGCGACTGGCGAGCGGAAGTGGCGATTTGAATGGCGACAGAGCTCGCCAGTTTTATTAGTGGCGTACAATTCGCCAGCGTTTCTTCGCCAGTTCCTCGCCAGTTTTATCAGTGGTCTCAACTGCATCAGCGGCTCTCGCCAGTTTTATTAGTGATCTCTCGCCAGTTTTATTGGTGATTTCAACTGAACCAGCGGCTCTCCACCAGTTCCTCGCCAGTTTTATTAGTGATTTCTCACCAGTTTTAATAGAGATCTCAACTGCATCAGCGGCTCTCCGCCAGTTCCTCGAAAGTTTTATCAGTGTTCTCTCGCCAGTTTTATCAGTGTTCTCTCACCAGTGTTATCAGTGTTCTCTCACCAGTGTTATCAGTGTTCTCTCGCCAGTTTTATCAGTGTTCTCTCGCCAGTTTTATCAGTGTTCTCTCGCCAGTTTTATCAGTGACATTGTTTTTAGCATATCAGCTACGTTGCTGACTCAGTTAATCAAGGTAAATACAAGAATAAAAACAACAGATAAAAACTCTACAATGTTGCCAATTCAATGAATATAAAATAAAATGACTGGCTATGATGTACTGGTCTGTTGCCGTTCAGAGGGCATTGACAGATTTCCCCCTAACCATAACCTTCCACTCACTGGTATCCACCTATTTACTGTTCTCCGGCCTGTATATCCTTCCCACTTGGCGGTCAAACCATCCAATCAGAAATTACCTTTGTCATTTGACGTTTCTGATTGGCTGAATCTGAGGCACTTTGTAATGGCTGTGTGTTGCGAAACCTTCTTGCTCCCTCAAAAATATCCACGCGCCCGCAGAAACCTTCTTGCTCGTTCGAGCGTGCAGAATTTTGGCACAAAAATAACGCCATAGTCACATTGCTGAACAATAATAAGAAAGCAACTTTTAATGTTTCTAATTTTTACAGAAATGGCAGTTTCAATATAATGGTATTTAAACAGCGGAGAGCCGCTGCTTCAGTTGAGATCACCAATAAAGCTGGCGAGAGATCACTAATAAAACTGGCGAGAGCCGCTGATGCAGTTGAGACCACTGATAAAACTGGCGAGGAACTGGCGAGCTCTGTCGTCATTCAACTCGCCACTTCCGCTCGCCAGTCGCCACGCAGAGATCCAACTCCTACTGCCTATTTACTGTTCTCCGGCCTGTATATCCTTCCCACTTGGCGGTCAAACAATCCAATCAGAAATTACCTTTGTCATTTGACGTTTCTGATTGGCTGAATCTGAGGCACTTTGTAATGGCTGTAAGTGTGTAGCGAGCGCGCAGGTCAGAGACATCGCGCGCAGAAACCTTCTTGCTCGTTCGAAATATCCGCGCGCGTGCAGAATTGTGGCACAAAAATAACGCCATAGTCACATTGCTGAACAATAATAAGAAAGCAATTTTTAATGTTTCTAATTTTTACAGAAATGGCAGTTTCAATATAATGGTATTTAAACAGCGGAGAGCCGCTGCTTCAGTTGAGATCACCAATAAAATTGGCGAGAAATCACTAATAAAACTGGCGAGGGACTGTCGGAGAGCCGCTGGTTCAGTTGAAATCACTAATAAAACTGGCGAGAGCCGCTGATGCATTTGAGACCACAGATAAAACTGGCGAGGAACTGGCGGAGAGCCGCTGGCGAAGTGTACGCCACTGATAAAACTGGCGAGGAACTGGCGAGCTCTGTCGTCATTCAACTCGCCACTTCCGCTCGCCAGTCGCCACGCAGAGATCCAACTCCTACTGGAGGAAGAGGAGAGGGTGAGATCCATAAAATTTGCAATCCATGGTGCAGTCATAACAGCATCATTTGATGGTACAGACAGATAAGGTTATTTTATTTATAAAAAATATTACCTTTACATATATGCAGATCACCCATGCAGTAGGCACAGATGCATCTTCACAGATGTTGGTTTTTGTAGTTTTGTTAATAGTGTGAATGGTCTTTTTCGTCTTTGGCATGTAAAACATTGGGATTAATACTCAGGAGACAGCGACCTCTGTTGGTTTGGAGGGGCGGCACTTTGGGTTTATGTAATAGTTGATATAATATCATTTTACTCAACTGGAGATCTACATGAAGATGGTTTGTGTACTTTGTCCACCACTGCTTTGGACCCAGAGAATCTGCCAGTGTTTCTGTTCAAAATAAATGCATGCTTTCACACTGCATATATCAGTTTCATGTTGCATTTCTTGATGCAGCGGTGGACTGTGTTAAGTGACAGTGATTTACTCTGACATTTGTCATGATATTATGAACTACAGATAATTAAAGACCTAAATTCCTTGAAATTTTACATTGAAAAATGTTCTGTTTGAACAATGTGACAATTCTCTTAAAAATTGTGGCATAAAGTGACTTATTTTTGGAATGGCTTATTTTTGCTAGCAAAGACTGAATTTTGTTTAGTTTATTCATTCATTCATTCATTCATTATCTGTAACCGCTTATCCAGTTCAGGGTCGCGGTGGGTCCAGAGGCTACCTGGAATCATTGGGCGCAAGGCAGGAATACACCCTGGAGGGGGCGCCAGTCCTTCACAGGGCAACACAGACACACACACATTCACTCACACCTACAGACACTTTTGAGTCGCCAATCCACCTACCAACTTGTGTTTTTTGGACTGTGGGAGGAAACCGGAGCACCCGGAGGAAACCCACGTGGACACGGGGAGAACACACCAACTCATCACAGACAGTCACCCGGAGCGGGAATCAAACCCACAACCTCCAGGTCCCTGGAGCTGTGTGACTGCAATACTACCTGCTGCGCCACCATGCTGCCCGTTTAGTTTTTATATTTGTATTAATTTATTTTGTTTTTGGTCTTATTAATTTCATATTCACACTTATGTTTCACAACTGTGAGACATGAATTTTTGATAAAATATTAATTCTTATTATTTTCACTATAACAACATTTTTTGAGTTTTCTAAATTATATCAGTGTTTATGCTGACAAAACAGAATTAAGATGGCCAGTGAAGACTATGGAAATGTTTTATTTTTATATTTGTTAGTAAAAAAATGTCCAAGAGAATGAACAAATCACAGATTAAGTGAGTGTGTGTCTGTTGCCCTGTGATGGAGTGCTGTATGATTCTGAGTATGCTCCGGACACACAGCAACCCTGGACTGGATAAGTGGTTACAAACAATGAATGAAATAATATTTTTGGTACATTTTACAGAAAATACCCACATTTTCTGGATTTGTACAATAAACAGATACACATCTTCTACACGGATAAATATACATATATATTTATTTTGTTTGCTGCATAAAAAAACATCTCATAATTCTAATAACAAACAACCATCTGGATCAGGATCATTGTTTCATAATTAATTGTCCTCAGCATAAATACTGTATGACTGGTTAAAATAAAACAGAGCAGGAAACAGTGCATCATAGAACATGCTTCAGTGCTTCATGCTTCAGACAGCCTCTATTCATGTTTTATTCAAAACCATCCGTTTCCAATATTGACTTGGGCAACTAAATTGTTCCCTGTATATAAAAAAATAATAATAAAATAATAATAATAATAATTTAAAAATCCCTGCTTAAGCATGTTTATGAAAAATTGGAATTCTACTCATTTAAATTTTATTAAGTAACATTAATTCATTATCTGTAACCACTTATCCAATTCAGGGTCACGGTGGGTCCAGAACCTATCTGGAATCATTGGGTGCAAGGCGGGAATACACCCTGGAGGGGGGGCCAGTTCTTCACAGGGCAACACAGACATACACACTCACACCTATGAACACTTTTGTGTCGCCAATCCACCTGCATCGTGTGTTTTTGGACTGTGGAAGGAAACTGGAGCACCCGGAGGAAACCCACACGGACACAGGGAGAACACACCAACTCCTTACAGACAGTCACCCGGAGCGGGAATCGAACCCACACCCTCCAGGCCCCTGGAGATGTATGACTGCGACACTACCTTCTGTGCCACCATGCCGCCCTATTAAGTAACATTGAAATAAAAATGCTTATGATTATTATTTAATGCTATGTTTTTGACAGCATCTGTACTGCTTTGCTATTATTTTCAACTCTGATACTGGAATTTTATTTTAGACCAAGTGTACAACAGAAAACAGAAAAGAACAATGCCTAATATATTTTACTTCTTGCTGGGACATAACTGTGTCTTATATGCGGTTAACTAATTCAGCAGTTTCATGACCTGATATACTTTGTACTTTCACTCAGGTTGTTTTTAACAGTACACTGCAGTCATGAAATTGTCTTATTAAAGCCAGATTGCTGTTCTTTGTTGTCATGTTATTATTTCTATTCTACACAGTTCCTATAAACTACACAGTTCCTATATACATTTTGACGAGTCACAGTTTTTGAGCTACAATTACCACATTTGACACAGTTATATAACTAATAGCATATAATTTATGTTTGTGCTTTTGGTAAAGATCTGATCAAAGGTTTTCACTCAGAAATGTTTGTCCCATAGGTATGCTTTAAAAAACTAAAAATAAATTTGGCACAGATTGCTGTATTGTTATATATTATGCTGTTCAAACCCATCCAAAGTACAGTTTATGATCAGATCTTGTAAGTTCTGATAGAAGATATTCAGTCAGTAATCATCCAAACCTTAATTTCTGTCCCATAGGTATGCTTTCAAGAAAAGTGCCCATAAACTAATGTCAAACATTAATTTGACACAAACACCTGTAGCAGGCTAGCAACACTTTAGAAATCACCTGGAATACCATAGTAACTGGATATCAATACCTTAGTAACCCACCACCTTAGCAACGATCTAGCAACACCTTAGTGACCGACATCTATCATAGCAACACATTAAAAATCACCTAGCAATATTTTCGCAACCAACATATATACCTTAGCAACAAACACATCATAGCAATATTTTAGCCAACAACCTATATATCATAGTTGCAGCCTAGCAAAACCTTAGCAACTCTGCACCTTTGCAACCACATTAAATACCACAGCAACAACTTAATATATTAGAAACCACCCCGGATCTTTGCAAACATCTAGAAATCACTGAGAAATCGTTAATATAATACACACCATACAAACTCCACAACCACAAGCCTCACATTACACACACAGCAGAATGAAGCAAGGTGATACAGGTGTGCCCAATGTGTCAGTCACGATGAAACTTTTCGGGGTATATCGCACTGCACTTAAATATACATTTAAAAAGCTTATTCACTTTCATACTTCCTCTGAGGGTAGCCTTAATATGAGCTACTCATGGTGTTTTGTTTTCTTTCTTTCATTCATTCATTTTTTAAAGGTAGATCATGATTAACTCTCCACTGGAAAAAGAAGACCTCATGCCCAAAAGGCACGCCTGTGATGAAATATTTATATTTTTTAACCCTACAAAAATAAATGTTTTATTATGTTAATCCAGGTGAGACTAGTTTTACGTTCTTCATTTGATAAATGTTAAAGTATAGATATAGTTATGGGCATCAACAGATAAGTTCATTTTAAAAAATAGCAGATTCCTGCCCTGGTTTATTAAATTCCATTATTTGTGAATCTTAAACGTTATCATACTCTAACCACCTCCACACACATTACACTTAACAAATAATTAAAAAACGCTACCCGAGTTAGTCCCAGACGTAATATGTATGGTGGATGCTACCCCATGAAACAAGCAAAAAGTAGAGCAGGAACTACTCCAGAAAACCAGGGATGGAAACCTGTGTTCTACATCAACATAAGAACTCAATCAGGAACAGACAGCTGTTTGACTTACTGCTTTGGTGAGGTTCACAATAGCTATGTGTAAAAAAATAAACAGCATAGGTAAAATATCTGCTTCTGGAAAACTTTTTTTTTATTATTATTATTCATTTACGGTGTACATACATGCTCAGTTCTCTGGTAAACAATTGCAACAAAGTTCTGTGATAAAATGAGAACTACAACATTTTGAACACAAATACGTTTTATGATAAAAATCAGACATTTTTCCTCATTGCAATTTGTACACTGAAAAAAACTGTATCATTAGACAAACTTCAGAAAAACAGAAAGTCTGACCGAGACTATTCATTTCCAGAACACTTATCTCCACAATCTCCATTTAGACAAAGGTCACACTTGACATCAATACAGTTGATAACTTAATACACTCAAAACATCTGGTGTAAGTAGCAGTTTTTCAATACGTTTAAATGTCTTTCTTTGTATGTGTGCACACATGCACACGTGTGTGTACTGAATATCAAAGCATGCAGGTGTTGCAGACTAAATATTATGGCAGTCTTGAAAACTAACCTCATCTTTTGAATATGAACCCTTTTATAATGTGAATAAATATGATTGAGGCCTGCATTCCTGTCCATATAGGTCAGCTTCCAAGCAACCAGTTAATGCCAAACATTTCAATAAATATTCTGTGGTAAAGATTACTTATATGTTTGGACAAGACAAAATGGAACATTGCCTAAAAGTTAATGTTTATGGGCCAGGTTTAAGACTATAGTGAAACTATACTGAAACTGCCACCTTGCACATACTCCAAGGCCTCTCGTCACTGTCCATGCACCAATTAATGCCTATGCTAACACAAGGCTAGACACAACCCCAGTATATAACATTATATACTTTAACACACTGCATGCGTTCAAGTCCACATACAGAAAACAAGGGCCCACTCCCTCCCATACAGAAAACATGGGAAATTTTTTTCCCCACAGAAATTTTTGCTTCAATATCTCATTTTGTTTAACCACAAACAAGTGAGAGGACCACAAAGGGCATATACAAAATGTTTAAAATGAAAAAGATCTATATTTTTACATCACTGTGCCCAAGTGCTTTAAAATGATTAAAAAGTATTAAAAGTAATGTTTACTTTGATCTATGTTTGTTGATGATTTTAATTGGCCTACAGTAAACTGCATAGATTGCAGTGACTGCATTGTTGTGTGACCTTGCTGTGTTTGTTGACCTCCATGAAGTGTGTATAAAAAAGAAAAAAAAAACAACAAAAAAAAAAACACATAGACATACTTAATGTGCACGTAGGCAGAAGATTAAGGGCACAAATTAAATGTTTCCATAGGACATGAGATAAAAAAAAAATGCTGGCACAAGGACAATCTGAATCAGTTGTGTGAAACACATGCACCGCATGAAACAATGAGACAAAGGAAAACAAAGATATTAAAACGACATAAGAATACTTTCTAAATATTAAAGCCAGATTCTTTGCCTCCCTTTATACCTAATACATATTTTAAATGATGGAATACCACTGGCATTGCTTAAGTCCAAAATTAGACTTAATCCACATCCAGGAAACTGGCCTTAGAACAATGGGGCAGATGACGATAGATACCATGTTGATTTTGCCTCCACGTTGATGAATAAACAAATCTAATTGCCCCCTACCTGAAATGATTCATATAAAACACAATGGAATCATTTGCCGCAGGGTGGGGTTTCAATACTATTACGAGAACTTGAATAATAAACTGGGGCTGAACAAATGAGCACTCCAGGAGTCAAATTTCTCTAAGTGAGTAAGTAAAAATAAGAGGCAAGTAATATACCAAAATGATCCTGCCAATTGAAAAACCTGCTCTGTTATATAAGAAAGAAAATTAAAAGCTAGCAAATGAAGCACATTTCAGCACCCCTCCTCCTGCTACTCATTTTAAAGAGTGAAAAGCACAATGTAAATGAGGCAAAGAGTAAAAAAAGGTTCCCAACCTAATAACAATAGTGTAAGCACACAACATCTGAACACACTAATGACAAAAATGGTCATACTGACAATGTATATGAGGCTGCCTAACAGATAGAGATGCTTTTCAATGGACAACATAATACCCTACACCAATTCATGCCGTTACCTATACAATGATACAGAATAAATGTATGTTAAATACTGTCAACACATCATGAAGCACGCTCTGTGTTAGCAGATTAGCACATTCTAAGATTTTGTGAGATTTAGTTATAATCTAGTCTTGAACGTCTAAATATTAAACATCTAGGGCAATTAATTCAGTGTAAAACAGGACCAAATACTGGCTCTGATGTCAAAACATATATGAATGTAGCACAGTTTACCTGAAGTAATATGGTATATTTTGACACAAGGGCATGAATCTTAATCCATGTAAAATAGAGCCCTTAACATTAAATTCTATTCCACTATAACTTATATAACTTCTTTAAATCTATGAGATAGGAACAGTTAAACAGCCAAAATGTGATGGTGTTCTAAGAAAACTGGAGCTGACCTCTTAAATGAACCATCACATTAGAGAACCACTATAGCTCTGCCCTGACTCCAGACATTAGGGCACTTTTGTCTGTCAACAGTCTCATGGAGTTCTTATGTGATATGCTAAAGAACTGTATCTCTGTAATGTCAAAAAAAGTGTAAAATAAGAAAACGGAAGTCTCCCATTTTCAAGTTGGGAAAGAACAACACAAAGGTTTAAGTATCAGTGACCAGGCACTGGATAAATATACTAGGACCATGGGTCAATTCATAAACTTCACCAAACAAATAGACACATTGTTCTTGTTAAAGAAAAATGAATGCGGTGGTTAAATATTAACAGTTACTTTGAATTCAGCCTTATTGTAATTTGTTTGTTTTATAATCCTTACATGTTCCTGAAATTGCACATTTGTTTTTGTTTGGTTGTTTGAACAAATGAAATGGCAAAAAAAATGTCCCCAGGATGGAATGCATCATCCTGAGTAAATGGGAGAAATCTTCCGATTCATAGCGGTGAACCTGGGTGGGATGCCCAACCAGGAAGCTGTCTGTATACTCCCTTCCCTTCCAGTCATTCCTGGGCAACCTACAAGGGGGCAGATATACTTAAAGAGATAGACACACTACAAACTGGAGATAAAATGCTGCATGTTCAGAAGCCGTCTTCTATGTCCCAGCCATCTTGTTCCACACTGTGCGTTATGTCAGGCCAGGCATGGTAGACGATTGTTGCTGCTGATGTTCGTTCACTCAGTTTACACAGTGAGATAATGTGCTTGTTATGAAAAGTGGATTGGGGGGGGGGGTGAAGGACAAACCATTCTTTTTGTTTACTTTTCATGGCCCTGGAAGTCCTGAGGAGAGTTCTGTGATGTAGGCATAGCCAAGCTGAGCAGGGCACAGGCATCCCTTGAAACTAGCATGCCAGCAACGATGTAAATTACGATGATTATGAGCAGAATATGAAAATGATAAAGACCAAGGTCCGAGGCAACGTGGATGACTAAGGGTACAGTGACAGATAAACCTCGTAAACCTTACTCTTCCTAGCCATCAGTCTTGCAGTCATCACAGATTATATGAAGTATAACCTGTTTAGGATTTCTGATTAGTAGATAACATCAGTAATCATTTGTGTTGGTGCTGAATGGATAATGTTGCAGCACTGCAGGGAGTGGGGGTCAGGACACCCCCCACTGCGGAAAGGCACAAGGGAGGAGGGTGAGAAAAAGGAAGGGTGGGCATGTGAGCTGAGAGACTTGGAGTGTGCTGTATGGTAGAGGAGGGAGAGGAGTGTTGGGAAAGAGGACTGAGAGATTTGTGTCAGCACAGGTAAGAAGGTCTCCTCACATCCGGGAACCTCTCTCCTGAAGGATCTGTGAATCAGAAAAACCCAGCTGATAGGTTAAATGTTGAAAACACAACCGTATTGAGCATAATGCAATATTGTAATGGATTACTGAATAAGTATAACTGGAGATGCCTAAGGATGAGTTATTTTTGAGTCAAAATGTAGGAGAAAAACTAAGCTATCTGATTAAAAATCCTACTGCACTGATTTAGACTTGCCAGGTGGTCTGCAAATATATGTAAGATTATTATTTAGGGGAAAGGTAAATCAAATCTAAATTATATTATACAGTTCATCTGGGTTTGATCTCACCTTAGCCTTCTCGGTTGGCTCAATAACAATTCCATTAGTGGAATTGTTAAGCTCCCTGGAAACCACACACAGGAACTCGGCCTGGTCCTCATTGCCATAGTTGTAAGACGATCCAATGCTTATGAGCTAAAAAAGCAAGTAAGATGAATCAGGTTCATATCATCACAAAAGGTTTTCTAAAACCAAAGCAAGTGATCAGCTGACATAAATAGAAGTCTGCATGAAAAACGATCCCCTGAAGGACGTCACATATTATTCTGCCTTAACTGCATCATGTGAGACATGTGTGACTGTGCAAATACACAAACAATAAAAAGCAAAATGATCAGAACACTAGCATAAAAGAACAATACACCAAGTAAGTCAAAAGCCAAATAGACATCTGTGATTCTTCTGAGTGATTAAATAGACGATAGGAACACCATTCAGATGTTTATTTAATCAAGTACAATACACTTATGCTGAAATTACAGTCGGGATATATTTACTGAGAAAGAACTATTGGTAAAGACAGAGGCAAAAAGCTCCAAAGATTACAAGGAAAGCTAACTAATCCATCCTGAATAGGGAACATACATTCAGTATGGCAGTGTGCCCAGAAAGAATTCCAGCAATAAGCATGACTACACAAACTCAAGGTAGAGGAGAAATACAGGCTCACTTGCTCAAACTTCCATCCATCAGACATTGTGGAGACCATTTGTGTGAGCTCCTCTTCCTGACACTGGAGTACACGATACACATGCTTCACAGGGCCCTGTAAATAAATAAAAATAATAATAAATAATAGTAATTAAATTATTCATCTCAAAAATATGTTATATAGAGTACATGATAGAACAGAAACTCATACTGCAATGCTCTGATTAAAAAATACAGTCAGAAGCAAAATTTGCAATAACATTCCAGGC
Organism: Hoplias malabaricus; assembly: GCF_029633855.1. NCBI lineage: Eukaryota > Metazoa > Chordata > Actinopteri > Characiformes > Erythrinidae > Hoplias > Hoplias malabaricus. The sequence continues at coordinate 13,040,899 of NC_089802.1, forward strand.
CAAAATAAGTTTGGGATTGACTGACTAAGTGAAAATATGTAAAACTATTGTAAACATTTTCTTAAAGTGTCTTCTCTGTGGAAGATGTTTACTTAATTTTAAAACATTTAAATAAAATTTTAAAAATGCTTTCAGAACAAAATTTGGTATCTAACTTTTCTGTCATATTTAAAGGAAAATGTCTGATTTTGGCATTTCAAAAACAGCAAAGCCCAAAATACCTCCTCTCTCTGTGTGATATAATACGTGTGTAAATGGTGCCGAGTTCCGAGCCGTCCAGCTGAGCTTGTGAACAGTAGACAAAAACATAACTGTAACGCAGAGCCAAACCCAGCCCCAGAAACACACACAAATGGAGCATGTCCCTGTCTTATTTCCTATTATTCAGCCATGGCTTGCGCTGAAGAATCTACTATTCTTTGGTTCCAGCTGGGAACTAATATTTCTGGTTTGTGAACCCATGCTCGTTTCAACATTAGGAATCAGTCAGTCAGTCAATAAGTGAAAATGCCTTTTCTAGGCTGGCCTGGTAGGCGGTCCATCAATAAATAGGTCATTATACGTGTGGTCAACCATGATTTATGTCTCATACAAAAAAAGCTGAAAACAAAGAGGAATTAAGTAACGCAATCAATTTCAGAATAAAAAGTGAAAATATATTTCTGATCATTTTAATACAGCTTGACCTGTTAAATTGAAGAGTTCTGTAGACAATCTGTGTCAGTAATTAATTATGGACTTAATTATTCTGCATTGCTAAATCAAGCCCAAAGTGCCACCCTTCCATGATCTATTCCCACCTGGGATGTCCTGTTCTCGTTGTCTCGTATCCTTTCTTTCACCAGTCTCACCAGTGATGCAATGTTGTAAAATTCAGCTTCCTCAAGAACACCTGCAGAGACCAGACAAGACACTGTTTCAATAAATCATTCAAATTTAACAAAAACAAGGACCCCAAATACATAAATGCATGTATCAAGAGATATTTTTGAAGCAAATGTTGCTTAAAAATCCTGTCTGTATCCCTCTATTTTCGGTTTGGAACAATAAGCATACAATAAGCATAATGCAATTTATTTTTATCTACAAATATTTTGGCTGAAATTATATTTTATAGATCAAACACGACTTATGTATTTTTTCAATGCTAAAAAAATGATCGTGAGAGGTACAGAGGAAGTGATCTGGAGTACATGAGGCTATACTGTCAGATTTAAATTACAATGGACATAATGCTTTGAGTACACACTGTCCCCTTTGAGAAACAATTTACAATTCCTGTAGATTTTACCTGTGCTGTATGGACATTGTGTTCCAGTAATAATGCAGTTACAGAAAATGGTGCTTTTAAGATCAACCAGAAGCACTGTTATTATGATGGATCTAAGGAAAAACATCCAAAATATCTTACCCTCTTCTGCAAGGTTCTTGTTGATGATTAGCTTTCCATGCCTCAGATAATTCAAGATAGGTCCGAAGTATGTGGGGTCCCTATCAATCAAATAAGCTCCTGTCTCATCCTGGGCAGAATGACAGTAATCAATTATGACGTGTCACAAATAACGCCAAACAGCCAAACAAAATCACAGATTACTATTTAATTTTCCTCTTTAAGACTAAAGAACTGATTTCTTAACTTTGACAATGAATGCAACTGTTTAAAAAAACTATAGCGAAGTCAATTCCAATTCTGGAAACATTTAATATACTTCCGTAGTGAGAAAGTAGTTTCAGCATGAAGGGAAAAAGTAGGAAGGGGACGTGTTATATTTGCATGCCCTTCCACTACTCCTCCATCACTCATTATACCGGTGAGTTATAGATGTGTCCTCCCAAGAAGAATTGCTTCCAAAATTGTCACCTGACATTGTTCCTATTCAGAGACACTATAACTTACACAAGCAATTACCTAAACACATCACAGACCTTTGCAAATTTCTGCCATAGGCATTTAAATAATAAGACAGAGGAAAGTGAAAAAAAAACAGGAGATCCTAAACAAAACTGGAGTTAAAAATGGACTACTAAGAATTACACAGGAACTTGACCATTTTGAGCAATGGAAGAAAATAAAACTTTACTATTCGTTTACAAGTATATCCACTGGCAATTCTGTCTGTTTTCTACTGTGAAAAGACAAGACTATGCACCTGAAAGGATTTTGAGGTGTCAAGAAGCTGCTACTGAGAAAGGGAAACATAAAATAGACAGAACAAGTTTGCACTAGAAAATCTAAACAAGGACATTTGAGATAAGGAGTAAGATTTGGTGGACTATTGATAACAGGATACAACAGCTGCTTTTTTCTATAATACTGAAAATGTAATAACTGAATTGTTGTTCTGACCAGATGGTAAAATGAAGAAAGTTGTCAGTGATTTTTGCAGAGACCACAGAAGAGAGAGAGAGAAAAAAAACAGTTACTATGGTTGTTGGCGTTGCTTACTTTTTAAAATAATTCTGTTGATGTAATATCAAATGTTGCACATCAAGGAAATTCTAAAAAGGGTAAAAGGGCACTAAACACATAATGCTCAGCTTGGCACCACATATACTCGACTGATTCTTAATCAAACACAGACAAGTCTCTGCTTCTGAGACTCTCACCATCTGCTGGAATTTACACCTTCGATGTGAAGAAAGGAAATCCTCAGTACAACTGTGCACATCTGTTGTACACTATGTCGAATAATATGATCCATCTGACTTAAGGGACTGCTTCCTATACTAGCGGCAAATACATTTTGGACAATTGAGATGCATGGATGCATTATAAATGCAAAGTCCTGTGCAGCTTATTACTATGATGTTTTAATCAGGGTTTAAATCCCAGACCTGGGGGCATCATTGACTGTTGTTGATATATGTTCTGGTTTCTCAAAACACCTATTATCATAAATTATTAATTAATAAAAATTGTAACTGTAAATGCTATGCAAAAGGAGCTTTTGCTGCAGAAGGAGCAGTGCAGCAAGGTCTGCTGTCCCTTTGCACTGGAAATGTTGGAGACTTACTTTATCTGAATCTAGATCTGGGTCTTCCTGACATAGCCGATACAGAAATGACTTGGGTTCTCTGCACAGGGTCTGTTTCGTGGTGATGAAGTAGGTTCCTCCGACGTTGAGGCGGACCCAGCGGGATCCCGGTCTCTCCTCGGCGGGCTCGGAGCTTGGGGAGCTCGGGGAGCTCTTGGAGCTGAAGCCGAGTGCCGTTCTGGAGGCGGGCACGGCGCTACGAGGCGACGGCAGCCGCACACTGACACTGACGGAGCCGCGGAGCTCGCTCTGCTCCAGGACTGCGGCCGAGCTCCCTTCCATGTGCAACTCAGACATCATACAGCTCCGCCACACAGTCCTTTATAACCGCGGACTCCTACCGACGGCTGCACCTAGAGCTGATACTATAATTATTATTATATCAACTACAGCCGAAAGAGACAGTCAGGTTCAGAGAACAGTCTCACAGCGTCTCTCCGTCCGTCCGCACGCAGAGCGCCGACAAAAACAACAGACCCGCTCTAAACGCATCAATAACGGGAAGAAACACGGTGCAGTAAACAAGTACCACGGTCCCGAGCTCACATTTTACACGTTCACGCAACGCGACATTTTATCCGCTTTCTTTATTCAAACGAGTCCTGCGAGCTACAAACACCGTGCGAACTACAACCTAACACTGCCGGGGCGATACCACCACACACCGCGCCACAATAAGAGCACACTCCACTCTACAAAACTAAAGCTAATTCAACTATTACACAAAGCACAATCAGGATATCTTCTTAATTTCCATTTGTGAATTGTGGTTGTTGTTGCTGTTACTATTAGGAACCGTTTATTGTTAGTATAATAATAATAATAATAATAGTAACGTTTTTTACTTTTATCTACATTTTATCTACGTATCTACATGTGAGCCAATACAAATACTATAAATATATCTACATACTATTACTACTAGTAATAAGAAATATAAATAATACTGCTACTAACAACAATATAAAAAAATAGTAGTAATATTAATATATTCTACTAGAACCTATGGTCACTTGCCTAACAATAGACATAATTATAGTAAAAATATTATATTGCAGTGGTTCTGTGGTGCGTCGTGTGACATTGCTTCTGCACAGAAGGGCCATGAGCTGTGGTTCAAGCCAGACCTAGTGTGGAGTTGTGTTCTGGCTGCATCCACTACTCAGTCACTGGGATACAATGGTGCGCTAACGGTGGCATTCACATTGTTTCAAAGGGAATCTGCTGCAAAACATGCGCCAAACGTAACATACAGATAATCTGGTGGGTTGATGGTTCATAACTTCTCAGAACAGCCAAATGTACTAATGTAAACAACCAAAGTTCTCACTCTCAGAGCTTTAGTTGACCGCATATCTCAGCATATAATGTATCATTCACAATATGTGCACTGTAAACAAATTCATATAGCTATTAAATAACTCAAATATTTAATGTTTATGATGTTTTATTTCATATAATAAACATTCTAACAAAATCAAATCAATTGTTAATTCCCAAACTCTAAATAATAAAACATGGTCCACAATGCTGCATATAATTAAGAACCTGCAGATAACTAGTATTCCATTACCTCGGCTTAAGGCCTGGAATTATCCAGATTTATGTTTTTAACACCAAGACTTTTGTGTAAAACTTGTGTAAAACACAAGACATTAAAAAAAATATTTGACTGAAATTTCCGAGTTTTCTCTCCATTCAGTAAAACATATAAGCATTCTTTATTTAACTCATTGAACATTTTGAACCGCAGAATCAGTAATGTTCAGTCCCATATGCTCCAGGGCAGTGTGAATATCCTTCAGTAAGTCCTGCAGTGGTTTCAGTACTGGAGTGACATGCTGTAAAATCCATTCTTCTGCTGTTGATTCTGGGTAAAGTAAAAGCATCTCTTGCTTTACCTCCTCCGCCTTGAGCTCTACAGTTTCCAGGTATCTGGGAGAGGGAGAAATTTATAATTGAGACACAACCTTGACTTAAGATTTTGTCCTAAAATATATTATTGCATGATAAATGAGGAGTATGAGATACCCCTGCTTTGTCTTTTTATTTGGCATTTTTACATACAAAATTTAAATTAATTTATAAATGGAGCAAGTCATGTCATTGAAATCTAGACATATGGAACTAGTAACATGAACAAGATTATTTGACATTTTCATTAAATATAGCTTGATATAACTATGGGAAATCAGAACTATGCTGAAGTTGAGTGTACTGCAATTTAATAACGTGCTTGTTGTAGCAAATAGTGTAACTCCACATAGAATTCATCTCCCAGTTTGGGCAGGAACACAGTGCTACACAATAAAAGTTACAGGGCAAAAAGCCTAAGAGTACATTGCCTAAAACCTAACATGATCTGTATACATGTGTCAGCTAAATACATTACATGTACAATTTAAGGAGTGTACATTTTTGCCTGTTTCTGAATTTGCTCTGCAAAGAGTGGGTTGATTATCTTCCTCTGCCTGTGGTATGGGGAGAACCAGCCTTTCACATACCTGTATAAAAGTATATAAATCAAGACTTTGATTAGTTTGTCTGGTTAAATGAATGAACTGACTATTACAATTACGTAATCAACACCTATACATACACCAGGTATTTTACATTTATTTTCACCCAACTTACACACTGTTCTGAAAGTCTCTCAGTTCTTCAGATTCCAGCATTGCTGTTAGCTGTACAATGCCTTCAGCTAGTTTCATCCCTGTAAATGAGCAGGAGCTATCTTGTGACAGTCTGAGCCACAGAGACAACAAAATGATGTCAGCATTCATTTGAAGAAGTAATACATCATTATATACAACATGTAATATATAACATTTTACAAGATGAAAAAAAGTGAAATTCTTTAAGGAGAACATCTTCTGATTCATAGTACACCCGAATTTGTTCAAATTCTATACAAATTGCCATTGAGGATAAAAATCCACATTAAATAATGCATGAAAAATGATTTTCCACAGAATCCTCCTTCAGTTTGTGTAAATATGCAATACCTCACTATGTCTCCTACTTCAGTTGTTCCTGTCCCCAGGGCCTCCACCACCTTTTTCTGGGCTTCTGGTGTAAAGCTTCCTAACACAGTCATTTAAATCAGAATGAGTAAATGTTAGAGTTCATGTGTAATTTTAATCATTATGTCTATTAGCAGATCTACTAAACATACTACTAGTACACAATGTAGTAATTCATTCATTGTAATGTGAAAAGAAAGAGGCACAAACTAACCGTGTACAAGAGTGCATAGACATGAGGCAAGAGAGTGCAAACCAAGGGGCAAGAGTTCACACAAAACAGACAGATGGTCATACCTACAAAAACAGGTACATGTATGGAAGAGATATTTCAGAGTCCAATCTTCTAAAAAATAATCTGCTTTCCTGAGATCCAAACATAAATATAAAAAAATACCTCTGCCACCCAGTGAGTGCAATGCCCTGTAGTTTGATGCCAGGCGAAATGCCAGATGCCACATTCAACCACTGGATATGGTTGTCTACATGCCTTTGGGTACTAGTCACACAGGTGTGTACAGTGGTTGAGCCTTTGAAAGAGCTTGCAGCCCACTGATGTAACAAACCAGCAGACTTATATTTCTCCATTAACATAACTGTCAGAGGAGAATAAATGAATGTCACTGTTAAACCTTCATTATTCTTTAGGCATACACAAAGACTGCAAGCTATATTATAAAGCCAGTGCCAAATCTAATAGTGAAATGTACTTTAAGCATTAAAAAGTTCTGCATATCTTGTCTCTTGACAGTTCAGAGCAACACTTACTAATGTTGCCCACATCAAGAACAGGGTTGTAGTCCCAGAGCATAGGCTGCACCAGTTCAACAAGGCCACTCTCTGAAATAGTAAAATCGTTAGTAATGCAAAGTAGTAACCTTGTAATGCAAGTTGTAGACAACATATATATTCAATCTATGTGCATATTTTCAAATTATACATTGAACTGTGTACTAACATCTTAATAAACATAAGACTATACAGAACTCATTAGAACCCTTAAAATTATGAACATTTTATTCATTTTTGTTCATAAACACAAGACATTAAAAAAAATATTTGACTGAAATTTCCGAGTTTTCTCTCCATTCAGTAAAACATATAAGCATTCTTTATTTAACTCATTGAACATTTTGAACCGCAGAATCAGTAATGTTCAGTCCCATATGCTCCAGGGCAGTGTGAATATCCTTCAGTAAGTCCTGCAGTGGTTTCAGTACTGGAGTGACATGCTGTAAAATCCATTCTTCTGCTGTTGATTCTGGGTAAAGTAAAAGCATCTCTTGCTTTACCTCCTCCGCCTTGAGCTCTACAGTTTCCAGGTATCTGGGAGAGGGAGAAATTTATAATTGAGACACAACCTTGACTTAAGATTTTGTCCTAAAATATATTATTGCATGATAAATGAGGAGTATGAGATACCCCTGCTTTGTCTTTTTATTTGGCATTTTTACATACAAAATTTAAATTAATTTATAAATGGAGCAAGTCATGTCATTGAAATCTAGACATATGGAACTAGTAACATGAACAAGATTATTTGACATTTTCATTAAATATAGCTTGATATAACTATGGGAAATCAGAACTATGCTGAAGTTGAGTGTACTGCAATTTAATAACGTGCTTGTTGTAGCAAATAGTGTAACTCCACATAGAATTCATCTCCCAGTTTGGGCAGGAACACAGTGCTACACAATAAAAGTTACAGGGCAAAAAGCCTAAGAGTACATTGCCTAAAACCTAACATGATCTGTATACATGTGTCAGCTAAATACATTACATGTACAATTTAAGGAGTGTACATTTTTGCCTGTTTCTGAATTTGCTCTGCAAAGAGTGGGTTGATTATCTTCCTCTGCCTGTGGTATGGGGAGAACCAGCCTTTCACATACCTGTATAAAAGTATATAAATCAAGACTTTGATTAGTTTGTCTGGTTAAATGAATGAACTGACTATTACAATTACGTAATCAACACCTATACATACACCAGGTATTTTACATTTATTTTCACCCAACTTACACACTGTTCTGAAAGTCTCTCAGTTCTTCAGATTCCAGCATTGCTGTTAGCTGTACAATGCCTTCAGCTAGTTTCATCCCTGTAAATGAGCAGGAGCTATCTTGTGACAGTCTGAGCCACAGAGACAACAAAATGATGTCAGCATTCATTTGAAGAAGTAATACATCATTATATACAACATGTAATATATAACATTTTACAAGATGAAAAAAAGTGAAATTCTTTAAGGAGAACATCTTCTGATTCATAGTACACCCGAATTTGTTCAAATTCTATACAAATTGCCATTGAGGATAAAAATCCACATTAAATAATGCATGAAAAATGATTTTCCACAGAATCCTCCTTCAGTTTGTGTAAATATGCAATACCTCACTATGTCTCCTACTTCAGTTGTTCCTGTCCCCAGGGCCTCCACCACCTTTTTCTGGGCTTCTGGTGTAAAGCTTCCTAACACAGTCATTTAAATCAGAATGAGTAAATGTTAGAGTTCATGTGTAATTTTAATCATTATGTCTATTAGCAGATCTACTAAACATACTACTAGTACACAATGTAGTAATTCATTCATTGTAATGTGAAAAGAAAGAGGCACAAACTAACCGTGTACAAGAGTGCATAGACATGAGGCAAGAGAGTGCAAACCAAGGGGCAAGAGTTCACACAAAACAGACAGATGGTCATACCTACAAAAACAGGTACATGTATGGAAGAGATATTTCAGAGTCCAATCTTCTAAAAAATAATCTGCTTTCCTGAGATCCAAACATAAATATAAAAAAATACCTCTGCCACCCAGTGAGTGCAATGCCCTGTAGTTTGATGCCAGGCGAAATGCCAGATGCCACATTCAACCACTGGATATGGTTGTCTACATGCCTTTGGGTACTAGTCACACAGGTGTGTACAGTGGTTGAGCCTTTGAAAGAGCTTGCAGCCCACTGATGTAACAAACCAGCAGACTTATATTTCTCCATTAACATAACTGTCAGAGGAGAATAAATGAATGTCACTGTTAAACCTTCATTATTCTTTAGGCATACACAAAGACTGCAAGCTATATTATAAAGCCAGTGCCAAATCTAATAGTGAAATGTACTTTAAGCATTAAAAAGTTCTGCATATCTTGTCTCTTGACAGTTCAGAGCAACACTTACTAATGTTGCCCACATCAAGAACAGGGTTGTAGTCCCAGAGCATAGGCTGCACCAGTTCAACAAGGCCACTCTCTGAAATAGTAAAATCGTTAGTAATGCAAAGTAGTAACCTTGTAATGCAAGTTGTAGACAACATATATATTCAATCTATGTGCATATTTTCAAATTATACATTGAACTGTGTACTAACATCTTAATAAACATAAGACTATACAGAACTCATTAGAACCCTTAAAATTATGAACATTTTATGTATTATGGAGCAATAAGAGATAAAAACAAATGGATTGTTCACCTTTAATGGTGTCAGCGGTCATGCTCCTGAGCATGTCATCCCACATTACCAGATTGAGGTTGGAGTAATTCTCACGAATACCTTTGGCTACTGTAATAATATGACTGAGAAACAGTTTGTGAATACTGTGACCTGGTGTGCTTAACCATACTTTAGACTCCTCTCCTTCACCCAGCATGTACACCTGGAAAAAAAAAAATTAGACCTGTATGTTTATTAAATGCATATCCATCTTAGCTGATAATTCAGTCCAGCATATTTTGAGAATATTATTTTTAAAAATGTAAATATAACACATTGTGATATATCATTATGTAAACATGTAGTGATTACTTATATTTTGTTGTACAGGTTAGAGAACTTTGTTTTACTAAATGTTTTTTGTTATTTTGTTTTATTCCTATGGTACTACTATTTATTAATTGAGTGTGTTATTATATACTAACAATAAATAATTAAACACAGAGGTTTAAACATAATCTGTGGTCAAAATAGCATACTATACTCTTTATTAAATAAGTATGCGAAAGAATGTTTATTTAAGACAGGAGTGAAATTTATCAAATGAGATTAGTATCACTATATACTCGATGCTACATGACCTTATACAGTACAGTATGTAGCAGGTATCGACTTGTTGCTTTTAATCCTCCTAAACAAACATTATGGGATGTTGTATATCATGATGTGAAATCTGGATACATACTACAATATGTGGCCAGAGTTTACATCATTCTGGTTTATTTAATGAATTTTGTGTTGGTCACATACTACCTAGTATTTATGGGCACAAAACACAAACAGTACAAACTATTTTAGCAGTCACTATACAGGGATGAGCTGTACCTCATCTGCTCCAATATGCAAGGTAGTGCTTTTAGGATGAAGTTCCATAACTTGTTTCAGCATCTCAAGAACAAGAGCGCCCCCTTGCTTTCTGTGTGGATTCAGGGTCCCCAGACAGTGGCTGATCTCTCGCAGGTTCCCAAAAGTGCTGTGCTTCAGGACAAACTTTGGGGGGAAAACATGGAAAGGAAGTTTGCATTCTACAAATTATACCACTTATATTTATATTTGTGGCATTTGGCATATACTCTTACCATAATAACTTATAGTTCAAATCATGTTGGTAGTAAGCGAGGTAGTAACCATAAATGTACTGTACTGTGAGGTTAGGAGTCTTGCCCAATGACACTTTACGAAAGAAGGGGGTCAAACCCTGGTGGTCTACTACTTTACACCAACCATATTGCTTGTGTAATGAGTGCAATCAAGAATAATAACATTAGTGAATCTATTGTTTTCACTTACTTCCAGGTGTCCGAATGTCTGAACAAGAGGAATGATCTCCAGATTTCTGGAATGAGCAATGTCCTGAATGGAAATAATCTCTTCACGGCTGTATGGAGAACCATTATATGTATCTCACATTAGCTTTCACCAACATTGTTTAGAAAATGAAAAGCTTAGAGTTCATTAAATTATGTGACACATGAATTGTCTATTAACCTGTATGGTGGATGAGCTTTTGACTGCAAAATCTTCAGTTCTCCCTCATAAGGAAACATATCTTCATACTCAATGAGTAGGCCATTTGCACCCAGATCAGCAAATAGATGTATAAGCTAAGGAGGATAGATTGTGATAAAATAAGTAATGTTTTCCTGGCACAAAAAAAGAAATTGACATTAAATAAAATAATAGCGGTGGTTGTACCTTATGCAAGTAGTCAATTCTGGGAGGGGCCCCTTTTAAGTCCAAATGGACCAATTTCTTGCCTCTTGACAGTCGGTCCATAGCTGATTCTGACGTGCTGTTTACAAGAAACGGATTGAGGTTTCCTTAGTTCCTGCAAATGATAGAATAATCCTCAGCATTTACGGCTCCATTAGGAGGGAATTTCCACCCACCATTAGAAATTTTAAAAATCTCAACCCATTTTACTACGTTGACATTAGTCGGGTATTTTATTTTATTATTATTTTTTTTTGCTGGTCTGTGTAATTCGCGCCTCTCTGGTTCCATCAAAACACAATGACATAACGTGCAGTTGCAACAGACATACCCAGTTAAATGTGTACAGGTAAAGCAGGGGCAGTCCTCCAATACGTTTTGTAGTATAATAATAAGAGCTCTAATGAAGTTCGTACAAACCTTTAAACCACAGTGTTTCTGCGCATGTCTGTCGCAAAAGAGTCGGCTCTTACTGATTCTATTGGAAGCTACGAATATATTTGGTAAATTAAGAGAAAACACACACGCACACAAATGAAACACAAATAAAAAAAATTCTATACACACACACACATTGTTTTGTCAGTTGCTATTTCTGAATAGAGTCTATCGATCTCACTGACTGAAAGGAGCCGGAACGCCCATCGCCATTGCACAATAGCCAAGAGTTGGACATACTTCCACTGTTATCCACTCCTACAATAACAAAACAATAGGAACCAGAAAAACATTTTTAAAATATACTTTATGTGAAAAATCATCACAAACATGACAAAACAACATAAACAAAAGAAATTAGGAATTAACAATCTGGGATTTAAAGCGCCTAACATTGTAGAACCTTTATTTTGGCGATATATTAGAAGAATTTCTTCTTGAGCTCAAATTCGTTGCCGTAGCTCAGCGTATTATTAAGTGTACTAGGTAGGGAACAAGTGCGCACATTTCTCCACAGCCCGGATGTGGACGTGGCAAAAAGCGGCTGTGGATCCGGAGCGAATGTCACGGCAGCGGCGCTAACGTTAGCGGAGACTCAGCGGAGGAGTGGGGATTAACGACGAACCGCGGAGAGAAACGCTCCGACAGGACGACGAGTGAGCTCTTCTATCTGGAATAGATCGGCTGCTAGACTGGAACCCGGAGCGGTGACGCTGCTGGCTCGGTCATTTAAAAACCCGTGTGTCTGCGAGGTGAGCGTCCAGTATCGCGTCGGGGAGTTGAGCCGAGAGAAGTTTAACAGACCCGGGTTCTCTGCGAGTTAGCCCTGCTTTGCGGTGTTTGATTTGGTTGTTAGCTCTAGCTGCTAACGTTGACGATTACCTGGTCCTCCTGTCGTAATCCTGCCTTAATTGTAGACCTCTTTTTGTGACATGTCGAATATCAGTAGCTCATTCTTTTATATATGTTGGGTTTCGTCATTAATCTGGTTAATCAAATGTCTGGTTGACACGAAAATAAACGTTATCTACAGTTAAATAACGACACATCCAATCTGAGTTGGTTTTGGTCACTTCGTATATTTTAACGTATAAAATACGTTTTAAATCGTAAAAGAAAATCTGAATAAGCTTCTTTTAATTTTGATGATATTGCTCAGTAATATTCCTGTACGTTCTTACCCAGCTCTGGTAGCTTGTCTGCTTCTGCTCCTTAACTGTTTAGATCACGTTTGGACGAGTATTTACTTCCCTGCAATGCTAGCTAACTCGGATCCGCTAACGTTAGCTCTTTTGCTAAATTCCCGGATTGCAGTGAGTCAGATCAGTCTTTTCAGTTCTCAACAATGAGCCGACTCTTTCTTTTCTCAAAATATTTTCAAAATTAACTCGGTTTGTGCATGGTATTGAAATACAGTGTCTTTCACAGAATACAATGTATTCACAGGTGACCAACAAACAAAATGCAGGTAGAAGACAAACTTGAGATTTAATGAGGTACGCATGTAAACATTGCAAATAATTATATGGAAAGAATAGGCAGAATTACTAAATAATTAACCACATCAAATAGATAATAAGAACAAAAAAGCATGCTCCAGTGGAACACGGGTGTGGAATTTAATTTATTGTTTAAACAATGTGTATACATTTTTTTAAAGGATCTGTGTTACCTTTTGTGGACTCAAGCTTTGTTCAAAAGAGTCGGCTCAAAGCCGAGTCGTTGGTGGTTGATATCGCTACAGCAATATAGCGAATAGCTACAGCTAGTAGCGGCCGGTGCTGTGACCCAGCCACAGTGGAGTATGTTAGATAGCTATCGGCTAACGCCTCCACAGTTCTTGGACACTACGTGCCTGGCATTTACTTTAATATGTATTTTGTTGCACGAATTTCATGTGAACGCTGTATATTTTGTGCTTCTGCAGTAAGTTTTAACCTGACCTTACAGGTTAATTCTACAAACAGTAACGTTAGCTTTTCAACGGCCTGTCCAGTAAACTTAGCTAAGAAAGCCGCAGACGAACGGGATTCACCAAACGGTTTAGTACTTTTATCCGCCTCCGTAAGCGTGTTAAGCAGCTGATACTGTCACTAAAGCGTTACACACACTGGTAGCTGTAAGTTATACCGTTACGGTGTCCATTTCATTGAATTATTCAGAAGTCTATGTTGTGCTGGTGTTGATATTACTCGCTATGATCCCCTCTCCCCCTTATTCCCATGAATTCTTTCACTTTAGCAGTTTCGTTGGGCACGGTATCTACCTTCGTCAGTATCATCGAAGATTTCTAACACGAGAGATTGAATCGTTTTATAACCTTAACAAAATCCACCTATACACTTTGTAGTAAATATCGCACTAGACATTCAAGGCCCCATGGGCTAATTTCTATCTCTTTCAGTTTCCTTCAAATACTTACGTGCATTGAATTGTAATTGGGAAATAACATCTCGGAATGAGCTTCTTTGGGAATATTACTGATTCAGATATAAACAGATATTCAGAGTGGTTTTATTGCAAACTCTACCTCAGAGAAACCTATATTGTTTGTATATGTATTGTTTTTGTATGCACAATTTTAGTCTTAATTAAAAGTTAATGTATTTAATGTAATCACAACATAAACAAATGTGTATGTAGTTATTTATAAAATGTAAATTTGATGTTTAAAAGAAAAAAAAGCAGGGTACATGTTTCCAATCTTCAAAAGGATGGACAGCACATGTGCAATACACAGTTAATAATGACAGATGTCTTATAAATCTGATATTAGGAACATGTTTCTGTGCTTCATAGTTTTGATTAGTCATTTGTTTAGTTGATTATGCCTAGAAATACACACCAGGCATAATTTAATTTTGTGTAGATTCTAAATAAATAAAGGTTTTGCCGTGTTTCTTTCTTGGGCCAGACTGTGTCAGTGCTTAGAAAGTTATATTCTGTCATATGAATGTTACCAAGTAATCATTGTTGGTAAAATTACCTCTGTGCCATCTGCTCAGGTAAAATTTGCTGAAAGTCCATGTGTATGAGGTTCAGTGCAGTGTAATATAGTGGTTCTCAATTCGGATCCAGGTGTATCACTTCCCTGTATCTTGTAGATTTATTTATTTATTTATTTTATTTTCCTCTCAAGTTGTCACCTCCAGTATTTAAGAGGATATTAATTCGCTCATTACTTGCATCTGGTGGGTTGGGAGCAGAATCTCTAAAATGTGCACAGCAGTGGCCCATCAAGACCAGTATTCAGAACCATTAGTGTAATATATCAGTCATATTAAACCAACAGTATCGTTGGTAGGTAGTGTCGCAGTCACACAGCTCCAGGGACCTGGAGGTTGTGGGTTCGATTCCCGCTCCAGGTGACTGTCTGTGAGGAGTTGGTGTGTTCTCCCCGTGTCCGCGTGTGGGTGCTCCGGTTTCCTCCCACAGTCTAAAAACACACGTTGGTAGGTGGATTGGCGACTCAAAAGTGTCTGTAGGTGTGTGTGTGTGTGTCTGTGCCTGTGTTGCCCTGTGAAGGACTCCTGCCTTGCGCCCAATGATTCCAGGTAGAATCTGGACTCCCCGCGACCCTGAATTGGATAAGCGGTTACAGATAATGAACGAATGAATAATAATAATAATTTATTATTATTATACAATGTCCCTGTCATATTAACTCAGTTGTGTCTGAATAAATTACCCGTTATGTTTCCTTTTTTCTCCAGATTTAGGGATGTACTGAAAATGAATGTTAACCAGCAACCTCAGATGGCCTCTCCTTATGGGCAGCCACAGCCTGGTTACCAGGGCTATCCTCAGCCTGGTTATGGGGGTCAGCACGTACCAGGGGGTTATCTAGCGCAACATGCACCATTCAATGGCCCTGCATCTGCCTATCAACCAGGCCCATCACAAGGTGATTATAACTAATGTTAGAAATTACTGCTTTTGGCTGTAGGATCAGTGGTCTCTGGTCCTAATCATAGACATGCATGAGTTGTTAAATATAAGGTCACAATATATTTTTCCATGTATGTTTTAGGTATAATTCTTGAACAACAAATAACTGAATGTGTAGTGTTTATTAAATAATTGAGAGATTGTAAACATCAACTAATGTAGAGTAATTGTGTTAATTCTGATGTTTCATAGCATTTATATAATGTTAAAGCCACTGTCTGCTGATTTTCATGTTCCTTCTTACCATTGTTTATGTTTTGAAATGAAAGCAGTCTGAAGTATCACAGATGAAAATGTTAGCTTTTGTATTTTGAGAGATGTTGGAAAATATTTATTTTCCTCTTTTGTTCTATTTAATTTGGGCTGGACAGAAACTAAACTGTATTGCCAAAAGTATTTACATACCCATATAAAACATTAAATTCAGGTGTTCCGTTCACTTCCATGGCCCAGGTGTATAAAGCCAAGCATATAGGCCCAAAAAAATCAAAATCAGTGCATCCCTTCTACTAAATATTCCAGTCAGTTGTCAGTTATAACAAAGGGGGAGTGACTGGGACTGGGAATGACAGCAGCTCAGTCACTAACTGGTAGGCCACGTAAAATGACAGAGCAGGGGCAGCGAAGTGCATGCTGAGGTGCATAGGTTGCCAAATTTCTTGTGGCCTTCAGATTATCTTAAGAACAGTGGGTAGAGAGCTTCATGGAATGGGTTTCCATGGCCTGGCATCTGCTTCCAAGCTTTACATCACCAGGTGACTCTTCAGCAAGAGAAGTGTAAGATGCAGTGGTGTAAAGCACATTGCCACTGGACCGTAGAGCAGTGGAGATGTTCTTTGGAGTGACACATCTCGCTTCTCTGTCTGGCAATCCAATGGATGAGTCTGGGTTTGGTGGTTTCCAGGAGAACGGCACTTGTCTGACTGTATTGCGCCAAGTGTAAAGTCTGGGATGTCACTCAAGTGCAGAGGCAGGTGAACCAATACTTTTGGCAATGTAGTGTAGTTAGGCTTAGTGGTATGCTCATGTCACTAACTTCGATAAAGACCCTGCTTTCCAGCACATTTAGCCTCCAATGCCCTTTTGGGATTAGATGGGTTTATTTAGGGGCTTCTTTGTAATTAAATATTTTACACATCTCAGTGCTAAAATCATACATTGCGGCTGTGTTAAAATTGATTTTGAAATTTAAAATGTGATAGGATAATTTGAGTTTTTTCAAAATACATTGCTGCTCCCTAAACCTTACAGAAGATGCCAGCTCTCAAGTCTATAGAAGCTGCATGTAGGCTACACTGCTGCCTGCCACTAATTGGTTTCTTTCAGCCAGCCAGCATATAGTCCTCAGTACAGTGCCGTGTCTCAACTCATCTGCTGCAGGGGTGTCCAAATCCAGCCTCGTGGATTTTTCACCAAGGTTCGGGCTAGTGCCCTCCTTCTGATACTGCGTTGGTTACGTTGCCATGGTGATACCACTGTCAGTCATTCTGTGATTGGACACACGTTCGCAGCTTAGAGCAGGCGGCAGATGTTTGGAGCAGGCAGCAGATGTTTTGTAACTATTAAACTACATTACTGTATAAACATAAATTAAATACAGCATTGGTAAAAGCTTATTTTGTGGCATCTCAAAGATTAATAGACACATTTGTTCGCTAAAATGAGTGGACAAAGGCTTTAACAAAATCTTGTTATACATAAACATGTCATGAAGATGATTTTAATTATACAGATGTATTTTTTCCATACTGCCCAAACGTACTTTCAAACCCAATCCAGTGCTCACTGCACATTTTTGGTAAAAAGTAATTTACAGCCAGTCTCTTAGAACTAGGCTGCAAAGAGATATATCTACAGGACATGGACCGGAAACCTCTGTGAGATCAAACACAATTTTCAATTAAGTCACTCAGAATATAATACTGGTAGCTCATTATTCCTTATACATAACTGATCATGGTGCCTTGGGGTCTGGAGTGGCTTTTCATGCAGTAAAATGGAGAATGCCAGTCAAGTGTAAATCATCCCACCCATTCCCCCACCCTGTCTCCTATCTCCTGTTTTCTCACGTATCCTGTTTTTCACTGCTTTTTCTCTCTTGTATTTCAGGATTTTCTCCTTATGCAAGCTTTCCCTCTAAGGCTCTTGCAGCAAACTTAGTCTCTGACCTGTCCTCTTCCTCTCCTCTTGACTTAGGTAACTGGTTTAATTCAGCTTGGCAGCCTGTCCTTCTCTTTGTTACTTGTGGTTTATAGTGACTATAGAGTTCAGGACAGCTGGCCCATGCCACATATGTAGGCTCCCAAACACAGCAGAGTCGGGTCATAGCCCAGTGTCCTTGTACAGTGGTCATGAGTCACAGAAACTCACCCAGTCATTCATACTCTCCCTCTTGTTTTCTTTTTTTTGTTTTTTTTTGCCCCTCCCAAAATGTAGACTGACTGACTCCGTGACATTTTTCTTTGGGTCTGCTTTGTTACCTATAGGCAAACTGTACTGAATTGTATTGTTTGCTCTCAAACTGAATGAAAATCTTTTAAGATATAATGTGAGTATAGTCACAATATGGAGTGTTTTGCTATATACTGAGAACTAAGGGCACAATGTTATGTGAGACAAGATACACACCGTTACTATGCTCTCACAATGCCTTTGTTATTGAGGATGATGATTTAAATGTGAAGGTCCAAAACATAACTGCCCCTATTCTGCAGGTATGAGAGGACCCCCCACATCTGGTGCCCCCCCAGCATCTGCTGCTCAGGCATATTCACAGTTTGGACAGGTTGATCTGCAGAATGGACCACCACCTATGGGAGCCCCGCCACAGAGGTCAGTGTTTTGTGAACTTTTAAAGAAAGCTGTATTTTTTATTTTTCAACATTATCTCCCTGGTGATGCAAGAAATGAAATCCCTTAAATCAGCAGACATGTCATCTACAAATCAGGACCTATAGGTTTCTGTCCTTTTTATGAGCACATGTGCTGCTGTATATCATGCCAAGACAATTGTGGGGGTGCTTCTGAATATAGCCAACAGATGAGCTCCAGCCAATAATTATCACAACCCTGCGGAATCGCATTGTTTCACTATAACATGTATACATTTTTGTTTTCTGTAGAGTTAACAATTCCATTTGATGATGCAGTAGATGAAGCATTTGAAAGGATTTTCATTTGTTAGGGGATTTGTAGCCAAGTCTGCCACATCCCCTGTGCAGGTCGACATCAGGTGCTGGAAACTAAGGGCAGCTATGAAGGAGTTATCCGAAACACCTGAAATGTCTTGTCAGTGGTTTTAGATAAGGAGAGCCCAGATTACTTGGGGGAAATGCACTGTAGAGGGGCTATTGTGGTTTTTTGATGTAGCACGTAAAAAGTTCACATAGAACTGGTGGCACTGAGCATGCATTAATGGTGCCAGTGGGGCTAGGTACAGCCTTAGTCACCAGGGCGGCCAGTATGGATTTACAGCTGTTGATGGTAAAGGTTAAGATAGGACTGTAAAGCTGGCTTGAAGTGGGATGTGTCTGTGACACCAGACTTCATTGTTGAGCCTTCTCGAGGTGTCATGGGCTTAATTCAGAGAAACACGGACGAAGGGAGGTGCCTACCTGATGACCCCTGTGAAGAGCTAGTGATGCAGTGGGTGGTTTGGGTACTCATGGGCCTGGCTCAATGAATAACCGTAGTTGTTTAGGGTAGCTGGTTGGTGATCGGATCATAAACGGCCACAGCAATCTTAGTGTTGAGGTGTTGGAACAATTTTGTGGCTGCAGATAGGAAGATTATGATGGGCCCTGTGCGAAGCTCTAATGAATTGGCATAGGGTATTTTATATCCTGTGTGTGATTATAATCCTTAGGCTAATAAGGTCAAACTTTTTTTTATCTGGCACTTTTATTTCACCTGATGTCATTCCCATCTAAAACACAAGCAGAAATGTAATGTCAAAGGCAGCCTGAAGAGAAATTTGATCCCAGTTCTAGAAGCATCAAAAACAAATGCTCTATATCCAAGGAAACTTGTGCTGATAGCTCATATAGCATCTTATGGACTATGAATTTGACAAAAAAAATTGATGTTATGAAAAAATATATTTAAGAATATTTTTGCAGTTGGCTTAGGATGACTTAATATTAAGGTGGTATTTCTTATTTTATTAATGTTTCCGTCCACCATGTAGACCACCAGGGTCTCAGCCCTACAGTCAAGGAGCGATGAACCTATCTGGTCCCCAGCCACCATATAACCAGCAGTTTGGAGGAGCACCACCAACCAGTATGCAGCAGATGACCAACCAAATGGCAAGCATGCATGTTGGGTCTACTGTACCTTCTCCTGCTGGCCCAGGCTATGGTAAATACATTATTGACTTGGTAGTAAGAAAGAGGAGAATTTTAGGCCAAATTGTGTTTTCTCATCATGAATTTTGTTTGACCTTTGATTTTCTAGCTCCTCCTGCAATCTCCCAGCCTCCTGCCTCTTCTACATATACATCTTCAGCTCCTTCTTTCCCCCACACAACTACTCTCCCTACACAGCCCCCACCAACTGAAGGAGGACCTCATACAGCCTCACAGCCCTACTATGGTTCTCTTGCGCCTGCTCAGCAGCCTTTCCCAACTGCAGCCCCACCTTTCTCTACACCTGGTTCTGTTCAGCCCCCTGGACCACCTCTTGCATCTCAGCAATCTTTAGCTCAAGCCCCTCCTCCCTCACAGCCTTCGTTTTCTTCAGCTCCACCGCATGTTCCCACTGCCTCATTTGAAGGCCCACCTCCCTCTGTACAGTCATCTGTTCCTAGGGCCCCACATCCCACTTCCCAGCCATCTGCATTCCCTGGAGGACTCCCACCCGCCTCTACCCCAGCCCAGTATCCAGGACCACCTATGTCACAACAGCCTCCTGTGTCCCAGCCTTCATCTTTCCATTCAGGACCCCCACCTCCACCAACCAGTGCTGCTGGATTTCCACCCCAAGCAGGTGGTCCTCCTAGGCTTCCACATTCAAGTATGCAGGGTCCCCTTCTGGCATCCCAGGGGCCTCAAATGTCCCAAACAAATCATGTAGCTCCTGCACAGCCCGGTATGCTGCCTGGGCCACCCACTATGAATATGACAGGACCACCACCACAGCCAGGGATGCAGGGCTATCCCCCTCAACAGAATGGTGAGTACCTTAATTATTCTCCAACAGGTTAGTTGTCAACAACGAGAACATGAAGTCAAAAAATGCTTCTAATATCATTATACATCAGTGCAATGAAACTTGAACTGTGTATCTAACCCAGTGGGTTAAATAGTTACCGAATGGTTTATTTTTAGAGATGCTCTTAAAAATTGTTCATCATAGAGTGGTAAAAATTTCAATGAACAGAATTAATTTTAATGGAAACAAAAATGAGAAACCACTTGGTTCCAATAGCTCGTCTCTGCTTTCTTGTGTAGATGCAGTTTGACCAATAGCAGTGATAATGGCAATACAATTATTTTGTGGTTTCTATAGATCCATGGAGCTATAGATTAAATGTTTTTAATAACCAAATACAAGTTAATATGAAGTATCAGTATGGAATGCAACAAATGAAGAAAATTATCACAGATTGGATCCTACTAAAAATGCAACAACTTGTTTAAGTTGAGAACTTGAATAAATCAACAAAACAACACAAGCAGAGAAGTCCAGTTATATCATTTTGTGTTGATTCCTTTTTTTGAAGTGAATATAACTGTTTTTTACCCAGCATGTCCTTTTAATATTTCTCCTCCTTGTGGTAGCAGAGTTGGTATGTAATGTTTGTGTGTTTTTTGGAGGTGCTTTTGGGCAAGTGAGAGGTCCACAAGCCGGCTATACTGGACCGTATCCTGGGCAGCAAAATTATGGAGCACCTTCAGCTCAAACTCCTGCTCCTCCTGCACCAAAGAGACTCGACCCTGACTCCATCCCAAGTCCGGTACGTACAGATTAGTTATTCTGTGCATATTTTGTCACATTCACTTTCTGCCAGTGTCGAACACTGTTACACGTCCATTGTCTTTAGCCCTTAAAATACTTTATGCTTCTTACTTACGCATACACACATATACATATGTTAAAATCTGTAAGAAGGTAATGTGTGCTGTGGTTTGTGTAAGAATTTGTCTGGAGTCTCCTGTGTCTAATGTGCATGCACCACGGCGGCATAACCTAGAAAGCATATAAAGATTTGGTGTGTGTCAAGGCAAAAAAAAAACTGCTTGAAACTGCATGTGTTGCTGGCAATATCTGCATCCATGTTAACTGTTATTTCTGCCGAGCGTGATTAATCATAATAAGTCTAGTCTTGAAAGCAGAGGTACTGTAACTGTGGTTACACTTCTGTTTATCTTCTTGTTTTCTCTGCTCTCTTTGTTTTTTTGTTTATTTGTTTTTTGGCTTTTCTCTTCTTTAATTTGCTGGACTAAATTGTTAAAATATAAAGCAAGCCTCTGACATACCGCCTGTGCAGAAAACAAGACATAGAATAGACCCAGACGCTATTCCCAGCCCAGTAAGTGCCCTGTGTCTCTCTGCACTTTTTTTCTTGTTGTACTAACCCTAATCACTTTCCTCAGTACTCATTCCTATCCTAGTCCACCCTTTTAATGCTACTTGCTTAGGTAAAGCCTTCTAAAATATTTAAATATATAGTTAGAGGATTTTGGATGTTTTACAGTAAAAGAAATATAGTTCAAAGATGATAATGGGAATTAGAATTACTCTTTGCTTGGTGATCATTTTTAGTTTTACTCAAGCTTATTTTTTTATCAAAAATGGTTTTTCTGTTTCAGTACAAACACAGCTAGTGGCCTGCTCTATTGTTCTAGTGGTACTGGTTAAGATTTGAACAGTAGACGTGTTTATTCTTCTGCACGAAGTACCATAATATTTTGGGACCATAAAACTGGAATTGGTCTTTTCTTATTGGCTATTGGTTTAGTACCAAACATGTTATGTATTTGCAGTCAATGGGGCCTAATTACATGGTTACTCTTTCAGCTGAAATAGTGACAGTTTAGCTAAGAATTTTTTTTAATGTGAAAATTAAATTAAAGCTCCAAACACTATTGCATGACTTACAAGTAAGTACCCCATGTAAACTAGATTGGTATTTAGCGTTTAAATAAGGTGACATTTGTTAGATTGGGAGTAAACAATAGTATAATTAACTTTTTTGTTTAGCAGCACAGCACTGTCTTATTTTAGGACGACCAGCATTACTCTAAAGGTGCTAACTGGGAAATGTTAAGCAGTCGGGTAATGGAAATATAACTTTATCCATGTGTTTAGCTTATTTCTGTTTGAGTCAGATACGGTGTTGGAACGTGCAGTGTAAAACACTCTAAGAATCTTGAATATATTATCCTTATGGTTTTAGTCAATCACTCGTAGCAGGTCATTGGTACTCCACAGATCCCGCCTCTTCCTGTTTCCTTGCATGTTAGTTTGTGTCTATCTTTACCCCACTGACCTGTTAGTTCATAAAAGAAAGACCTGGTGGTTTGCATCTCCCTGTACGCATGGTCCAACATCTAAAGGCTGATTATTCCTACATTTACATCAAAGTGTCTCTTTTATTTTCAGTTGGGAAGGAGTGTGTTTGTTTTATGTGAATTTTAGATCTGAGAATTATTGTATCATTAAATCTGATTGTTCTCCCAGATTCAGGTGATTGAGGACGACAAAGCAAACAAAGGCAATGAGCCCTTTGTAACAGGGGTTAGAGGTCAAGCCCCACCCCTCGTCACTACTAATTTTCAAGTTAAAGATCAAGGTAATATTCAAACTTTAATCGTTCATTTTTAAAGAAGCAATTAGATCACATTTTTTCTCTATTCCTCTGTCTGTATGTTATTAATTTTTAATCATATTTTTAATACCAATTTGTTAGAATCTGGTGCATTTTGACATACATCCAAAATAATATACAGCCTTTGTTTCATTTGCCTGAAAAAAAATAATTTGCTGTGTTCGCAGGTAATGCCAGTCCCCGTTTCATCCGCTGCACAGCTTACAACATGCCCTGCACCTCTGATATGGCCAAACAATCCCAGGTGCCGTTGGCTGCAGTGATCAAACCCCTGGCCACTCTGCCTCCAGAAGAAGTAAGGCAGAGCATCATTTCAAACTGAAATACATTAGCCGTTTCCAGCATAGTAGCTATAGAGAAGTGTGCAAGTTCTTGAGTATTTTGTTAAATACCGAAGTGCCAGGTTTTTGCTACACTGTATCTTAATAAGAATATGGACCAACAATTCAATGAGACACTTTTTAACAGGATTGTAAATTGTAATTCATTATTTTATGTTATTTGCTACTACAAAAGATAATATGCGTGTTTTAAGGGCGAGATTGTGAGCTATGCTTAGCACACTAGCTGATTTTAGCATGAAATAAAAAACACAAAGAGACATCTGTATGTTCTCAGTTTGACTTTAACACATTTATTTTATCCACAATTGAGAAAAAATGTGTGTAAAATATCACAAATAACCTCCATTCACTGCTGCACTGGTTGGCTCTACAGTTAGTGTCAGGTTAGTAACTCATCAGAAGAAGCTTCCTCTTTTGTTCAAACATTATGCAACATAACAATCTCTCAGCAGAAAAAAAGATTTTTGGTAGCTATTTTTAAGTAATACAATTCTCCTCTGCGATATTTATTTATTTATTGACTGATTGATTGATTACCGTATAAGCACCAGTTTATCCCTTATCCCATTAATAAGTCCGGTCTCTTAAACTTAAAATAATCTAAATGTGCATCCCTAGTAGAAGCCCAATAATTCTTCAATAAAAAGAATTTTGAATACAATTGTTTTGAACACTGATCATATAACATTTTTTTCTTCTAAAATAATGTTCCCATTTCAGACTCCCCCATATTTAGTGGACCATGGGGAAAGTGGTCCTCTTCGTTGTAATCGCTGTAAGGCCTACATGTGTCCATATATGCAGTTCATTGAGGGCGGTCGGCGCTTCCAGTGTGGCTTCTGCAGCTGTGTCACAGAGGGTGAGAATGCCAGGTTTTGTTGAGTATTAGTCATTAGGTATTGAAATAGTGTATTACCACCACTGAAACAAAAATATATGACGAGGGACATTTTTGGTTGAGTCTTGGGCGTGACCCAGCATGTTTGCTAAAAAGGATAGTTGAGGTTTGTTGGTTTTGTGTGTTATGATTGTAATTAACGGTTTCTTGTCACAGTGCCTCCCCATTACTTCCAGCATCTGGACCACACGGGGAAGCGTGTAGACTGCTATGACCGACCAGAACTGTCCATGGGCAGCTATGAGTTCCTAGCCACAGTGGACTACTGTAAGGTGTGCATTCCTGATCATTTTCAGGCCTCCAGGAATTGGTTATAATCACAACATAGACCCTTTAGTGTGAGTTTTAAAAAAATGCTATGTATTAATTAATTAATTTTTTGTTTCGTAGAACAACAAGTTTCCTCAGCCCCCTGCCTTCATCTTCTTAATTGATGTGTCATACAATGCTGTGAAAAATGGCATGGTCAAAATTGTATGCCAGGAGCTCAAGACCTTGTTGGACTATTTGCCCAGGTACAACCTTATAGCAGTTAGTGTAATAATTCTCATATTATATTTTTAATACACATTACTCATTGTATTTTTGACACTTACAATCATGGGTGATATTTGGTGTGACTGGGTGGGGTGGGTGGGGAAGCTAGTGTAATGCAGGTTTTGTCGTTCTGGTTACGTTCATAGTGAAGGTAAAGTGGCCTGAATGGTATTCATTGCACATCTGGTTGATTTTTCTGTTTTAAAGTGGCATTTATATGATATTAGTCTGAACGTATCACATTCCAGAACTGACCCACATCGAAGCCTGTGCGATAAAACAATAGCAATATAAAAGAGCAATAAAGAATCATTAAGAAACCTGTTTGATAGAACATTTCTATAGTTTCTCTTGCCAACACTTTGTTGTGATAATTATCGATATTTAGAAATAGAAAAAAGTTTATCGTGAAATAAATTTTGTCCCTGTCGCCCAGTCCTACTCTCCGCTCCGCTTGTCCCACTCGTCTCTCAAATGAGTTATGAAGGGAAGCCACTGTAAAAGAATGCAAACTTATGATAAAAACCAAATGAATTAGATGTTGTTCATGTCACTAGCATAATAAAACATTGTAGAAAGAATGGTACCATCAGTAGCTGATGCGCTGTCTAGGTAAGCTGTCACACAGCTTATTATGGTAGGACACTGTTTATAGTTGACTAGGTTTTTTTATTTATTATACTGCTGTATATTGTAAACTGAAGTAAATTTTTGTTGATATGGCTTGCTCCCCCTGGCAAATATCACCCATGCTTCCTAAGTTTACAATGACTTCATCAGCAGGCAACATCAGTATCCTTATTCAGATTGTCTTTTCTTTGTTATTTAGAGTGTTGTTTTTTCACCCCTCTTTTCCCCAGAGAAAACCCTGATGAAGTGCAGTCCAATATACGAGTAGGTTTTGTAACCTACAACAAAGTACTGCATTTCTATAATGTGAAGTCCTCTCTGGCCCAGCCTCAAATGATGGTGGTCTCAGATGTGGCAGACATGTTTGTACCCCTACTAGATGGGTTCCTCGTCAGTGTCACAGAGTCACGGGTTGTGATTGAAAGGTAGATTATTTTTTGACTCATATGTTGATGAAGTTGTTTTAATTCTGTTGACGAATATTTAATTTTTTGTCTTTTGTTAACTTCATGCCTATAACCACTGTGTTTTCAGTTTGCTGGACCAGATTCCTGACATGTTTGCAGACACGCGAGAGACAGAAACGGTGTTTGGCCCAGTTATCCAAGCAGGCCTGGAAGCACTCAAGGTATTTAGACCCATCACTTAGGTGCTATAAAATCAGATGTTTGGTCTGACAGGTTGTTTACGTTGATCATAAGATTCTTGACCGCATAGTGAAGTATTTTCTGTCCAAATTTGAAGGGTGTAAGTTTTCTGCTGTGTATCTCTCAGGCTGCAGACTGTGCTGGAAAGCTATTTGTTTTCCACTCCTCTCTACCCATTGCGGAGGCTCCAGGCAAGCTGAAAAACAGAGAGGACAAAAAGCTAGTGGGCACAGATAAAGAAAAGGTAACATTCTCAATGATTTGTTTTGCAGCGCCAGGTGTTTGAACACAAAGAACAGAATATTTAATTGTGACCATTTGTAATATTATTTTTTTAATCATTAATGGCATATTTTAAATTCTGCTTTTCACCACTGTTTTCCTTAGTCATTATTCCAGCCCCAGGTGGGTTTCTATGCTAACCTGGCAAAGGAGTGTGTGGCCCAGGGCTGCTGTGTGGACCTCTTCCTTTTCCCTAATCAGTATGTGGATGTGGCAACATTGGGTGTGGTACCGACATCAACAGGCGGCTCTATCTACAAATACACATATTTCCAGGTGAATGGGACAGGTCCCATGATTTTATTTGTTTTGTGATAAAGTCATGGACTGTTAGCCCACAAGCATCTTTACTGTACTCTTGCCTGCATATGCATAAATGATAAAAGGATATTGTTTTGTTTGTGTGTCAGGCCCAGTCTGACCAGGAGCGATTTCTGAATGATCTGAGGAAAGACATTCAGAAGCAGGTGGGCTTTGATGCTGTGATGAGAGTCCGTACCAGCACCGGTGAGTGTACATGAATTCTTTGATGCTATTGCTGAAATGTAGAGTGCCTGGTGGGTGCTCTCGAAGGTGCCAAAATGTTGTCTGTTTGGAGCATACTTTGAGACCTTGTCTTGGCTTATGCTCTACTAGGTATTCGGGCAACAGACTTTTTCGGGGCATTCTACATGAGCAACACCACAGATGTGGAGCTGGCTGGCTTGGACTGTGACAAGACTATCACAGTGGAGTTCAGACATGACGACAAGCTCAGTGAGGAGACTGGTGCCCTAATGCAGGTTTGTGTTATGGAGAGTGTATCAACAATGTTGACTCTTTGAATCTTGAATCTTTTTTTTGTTGACTGGTTACAACTGTGTCTCCTCAGTGTGCTGTACTGTACACC
This sequence comes from Hoplias malabaricus, assembly GCF_029633855.1. NCBI lineage: Eukaryota > Metazoa > Chordata > Actinopteri > Characiformes > Erythrinidae > Hoplias > Hoplias malabaricus. Next base: position 13,068,612 of record NC_089802.1, read on the forward strand.
AGCTGTAGTGGACAGCGGCGGCTCCGCGTCCACAATATGGCAGTGAACTGCTGCGCCCAGTTGGCTGACCTCTACAGAAACTGTGAAACAGACACTATAATCAACTTCTTCGCCAAGTATGGTGAGTCAGACCATGTCACCTTTCTGCAGCAAGTTGTTTTTTGTTTATTTTAAAATGTATGTATTTATTTATTTAAAAGATGCCATGGTTTCATTAATTGTAAAATATCTTTGTGTTTATAGCATATCGGAGTGTACTTACCCACCCTACCAAGAACGTGAGGGACAGTCTTGTGAACCAGTGCGCACAAATCCTGGCATGCTATCGCAAGAACTGTGCCAGCCCATCTTCTGCTGGACAGGTGAATTCAGCTGCACTCAGTCCAGTTGCTAGTAGCACTGGGTGGGAAAATGAATTGGAATTGGATTCATTTGTGATTCTCTCTTGAAAGATTGGAAGCAGTTCACACAACTTCATTACTGCATATGTAAATAGGCTCTGCATTTCCAGAGACACGGGGGGAAAATGGAAGAGGGACAAAGTTGTAGAGGGAAAGAAAATATAGGGTCTACTGTGCAGTCACAAATTCCTGCAAATTTTAATGTTTATTTAGTGAAATGCATGGGTTCAATCATCACTCTCTAAATAAGGTGCATGTTTGTTACTCAATATTATATTTAATATATACATTTCCTTAAATCCATTCATTAAAACATGCTTTTAACTGGTATGGTGATTTTTCAAATGGCACAAGAAATGAATTGAAGAAAGGAGATATGTTGAGATGCACTGAATTCACATTGTAGTGGCTAGAGATTTCCACTTCTGATATGAGCAGACACACTTTATTTATATTCTTCTAAATTAAATGTTGGTAGCACACCAGAGCAAATAAACAGCAATTAACATTTAATTTTCTTAATTATCATACATCTGTGTGTGTGCAGCTGATCCTCCCTGAGTGCATGAAGCTACTGCCTGTTTATCTGAACTGTGTGCTGAAGAGCGATGTTCTGCACCCTGGCGCTGATGTCTCACTGGATGATCGTGCCTATCTGAGACAGCTGGTCAGCACCATGGATGTGGCAGACAGCCATGTGTTCTTTTACCCACGTCTGCTTCCAGTGGTGAGAAACACACACACACACACACACACACACACACACTTTGTACCCTGAGACAGAATGCCTGTCTACACTCTGTTACAGAGCATTCAGTGGGGCAATTTTCTCTTCATGTTATTACATGATACAGTTCTGAACACACTAATAGGGTAAACAAAAAGCTTTTAATTCATTCACATTATTAAAATATATTAGAGATATATTATCAGTTGTCACTGGTTTGTCTGTTCTGATTTTTAAGTACTATAATAATATTAAATAATCTAATACTCTGTATGATCTAGGATAATTACATATATATAAACTATTGCATTGTGAGTAAGCATGGTGCTTGTATAAAATGATATATAATCAGAGTAAATACAAAAAATAATATAAGACAAATAAAAAATATAAAAAATATTTTTTCTATAAAGTAGTAGGTGTGACTGAGTTTGAGGAGAGATTTAGATGTATACTAGGAATATCAAATTTTAAATGATTTGTCTCCTGTCATCAGCACAAACTGGATGTGGAGAGCGATGCTCTTCCCATGGCCATCAGAGACTCAGAGGAGAGACTGTCTAAAGGAGGAGTATACCTGTTGGAGACTGGGCTCAACCTTTTTCTCTGGGTGGGGGCCAATGCACAACAGGAGCTGCTCCAGAATATCTTTGGCACTTCTGCCTTCAATCAGATAGACTCTAACATGGTAGGACATAGAATAACCTAATATCAATGGTTTTCCCTTTTATATTATAAATACAGCCTGTTTCACACTTGGACTCTCATATTTGCCTTTAGACATCTTTGCCAATTTTGGATAATTCATACTCGAAGAAGCTGAGGGAGATTGTTGAGTCTTTGCGTGCACATCGCTCTCGCTACATGAAGGTAAAATTTGTAAACAGCTGCACTTAATGGTATTTGCACTGCTTTTCTATCACTCCCATTTGCATTGCATTTTGCTCTGTCTTTTTTTTTGACATAGTCTGTTATAGGGCTGACTGTGTGTGCTCTTTGTTGCAGCTAATGGTGGTGAAGCAGGAAGATAAACTGGAGCTCATCTTTAAACACTTCCTTGTGGAGGATAAAAACAACAGTGGTGGGGCATCTTATGTGGACTTCTTGTGTCACATGCACAAGGAGATTCGCCAGCTCCTGAGCTAAGAGAGCCTTGTTGTCCCATTTACTCAGATGCGCTTTATCCTTTTTATTTGAAATAATAAATTAAATCCCTCCTCCCATCATCTCTCCTCCTCTTATGTAATCTTCTCCTGGGTGAGAAAAAGCCACCTGTTAGGGTCAGGCAAGGGAAGCTCTACTGCTCTATTAAATCCTGAGACCTGTGTGGTTTGGGGTAGAGACTGCAAGTTTTGGAAGACTATGTGTATGTGTGAGTGTCTGTATTGCATGGGTGTTTGTGAACATGAGTTATATATGAGATACCTTTGATTCGCCACTCCTCATAGCCAAAATTGGGTTCCGTCTTTTCAGAACAGTGAAATTGCAAACAATCGGGAGGCAGGTTTCAATAATGTGTGCTTGTGCATGTGTGCGTGTTAGGACTCTGAACATTTTGATAATAGGGGATATCCCTGGCACTGTACTGTGGGTGGATTTGAGGGTGGGCGGGAAGGTGGGGTGAGGAAAAACTGACAGCAGTAATGATTGAACCAGGCATTCTTAAAACCATATAATGAGATCCTTACAAATCTTTCCAAATAACTTATTTTTTTTTTCATGAAGGTTTTGTTCAGTTAGTCCTTGTTTTTTTTTCCTCTTTCAACCATGGCCTTACTGATCCCATTTCTCACCCATTTCCCTGTTGTCTTTTTTCCCCCCCTTTTGTTACCGTCACTGTAATCATTATTGTTTTTAAAGTGTGCAAAAAACCTTTGACTAATAGATTATATGGGAAGCTGTGTGTATTTTAAGTGTGCTCTTCACTGTCCATACAAACGTGCTTAACTCTTGATATAATTCACTATAAAATTCTATGCATCAGCTTAGCTGTGGGTGGAGGAGTTGTGCTATCTAAATTAAAATGGGAACAGAAATTGTGCCCTTATCTGTCATGGCCAACATTGTGGCCCTGGGCCTCCACGTTAAGTGGGAATGCATAGCGCTGTGTTCTGGTGTGTGCTCTGATAACGGATGAAGGATTCTCCTATTGTGGAGAGGGTATGGACCCTTTTGGATACCTTTCTGACTGGTCCAGAATTTGTTCAGATAAGCCAGCTGGATGGGAATTTGTCAGTTGTGCTTTTTTTCTAAAAGGGGATGGAAATTGTCCATATGGCTACATATTACAGGCGTATAATACAAAAACAAATACATATTAATGTTTATTTTTCTTTTCTGTTTTGATTTATGATCCACTAGTAACCACAAATGTCCTTCCTGATCATCTAACATTTTACAATTTAATATTGTTTTCTAAATCTGTTTTGAAGGTTATGATCTTGGGACGGGTGGAGTCCGGTGATGGCCTCCTTAAGAGCTTAACGCGAGCACTCCCCTGCCCTGCTTTTATTGTCTTTCTAGTGAAATCTTTGTACAAAGAAAGCATTATGGCAAGAGTGAAATGAATGATTTAGAACTGGCTAGATCTTTAGCGATTTCAGAGTGCGTTTTGAAGCACATGTGGGATTGTGACCTGAAAAAGCAATCAGCACTGAAAACCTTGTCATGACATTTATTATGTGTACAAAATTAAAAATCACATTTTAAAAAATATGCTCAGTTAGTGTGCTTTGTTGGATTTGTGAAGTGGGTGTAATTTAAAAATTGCCCATCATGCCTACAGGGGCTAGCAAAGAGTGCTATTCCAGATTTATCCTTTCTTCCTGTTTTTTTTTTTCTTTTGACTTTAGTTGATTGGTATACTTTTTAATTTGTTTCCTTCTCTTCCTGGACACTGTGTTCTTGAGCCCTGGTGAAGTGTGAGTTGAAAATAGAGCATCTAGATAAAGTCTGTCCCAATGTTATCTTGTGTTCAAAGGTTAATCCCAGTGAAATTCTTCAAAGAACTGAGGGTTCTACCTTTTAAACAATTGCTTTTATTTGTCCTTTCTCACAGTTCTTTTGTATATTTTTTAAACCCTTAGCTCTGTTCATTTGTTCTATTTCCTTTGTTCATAACCTCACAATCACTGCAATCACTGTCTGTTCCTAATCTTTGAATTCATTGCTGCTCTTTTTTTTTTTTTTTTTTGCCATCTGACTGCAAATAAACTGATTATATATCACATTGTGGCTTCTACAAGCAAATCAGTGTATGCAACACCTCATTGTCACTTTTTGAGCTTGCTTCTTTACTTAATACTTTGTGTCCGAACCACAGAACCTTTAACTTGTCAGGCAGGGTGACCTACGGATCATCTTTAAATTGGAATATGAAGTTATTAAAGAGATTGTTTTAGAGGATTGCACAAATGTGACTTACTGGTGGGCTGTTTTGAATTCTCACAGCACTGTGCTGGTGTATGAAGTGAAAAAAGGGTCAAAAAGAGCTTGAGCTTGTAAAACAATACTCACAGATGTAATGGAATTTGTAACTGCGTTTGAGCAACTACATACATGTACAATTCAAACCCACAAATGTATTGGAATGCTCAAATTTAAAACAACAATAATAATTTAAATTTACAAATGTGGAAGAAAATGGGAATGTATTGGAAATAATGTGTAGAAAAGATTTGTATTTGTAAATCAATTGTTGTGTGTGTGTGTGAACCAGTAGCTCTCAAATGCCTTAATGTGCCAGAGCAAACATTTCTTGAGGTTCCAAATGTGACAGTGTGAGGTTTTTCAATGTGGTGGAAAAAAATCCCGACATTCACCTTCAGATTTTTGACCCTTGTTTGATGGCCAATTGATGGACCAATAAGAGCTTTAGCTGGACCAATTTGTCATCAAAACGGTCAAAAATCCGCAGCTGCCAAAGGAGATTCACACAAGCAGCAGAGAAAGTGAATGTGTGGATTTTTTCCACCACATTTGAAAAATTCCACTGTCACATTTGGAACCTCAAAAAATGTTTGCTCTTGTATATTTTAAGCGATATGAGAGGCACTGATTCACACATGTAAATCTGTTCTACATATTTACATTTGTGTATTTAAATTCTTTTTGTTGTTTTAAATTTCAGCATCTGTGAGTATTGTTTTACAAGCTCAAAATCATTTTGACCCTTTTTTGACTCCATATTGGTGAACTGTACATTATTGTATTGCTGAAAAAATGCTGTTTTGAAGCCAGAAAGTCTGAGGATGCATTCTGGCATGTTTTCATCAGACCAAACCTCAGGCTGTTTTTAAGGCTTTTGAATTGACCTGTTGTAGAGTGCTTTTAAGAAAATGTTTACCAGTGTGAGTTACCAGAAGGAATGTTGTTCTGCAGTGGGTTAATTTGTTGCTCTCTTACATTGCCACATTTTACATTCCCAGTAAACATATCCTGAATTCTGTTGCATTCTACAAACTTAAATTACTAAACACTTTAGATGAGCAGTACTTCTGAAAGGAGGGATTAGATTGGTGTGTGTTCTCATTTGGAAAGACAGGAATTTTTTTTTTTTTAATTATTAAAAAAATAAATGGTCTTAGTGTCTAAATTATGCCAGAACAAAGGACACAGAAGCATATTTAACCTTATGTCCTGTCATGCTCCCTGTGACATTTGAACACACCAGAAGCTCATAGGTAAAACATGAAATAATACATATATTGCACTTTACGTTCCCATCGGGTTTGGAATTCATGTTTGTATTTGCAAAATATGTTATGCTTTAATATAAAAGCACAGGACATGCATCCACTCAAAACAAAAGTACTCTACACCCTTATGTACCTAAAAAATTGGGCCAGAAGAGAGGTTAATATTTCAACTGTATTCAGATTTATATTGTATATTTCTGAAAGGAAATAAATCAACAAAAATCTTTCAAAAAGAGGAAAAATGTACACATTTCTGACAGTAAATAGTTATCCACCTTTTCTAATCCACAGTTCCAGCTTTATTTCTCATTGCCATGGTGTGGTTTATAGGTTAGCCTGTGCTATGGCTGCTGGTCAAGTCGATGTATTGGAGCCGAGTATTAAAGTCCAGGTGCCAGCAGGCTACATAGAGTATAATCAGCACATACATCTGCTGGGTTCTGTTAACATCAGGAGCTGCACTCACCCTTATTGCTGTGCTGTTAATTCCAGTGCTGACTCTCTCTATCTCTCTCTCTTATATATATAATATGTACTCATAGGGTGTGTTTTAGAGTAAATGAAACACCTGCTCAACTGTTCATACTATGTGTTTGCCCATCTGTCACTTGCTCACACACCCACACTTTCTTTTGTTCTGTGCATTTATAGGTGTGTATCAAGTGGTGTGAACCTTACTGTGAAACACTGCACATTTTCTGATATACACTGTGCACAGTCATGTGTCTCATTCCTTTTCCTTACATTCTCCCAAGCCCTTTTTCAGGAAACATGATTTTTTTTAATGTTACTTTTTACATTTTGTCTAGCTAGCTCATTTTATGTTGAGTATGAGCTGACTGACTTTTCTGGCTCGAGAATGAGTAATTTTTTACAACAGCAACTTCATTGTGCTTGTACTTCATGAACCTTCCAAGACAGGGTAGGTTAAGCTTGGGACATGCGCTTCAGACCAATTGTGAACAGGTTCCTGGCTGAGGTGGACCCCTCTGGTCATTGTTCAGGTCACTTTGTGGCATTGGTTTTCAGATAAATTTATCAGTTGAGCTTTTCTAAAAGAGGCTGGAAACTGTAGTCCATATGGATAATCCATCTACAATGGAAGCTTCACTGCTTGTTATGGGCATATGTTACAGAAACAAATACATATCGTTTAATTTGTTTAACTCGTAAAAACATCTGTTCAAATGGTTGATTCTGTCTAGGACCCTAAATACTCCCAGTAGTTGAATCTGCACCCTTGCCCAAACTTTTTTTTTTTAATGATGATTTTTACCATCAATTATGTCAAAAAAGCTATTTTGCTATTTTGGTTAATATTACCTTTTCAAATACCAGTTTAAATTCACTAAGTTTTCTACACAGAATATCCCATGTGCATTTGTCACGTCCAGAGGCTTCTTGCTTTGTGCAACAGAACCATAGTGCGGGAATCTCTCCATATCTGACCCTGGAAGAGAAACATGGGAGGCCATTGGGTTCTAAACATGTTAACATCTTATTAAAATTTTTCATGTTAACATGTAAAATTTTGTTGTGATAATGTGACCAAAATAACATGTTTACATGCTTCTTAAGGTCTCTGCCAATCGGAGGTACATTACACATTATAGCTGACAATGAAACACAAAGGCTATGTGAACATACCCCTTCGTTTTACCTTTTTTATTCATAACTGTGAGCTGAGCACTTACCTATGGCTACGTCGAGCCATACATGAGCAGTGTGAATACAGCAACCCTAGTGAGCTGATCCCCACGGGGATGTATAATTAAACATGTATAATTATTTAACTTCATAAAATGTTCTAAAGCATTTAATCATTTTATATCAAACAACCATCACTAGTCTCTCACACACCTTGAGGTGCAATTCATCCATATTGATAAATAATGGACATAGCATAGCATTTAATAGCATACTGCCTAAACAATATTGTCAACACAAATCCATAGTGAAATTAACTTTCGAGATCCTCCTCTTTCTAAAAACATGCAGAATGTGTGAACACACATGAATTTATTAATTTATATTTATTTATTTATATCTACTACTACAGGGGTTGGACAATGAAACTGAAACACCTGTCATTTTAGTGTGGGAGGTTTCATGGCTAAATTGGACCAGCCTGGTGGCCAATCTTCATTAATTGCACATTGCACCAGTAAGAGCAGGGTGTGAAGGTTCAATTAGCAGAGGGTAAGAGCACAGTTTTGCTCAAAATATTGCAATGCACAAAAACATTATGGGTGACATACCAGAGTTCAAAAGAGGACAAATCGTTGGTACACGTCTTGCTGACGCATCTTTGACCAAGACAGCAAGTCTTTGTGATGTATCAAGAGCCACGGTGTCCAGGGTAATGTCACCATACCACCAAGAAGGACGAAACACGTCCAACAGTATGAACTGTGGACGCAAGAGGAAGCTGTCTGAAAGGGATGCTCGAGTGCTAACCCGTATTGTATCCAAATAACATAAAACCACGGCTGCCCATCTCACTGTAGAATTAAATGTGCACCTCAACTCTCCTGTTTCCACCAGAACTGTCGGTCGGGAGCTCCACAGGGTGAACATACACGACTGGGCTGTTATAGCCCAACCTTTGGTCACTCAAGCAAATGCCAAACGTCGGTTTCAATGGTGCAAGGAGCGCAAATCTTGGGCTGTGTACAATGTGAAACATTTATTGTTCTCTAATGAGTCCACCTTTACTGTTTTCCCCACATCCGGGAGAGTTACGGTGTGGAGAAGCCCCAAAGATGCGTACCACCCAGACTGTTGCATGCCTAGAGTGAAGCATGGGGTTGGATCAGTGATGGTTTGGGCTGCCATATCATGGTATTCTCTTGGCCCAATGTGAATCCAATGGTTCAAACATTGTATCCTGAAGGCGGTGCCGTGTATGAGGGTGACAATGCACCAATACACACAGCAAGACTGGTGAAAGATTGGTTTGATGAACATGAACATGAAGTTGAACATCTTCCATGGCCTGCACAGTCACCAGATCTAAATATTATTGAGCCACTTTGGGGTGTTTTGGAGGAGCGAGTCAGGAAACGTTTTCTTCCACCAGCATCATGTAGTGACCTGGCCACTATCCTGCAAGAAGAATGGCCTAAAATCCCTCTGACCACTGTGCAGGACTTGTATATGTCATTCCCAAGACGAACTGACGCTGTATTGGCCGCAAAAGGAGGCCCTACACTATACTAATAAATTATTGTGGTCTAAAACCAGGTGTTTCAGTTTCATTGTCCAACCTCTGTATATCTACATTAGAAACATGAGACATTAAACCTCATTAAACATGGAATATATATATTTGAAACCTTTCAACAATATAATGTATACACCGCCTATGCTATTCTATCTGCTTTTAAATTATTCAGAATAAAAAGGAGGGGAGGTAGAGTAGAGAATGTGATTGAACCCTTTCTGCTCCTATAGATTAATGAGACGTTGACAGAAGCAGGAAGGAAGTGGAATCCAAAAGTGGCAGTGCAGGTAGCCAGGACCTCATTAGAGCTAAGGCATGTGATTGGCCAAGTATAATGTGGAAGAGCGGGCTTTGATGCAGGTGAGTCGTGGAAAGCTTTTAGTAAGGCCACACCACCAGAGAGAAGGCAAATGATGACTAGTTTTATTTGAGAGCAGGAGGAGGAGGCACAGTGTGCAACAGCAGCATCACAGTGAAAACAAGGCCAGTGGCTTCAATGGGAGAATATAGAGAACGGAAGATTTCCTGGCAAGAGTTTTGAGTGATGGAGGCAAGTCGTGTTAAACTTTTGCTGGGGGCAACTTATGACGTCCTTCCAACAAAAATCTCAGATAGTGGGTAGGTGAAGACCCTAGTTGTGGTTTATGTACAGGGGTTGGCATGCTGAAGCATATTCTATCAGCTTGTAAAGTTAGTTTGTCACAGGGTCAGTATACATGGACACATAATCAGGTGCTAAGGGGTTTAGCATGTTTATTGGACAGCAAGCGGTTAGAGGTTAATGCACTGATGAGTGGCTGTAGTAATAAAATAATAAGGTTTGTGCATGAGGGGAATGTTTTCAAGAATGTGCACAGGCTACAAATTTGATGATGCAGTAGTTGAGGCATTCAAAAAGAAGAAGCTGAAGTATGCAGACTTAGTAGCAGAGGGAACATGGGTGGCAAGACCAGTGGAGATAGGAGTAAAAGGATTTGTAGCCAAGTTGGCCATATCCCTGATTGTGCAGTTTGGCATCAGGGGCCAGAAACTAAGGCCAGCTGTGACGGAGTTATCAGAAACAGCTGAAAGGTCTAGTTGTGGATAAGGAGAACACAGATTACTTGGGGAAATTGAGTGCATATTTTTATAGAGATGCTATTGTGATTGTTGTTAATATAGCATGTAAAGTTCACATGTAATTGGTGGTACTGAGAATGCTTTAACGGTACCAGTATGGCTAGGTACAGCCTTAGTCACCAGGAGGACTTACATCCTCCATAACTCCTATGGATTTACAGCTGTTGATGGTAAAGGTTAAGATAGGACTGTAAAGCTGGTTTGGAGGGGGGTGGGTCTGGGAAACCAGGCCTCACTGTTGAACCTTCTGGAGGTGTTCTGTTGAGCCTTTCAACAGGAACAAAATTCAACAGGAATTTTGTTGCTGCAGATAAGAAGAGAGTGTGGTGGGCCCTATGTGAAGCCCTAATGGATTGGCATAGAATATTTTACATCTTACCCTGTGTATGATTATAATTAAAAAATAAATACAAACATATCCCACAAAGAATCCAACATGTATTGAGCCTATACAGAAAAGGCAACAGGAAGTAAATGCAAAAATTGATGGCCCCCCTCCAGCTTGCATCACTGTTGATGCCCCACCCACACATCTCACTATTCACATGCATTTGTCAAATGATCAATTAATCATTCATTCATTGTCTGTAACCATTTACCCAATTCAGGGTCACAGTAGGTCTGGAACCTACCCGGAATCATTGAGAACAAACCCTGGAGGGGACGCCAGTCCTTCACAGGGCGACGCACATTCACTCACACCTATGGACAAATTTGAGTCACCAATCCCCCTTCCAACCAGTGGCGATTGCTCTAAGACTGCAAGGGAAGATCAGCTTCCCCTAAAATGTCAAAAAATAAGTGATAAAATATATAATGTTGTGTGTACATGTCATTGAATAAATATGCACTACAACGAGATCAACTTTTGTTCAGAATCAGCTTCTTATCACTGGTAAAGACGCTGCTTTCCTCTCAATCATTCGCGCAGATTCACAGTGATTTAAACAGCGCGGACGCTGAGCGTCCACAGAGTTCAATAGCAAAGCAGCAAAGTGCAGCGAAACGAGATGAGCCATTGGATAAATGCTGGGCTTTGACCCGCCCATCAGACGCTTAGCATCTCTGGGGGTCTATGGGGCAGTGGGCTGGCCTCGGCTGGCCCGGACGCTCAGCTTCTGCATGATGATTGGATGATCTGTCTGAGGCTGAATCCCTTTTTGATAGACAGCGAAATGAGCAAATCAGCAATCCTTTGGTGTAAAGATCTGTGGGAGCATTATATTTTCATTCTGTTCTGAGTTGAACCGGAGACTTTCTTAAACCACTTAGCGGCATTTTCTTTGTTAAAAACGACTAGTGACAAATCGAGTTTCTGGTGTGTTTTTTTTTGTAGCTGCTTGTGTTTGGAGACTGACTTCTATCACTCTTTCTGACTTCTATCACAGTTTCTGTCCAGCGGGTGCTGCTGAGCCCCTCCACCGTCACAAAGCACTCACAGGCGGACACACTTCACATGGGCCAAGACCGTTTAAGCAGCCTAGCTCTGCTGGCCATTGAGAGGACACTAGTCAAGTCCCTGGAAAAGATGCCTTGTTGGTACGACAGGGTCACATTATTTTCTTAAAAAGGAACGGAGGGTAGAATTTACGTATAAATACACCAACACATTTTATGATGTAGGCCGAAATTGAGCTTCCCCTCCTTGAGCTTCCCCTCCGCCACTGCTTCCAACATATGTTTTTGGACCATGGGAAGAAACCAGAGCACCAAGAGGAAACCCACATGGACAAAGGGAGAACACACCAAACGCCTCACAGACAATCACTTGAACCCACAACCTCCAGGGCTCTGGAGCTATGTGACTTTGACACTACCTGCTGCGCCACTTTGCCACCCAATGGTCAATTAAAGGTTTACAAACACATACAAGAGTACAAACATGGCAATGCGGATTGATTATTACTTGTATAAGGTACATGATTTACTCTCTACTGTATACAAAGATTGTGTTATATAGGTTCTGAATCATTCTCAGCGCTGCAGTTGTGCTGGTATGAGTGGATCAGACTAAGCAGTGTTGCTGGGGTTTATAAAACCCTCAGTGTCACTGCTGGACTGAAAATTGCCCACCAACCAAAAATATCAAACAAACAGCGTCCTGTGGAAAACTACCTGGGAGCACAAGAAGAACTAGAGGATGACCAACACAAACTGTGCTGCAACAGACAAGCTACTGTTTCTGACTTGACTTCTACAAGGTGGGTCGACAAGTCACTTCTCTTGCTCATAAGGCTTATATTATGTAAACCACATTGGCAGATTATGGTGAAATATGTGGAAGAGAATCGTCATCTGATACTTCCACCTCTGAGAAATGTAACATTGCTATGACTGATGTGTCTGGTCTTGATGGGCTGGATTGTGGCTCTGTGAGGGAGCTGGTGCTGGGCAGAGCACTGAAGTAGAGGTCAGTCTTTGACTGCATTGCATGCTGGCATTTCTCAGTTAGTAAATTCATTAAAAATTCTGCTGCATATTGCTGCTTCAATTCATCTTGGGATCAGAATTAATCAGCATTGGAATGCCCTCCTGTAGGAGTGCCACATCACGCCACCATGGGATCCTTACAGCAAAACATGGTACAGAGTATGCTGAAATTTCTTTTCTTTAATTTAACACTTAGTATACTTTTTCTTTTCCTATTAACCTATAGCAGTATTTCAGTTTTGTGGATTATAAACTCACATAAAATGAGAGGTGACTGTAGCAGTGTTTAAGAGAATGGTCAGTGAGAGGGCACAGTGCTTGGACACTGCTGTGTCTGATCCATTTGTATCAGTGCAGCACCTAACACCACCACCACCACTACAAAAATTCTGCTCTTGCAGAGTGCAGTAACAATCAGAATTTAACAATAAAATTATTAGCAAATAGGAGTGCAAATGTTAGCAAATTAAATAGCAAATTTACATATCAATCACATTTGATCTGACTACTGCTGATCATCTTTTAAGCAAACATCTGCTGATACTGAGATTTTCCATAGATGCAAATTTTCATTTATTCCGAGGGCCACCGCATCTTTCTTACCCCACTGCACATGGATTAGCCTGAAGTGAGAAGTAATAGAATTCTCCTGTAGCTAATTAATCAGTGTTTATCTAAAACATGCATACCTTAAATTATTCCAAATTCTTCAGTTGATGTCTAATTAACACCGCTCCTGGCTTTTTGACAGCAGAAGGCCTGCTGAGACGTTGACTTTGTTTGTTAGAGGCCAATTAAGTGCTTGATACCTGCTGTGAAATCAATCTCATCTTTCATCGGATGTTTAGCAATAACAAGGTTTTATCACCCCACTACCCCCACCCCAACACATACACACAACCCCCACCCCAACGCATACACACAACCCCCACCCAATGTGCTTTGAATCTCAGTGTGCACTGATTAGGCTCATCCCAGGGGAGCAATGCTTACTTATTTGAAGTAGTCTTCTTTTGTCAGATGTAACCAGTCTTCCCTTTGAACATTTCTATCATCCTTCAGTTTCACTGTGTGCATTTAGAGTTTTTGCATCCACCTGTTGAAAGCCTGACCCTGGGTGTATTAAACAGAATTACATTAATTATGGGTGATTATGTAGAATATGGAGGAGCCTATTTCTGCAAATCTACTGCACTGTAGAGAATAATAACACTGGATGGCTTGATTCTTTCTAAAGTCATGGGTTAGGAAGCCTTGTTTTATATTCTCCATGAGGTGTCGATAAAAAGAGCCATGCAGGAAGTGTGTAGAAATGGGAAATCTCTTGAAATCTGTTGTGTAATATCAACCTAATAGTGGCAGCTGCTAGTCTTCCAGGGACAGCTACCTCTTACACTTTATTGGCAATTTACGTTCATTTAATGGCAAGTAAGCCTGTGGTTGCTAATGACCATTAGTGGCGGTTAACACTGAGCAGATAGCGACTGCTGAAAGTCTGCCAGTGGCTGCTACTCTGCTGCTTTATAAAAGAGAAGGGGTTCAGTTTCTAATTTGTGGCTAGTTGCATGAGGTAGTAAACAGTGGCAGCTGCTATGTAGCCAGTGGTAGCTGCCACTGATTAAAAACTGATTAGAATCAGCCTTTGGCAGCTGCCACTGTCTACTACTCCATGCCACTAGCTTTAAATTAGAAACAGAACACCCCTCTCATTTTTTAGGGCATGAATCCTCAAACTTTATGTGTCATACTGTGCACATTTAGCCTCATATAAATTCAGCCCACTCCAAAGCTCCTCAGCTAAAGGCTGTTTTGGGTTCCCGGCTGCACTTCACAGCTTTGTCCAGCAGATGCTGCTGGTTTTGTTCCATAGTCACCATCAGACTCCTGTGTCCTCTTCAGCACCCTCTTCATCTTCAGATCACTCTATACTTATGCATATGTTTCTCAGCACAGCCCCATCTCCTGAGACTCTCTGATGAACTCTCAGTCCTCTTGGAGAGAAGTAGAGGGGGCAGGACTCTGAGACCATCTGTGTGTGAGTGTGTGCACCTGCGTTTGTGTGTGTCTAACAGACAGCTCTCCCCGCCCACCAGGATGACCACCTGCCTCCTCCTGCCTCATTACCTGTCAGCTATGTGGGTCACTGCAGTGTGTGTGTGTGTGTGTGTGTGTGTGTGTGTTTGCATCTCCTCAACTACCTGTCCTGATTCCTAATTCTGCCCAGCAGTACTTTCAGCTTTGTTTAAAAGAGGAAATGCTCAGATGGTGTCTTAGTCTGACACTTTGGGTTAACTCTTTATCCACAAAGACCTCTTTGTAGCCACAGTTACTAAGCACGTCAGCATCAACTTCTTTATCAAATGTGTACTCTTAGTATGAAAACCTCAGTTATTCTTTGACTTGTGGTCAAAATGTAATAACAAGCAGGCCACAGGAAAAACATATTGACATGCACTTCAATTATAGTATGCTTTTTTTTTTAATCCCTGAAAATGACATCAGCGATGATAGTAGATGATACTATGTGTACAATTAAGTTTTAAAGCGTCTGGGAACACATTTTGAAATGTTATGTTTTTGTATAATGATAAATGTGGGTGTTATGTGATACGTTTAAAAATGTACATAAAATCAAATAACAGAAATATGATAAATCTCGCCTCAAAAATTACCAGCACTGTGGGCAGTCCTAAAAGTGGATAATGCTTATGTTGTTATTACTCTGACCCTACCACAAGGTTTCGATGGCCGCGCTTCCATTCTGAGTCAAAGAGACTGGTGCTTAGGAGCTATTAGTAAACAAGCTTGCTATCCAGCTATTCACCAAACTATGGGGAGGTAGCGAAAGACATAAACAGAGAAAAAACAGAACACAAAATAATGCAGAACGAGCCTGGATGGATAAAATCTGAGTACAGCAGAGATAGCAGCAACATTAAACGTTAAACATTGACGTGTTTAACGTTGTATCAGCGGAGATATCAGCCGCACTTGGCCGGCGCCCATAGCACAGTAATAGCAGGGAAGCCAGACCCAATCGATCGGCAGTACAGCGGAGATAGCAGTCACACTGGGCCGGCGTGTACAGCAAAGTAGTAGTGGGGCTAGAAGGCAGTACAGCAGAGCAGCAGCGGTAGAAAGCACCCATTTGGAGACACTCTAGAAGGTATCCAGTTTGTATGTTTACATTAACATTTTTTTTAATTTAAACTTACTGAACTTTTACCATAACACCCAAGTTTAGAATTAGAACCACTAAATTTAGAATTATACAAACCACTACAAATTTGTAGTGTCATTGTCACACAGTTTCAGGGTTGTGGGTTCAAGTCCCGCTCCGGGTCACTGTCTGTGTGGGTTTCCTCACGCTGGTAGATGGATTGTTGACTAGGTGTGAGTGTATGTGCGAGGGTGTGCTCCCGTCTTTTGCCCAGTGAGTAGGCTTCGGACACAGAACTGGATAAGTGGTTACAGACAATGAATGAATGAACAAATTAATGAAAAAATACTTTAAAACTTATTTTCATTAATTAATTCGTTGTCTGTAACTGCTTATCTAGTTCAGGGTCTTGGTGGGTCCGGGGCCTACCCAGAATCACTGGGCACAACGCAGGAACACACCCAGAAGGGGGCGACAGTCACAGGGTGACCCACACACACATTGTGAAGAGGAAGTGCAAAATTAATAAGATTTAATTAAAAACAATATTATAAATTTTTTTTCTTAAGAAGAGATTCCTACTTGTCTCTATTTTCATACCATGTCCTGAAAATGTACAAAAATACACAGTCACACTCGCACATACTGGTTGTTGTGGAGAGTTAGGCAGGTGTTCATGTTCTTGTCAAATAAGGTCAGAGGTGCACTATAGATAGTCTGCGTTTGTGCTAACGATAAGAGAAGAGAGATGGAAGAAAGGAGGGAGCAAGGGAAAGATGGGGGGGATGCTGCGCCCTTCCGCACTCCCCAGGCCCCCCGGCTCGTCCATCACCGTGTCTGCTGTGCGCCGAGGACTCGCCAAGGAGAAGCCATGAGTGCATCTGCCAGCATTTTTCTAACTGACCTGGGATCAGTCCGACTTTGTAAAGAATGGCTGTGGAGAAGCTTGGGAACAACTACACTGAACCCATATCAGCTCTTAGCCCTACAGCAGCAGGAGTAGACTGACCCACATTGAAAACAGCCCATTTGCGCCTCTCTCTCCAGTCCTCTGTCAAGGACACTGTCCATGGCTCTGGTTTTCACACTTCACACAACAAACCTACTAAACCAGAGTTTTCAATAATGCAAGAGAAGTTTGTCATACAACATGGTATCTAATATTAAAAGGTTATGTGTTATTTTAAAATCTGAAAAGGCATTTAAATATATAAAATATTTACCTGTTAAAAACCTCTGATTTTAGACTCTTTTGTAAGGTGCACATTTAGTGAACTCAAGTGTTGATTTGTGCACACAGCTTATACAGGGGTTGGACAATGAAACTGAACCACCTGGTTTTAGACCACAATAATTTATTAGTATGGTGTAAGGCCTCCTTTTGCGGCCAATACAGCGTCAATTTGTCTTGGGAATGACATATACAAGTTCTGCACAGTGGTCAGAGGGATTTTAAGCCGTTCTTCTTGCAGGATAGTGGCCAGGTCACTACGTGATGCTGGTGGAGGAAAACGTCTGACTCGCTCCTCCAAAACACCCCAAAGTGGCTCAATAATATTTAGATCTGGTGACTGTGCAGGTCATGGGAGATGTTCAACTTCACTTTCATGTTCATCAAACCAATCTTTCACCAGTCTTGCTGTGTGTATTGATGCATTGTCACCCTCATACACGGCACCGCCTTCAGGATACAATGTTTGAATCATTGAATGCACATGGTCCTTGCACATGTTCGGTAGTCCTTGGCAGTGATGCGCCCATTTTGCACAAGTATTGGGCTAAGGGAATGCCATGATATGGCAGCCCAAACCATCACTGACCCACCCCCATACTTCACTCTCAGTCTGGGTGGTACGCTTCTTTGGGGCTTCTCCACACCGTGGGGAAAACAGTAAAAGTGGACTCATCAGAGAACAATACATGTTTTACATTGTCCACAGCCCAAGATTTGCGCTCCTTGCACCATTGAAACCAACGTTTGGCATTGGCATGGGTGACCAAAGGTTTTGCTATAGCAGCCCGGCCGTGTATATTGACCCTGTGGAGCTCCCGACTGACAGTTTTGGTGGAAACAGGAGAGTTGAGGTGCACATTTAATTCTGCTGTGATTTGGGCAGCCGTGGTTTTATGTTTTTTGGATACAATCCGGGTTAGAACCCAAACATCCCTTTCAGAGAGCTTCCTCTTGCGTCCACAGTTAATCCTGTTGGATGCGTTTTTGTCCTTCTTGGTGGTACGCTGACATTACCCTGGATACCGTGTCTCTTAATACATCACAAAGACTTGCTGTCTTGGTCACAGATGCGCCAGCAAGACGTGCACCAACACGTTGTCCTCTTTGAACTCTGGTATGTCACCCATAATGTTGTGGGCATTACAATATTTTGAGCAAAACTTTGCCCTTACCCTCTGCTAATTGAACCTTCACACTCTGCTACTGGTGCAATGTGTAATTAATGAAGATTGGCCACCAGGCTGGTCCAATTTAGCCATAAAACCTCCCACACTAAAATGACAGGTGTTTCAGTTTCATTGTCCAACCCCTGTATATAGCCTACATAGAAAAGTGTTAAATGAACAGCTTCACCATTAATGCACAGAGAAGCACAGAAAAGCATTATATGAACAGTTGATCTATGTTAGTTGTCTGCCAGAGGGGTATAGAGCTCCACAGCAGTGGCTGGTGGAGAAGTGGAAGTGTGTTCACTGAAGAGATTTGAAACATTTGGCATAAGTTGGAGTGGCTTTCATAATTCAAAATTAATCATATTATACCATTACCTTTACTAAGTTGGTGTAATTGATAAGTATTTCCCAAAAGAGGACAATTTCTAGAAAATATAATGGCTAATGGCAAGGTATGTGAGTAAATGGTGGCCACAAGTGTAAGATTAACCTCCTTTGAAAGATAAGAGATTTAAATTCCTAGGGGTTCTAAATAAAAATGTATTAACTCTGCAAAAAAAATTATATTATATTAAAAGAAATTATATTATCTTTACCATAACATCAAGAACGTCAACACATTTTCATATCAGTTTGATGCTGTGTGAGCATATTATTACAAATTGGTCACTACTTATGTTCCTAAGTTACATTTATGTGTATTATGTATTAGTGTTAAGCATGTTTTCCTTATTATACAATGTTTTGTGCAGTGAAATAAATATATTATGTAATAGAGTGAGTTATCAGGTCAATTTCTTACACAAGCCTACCTTGAAAATGATCTGATGTCTTGTGTCCTTGATCCAGATGGTTAGTTGTGTACGTGTGAGGAGAAGCATCATCTACACAAACCCCTTACACACACACACACACACACAGAAAGAGAGGCACTAGCTCCTCTGGCTCCTTACTCATCCATCTACACTGCTGTCTGGTGTGTGTGTGTGTGCAAAGAGGACAGGTGTAGGATACTGGAGACTGGCATTGATGCCCTGCTGTGTGAATCTCTACAGCATGAGATTGAAATCTCTTCAGAAAAACATTTGGAGCTGGATAATTTCAGTCTGTTTACTGGCTGCCTTTGTCTGGGCCCTTCATCTCCCTGAGCCTAGATTACTTTAGCTGTTTCTGCCATCTCCAAAAACGACCTCCTTTAGTGACACAGCCATCATCCAAAAGCTAAATAAAGTAACCAGTGTCCAGATAACAGTGAGTATCCGTGTGTCATGTTCCTTGGTCATTATTAGGTGTTTTGATGACAGAGCACGTCAGGCTGATTGTTCTGCATCTTTTTTGGCTTTTCAATAAATAACACAGTATTTATTCAGTCAAGTTGAGCTGGGAAAATAGCTACGCAAACTGAAAGGGCAAAATATGGTTAGTTTAAAGCTTGAGCACTTAGTGTAATATAATATAATATAATATAGGTGCGGCACGGCAGCACAGTGGGTAGTGTCGCAGTCACACAGCTCCAGGTTCCTGACATTTTGGGTTTGAGCCCTGCTCCGGGTGACTGTCTATGAGGAGCTTGGTGTGTTCTCCCCATGTTCGCATGGGTTTCCTCCGGGTGCTCTGGTTCTCTCCCAAAAACCAATGTTGGTAGATGGATTGGCTACTCAAAAGTGTCCATAGGTGTGTGTCGCCCTGCGATGGACTGAAACCCCTCCAGGGTGTGTTCCTGCCTTGCGCCCAGTGATTCAGGGTAGGCTCCAGACCCACCACAACCAACTCTGAACTGGACAAGCAGTTACAGACAATGAATGAATAATAAAATATAATGATTAAAATAGAATTGATTTGCTTTGTAGCAGGAATATGACACTTGGATTATGACACTGGATTATCCTCCAGGATCTGATGTACATAATTTCCAAAGGTTTACAGACACCCACACTACCACCTGTAACAACATTTCTTCAAGTCAGAGGTTATAAAGGGCAATTCATCCACTTTTGCTGCAGTAACAGATTCTACTCTTGTGGGAAGGGTTTATAGCAGGTGCTGGAATGTTTCTAAGAGGATTTTATGGTATTCAGTCAGATATTGATGTTGGATTGTCCTGGTTCAGAAACACCATTCCAGCTCATTCCACAGAAAGAGCACCATCACTGCAGATTTACATGCTGCATTTTTTCATCAGTTATGTCAATGAGATATATTTCATTTAAAATGTGCATATGAGCATTTATTAAAATGTTTTTGTGTTCATTCATTAATTAATTGTCTGAAACCGCTTATCCAGTTTAGGGCCACGGTGTGTCCGGAGCCTATAGAGAATCACAGGGTGCGAGGCAGGAACACACCCTGGATGGGGCATCAATCTGTCACAGGGCAACACACACTCACAGCTATGGACCCACTTACCAATGTGTAATTTTAGATTGTGGGAGGAAACTGGAGCACCCAGAGGAAACCCATGCGGACACAGGGAGAACACACTAAACTCCTCACAGACAGTCACTCGGAGTGGGACTTGAGCTCACAACCTCCAGGCCCCTGAAGCCGTGTGACTGCGACACTCCCTGCTGTACCACCGTGCTGCCTGTGTTTTTGTGTTTTTAATTTAGTTTATGTAAAGGCGATGTGCTATCTGTTCATCTATGTTTAGTTATCTTTGTGAAAGGGTGTGTACTGATTTCACAACAGTAGACTCTCTCCTTCACTTTCACCTCTTATTGCTCACTAACAGCTCAACACAGAATCACAACATTTTAAACACACTTTGACACTTGGTTGACTGCAGCACTGGGCTCTGGTGGTCTCATTTTAAATGTGGCCACATAAACATACTCCCAAAATTCTTCTCAGATATTGTATCTGGAACACTGGACTTGTTCAGGTCAGGCTTTAGCAAGGTCCAAGATTCAGCACCCATAAATGTCATGGGCAATCTGAGTTACAGAGAAAAATGACTTATTTTCATATGCTAATTAAAAATATTTAAGCACAAGAGTTTGCGCATACATATTGCTAATAGCATACGTGGATTTTGGATAATAGATGATGAGTGAATCTTGTGTTGATAAGTTAAGAGTAAGGGCATGACTTACTCTGATGTCTCTTTTTCTACATCAGAAATGACAGTGCTCATGTTTGAAATGAATACATGTTTCTTGGCACTCTGACTGCCTCCGTGACAACCCCCTTGGTTGGCTGATTAGATTTTCCACCATATTGCTCTGTCCTCTCATGTGCGAGAAGGGGCAGGGAGAGAAAAGGACTAAATTTGTAGTATTTTTTTTAATGTGACAAATAAATTACTGTGTTTTATAGCTGTGGTAGATGTTAAAATAAGAGAAAGTGTTATAACATGGAAAAGAAGCAGGGCTATGTGTTTGATTCCAGCGTGGGTTTTGTTCTCTTCGAGAAAGAAGACGAGCCATCGTGTATCATCGGCATCTCAGCCAACCTTAAAGCTGCACCCACGCAGCGCACACATACACACACTCACACACTCCACACTGACAATAGAGCAGGCCCTGTCATGCTGCACTGCCGCTGTCACTGCCTGTGAGGATCTCCCAGTGTCTACACATGACTGAGTGTGTATTAGCACACACGCAGATGCAAAGTGAGCCGCCTAGACTGCACTGAACTGTAGTGCTCCCTCTGCTTCAGTGTGTGTCTCTTCATTCATTATTCACATTCTTAGTCATGCGGTCAAGGGACGTAGCATTTACGGCCCTCTAACTGGCATGAGCTTCAGCACTGCACAGAAACACTCTTATTTTTCTGTGTCACGACAGCAGAGGTGGCAAAAGTGAAAAGGTACAAATCCTCTCCAGAATTTTGTTCCAACTGCCTGGCTTCAATAATCATCTTAAACCAGCCTCAGAAGTCAGGGCAGTTGAAACAAAACTCTGGGAATTATTATTACTTTTTGTACCTGTATTTGCCTCCACTGCATGACAGCAAACAATACACTCTTAAATAAAGACACTAAAAACATTCTCTGGAGAAACATCTTATGAGAACCTCATTGGATCCCTAATGAATCTTTAACGGGGTAGTCACTCAACTGCAAAGCTTACCAGATTCAGATTTAATCAGATTATGAATCCCCCCAACAACAGGCTGGGGGCACAGTTGAACTCTGGAATGACTAGAGATTCATCCAATAATGTATAAGTGAAACATTCAGTTTCACCTCAACAACATTCCAGTAACTAATGTAAAGCATCCCGCACTCTCAGAAAAACTGTAATTGTGCTTGAACCCTCATTGGTACAGTTTTAACTTTTATTTAGACTTCCACATTAAGTAAGTGGGGGCGGCACGGTGGCGCAGCAGGTAGTGTCGCAGTCACACAGCTCCAGGGACCTGGAGGTTGTGGGTTCGATTCCCACTCCGGGTGACTGTCTGTGAGGAGTTGGTGTGTTCTCCCCGTGTCCGCGTGGGTTTCCTCCCACAGTCCAAAAACACACGTTGCAGGTGGATTGGCGACTCGAAAATGTCCGTAAATGTCCGTAGGTGTGAGTGAATGTGTGTGTGTGTCTGTGTTGCCCTGTGAAGGACTGGCGTCCCCTCCAGGGTGTATTCCCGCCTTGCGCCCAATGATTCCAGGTAGGCTCTGGACCCCCCCGCGACCCTAAATTGGATAAGTGGTTACAGATAATGGATGGATGGATGAAGTAAGTGACCACTTCATAGAAAGGGTCACGTTAAAATAAATACCACGTTAAAAAGACTCCCATTATATTTTGCAGGCCACCTTAAAAAATCAGCCATTATATTTATTCTTCCACCTGAACTAAGTGACCACTTCATAGAAAGGGTCATATTAAAATAAATACCATCTTAAAAAGTCTCCCGTTAAACATTGCAGACCACCTTTATAAAATTCCTCCTTTAAAATATCAGCCATTATATTTAGGCTTCCACGTTAAGCAAGTGGCCACTTCATAGAAACAGCCACATTAAATAGGGTGACCAGACGTCCTGTTTTACCCGGACATGTCCTCTTTTTTAGACTTAAAAAATGTCCGGCCGGAATTTCACAAACGTCCGGGATTTTGTTTTTCTAGAGCTTACATAGAATTTCGAGAAGGGTTTTGTTCACAAACTAGTCCCGCCCTCCCCTACTCCGATTGGTTCGCTTGAGTGAGAAGGGGGCGTGGTGAAGTAGCCTAAAATCTTCTGATTGGACGGTCTGACTGTAGCACTACCGTTATTGGTCGATAACCTTCTCTATAAACATTTAATTGGTCAGTCTGCAGGTCAGTAGTCCTTGTTTACGTCAGGCAAAGCTCATGTACCCACCCTCACCTCGAGCAGCTATGCCGAAACGTAAATGTATGTTCTCGGATGATTTAAAAAATAAATTCCCATTTCTATGTGTAGCAAATAAAGGTGTAAAGGACCTAAAAGCACACATAGGTTCAGCTAAGCATACAACGGCAGCGAGGGGCGAGAGCCCCCCCCCCACCCCCGAGGCGTGTCCTCTTTTTCACCATCTCAGATCTGGTCACCCTACATTAAAATAAATACTACTTTAAAAAGACTCCCATTATGTTTTGCTGGCCACCTTAATTTGTATTTGTACTATTCAAATTTTCTTCTGGGATTTAAGACCGTTGCTCTACATTTGAAAGCAATGTCAGATTTTAGAGAAAAATAATTTACCTATACAGGACTTTATTTCAGACAGTGTAGATGATTACACTTCACTTCTGAGGTGGCGTACCCCTACACTGTCAGGAAAAAAGAATGTATATTATCGTTTGCTAAAGATACAGTTTGACTGGGGAGAGCTGTCGGATACTTACTGGAATTTGTGTTCCACCTTAAATAGGTGAATATGCAAGGCCCATATTTTTTAACCTTTGAAACCTCCAAACCTTATTCCTCACTTTCTTTGTAGTCCTCACATTGTTCAAAGCACACAAACCACAGAGTCTACACCATAAATTCAAATCTAAACCTAAAAAATTTTATTTTTTAATTCACTCTTTAGAAAGGGTGTCTAGATCATTTTGGACATGTATCCTAGTTTTGACTTGTTTATATTTTCTGAACGGTCACTACTCATTACTTTGCTGTTCTCACACATGCACACACAGGTTTTAAGGGGACATTATATAAAATTCCATTAATTTCCAGGAGACTTAGCCTGACCTAAACCATAAGTACTGCTACCCCAGCCCTAAACCTAACCTTACCTTATGATTCATGATTCCCATGACAACCCCCCCCCCCCCCACACACACACACACACCACCACCACCACCATGTGGGGGTGTAAATAAATTTTGGTCCTCACAACATGATGTATATCTAGACTACACACACACACACACACACACAAACAAACTCCCAAAAGGACAGTCATGGCTGTGTCACTCTGTTGTCTGCTGAGAGGAAGGAGAGACACAGTGACACAGGACACCCACAGGCACAGGCACACACAGACACACACACACACACACACACACACACACACACACACACACACAATGAACTCCATGCCTGAGAACCTGCACTGAAACTAAACAAAGCACACATATAGTTTATGGCAGACTATGAAACATAGCTTAATACACATCAGCATGACAACTTGCCAGTGGCGCTGCTGGGAACATTGTCATAAATCTTAATTCAGTTCATCATCACACATCAGAGCAGTACATCCCAGGATCATCACACATTCTTCCATGCAGTTCCATGACGTGGTGCTCACAATGTCACAGAGATGTCTGCAGCTTAAAGGGGAACTCAATTGATTTTACAGGAGATTTTCATGATTAAAGTTTTAAGATGTAAACAAACGTATTCAGAATGGATGTGTGGGAAAGTTCCATTCTAGAGAAACTTACTGAGTCAGAATTGTTCAGACAAGTGGTGAAAGGAAGTGTATGAGTGTAAAGGTTTCCTTTGAAAGTTGCCTCATTTAGAATTATTCATTTAATAAATGCCTGAGCCATTGTTGAATGACAGTTCAGAGATAGATGTCTGGCCTTAAATCAAGGGGCACATAAACTTTAATTTCAATCTTATAACATTTAAAGATGTGTACCACCACTAGATAAATAAAGATAAAACCTTATACCTGTATTTTGCTTTGTGTGTTTGTGTGTGTGTGTTTTAATAAATTGTGGTGAATGGACCATTAGAAATTGAATGAAAAGGCTTCCCTGGAAAAAATGTTCAAACTGTTTTACCATTTTTAAAATACAAGGTTTTGTACTATCAGTCAAAATATATTAAATATCAGACATGAAAGAAGATAAAGTCTCGTCCAGCTCTGTGCTCTAATATCTTGAGAAAGGCCAGATAATGTTGACATCACCTAAACTTCTTCTTTTTGCTGTGTTTAACCAGTAGAACGTCACATCAGAACACTCTCAATGACTAGTTCACCGGAGTTATGCAGTGATATTAAAAATGATAAGTAGGCCTTTAAAAACTCTGCCCTTTAAATTGCCAGGTCACAGTGATCTGTAAATGTACCTTGTCATGTCAGCATGACACAGGGCACCAAATATGCTTAAAAAACATTACAGAAACCTTTACAAAATGGGTGCCACAAAAAACTAAAGAAGGTCTAAACAGACAGCAGATGGGAATACAAGAGCATCTCTCAGTGCCATTAGCACAGAACACTTTCCACATCATCACCATCTCTCTCTCTCTCTCTCTCTCTCTCTCTCTCTCTCTCTCTCTCTCTCCCCCCATATTTCTTAGAGTCACTCTCTGCATATTGCTCTACTCCCTGGGAAGTTCTCCTTGCTAAATATTGCAAAAGGAAAAGTTGTAGGTCATAAAGTTACAGTGTTCAGAGTCACTGCATTATCTGACCATCCTCAAGCTGGAGCACAGACCTGAAGTAGAATCATGACTTAGTAAACCAGATACAATATTATCATCATATCCATCCACCCTTATTTTACCATTTGTCTTATAAACTTCTTAAAGTTTTAATCCCTTGATACAATGCTATCTCTCTCCAAAAGCTGTTGTTCATGAGGGAGAAAAGTGCCAATAATTTGACTGAAAAATGGCTTACGAGCCGCCGCCCGCGATGAAGACGAGAGGAAGCTTTGTGTTCCAGTTTAGTTGTAGTTCTTGTAGATGTCATAAATCTATCACCAGTGCGGAAACGCGGAAAAGCACAACTGTGTTAAACACAATACTCACTTCTCACAAAGGCATGAGGCTGAAGTCAGCTTCTAATTTGCTACTGTCTCATTTCGCCTTAAATAAGGTGGACTGTGAAGCTAATCTGATTGTCTATGGTCTATGAGAAGTGAGTATTTTATTTTGCTCAGTTCTCTGGGTGATGTGAGTGTCCACTGGTGATGGACTTAAAACCTAACATTACCTTAAGTAAACAGTAAAACTTAAGTAAGTATTCATCTGTGTCCTTGAGTTAAAGGGTGTCTGAAAAGACAATTTTGTTACTGCCTTAATCTCAGCTAATCTTACAGTTCTGTTAAAAATCAGTCTCCATAATATAATGTATTTGTATTTATTTGTAAATTTCTCTTGTAATATTGCCAACATTTACACCATCTGTTTTTCTCTTCCTGCCCTCCATTTGGATTTCAAACATTGTTGGAACCCCGTGACTGAAAACAACATATCTGCATTCCTTCTGCCTCAAAGGCAGTGCTGCCCCCAGAACCATTTTGAGTAGTGATTTTGCACATTTTTTCCCCACTCCTCTGCTTTTTACACTTACTTTCTTTCTCTGTTTATCTTTTCCTCTTTCATGTTCCTCTTTTTCTCTTTCTGCTCCCTCCCTCTCACTTTCTCTGTGACTTTCTTTATCTCCTTTTTTTAAACTCTATTGCATTTCTTTCTCTCTTTAATTTAATTCTTTTCACTATAGTAATAAATTATAAATTCAATAAATTTATTCCACTGTAAGTCTCTCTCTCTCTGTGCTCTGGTGTGGTGTGGAGTGTGTATAAAGCAGGTCAGTTGGGAGCGTGTGTTGAGGGGGAGGCTGCTAACACGAGCTGAAGTGTGCTGCTCTCTGTTACATAAACACACTGTGGGAGGGCGGCAGGACACCAGCCCACTGGCCTCTGCTGCCCAGCGCTCTGGCTAACACTAAAGATACCAGTCAACTGTCCTCATCATCTCCCAATTACAGCCTATAATACTACACTACCAGCCTGCTTCATTCTCCAGATAAAGGACAACTGCTGTCAGTCACAGTGTCTGGGTCGATGTGTGAAAAAACAACTGGCATTAACAAGCTCTCATTCTACACACCATCTACTCTCATCTGCCATCACTGCCTACGGGCCTTCTTTCAGCCTTTTATTTGTGGACTTACACAGAGATGTAAATAGGGTCGTTTTGGCCCCAGTACCAACAATTTCTGTCCAAGAGAGAGAAAAAAAAGTAAATAATAATAATAAAAATAATAATAATAATTTGCTAGATTCATCTATATTGTAATCTCCTTCACCTTCAATGTTTACATTACAATTAGTTTTTATTAGAATATTTGTGTAAGACTCTTAAATATAAATAGAGAATATTACATTTTCAAAGCTGGGAAGGATCTGTTTTTATTTACACAGCTTTTTCCCAAGTTTAATCACTGCCAATTCCACATGTTACAAGTCTCTCGCTGTTACATGATGCTACCAAGCTAGGAGAACAAAGTCTAGCACATGATTTTTGAACCGCTACAAGCAAAATGTCAGCAGACAATTCAGCACACTTGAAGGGGAACACCAATGGTCCAGTTCTGTTATTTTGGAGGGGAAGTCATCCTGCAGATGATTGGGTCTTTGCTTTTTGGATTGTTTTTGGATGAAATCTCCTTGCAGAAGCTGTTTAAAATGGATTACCAAGACATGCTGCATCATATATACAAGAGGGACAAAAGAAATCTGGGCTGTGTGTATAGTTGGGAGCCATGTGTAAAATTAGAAAAAATCTACAATAGTGTCCTCATGGACCCAAAAGTGATTGGCCTCTTCCCCTTTACTACATGCAATCTGTTTTCCCATTGAGTAGAAATCAATAACCACATTCACTGCAAGTTTTAGGTGCTATCCATCAGCTGCCCAAATCAATCAATCGATCAATCAGTCAGTCAGTCAGTCAGTAGGTCAGTCAAACATTATTAACAAAAGTTTATATCTCTTTTAATGATTCAAACATATAATACAAAATAAATTGCAGGATTTAAACGAATTGAAGTAAATACAGATTTCTGTACACAAACCAAGCAAATAACATTAGTTCTTACAAATCTCTTACAAAAAAAAAGCCTGTTTGTACTTGTTCATGCCTTACTGCACGACTCTGAACCACCTTCAGAGAATTAGGTGGAATGGTTGCCTCATGCTCTCTCCTCCCACAGCAGAAGCCCACACGGCTCACTTTTAGAACATGGCTCTGCTTTTGAGGAAGGCTGCCTCACTCTAATGGAACCAGCAGTTCCTCACTCTCTCCAACATATCAAACATTTATCAGGACTTAACAAGCCTGCTGCTCTGGATGGATGCTGATATGTTTTTTTTTCTGAAGGACTGATGCTCTGCATTCTGAGAGCTGATCGAACAGACAGATGCGCTCATGCTTAGTGTCCACAAACAAAGACAGTTGAGTTGAGAAGTGAAGTTTGGAGATTTTTTTTTATCTTTATATGTTTTTTTTTCATTACGCATAAAACGGATTGGTACTGAAGTAAAGCTCTCTCACGTATACACACTAAAGTTGAACAGAGATGAACAACTGACTCTGTGTAGGAAGATAGTGGGAGTATGAGCTGGAAGAGCATGCTGTTTTTCATCTGGAAGGATGTGGGGGGCTATGTGACTGCACTAATCTGCTCTCGTTTACTCTCTCTCTCTCTCTCTTGCTCACACACACACACACACACAAACACACACACTCCAGAGCTTTGTTAAGGTCATCACTAGCTGTATACACACTGCTGTTCTAAATATTAACACAGAATATCAATACCTGAACATACTAAAGTTTATGTGTCCAAATACAATAATCACAGCAATGTCTTGAAATTTAATATGTAGCCCTTCTAGAACAGCAGAATCTGTTGCAACAAAATGTAAACACACAATATTACTTACATGGATTACATCAGATAACAGTGTTTTTAACTTTGAGGCTTTTGTCTGTCATTATTAGTATATGAGTTATTCACAGGAAATTACAGTTCTTTTGCACAGAGCAAGTCATAATTGTTGCATGTGCTGTTTTATTAATGTGCTGACTTCAGAGAGCTGTTCAGGTTAGACACTTTTTTTTTCTGAGCCCAGAGCCTCTGTCTCTTTGGGGCAATTTAAAATAAGACGATTGATCTGCATTGATTGATGACTGCTTTATGGTCATCTCAACAGACTTGTCTTGTAGTAGGAGTTGTAAGAATCAGACTATACTTCATTCGGCATACGCAGAAAAAAATGTAACCCACTTAGAAGTACTGGAGATACATAAGAGTTAAAATGATGTAATGCAAAGCTTACTGGCTGTCCATGTTACTGACCTTAACAGCATGTCATCACTCTGCATTGTCATTTCCATGATTTCAATCATTTGACTAGGAGCCACTCAGCATATCACCACTGACATATAAAAATTTTCTGTGTCCATTTTTCTTTGAACTTCATTTGAAAATGCTGCATTTTATAATTTGGAAATAATTTCATGATAAAAGAACCTACAGAAATGCTGCAGTAACAGTAACTACTCTTCAAGAAAGGCTTTACATTAAATATTAGAACAATCATTAGGATTTTTTGCATATAGTCTCTGAAATGTTAGTGATGCTAAATACCTCTGCTGATGCTGGAGGGTCAGTTCTGGATCCCTCTGATTGATGTGCCCTGACCTAAGAGAACATACTTTCACGGCCCCTCAGCCAAGGCTATAGGGGGGCTTTATACCCCTATAGCCAATGTGAATTTGTTTTATAAGTACGATATTGTACGTTGTTTCATTGTGACTGCCTTTACTCAAACAATACACATGATGAAGTGAATGATGTGCTTTTTTTTCTTTTACAATTTTAGCCTAGAATCCCTTAAAAGCTGCTATGCTACTACAAACAAGCAGTGAAGCTCTGAATTTAGAGGCCTTTTTTTAATAGATTTGGTGAGATTGCCAGTAAAGGAGAGATTAAGCAAAGACCACTAACATGCTGACGATGAGAAAGGGCACTAACCATTCCCCTACTGCTCTATACTGAACACCATTTATGGCAATCTCCTGCTAGAATGGACACTTAGCAGCCAATATAAACCTTAGCACTTTATGGCAACAGTCCTATCTCCAAAAAGGATTGCGTGCTACACTTGTGTCATTTTAATGCCTCTTAAAAATGTAAGCCAGACTTTCCCTTTTATATTTCTTTACTGGGTTTATGAGGAAATTCTCACTTACAGAACGATACAGAGTGAACTTGTCCCAGGATTCCACAGTCATGGCAAAAACAAGAAATTTATTGGAAATTAGTGTAGTGTGTGACCTGATCTTCATTCAACAATGGAGTAATTTTAACAAGCCACATGTGAGGAAAATCAAGACCAAGAAGATCTAAATGTTACATATTACATTAAATGTTACATTACATTAAATATTACATAATAAATACATAATTATTACATATACAATACTGAGCATGTAATATTGC
Organism: Hoplias malabaricus; assembly: GCF_029633855.1. NCBI lineage: Eukaryota > Metazoa > Chordata > Actinopteri > Characiformes > Erythrinidae > Hoplias > Hoplias malabaricus. Next base: position 13,099,433 of record NC_089802.1, read on the forward strand.
TGCGTGCCGTATCTTGAGGATAAAATACAGTTGGATCAAGGATGAAGATTCCCACTAAGGTATTTTTGATCCATCAATAGAATGACTTGTAGCTTGTGTCTTTCTATATTATTCTGCAGATTTTTAGGTATAACTATACAATTATATATATATATATATATATATATATATATATATATATATATATATATATATATATATATATATATATATATATATATATCTAAGAACCTGTTTTGTTCTATACAATGCTATACTTGGGTGTTATTTGAAACATTCAGCACAGTTTAAATAAAAAATAAATAAAAATATGAAAAATCTCTTGTGAAAAATAACCAGTACACCTCTCCGCTCAATGCAGAATGGGCAGTCCTAAAAGTGGGTAATGCTTATGTCAGTATTACACTGACCAATCACAAGGCTACCATAGCCACACCTCCTCTCTGTGTTGAAGAGACCGGTGAGCTAATGCTTAGGAGCTATTAGTAAACGAGCTTGCTATCCAGGTATTCACCAAGCTATGGGGAGGTAGCAAAAAAGACATAAACAGCGCAAAAACAGAACACAAAACTATACAGAACGAGCATAAATGGATTAAGTCTGAATATAGCAGAGATAGCAGCAACATTCCGTCGGCGTGTAGAACAGAGAAGCAGCGGGGATAACAGCCACACTTGGTCGGCAGTACAGCCATTTGGAGACACTCTAGAATGTATCCCGTCCCGTTAAGTTAAAATAATCAGACAAAACCATACAAAAATACATAAAAGACAAAAGACATCTGTTGTTTTGTGCATTAACGGCTGTATAATGCAAAATCTACCTGCCTGTGCCGTTTTATTGTGTATCTTGTGTAAAACCGCAGTTCAGAGTAAAAACCCCGGAAAAAAAACCCGTGACTGCTCTGTTTCGTGGCTGTGTTGCCATGGTAATGTTAACATAATTCTGTTTTCCAGTGATAGAAAGCTGTCAGTCACGCACAGTCATTAGTATATTTGACCAGGCCCACTCGTTCTCAGAAAGCACTTAGGAGCGTATTTTGGTCATATATAAGAAGAGATTAATCATATTTCTGTTTTGTGGTTTTTATTTAAACTTGACTGAACGTTTCACGTAATCAAAAAAATAAAAAATAAATAAAATGGCTGTGAGGAGTTGGTGTGTTCTCCCTGTGTCCGCGTGGGTTTCCTCTGGTGCTCCGGTTTCCTCCCACAGTCTAAAAACACACATAGGTAGGTGGATTGGTGACTCAAAAGTGTCCGAGTGTGTGAGTGTATTTGTGAGTGTGAGTGTGTGTTGCCCTGTGAAGGACTGGCGACCCCTCCAGGGTGTATTCCAGCCATGCGCCCAATGATTCCAAGTAGGCCCCACCGGAACCCTGAACTGGATAAGCGGTTAGAGATAATGAATGAATGAATGAATGAATGAATGGAAATCAATATGGATTCCCAGGGACTTTATGACAAGCACTAGCATTGTTGAAGAAATGAATGGTTATGAACTGTTTTCATCACAACACAATATTTCATCATAAAAGTGTTCAGTATTAATACATATACAGTAAAGGTTTTCAAATGAAAACTACTTTATATAATAATAAAATATCAAACATGAGCACTGCATTTACTTTTTCGCTGAATGCGTATTTCTGGCACTTATTGCAATCCTTTTCTCCTTGGGTCTTCCTCGTTCATGTTGCTAGCCATAAACTACTCTAACAAAACCTCAGGCCAATGGAGTCATTTAAACAGAGAATTAAGTATCATTACATATTGGCTCTTTCTTTAACAGGAACTATACAATTATGTTTTTTTTTTTTTTTTGTCGTAGAACAACCAGGCACCAGTGAAATAGCATTTTTACACCAACTTTCTGAGAAAAGGTTTTTAGTTTGAGTTGTGCAGCGTTATCTCGGCTTGTGAAACTCAGCTGTGTTGTGAAACCTGTTATCATGACTTTGCGAGGCTGTGTGAACTCTCGCGTTAGTTGGCGTTATTTCTCTCCGCCTCCCCTCTCTCTCTCGCTCGCTCGCTCGCTCGCCCTCCCCCCTTGTGTGTGTGTGTATGTGTGTGTGTGCGTGCGTGCGTGTGTGTGTTGAACACATGAATTTCAGAGCCTCTCTCCTCCCCGGACGCGAGTGGAGCTGCAGTCAGTGAAGCGGTGGACTGTCGGAGAAGCCCCTCTTCCTCCCCACACACACACACACACACACAGCATGGCTACAATCGCGACCTCCACCAGGTTTACGGACGAGTATCAGCTTTACGAGGAGCTCGGAAAGTAAGTGGTTCCCGCTCTTCTGCGCCTTGCTTCCTTCCGCACAACTTCAATCCCTTTCTCTCCCATTTATTCCCATTGTTTGTAGTTGGACGCTGTCAGGAGCGGAACGACCGTTAAACTGCTCCACATCAGACTCGAGCGTGAAACGATAACCTTATCGAATCGGCGTTAAGGTTCGCCAGCGCAGTAAAAACACTCCAGCATTTGTTCACTGTTTACGCCTTTCTCTCAAAGAAAGGGCTTGTCACGGGAAGCTTTTCGGTCGTGCGGCTACTGTTGTCTGCGCACATTTCCTATCACTTCTCCCATTCAGAGCTCCGGTTTCTTGTAAACTGTAGTGCGGAGACTTCGTTGCGGTACTGTTGTAGGAGGGGAGATGTGTTTTGTTTTGCAGCAGTTTATCTGAAATAATCAAAAAGCGCTTATCGCGCTTTGGCTGCTAACAGTTACTATCAACAAATAAGAGTCTTGAATCGAGGACAGACCCAGTGAATCATGTCTCTGGGTTTTTCTAGGTTCTTTTAATCGTTAGGTGGGGTTTAGGAAGCAGTAGAGCTAATGGTAACGCCTTTTCTGATAATTTTACCTCCGTTTTTGAAAGGGCAGATGTTTATATGTGGGTCTGCTGGTATGATTCGTTGCTACCTGGTTTTACTTAGACTTTTGTTGGTTTTGGACACAGAAATTGAAAATGGACTGTGTGGTGGGGGTGGGCGGTATGGCCAAATGGTAATATCGCGATACTATCAGAGATTTTCCCGATACGTGATGCGCATCATGTAGGGCTATTTTGACACAGACAGTGCCGTAGTGGTGCCACGTTTAGATAAAGACATTCACTACATTGTTTCACGTAGTGCTTTACATTGAATTCAGGACAAATCTGGGCTAATAATGTTGTCTTACTCACAATATCCACAGTATGCTCAGAAATGTATGATGTTCGTCACGATAACAATATTTATCATGATAACAACATATTGTCCTAAATTTACCAATCATAATTAATAAGTAATACACAATTACAGGCAAATGCAGAGTTGTTTTTGGATTATAATCCTCACATTTATTTCTCACTGAGCAATAGGCAGCAGTACTTAGCTTGGTATGTGTTTGTAATGTGTGTCCGAAGTCAGAGGTGACTGACAACCTCACTGTGTTCCCACTTGTCCGCTGCATTGCATCCTTATCTATTCTACCAGGGAAATTCATCCCACAGCATGTTATCTTGTTTTCTTATGTAGGGGTGCCTTTTCCGTGGTGCGCAGATGCGTGAAGAAATCCACAGGCCAGGAATATGCTGCTAAAATCATCAACACAAAGAAACTATCAGCGAGAGGTAAGACTGTGCTGTGGCACGTTTACAGCTCTTTCTGACTGACTCAAATGACATCACATGCTCAGTTGCACTGCTCAGAGATAAACCCGCTCCACATTTTATTGCTATGTACATTGGGGGAGGATGAGGCAGAAGATCTGGTGTGTTTGCTGTCTCCTGGGATTACATGTCGTTAATAGAAGAGAGTGCTCTTTAGAATGGGGCAGTTGACTCTCCTCTGTGCAGCTCCTGGTGTCTACAGGCCTTCCAGCTGTGCCCTGGCATGTATTTTAAAGGGATGCTTGGGTGAAAATCCACATGGGTCGTTTTCCAGGCTTACAGTTGTGTTATTCAGAATAACAATTGTAATGCACATTGAATTAATACTGTAATTAATGAGCCCAGTGAGTTTTTTTAAGGAAACTATGACAGGTATTTTTATGCCTGTTTATGTCTGAATGTGCTATTTTATGTTTTGTTGTTAGAATTATTCTGTATTTATTTATTTCCTCCCAGCAGAGGTAGAAAATTTAGGTTCAGAAAATAAAAATTCTTCCCAGAATTTTGATTCACCTGTCCTGAGCTTTGAGATTGGTTTGAGAAGATTAGAGAAACCAGGCATTTGAAATGAAATCCTTGAGAGAATGTTTGCTTTTACATTTTAATTTTACCACCTGTGCCTCACATGCCCAATGGTGACAGAACATTTTCAAAACTTTTTTCGTCCCTTTTAAATGACAGAGGTTATTGTGGTTCCTTTAAGGGTAATATATTTAAGTTATGTGTGTTCTGATTGGCTGTAATAAACCATGCTTTTATTCAAAAGAAGTTCAGGTTAATAAACCCCTTATAGTGTATTTATAAATAATTTAGACTAAATGTAGTATGCAGACTTGGCATATATTTCTCACTGTAAAGGGGTTTTGTAGCATCAAAATCAGAATGGACTTAGTGTCACATATAGAAGCTATTGACTGAGAGTGACTGAGAGTGTCTTTAGACACGTTAATAGTTTTTTTTCAAGTATATAATTGTATGTATGTATGTATGTATGTATATATATTGTGTTTAGTAATATGTGATCTGTGTTCTGCCTTGATGTTTTGAGTTGATTTGCCTGCAAGCTTAAGTATTTGTCAGTGTGATGATGTTGCATTGCATCAAGAATACATTATAAAGCACTCAGCAATATGAGAAGCTTCAGTGGTTGAAGCTGTGTAGAGGCCTCCTTGGTTATATTTTACATTCTCCATAATGATTAATTGCAAGCACATCAAATACTGATCTTGTTCACTCACCAGTAAGTGAGTGATCAAACTGCCTTAGAAATAAATCATATTTAATCATCCAATTATTTTTAATGAAATATGAGGGTCTTGTGCTGTTGTGACTTGCAGTATTGTGGCCTGTCAAATGAGACCTAATTGCTCCTGCCTCAGCACTTTTGTGTATGTCCATTAGTCATTATGTCAGTGTGTAAGCAAGGGCTTGTTTTTTGAATACTTTTTTCTTTCACTCTTTTGCATTGTGTAAAACAAGGATTTTTCATTCAGTTAATGGCATAAGTAGTTCTCTATATGGACTGTAAGGGCCTCATTTGGGACTTGCCCTTCGTCTTTGAGGAGATGCTTTTCTTCAGCAGCCAGCCCAATTAAGGGCTGCTGGAGTGGGCCATACTCCAGCCGTCCTGTTAGCTGAGCAAGAGGGCATGACCAAAAGCTCCGACCAGTCATAGGGGTAAAAATGCATGGCTGCCCAGCACCACCTAGTACCTATTTGCTTGGTTTAACTCTCAACTCAATCCATCCAATGCTTATATGATGTAGTTTGGGTAGCCCTTTCCTGTGGCAGACCCACTTTCACTGATTTCTGTGCAGTTGCATATGCGGAGAGTAGATCAATGCTCTGAATAGCCCCACCTCACACAGTGATTTGTGGAATGCTTTTTCCCCCCACTTTCCTATCCTCCGTTTTTGTCAGTCTTCACAGACATTGAAAAGGTTGAGCTGAAAAGCAACTGATGTAGTGTGTAACTATAATGGCCCAGTGATTGGAGGCTTTGACCCAGAGCTTGTTGCAGTAGCTAGGCAACCATTTTCCTGGTGTGGTTGCTGATTGGCTGCTGCAGATGAAGAGGACAAGACTAGCTGAGCTGGTGGCAGATAGCAGGAGTCCAGAGGAAATGGGGGAGAAAGAAATGGAGACAAAGGGAACGAACTAATGAACGAACAAATGAAAGAGAGGAGTCTCTGTTGAAGAAATCTCCCCTAATCCTCCCTTTCGTGCCTAGTGCCCTGATGTGCACTGCAGGGCTGAACCAGAGCCACACGTGAGATTCGTAGGGGCTTAGAATAACCCAGCCTTATTCGCTACACGTACAACTCAGAATTGGCTAATACGTAGAGAAGAGCAGACACCTGCTGGCTTAGTTTTAGTGGAGCTTCTTCTGTAATAAACATGAATGTGAATGCCTGATGATGTGTGTAGATGTGAATTTCAATTTGATTGCAGCAATACACCATTGTGTGCTGGCCTTGGTGTGGGGATGAGTTCCCGTGTGTTTACTGTTATTTTCTTTCATAATTGAACCTGCGGTTTATGTAGATCCTTCACCTAATTCATTACCTTCCCTGGCAGAGAACTAGAGATGGCTGGCTTGAGCTTTGGAGGTCTGTCAGGTGCATGGTCCCCTAGAGTGTCTTAAATGGCCCTTGCAGACACTGCTCACACTTCAGAGATGGTTTAATAGTATATGAATTGCAGAGTGACTCATATTGTTGGTTGTTTCCTGAGGCTTAACAAAAAGACATAAAGTGACCGCCCCCTGCTTCCTCCATTACCTTACTACCAATGCTAGTAATTGTGTGTCACTGCTCAACATGTATCTTTTATTTAATTGCCTGTGAAAGACCGTTTCCCTGGCTTTGTTTTGCTCTCTCATCTATGTATCCATCTCTGCACTTCTCTTTTATTTGTGTGGGGGATTGCTTTGTATTGAGGTTAATCCACTTATTTAATTGTATCTGGCTAAGACCCTGGGGGATCTCAATGCAGACTCTTGTTTTGCACTTGTTTTTTCTTCCATGCATGTTTTATCCTCCAAGACGCATGAATAATGAATAACGGAACTTTATGTCCTGTATGTCAGTTATTGCATAAGACAGAAGTGGGTTAAAGGAGCCTTCACAGTCCTGTGTACTCTAGTCTGAGTAGAGTATTGCTGAGGTGAAACAGCCTGTATGGCAGCATTGACTTTAAGGTGCTTAATCTGGCTAGTTAGCATGCTTTGGTCAGGGTCTCATTGCAGTCATGTCCTCCTTCCCTTCAGGTGATTAAAACATGATGGCATTACAGATTTTTTTAGTTCTTAGCAGTACACAAATAATATACCACAACATACATGTAGAAGGAGGTCTTTCAAGCTATGGTGGTGCATGTCTGTACATAGAAATTTGTCTGTAAGTAGAAAGCACTTTATTTTAAAATTGCAAAGATAGCAGGAATAACTGCATGACCCAGTTTGGTTTGGCCAGTGTCCTCACAATGTGCACAGTTTTTGTTGATGTTCTCTACCAGCTTTTATTGAGAGGCTTTGGCCCAGTATTTCAAATAACCACAAAGATGGTAGTGGGATACCCCCTGGGAGATGTGATGAGCCTGCATGAAGGAAGAGTTTATTTGAACTTTCCCTATGTATGAATCTTTAATTTTTTTTGCTATGGAACAAATAGGCCGGTGTGTCGAAGCAGGCACATGTAAGGAGCTGGCCTGTCCTGAGTGAGTCATCCTGCCCTACAGCATTCCTCCCTGCATCACAGTGATCTGGCCAAAAGCATCCAAACCCATTTTGACATCCGAGCCCATTAAGATCACTGTCACTTATCCTGTATGCATCTCACCCTGGCTGTATACTTTCTCAGGCTCCTTCATTAGGTTATCGTTTTGCTGCAGCCTTGCTGCATTCACTGTGCTCTGGAAGTGCTGCTATTTTCACTAGATTAAGCCAATTTATGTAATCTAGTGGTAGGTCATTATAGAAGCTGAGATAGACATTTTTATGAGCAAGAGACCCATTCAAGAGACCAGATGTTATTGGTATTGTGCTTTTATACTGCAAGCTTATGATTTGCTGTATCTTTTTCATGTTATTTCAGGATAGAAGTGAGTGAACTCAATAACACAACTCATAACAGTACAGGGGTTATAGTAACATCCATATAATGGGACAGTAATAAAGGTCTATTCACTTTTATGCTGGTATATATACTTCATGTTGCTGCTTCAACACCTTGGCGTAGCTGCTTATTCTTCATCAGTTATAAATGGACTGTGGACCACTTGGTAGGAAAGTATCCAGATATCTTGGAACTTCAGCCCTATTTATTAATACCCTATTATGCTATTCATAGTGTGTATCCGTGTTTATCCTCAGTCTGTTCCAGGACAGCTGGTTGCCTTTGTTCCCGTTCATTCTCAAATGTATTGTTATAAGGGGCGAGGTGTTAATAGGTCCAGCCTAGAGACTGACAGGAGCATGTCTTAACAGTAGGAAATGTAATAGCTTTATTCCCATCTTTACCCATGACCATCCTTTTAAAACGAGAGCATGTTTCCACTGTGCCTCTTTTGAACACTTTGTTCTATGTGACTCCATAGTGTGCCTTTTTGTGGAACTTATAATATTGATTCCTTCTTTCCTCCCCGCCCTTCCTCCTCAGGCTCAATCTCTCTTGCTCTTTCTCTCTCATTCTCACTGCAGGCCTTCTCTTACTCATTGCATATCTTCTGATGCGATACCCTGATTAAAATCAAGATATTGTGAAATCACATTGGCATTTTCTAACTGAAGTTGGCTTTGCTCAATTTTCCAACCACTGTGCTTATGAAACTAATGTTATATTTTTTTTTTTGGTTGGGGGGTGGGGTGTTGATGGGGACTTACAGAGCAGTGGATCGGAGTCTTTTTAAAAGCTGGGCCCAAGCCAGAGGTTTGGAAGTCAGAACAATGTGATTACTCACCTGAGTGGGAGTGGGGAGGTAGGAATGGGCCGCTCTGGCAGCAGCACCAAACACTCTCCAAGAGATGGAGTCTCTGAAACGGCAACAGAGACAGACAGAAGGCACAAAAAAGGGACGTTGAGACAGTGAAGGAAACAGAAGGGTTAGCATAGGGAGAAACATAAAATAGACTATTCCAAGCTGTTGTTTTAAATGTAGTGGGCCATGATGGAATGACTCACAAGCTGTAGTCTGGTTTATCTGTTGAAATGTTGACTGGCATGCAAATAACTGTCCTTTTAATCACGCCATAAAGACGTAGGCTGCAATAAAATGGAAATGTTAGGTGTGGCTGGCTGATTGCAGTTCATTATAGGCAGCATAATATGAGCCCTAATTCAGTTTTAATGAAACGGGGTCAGGTTCAGGTTTAATCAATGATGCTTTCTGATCAACAGCCCTGATCCAGAATACAGAATCTATAAGTCTGTCAGGGAACTAAAATCAGGCATACATACACACACACACACACACATGTGTGCTCTTCATGTTTTGCTGACAGTAGACTTACAGGAAAAGTGAAGTGTACAGGAATGGTTTGAAACCAAGGCTGAAATCTCATACCCCAAGAAAAATGCTGACAATGGTCTTCCTGTCCCAGTCGCCACAGCTCAATCTGGATAAAGCTAAAAGAGGTTTGGAGGGTGTCTGGGTGTCATTGCGTCATTGACTGCTCTTATGACTGACTTAAGTTAAGCCCAATCCTCCAAGACATACGCACACGCCTTGTCATGCAGGCTAAGACAGAAGAGAGCTATGAATGCACACACACTGGCAGTATATTTTGATTTACTAATTTTATTAACGTGATAGCGCACCTCAGAACACAGTAGAGAGCACAATAGCTAACAGTGACACCTCTTAATAATGTTTAAAGAGAAAAATAAGAAAGATGCAAGGAATGCAAGGGTCTGTCAGGATCATAGCTTTTCTGGACAGGCCTTTTCAAAGGGGGTTTCATGACTATTGCCAAAGAGTTTGTCATGGCTAATCTACACATGCATGACACACCCTCTCTAACACCTCAACCACGTCTGTATAAATATTGGCTGAGCTCTCTGTTGTGTTGATTTGATGTTGGCCTTTACTGTTAACATGTGTGTGTGTGCATGTTTGTGTGTATTGTCCACAGGGCTGTATAAATCACCCTAGGCCTCCAGTAACACTTAGTAAACACTTTGGCCCATCTCTCAGTGCATGCTTTGCACTGATGTTTATGAAATGTCAGTTAATACAGTGCTCTCTCCTGGCACATGTACACATTCTTTCTTTCTCTCCTGTTTCTTTTCAGCAGTACTCTCACCTATGGCTGTCACAGTTACTCAGAAAAACTTGACTGTTTAATATTCTTTAACATGTAATTTTTCAGATGAATCAACAATGAATAGTTGAAGTTTATTTAGTTCCATGTGAATTTATATACGTGCATTGGTTGTCATTATAGGAAGGTATGATCAGTATTGGCAGGTTTTTTTTATCAAAAACAAGGCATTTCAAATTCTGACTTTGGCCAATTTGTGTTGTAATTCTATAGTAGTAGTGTAAATGTCATGTATTTATCATTTTGTTTGTGTTATGGTTGTTATTTCTAGTAAAATGAAAAAAAAAAAAAAACAATTGATAGCTAGTACTGATTTCATGAGCATAATTATTATTCGATCCAGCATTTTCTGCTATTAGCCCAATTTTTACCCAAGATTACTCAAATATAATGGTCAAAACAAGTGCACAAAATCATTGCTGCAAAGCACTGAGTAGTGCCCCCTGTGGAAGATTTTATTGCTTTGGTACAAATAACTAGTAACTACACCATTAATTTAGTCAATAGCGGAAGCCCTGCTTTCACCTCCTCGTTTCCTTTACTTCAGTATCTTTTTATGAGATTATTTTTCAGTTTTCTTCTGTGTCTTGTCCCCTACTCTCTCCTTCTCTTGATATGTCTTTATCTGTCTTTTGCAGTCTATCATTTTTCTCTGCTAGTTTTCTTTCATGTCTCTTGATCTCTGGAGCTCTTCTGCTTTTTCTCTTTTTAGTGTGAATTTGGTTCTTGTTCTGTTTTTTTTTGTGTGGTTGGATGTGTTACAGTGGTGTTGTGATGAAATGTGGTTGACAGAGAGTGGGCATATTTTGCTGCACAGAGTCCTACACAAAAGCACAAACGCAGTGTTTTTGAACAAACCACAGTTATTATAAGCTGACTGTCCTGGATTGCACAGTGTTGCTATGCATGCTGAGTGACAGTGGGATGATTGTAATGCAGTTGACTGTTGCTGTGCTGCACTAAATTGGAATGTTGAGAATGAACACGCACACATACTAGTGTGTTTGCAGACCAGACTGCTTTTCGCATGTCCATTACTCTATCCTTTAGTCAGTCAAACAGAGTCTCACAGTCTGTCTCTCTCTCTCTTTCTCACTCACATGCAGCGGTCAACTGTCTGTATCTTTCTCACAGTTCACCTCTCTGTGGAGCTCAGAAAGCAGGCCACTGTGAATGTCTCTCAGTCTCAATGGATTTCCTCTGCCTTTAGTTACTGATTTCACCACCAGCCACTGTCTGCATGCACAAATTCAAATTCTCTGCTAGGTGTCTCTCACTGAGTCCTGTGCAGACTAACACTCAAGTGTGCTCCACCAAATTCAGTGATGCCAACTTGGCTCTCTTTTAAAAGCCAACATACCTGTGACACAGCCACATGTTAAGCATGGGTGAAACAGCTTCTGTATCTTTCTTTCCTGGTTGGTTTACTCATGCTTAAACCTGTCACATTGCCTCCTTAATTTTGCCTAGATTTGAATGTCTGTTTTATTAGTTCAATTCAGTAATCGCGTGTGCTAAGAGACAGTGCATATGTCTTGTAAAGAAAAGTAGACATCTGTGTGTGTGTTTATGAGTTCAAGGAATTGAAGAACAGTTATGTGTTTTGTTATTTTACTTCAATACACAAGCTCTTTTGTCCTGCTGGTGGTGACAGGCTGTGTGAAGGAGAATCTTGCTTGATGATGTACTTGAGATAATCCAACAGGGTACTAGGGCTTTCCATTACAGTGTGTGTGTGTGTGTGTGTGTGTGTGTGTGTGTGTGTGTGTTTCTGTCCACCTACCGCGGTTAATCTCTTTGTATCTCACAAGCTACCTCTACTGGAGCACTTGGGTTTCGCCATAGCTCTGTATACGGTTAAACACTGGAAAGAAAGATGTGTATTGTGTGACTCATTAATTGAAATGTGTAGCGTTGCATTAAGACCTTGTAATGCAAAACCTTACATTACAAATTCTTTCCTTGAGTAGCAAGCTGAGGCAGTGAACATGCTGAATGTGGGCGAGTGTGTGAGAGGAGAAAGAGTGGGAGAGTCTCTGTTATCAAACAAAGGTTTACTGAGCACCCCGATGATAGCAGTGCCAAGAGTCTCTCTTCAGTGCTGCAAAGCACTGGACGAGTCTCTGTCCACACCAGCAGCCACTTTACTAACACTGACCTCAAACACAGCAAAGGGGAGGGGATGAGCACCTTTAACTGACATCTCACAGGCAACAAAAGAGCTCCAGACATGTTGTGAATTTTTACAGAATCATGATTTAAATTTGCTTCCGATGACTTTAATGAGTCATTTTTAGTGTGGGATTTGTGATATTGGTTTAGTGTTTTTGTTTTAAAATCTTTTGCAGATGTTGGTGTGTGCTAATCTCAGATGTGAATCTGGTTGAATAAAGTTTAACTAGGGGATTTCAAGCTGCACCAGGAAAACAAAATAATAAAAGTAATGAATAACATTTGTACTATGTAAATGTTAGTAATTGTAAGCTGTTTGTCTCACTTTTGATATCAAACTGGTTATGTTTGTCTAGATCATGAATCTTAAGATACATTCACTTGTGGGAATTCAACTCTTTAGTCTGTACGGAATTATGCTATTACAGTAGTATGAATTCTTGTAGAAATGTATCTGAATACAGCATTAGCTTATCACATCAATAAGAGAAATAAAAAAAAAAAACTAAATCCTGATGCCTGATGTGGATACTGTTTTTCATGTGCAGATTGTGATCATGTTTTTGACATGTTGTACACTGTATGTTTGAGTCAAACATGTATCTTCACAGTATTCAGTCACCAGGTGCTTGTGTAACAGAACTCACATGTCGGGTTGTCTGGTGTCTTTGTGTCCATTGCAGTTTGACAGAGATGCAATAGCTGGCTTTATATGCTATAGAGGCTGACTTATATTTATTAGTTGTCATGTAAATGTGGGATATATTATGACTAATGTAGATAGGCACTATACTCTTCTGTTTTTGTTGGGAATTATTTTTAAGGTATTCTTAGGCCATTTCTTATACTTGAACTTGAGCTGTTTCCCTGAGATGTAGATATGTTTGGATGAGTATGAAACATTTCACCGGAAGTGTCTAAATACCAGGGCAGCAGGGTGGAGCAGCAGGTAGTGTCGCAGTCACACAGCTCCAGGGACCTGGAAGTTGTGGGTTCAAGTCCTGGTCTGGATGACTGTTTCATGGATGAGAAGTTCGGTGTGTGTGTCACCCCGTGAAGGACTGGCGCCCCCTCCAGGATGTGTTTCTGCATTGCGGCCAATGATTCCAGGTAGGCTCTGGACCCACCGCGACCCTGAATTGGATAAGTGGTTACAGAGAATGAATAAATGTCTAAATTGCCATTAAATTTTATTTTTTATTTTTATTTTTTTACCTGTGTCCACCTCTACAACCTGCATGGATTGTTAAGATGCATCCAGCAGAAGAGCATGTGAGGCAGCAATAGCAGAGCAATAATTCCTCACTGTTTGTACACCCCAAACCTAAACACTAAGAAATATGTGGACATGTGTGAGTATTGGACAAGTACACGATGTTTGCCCATTTGAGTGGTTTGAGAACAGACGCTTTCTGCAGGGCAACATCTTGTTCTGTATTAATCATCATGCATGTCTGATTTGTGATGTGTTTCTGTTTCAAGGGATGCTGTGCATTCTTATTTGACCATGATCTCTCTGCAGCATTCATAATGAAGTGAATTTTCCTTCTTCTGTTTATATTATGTAATCCCTCTGATTTAATTTTCCTCTCTAAAACCATTAATTCAGAATTTAGCTTGTACTCAGTGAAGGGGTGTGCACATTGCTCGCCCTGTAACAGTCATTAAGGATAGAGCATGGCTTTCAGAGTTGCTTTTAAGCACAGACATGATCGATTCTTATTCTTTGTACTTTTGTACTGGCAGCTGTTTAGGAGCTTCTATGGAACATTACTTTTTCTAAAGTGAGGTTGACCCATATGCTCCAGAGCCACTATGTTCTATGTCAACCTTGATGGAACAGTAAGATTGGAAACATCTCAAGCTAATTTCCCCTCAGACAAACCAGCAGCTGCTCATCACGGCTGGTGGTGGAGACTGCTTATGAGGGTGAAAATGAGGGACGACTCCCCCGTGTGTGTGCGTGTGCGTGCAGCTGCATGTGTGCGGGGTCAATCCCAGAAGGCCTCATCTCCAAATATATCTGTGCCCATGTCTGAAGGGACACGCACCTTCTCCCTCTGCTATTCTTAGCCCCCCTTTCTCTCTCTTGGGTTCTGCAGTGGCTTCATTCCATCGTGGAAATGTCAGATGCCCTTCTGCTGCTGCACCAGACTGAACTCCTCCTGAACTGACCTCAGGTCAGCATGTTTAGACAGCCCAAAATTTTGTAGCTGTACAATGCTCGGCGTTCAACAGTTTACACCACAGTAAATGTCTTGACACATTCTCATCCTAGCACTTTAAATTGTGTCTTATTTTTTCATTCATTCATCTTCTGTAACCACTTCATCTTGATCAGGTCGCAATGCTTGCAGAGCCTACCTGGAATCATTGCACACAAGGCCATGATACTGTTTTTTAGCGTTAGCAGTGACCTGAGTTGTGGGGCAAACAAAGCACTTTTAAATCCTGGATTTATTTGGCAGTGTAGTTCTGTGTCGCAGCCCTGTTTTGGAGTTGGGGGCTCAAATATTCAAATCTACTTGCTTGGCATTGCAGAAATGTTCGGGAACCACTGATCTAGACTATCAGGTTAACATGTCTGAATTAAATGTTTCCAAGATAGCACCATTTTCCCATTTTATGGCCTAATTATTTAAATTTATTGCCACTGCTCATCACATTTAGAAAGGTTTTTCCATGATAGTGCAAGTTTTTATTTGAGCTGTGATTGGCTAAAAGGTATGTGTGTTAATAAATTAGCTACATCAATAAGCTACAGCAGAAAAAAAATAACATACATAATTTTTTTTAAACACTAAAAATGAGGACTGAGGGGAAGGTGGTGTACATTTTGCTTTTAAATTGTGTAAATAACATATTTATTTTCTTTACAAAAACCTAGAGACAAAAATTACAAATATAGAGGATGGCTATGTACTTTCAGAGAGAAACTGTACCTTCTGCCTCTGTTCTCATGTTTCTGTGGGGACAGACAAACTCCATCTAAGAGGCTTAACGTTGAATGAGTCAGCGCACATCAAATCACTTGAACGGGCGTGAGCTGAACAACATGTGACGTAGACAGTTGGATGCGAAATCACTGGGTGTGAGCTATGCTTTCAACAAATTAGACATTCATGTTTTTGCCACTACAAATAAATGAAATATTACATATTGTGTTTACAGTCTGGACTGGCATGCATTTACTACCTTTGAGGTCTAAACCTAACCCTATTAAAACTGGCCCGGTCGCTGCTGTGTGTATGAGATGAGGGGTAAAGCTGATAGTATGCGGTATGAATAGACCAATGGAAGTGGCTTCAGGAATAGCATATACACTTCCTAGTCATAATATTAGAGCCACTGAAGGACAGGTTAAAATGGGTCTAACGCAGTATGCACAGCAACGGGGTAATATTTACCTCTATGGTAAATGGATCTGATAAAATGGACAATAAGTGTGGAAAGGAAGTGATGTTAATGGTATTGCCGATTGTTCTGCTGTATAACAGTATATAAAACTATTTTTGTTTGAAATTAAAAATTTTCAAATGTGCATTGTACAATGTGCACCTCTGCATTTTACCTGTCTGTGACAGTGAGCATGTACACACACTAGTGCACTAGGAGCCATGAAAACACACCCAGCAGGCAGCCGTCTCTGGCACCCGGGGAGCAGTTGAGGGTTAAGAGCCTTGCTTAATGGCCCTTCAGCTTTGGATTGAGCCCATAATTTTTCTGACGGTCATGGGAAACAAACCAGTTCAATCCTTCCAGTCCTAAGCCCTCTTCTCTAACAGTTAAGCCAAGAATCCAGTTCTCCCTTGGTTATAATAATAGCTTTTACTCCAATGAAAAGCTTTATGTTAGGATTCTGAGGATTTGATGGCATTCGGCCTTGAGAATATTAGTTGACCTCACATAATATTTTTGAATAATTCCTGGATCTCAATCGCCCCTCCAGATCATCCCAGTCACAGTTCTCTAGATTCCAGTGTCAGCTACCTCAATGACAGGTTTGTTTGATATTGAAAGTGTCAGCAGGACCCATGACGATTGATTAAACCCCAATTTAACAGAGAGATCTATGACAGTACATCAGCATTTCAGATTTTGTTCTAATTAAAAGGTAACTGCTGAAAGCACCCATGTTCAGTACAAAAACCAAAAACAACATGCAAATACGTGATGAATAATCAGCGCCTAACTTACCGCTGCCGTTCTTGCCATTTTCAAAGCCAGCGATTCCTTGAGATGGGGGTTTTGCAACGTCACTGGCTCCATTTCACAGGGTGGGCCCTGCCAGTGGAAAAGGGACAAGCTTTAAGTGACCCAAGCCTAGCAATGTCGAGTCGAGTCGTGTAGAACCGGACCCATGCAGTGGAAAAGCACGGTCTATGTGCAGCAGTCATTCAGAGAGTTTCGGTAAACAGATCTATCATTTTTTTTACTGCTGTCACTAAACAACTTTGTATGCTTCTGTGCTATTACTTTCCTCATTGTGATGTCTCTCCTTGTTTATTAAATGTTAGAATTTTTGTGCCAAAGTGTAAACTTCTCAGTTTGGTCTAAACCAAAATAGCATGTGTGTAAGGTGTCTTCGACCAAAATCTTGTCCAGCCAAAAGAGATGGTCTCTGTCTGAATCAAGCTGAACAATGGTTAGATTAATTTGCAGTGTGGAAAGGAAGCTGAGGCAGGCTATCATCACCCACCTACTTGGGATTCATTTTACCAGGATAAATGGGGTCATGTTGTTTTACTACAGGGCATCTGTAATGTTTATGACTGATTTGTATGGGATAAGAAATCTCAGTTTAAATCACGGATATGAGTGTGACCAGGTGATTTACAAGCTGCCTTCACGAGTAGGAAAGAGAGTAGGAAAAAAAGAGTAGGAAACCTGTCAAACATTTAATTGAACTGTAATTGTGTTAATATAACCATATGCAACTGTGTCTTCAGTGAACGAGATTTGATACTAAACGTTTTTAGTGGAACATGCGTACACATGAGAATGACATATAACCAGTCTCAAATTGTTTGTTTTGATTTTATGTCGTCTGTTACTTTAGTAAATATAATTATATATATATATATATATATATATATATATTAATAAGTAATTTCTACTGTATTACTTCTGCTTTATCCCAAACTGCATATTAGCACATAACATACGGCATAAAAAAATCAATATACGGAGGTCACTCACTAGAACAGAAGCTGGGTTGGGTGTGGTTTGGGACACTGCATTAAATAGCCAACTGGCAATGTAAATAAGGATCTGGACAATATTCAAGCATTACATATGTAAGCAATGTATGTGTCGCTTGAAATTGGGAAGTTTGTGTTGCTGGTAGTAGAGCTATAATAGTAGCAGTATTAGAGTGGCTATGCAATTAATCTGTTTTTTTTTTCATTTACACTGAATTAACCACATGGCAACGTTAGACACACTCTCATCTACACACCAATCAGTGTCAAATATCGGGAGATGCAGCCCACATAGGTGAAGACAACATGATGTAGGAATATAAAGCAAAGTTCTTTAGTCCTCTGTCTAAATTGCAGATCAAATATATACATTGACTGATCAAGCAATGAAACATGTAAATTGAAAGATTAGTTAATGTTTGACATAGTAAACAATTAGCCTAAACTTTTATACACAGCATGATGTCAGTAAAAAGTTCTGGAAAGCGCTCTGAATATTAAATCTTCAACTCACAATTCCAACACCTTTTTCAATGTTTTGAATGCAGTACATGTACAGGGGTTGGACAATGAAACGGAAACACCTATCATTTTAGTGTGGGAGGTTTCATGGCTAAATTGGACCAGCCTGGTGGCCAATCTTCATTAATTACACATTGCACCAGTAAGAGCAGAGTGTGAAGGTTCAATTAGCAGAGAGTAAGAGCACAGTTTTGCTCAAAATATTGTAATGCACACAACATTATGGGTGACATACCAGAGTTCAAAAGAGGACAAATTGTTGGTGCACGTCTTGCTGGCGCATCTGTGACCAAGACAGCAAGTCTTTATGATGTATTAAGAGATACGCATCCAACAGGATTAACTGTGGACGCAAGAGGAAGCTGTCTGAAAGGGATGTTTGGTGCTAACCCGGATTGTATCCAAAAAACATAAAACCACAGCTGCCCAAATCACGGCAGAATTAAATGTGCACCTCAACTCTCCTGTTTCCACCAGAACTGTTGGTCGGGAGCTCCACAGGGTGAATATACACGGCCGGGCTGCTATAGCCAAACCTTTGGTCACCCATGCCAATGCCAAACCTCGGTTTCAATGGTGCAAGGAGCTCAAATCTTGGGCTGTGGACAATGTAAAACATGTATTGTTCTCTGATGAGTCCACCTTTACTGTTTTCCCCACATCCGGGAGAGTTACGGTGTAAAGAAGTGTACCACCCAGACTGTTGCATGCCCAGAGTGAAGCATAGGGGTGGGTCAGTGATGATTTGGGCTGCCATATCATGGCATTCCCTTGGCCCAATACTTGTGCTAGATTGGCGCGTCACTGCCAAGGACTACCGAACCATTCTAGAGGACCATGTGCATCCAATGATTCAAACATTGTATCCTGAAGGCGGTGCCGTGTATCAGGGTGACAATGCAGCAATACACACAGCAAGACTGGTGAAAGATTGATTTGATGAACATGAAAGTGAAATTGAACATCTCCCATGACCTGCACAGTCACCAGATCTAAATATTATTAAGCCACTTTGGGGTGTTTTGGAGGAGCGAGTCAGGAAACGTTTTCCTCCA
Source organism: Hoplias malabaricus (assembly GCF_029633855.1). NCBI lineage: Eukaryota > Metazoa > Chordata > Actinopteri > Characiformes > Erythrinidae > Hoplias > Hoplias malabaricus. Next base: position 13,118,360 of record NC_089802.1, read on the forward strand.
GCAGCATCACGTAGTGACCTGGCCACTATCCTGCAAGAAGAATGGCTTAAAATCCCTCTGACCACTGTGCAGGACTTGTATATGTTATTCCCAAGACAAATTGACGCTGTATTGGCCGCAAAAGGAGGCCCTACACCATACTAATAAATTATTGTGGTCTAAAACCAGGTTTCAGTTTCATTGTCCAACCCCTGTACGTTTACCGTGGATAATTATTTACACCTGTGCGCTGAATTCAACGCTGCTTCCAGCAATGATGATCATCTGTGAAGGCAATATCAGTCGATGTCATACCAAACAATATTGTGTGGTGCTGCATTAGAAATATTTTGTAAAGTAGACGACAAATTTTTAGACAACAAATAAAGGAATATGTTTATGTGGATAAAGCTTTGCGTTGAAGCCACTGTTTGATTTTGAAGCCCCAATGTTTGAAAATAAACCAGTTAATCCAACACTAGGTATTATGTTTTTCTTAAAATTACAGCTTCTAAATCACTGTGATGCTCCGCTGAGCTGTAGTAGGGACAATAGAGCCTCTGTTGTTGCTACTTAGGGCTCAGCACTGCAGAAACTGCACTAGGAAGGAGGGTAGGGAGACTACACCCATCACCCCCCTCTTGTTCTTGATTACAAGACAGTGTTGTAATAGTGAATTACACCCTGCAACAGCAGGGTTAATTGTGTAGAAATATGATACATATTTTTTTCCAACACTGTTATTCTAAGCAGTATCATGTTATGAAAATGAAGGCCCAGTAATCACTGCAGCCGAATGGGCCATGGTGATTCAGTGATGTTAATGTTATATTTCTAACACATTTCCCATATTGTATTGTGTTCGCTATTTTGATTTCCATTTTATAAAATAGAATAGTGACATCTGTAAGGCAGCACAATGCCTGCATCTTTCTTTCTTTCTCTGGCTCCTGTCTTTTCATGCTCTTCCCCCTCTTGCCCTCTAACCCAATATCTTTCTCTATAGCTGTGTGTGAATTATTCAGTGTGGTTACATTATAGACTCTACAGTGGCTTTCTGAAGCTAGGCACTTAGAGTCTTCGCTTGAACTTGCTGTGCTGCTTTACTGAAGTGCATCCAAATGTGTGCAATGTAAATTTACCTTCGTGTAAATTAAGTGAGCCGTTGAAGCATAATAAGATGCTAGTGTGTCTCCACAATGTGGAAGAGAAGCCGCAGATGAAATGAACAGGAGTGAATTACGTCGCAACATGACTCGTAGCAGAAGGTGTGTTTGTGCTCTCAGTGGCTCAGTAGTCTGGATTTCTCTCTCTCTCTCTCTCTCTCTCTCTCTCTCTCTCTCTCTCTCTCTCTGTATATGTGCGTCTGTAGATAGTGCTGTAGGTTTGTGCTTGTATTTGTACACCTGTGTGTGTGTGTTGGCACTCTAGTCTACAGCCTTACTTTGTATAGTTTTTTTTTTGTTGTTGACGCAGTAAATTATTAGCCTTTCAGGTTGGAGCTCCCACACTACTTTGTGTGTCAGGTGTGTTTAGTGATGCTTGTGTGCACAGAGCTCAGCTGCTCCTTGCACACACTCAGCACAGGACCTTTGTAGAGCAGGTGGAGCCCACACTGTTGGACACACTTTCTGTCAAGACTTTATTACAGTGTGCTACAGAGTGTCAATTTTACTGATTCATTTGGAGATGAACAGCAGCAGTGCAGAGATAAACAGATTTGCAGCTTTATGTCCACTGTTCCACAGTGTAGCTTCCTTTACACACCTGTCTGACACACACCTGATCCAGTCTCCAGCAGCAACAAGCAGGAATGTTGAGCGTTGTTCATACTGCAGGGCAAATCTAATTTGTTTCTTCAAAAACTAATTTTTAGAAGTTACAGGCAGTCAAATCTGATTTGTATGGTCACGCTGTAGCTGAATTTGCTCACTGTGGTTGTCATAGCAACGATGCAGATATACACTGAGGGTAAGAAACAAGGCACAAAACCTTGCAACCAGCGTGATGAAAAAACACAGGAAATCTAATCAGATTGGTCACAACACATGTTCTGATATCAGGTTTGAATCTGGTAATTACTATGGTAGCTTTTAGGACTATTAAATTAAAATCTGTGGAATTCTCTTGGCATTTCCTCAATGGCATATTGAAGGATAATGTCATACCTGTATTACTAAAGCCAATATAGAAACATTTACTAGATGTCACTGTTGCTTGAAGCTTTCAGATTTCTGGCACTAGAAGGATGCTGTGTTCTGATGGATGGCCTCTACTGGGAGAATTCTTATGTGTTCTATTTTTAATATATAGTTATATATGCATTTCCATACAGTATTCCAAAATTCATATGTCATTCTGTTTTTAAAAGTGCTTTCAGATGCTCTGCCACACATTTTATTTTACAAATCATATTAGATGTAGTTGCGTTGAACTAATGTAGTCAATGTTTTGTAATATCAAATTACTCAGCAATCCTAACGACATTAGAGCTGCTAAATTACACATAACATGGTGATGGGCTCAGTAATTAGTGGTTTGGAAAGCTGGGTGGTTCTGAAAATCAAGGAGAGTGAGAGAATAAGAGTGAAAAGAGAGAGAGGGCATGAAGGAGAGATGTTCAGAGGGTAAAGGTCATGTTTAAAGAGAGAAGGAGACATGTCTTTATTGATATGTATGAGGTGGATGCGTCCTGCCTCCCACCCCACGGGAGAAGAAGACAGAATAATAACATTTTGGAAAGAGTGCGTTTGTCATAAATGTCAGAGGAAGGCTTAACAGGGTGAGAAAGATGGCGTAAGCAGCAGAAGCGGGGCTGCAGTGGGAGAGAGAGGGCCGGCTGAAAGCTTTTTAATGACGAGCTCCCCATTTGCCCACTGCTCTAATATGCTCACTGAGAGGCTCTTTCTGATGAGCCATCGCTTTTGGGCTCCGCCACTCTCCACCCAGAGACGGATAATCTGCGTTGAGTTCTCTTCTCAGGGTGTGTGTGTGGGTGTGTATGTGTTTGTGTGTGTGTGTGTTAAGGCTGGTGGGACTGTTTAGTGGCTGTATTGTTTGCATCTGTATCTCTGTTGACTTGGTTACAGGTTTTTCTTTTTTTTTTCCACAGGTAGGATGCTTTTATGTTCAGGATTGCATTAGCTAGAATGCTCTTTATGAGTCTCAGTAGGGCAGTTTGAATTTGTGCAACTGCTGCCTGCATGTTTTACTTGTTTTCGTGATTGTTATACAGTATGGAGTTCGAAGGTGGAACCAGAGACTCGCCCTCTTTTTTTTTTCTGTTTAGCAGCTAGTAGATTGAAAGCTGTCACTACAGTAGCAGTTTGCTGTGTGTCTTTGAGGCTGGTGAGGGAGAAAATTCCTCAAATCCGACAGTGACTGCGAAGTCAGCCAGCTCAGCTTGCCACATCGTTCTTAGCTTAATGAAATCATGAATGTCAGTGAACCTTTCCACATCTCTTCATGAAGCTTTTGCTATATGAAAATACATTGTTCTCTGTCTCTTTCTGTTTTTCCTTAGCCCTCACTTTCTTTGAGTTTGTTGGCTCTGTAGCACATGTTGCTCCTAAGTAGACCAGTGAAGGGAATGCACAATTATATTTTAATCATGTCAGTATTGGCAGACAATAGTTTTAATAATATAATCCTATGATCTGATGAGTGCTTAGATTTGACTGACTGACTGTTAGCAAAAGTCCCATGTCCTGTAGTTGTAGTCCACAAGACTCTGCTCAGGCTACCTAGCAGAATCCGTAAAAGTCTTAAAAGTCCAATTGCACAAGTATTACATGAAAACAATTAAAAATATGTATTTTTTTATAAACTTGATTTAAAGTCTTAAATAAAGACATACAATATATTAAAGGTTTATAGAAAATCCTCGTGATTACCAGGGAATTATGTTCTCTGGAGTGATGAATCATAACTCTCATATCTTTAGGGATGAGCTGAAAAGGATTTTGCGATTGAAAACTAATCACCCACATCTGCACCTTACCTTGCTATGGTTCTGATGACAGAATGCAATCAGATCCACCCAGAAATATTTCAGCATCCACTCTAAAATCTTTTATTTGAGGGGAAATGTTGTTTTTGGACACAGTTGTAATTGTCTAAGAATCCTGGACTGAGGAAGAACACAGTTTGTATTTCATCACTGAAGATTGCACTGATGCTACCACAAATTCATCTTTGGCTGGGAGGATGAGGAAAGCCTTTGTAGCCATCCGATATTCTCTGTTTGTTTGGTGCCAAGGCTACGCTTTCATAAAGCAGCCACACGGGACTGCAGCAGCCTTGAGCTTCACAAAGGGCTGAACAAAAAGAACACCCATTCTACTCTAGCACTTGCTCTAGCCTTGGTTTGAATGATGGCTTGGGTTGTGAGTAGTCAAATCACTCTTTCAAGTCTTTAGGAGGTGTTCTTCTGATAAACATCTTAATCTCCATTTATTTCTGAATGCTTCTGGGACAGATTTGGCCTGGTATGCTGCTGATGCTAAAAGTTATGTTATATCATTTAAGAATTATATCCTTTTCTCCTGTGCTACTGAGCATTGACGATTGTGCCAATATGTCTGTAAGTGTTTCCTTATTAAAGGCTTTGTCAAGGCTCTTCATCCCTGCTTGTATAAATGGGTCACAGAGGAGAGAATTGTGGAGGAGTGAGAGGATAAAAAGGTACAGATGGGGGGATTGAAGGCCAGACAGTGTGGCCTTGCAGAATAGACCCCACAGAAAGTGCTCCATGTGCAGACCCTTGCACATATAGGAAATGCACACGCACATATATTGCAGGTGTGTGTGTGTGTGTTTGTAGATGTTCAGGACAAAATTTCCTTCCTTTCTGGAGAAAGCAGACATTAACACTGCAGTTCTGAATTTGCATTTTATGGTTTGCCACGTTAAATCAAGGTGTAAACATTTTGTTGATATTTAAATAGTAAATAAAATGTTGAATATAGATTTGATACAATATGCTACATTTCTAGAAGACTACAGGAACCAGATGACTCAATTAGCTACAAAGAATATATATATATATATACACAAAATGGTTGCAAATATGGTTTATGATAATCTTGAGATAATGTTCACTGGTAATAAATGTATTATGGGTCCTGGAGGCATTAATTCATTCATTCATTCATTGCCTGTAACAACTTATCCAGTTCAGTGTTGTAGTGAGTCCGGACCAACCTCGGGGTTATATAACAACTTCTGTAAAGGCGAAAGACTTTTGGTTGAGAATTCCAAGTTTTATTTTATTTTAGTTATTAATTAAACACTTTACGCCTGTCTTGCTGTTGCTTGGATTTTTAGATGTGAATCGCCTTTATTTCAACTAATAAACACATACTTCCTTCCATTTTCGCAGATTTTAGTAATACAAACTACAATAACCTCTTTGCTTACTACATTGCACTGTAAGTGTAAGTTGCCATTCATCATTCTCGATTCTTTACTCTTCTGTCTCACGCACACACACACACAGGCACATGCACACACATACACACTGATCCTGAGGCCTATGTGCTCCATGTCTGCACATGGTGTGGTGAGTGGTGTGAGAGCTGGCAGAGTGCCCAGTGGGGATTTGAGTTTTTTTAGCGCAGGGCGACAGGGCCTGTCTGACCTCACCCTTGGCCTCTGAGGTAAAGCTGTCTCAGAGTAGAGAGAGCGCGAGAGAAAAAAGCTAGCCTCTAGCAAGGCCCTAACAGACCCCCAATTTATTAACCCTTTCCCTTTTAAATGATTGCGTCAAACTAAAGGCTCCACCTCCTTTTTCTGTGCTGTTGTCATGGCTGGAAATGATTGTGATGAATCATTGTGGAAACACACCTACAAATAGATGAGTGGGAAATATGAAGTCAAGCAGGTCTTAAGTAACATAAACTCTCTGACTTTCTCCATTGTTATGAGATTAGTCTGCAGGATTTTAGTGTTTTGTCTGGAACAGATATAAAGAGATTGAATGATTAGCAGGGATTTAACAGACCAAGTATGATGATGGACATTAGCTCAAAGATATCAACTGAATTTTTAGAATAAAAAAAATTGCAAGGTTTTCTTTATTTATTTATTAATTTTTTTATTATTATTTTTTTATTTTTTTAAATTAAGAAATGTAAAATGTGAAAACATCATATTTTATTGTGCATGTAGATATTATTGTCATCATCACACAGGTCTCTTGACGCATTTATGCCAGTAACAGCTACAAAAATGGCAAAAACAATGTGTCTGGCATTTAATTGACATGAATACGAACTCTGAAGGGAGAAAGTCTGGCTGTGACAGAAAAATCTGAATATTAAATTTTATAATCTGAACATCGTCTCAGTCTGACATCACAGCAGATGATGAACTAGTAGGAGATTTCACTGATGACTTAAAGGGATTGCCTACGATTGTGGGCAATTGTAGTCCTCTCTATTTGTTTGCATTCTGAAGCTAAGCATCTATTAATGTCCTGTGTGTTTGAGGGTAAAATAACGACTGTTCTTTGCACATTTGATGATGTTTTACTAGTCTGTAAGTTTTTATTCACTTTTTGAACTACCACAGAAACACAGTTGTAATTCCAGCTATTTAGTTTTGTAGCACATTTTGGTAAATGCATTGAGCTGTCTCCTGAAAGTATTTTTATAAAATGTGGTTTTGATTACAATCATGAACTACGCCTTTAAATAAGCAAATACAGATTATTAACACAGATCTTGAGCTCACATGCTTTTGGGGAAAATGCCAGACCGAGTGAAGGTGAAATTGAATATTTAAAACTTGTGCATACGCAGGTCTTTCAGTGAGTGTTGGAAAGGCACATATTATCTTGTCCAGTGGAAGAATGGTCAGGCAGAACCGCAGCAGGACGTGCTGGACTGCAACTGTGTGTGTGTGTGTGTGTGTGTGTGTCGCAGGCTGCTGCGGATTTGTTGATTGCTTCAAAGACGTGAGTGGCTCTTTATTTGTGGGGTAGTAATTGAGGCAGAAATCCCCAAGCCTCTGCACAATAAAGCAGAACACTAGCCCAGCACCTGCACATGTACACATCTGTATATTTGGATGAATGCATGAATGGACAGGTTAAAAATGTTTATTGTAGATGAGGCCTATTGTCTGTGGGAGTGAAGGTCTGTCTTTTCACTCTTTCTCCCCAAACCACAAACAACACAAATCAATTTAAGGATTGAGCTATTCTTATAAGCACCATTATGTGCGGATGTTCGTCATCTATGTTCCTATAGGCTATTCTCGTAGGTATTCACATAGGCACCTAGATGTTTGTGTGTGTGTGTGTGCGTCTCCTCATTCACCACTCTGCCTTTCCTCCTCTCCCTCAGGCATCCTAATGAAGGCATTATCTCGACAAGTCACGGAACATGAAGCGCCTGTAATTTCAGCTTTATCACCGTGTTTGTGGGCCGTTGAACGGCCTTGCCATCCCAAATAAAAGCAGAGCATTTTTCCCCACCAAGCTTTACTTATTTATTTATTTGACAGGGATTTCCAAAGAAGATAAAAACACTTATGGAATTGAAACTTTTAGCCAGTATGAGGTGGCCTTCAATGAGATAATGTCTTTAATGCTTGTTTGAGAAGGCTCACTTTGTATGCTTTTAAGACAACGTTACTGCTACTCAACAGTTGACAGAGTTGTAATTATCTGAGAATAGCTTGTACATATTAAGATTTGTATTTCTCAATTTTCTGTGTGGAAAATGTAAGAAAATCCCCCTCGCTCTCTCTTAACACTAGTGTGGTTTAATCTGCTGATAGGTGATTATCCCCTCTGTGATCATATAATGTATGCATGCAGAAATATGTGCTATATCCGTTTTGTCAGTAAAGTAGAATTTTGACCCTTCCATAATGGTGCTACAACAAAACCAAACCGTATATATTGTTGATTTTTAAAGTGAATAGTTGTAAGGCAGGACTAGTGCAGGAAGTACAAATATTTGATGTTGCTGAGGGTGGGTGGGAAGTGGTGTGAAGTTTAAAGGTGCTGGAATGCAGTTAAGAGTTAAAATGTTAGCCATTTATTAAAGTTATTATAGCTGCTGGTTGTAATTGGCACTCTTCCTGCTTTAATGGTGAGCACAGTTTGAGAAAGGCAACATTTCACATTTAAATCTGCATCTCAGTTCCCTTAGTCCAGAACACACTGGTAGGTTGGTAATATCCTGTAAACTTTCTTAGTCACTTCACACTTTGAAACAGTAGGGGTGTGTACCTCTGTTTGTTTGAAAATGTACTGTGTCCCATTTCACAACATACCTATTGCTTTACTGCTTCCTCCTGGGCTTGTTAATGAATGGAGGAAAAACTTGATAGTAGATGAATGAGCTTGCAGCTGTGACTGTGTTTCTACTTTTACTGTCTGATGCACAGGAGGAGACATGCTGCTCCTTTGAGTCCCCATTTGATATGTGTGCTGAGGTACACTCACTTTACTGCCTTTCTCACTGGTAAAGGTTGAGAAATGGGAAGTGGGAGGCAGAAGTAATGGTTGTACAGATGTCCAATTGAAGAGACAGGAAATGCTTTTTAAAGGCCAGGCATTAACGAGGAGAGGCTTTTGGCCTCACTGGCATTATTCATAAACGAGCAATGAATGAAGTGCTGATCACTTGAATGAATGAGTAAAAGAAAGGCAGAATACACACAAGCAGACACATGCAAAGACTTGAGGCTCAGTTATGCTTCCTCTTTGACAAGCATTTTGAGCAAAAGTGCTTTTCTTTACGTGTTACTGAATTCATTACTATAGTGAGGTCAATGTATATTTCAGGTTAGAAACCACCAGTAACATCTTCTGTTCGTCTGGAAGGGTTTCAGATTAGAACATTTTTGTGAGGACCTTTTTTTTGGCATCTTACCGTGATAACTTTATTGAGGTCAGGTACTGATTTTGAATAATTTATTTTGGATCGCAAACACAGAACTCATCCCAAAGGCATTAGATGAAGCCCTATAACTCCAAAGAACATATGCTCCACCCCGTAAAGCTTAGACACTTTATACTCCTCTGGCAGATGCTTAGCTTTTCCATGTAAATTACGCAAGCTGTACATAGCTGAAATTCTTTATCCGAAATGTACTGAATGCTCTAGATATATATGGAATTCATAAACTCTTGCACATATCACTTATTATCTAGTAGGGTTGAACAAATATAACAAATTTCTCAGTACACTAAACGACTCTGACTTTCGAATTAGTACAGACAGATAGAAAGACCAGTTCAGTTGTATTAGAGTGCAATCTTATTCAAACCTGTGGCTTCACAAACTCTTCTACAGAGAGACAGGTTTCAATTTTTTTTTAATGCACAGCATGTTATGGGCGTCTATTTGATTTGCTTTTTTGGCATTTTGGTTGTGCAGTTCCTTGGTCTCATGCAGGAGTAAATCATGTTTTAGAGTAGAGAATCAAACCACAGGGGAGATATGATTCATCAGATGGATGTTTCATGTAATCCTCTACCCCTCCCCACCCCCCAAACCATCACCACTGACAGACTCTTCCTCTCTCTATCGCTGTCTTTCTTTGCAGCATCCTCTCAACATTGAGGGTTCCCCATCTTCTTACAATTCATTGTGACACTATTCTGACTGGCTGGCCTTTTGTTCCTAACATCTTTCATGCACTCACTCGACATATCTGTCTTGTGGCTCCCTCTGTTTCTCCTCTTAACTCTATCTGCCATTCTTTCTATTTCTCTTTATAAAGAATCAGTGTCAGGTCTGTAAGCCCATCCTGTCTACACCCGTCCTTTAATTATGTATTGCATTTGAGTTATATATGTTTGCGTGTGTGTGTTTGTAAATTACTACAGGTCGTATGCGTGATCTGTAGTGAAATCGGAGCAGTAATGATAGTGCTGTGCTGACGTGTCTGCCTGGCATCTCCAGTGTAATATAGTAATGGAGCTTCCTCTCCTGTTTCGTGTGTGTGAGACAGATCGAGAATGTGTCTCAGACTGCTAAAATTCTGAATGTGTGACGTGACCTGCTAAAAATGCTGTAAAGTTGAGACCATCTGATAGGCTTGAAAACACTGTATCACTCACACATTGAAGTATAGTAACACCAAATATGGAGTGAGTAGCTGCTGAGACAGTGATTGGAGTTGATTAAGTTATAGATCAGTAGTGATTATGGATAGTAACAAATGGATGTTGCATCCACTTTTCTAAGATGCATAACTTAATGCTAGTGGTGGGCGATACGGTCCTAAAATAATATCAAAATATTTCAGGGTAGTTTTGTGATAAAAATATTCTTGGCGATATGACACATATTTTATTAATTGCAAGAATATAATATTACGACAAAATAAATATTTAATTGGGGTGGCATGGTGGTGCAGCAGGTAGTGTTGCAGTTACACAGCTCCAGGGACCTGGAGGTTGTGGGTTCGATTCACCTTGTTTGGTGTGTTCTCCCCTTGTCCGCATAGGTTTACTCTGGGTGCTCCGGTTTCCTCCCACAGTCTAAAAACACACGTTGGTAGGTGGATTTGTGACTCAAAAATGTCCGTAGGTATGTGTGTGTTGCCCTTTGAAGGGCTGGCGCCCCCTCCAGGGTGTGTTCCTGCCTTGCGCCCAGTGATTCTGGGTAGGCTCTGGACCCACCACGACCCTGAAATGGATAAGCGGATTCAGATAATGAATTAATGAAAAATATTTAATTATACTTTTGTTTTATTTGTAAGTTTTGAACATTCAGTAGAAGCATACAAAATATATGTAAACACGTTTATTTTTTAAGCAAGTTATCAAGATTCTGATTTTGTGTAAAATAATGTAACAAATAAACGTACCACAAAACTAGAATGCAGAAAATTTAGTGCATGCACAAAAACAGAAAACAATCATACGAAAAATACACTTAAAACTTCACAGTAAATAAACAAATGCAAAATAGATGCCGAGATCTCAGCTGAGATGCCAAGATCTTGATGCCTAGGCACTTGATGAGTAGCCCAGACCAATATGAACACTAACTCCAAATAAGGATATTTATCATTTTCAAAAGGTGCATTTTTCAGGCATTAGATTGTTGGTATACTTTCTGGGGTGAATCGATATGGACTATAACTCTGTAAGAGTGTTTTATAGCAGTAAAGTAAAATTGATAATTATGAGTTTATATCATGGCATGTACCCATTTATTGTAGTAGTGAGTTAATTTTACACATCAGAAATATTGACAGTGATATACAAAGCTAATGAGTGCTGTAAATTTCTTGATACTTTATGACAGCCATCACCTGTTGAGTAAGCCTTACTAAGTGCTTAAATGGGTTTTATGTATCCTTATAAATGAAGACTTGAAGATGAAATGTCATGCACTGTTTTGAACAATGCCCTAGACTACTTGAATATGTTTTTAGGTTGGTGAAAATGGTCATAAATGGATTGTGTGTCGGTGTCAGGTAGCCCTGAGAACACTGGTCTATACAGAAGCATTTGCACATAACTGGTTGTAGTGTCTGAGTTCTGTCAATGCGCCAATTGTGTATCATCAGAGACATCTATAAAGAAGAACTAATTATTACTATCACAGTCACATTTCTGGGGAAATGCAGAATTAGAAGTGGTTTTCTTTAAGGTAACTAAGAGGTTGATTCTGCTCCATTTGCCTTTAATAATGCCTGTATAGGTTGATTGATGATAATAGGAACGAAAGGGTGGATGGAAGAGATAAGTGAGTGGAAGGGTGGATGGATGAATATTTAATGTGTCAAATAAACGAGCTCTGTTGTTTCTGGGAATTGAAGTGCCTCCTTGATGGCTCTCGAGCCACCCGATCAGCTTCTTTTTCTGTCTCTAACTCATTCTCTCTGTTTCTTTCTGTCTGTTCTCTTATCACTGGTCAACCATCATAGTTTCCTACAACCTTCTCTTGGTTATCCAGTGTCTTAAGCTTATAATGCCTTTTCCCTTCTCGCTGACCATTGTAACTTTTCTTTTATACCTATCCCATTTCTCTTCTGTTGTGGTCTTCTTTTCCTGGCCCATTTTGCTTAGTTTTGGAGAGAGGTTTGGCACTGTGCAGTTGCCTGGAAGCTGCTTTTGGCTTCAAGAGGTCTTTTACCATTCCCATGAGCTAGTGTTAGCTGTGGGCTGTTGCAGTTGCAGCATGTAGTGGTTGGAAGCAGTGAAACTGCAGGGTGGGCAGGAGAGGCTGTACTCATGCCAGCAGCACATGAAGGGTTAATCCTCCTCTGGGTCACAGGCCAAGCTGAGAGAGGATGTAATCCTGTTAGCTTGGAAGCTCGGAGTGTGTGTGTGTGTGTGTGTGTGTGTGTGTGTGTGTGTGTGTGTGTGTGTGTGAGCTCAGAACTAATCCAGCCCACAGAGGGAATGTGGTAAGATGATGAGAAGCAGTAAGAGGGAAGTCCAGGGAGAATGGGACCACAGATGAGAAATAGACCTAGAACTATACCAATATATCGAAGGAGTATAACAATACAAACATTTTTTCACTATGATGTCTATTGTGGCTTGCCAACGTATTACATAAATTAAAAAAGTTGAAATGGCGATCTGTATGTCTGTAAATAATCTGTATGATTATTTTTTGTTTGTTTCTTTGACCATTTGATTACACATGGCCAAAATTCAGTGCTAGATTCTGTCAAAAATCATATTAATTGTGTCAGAATGCAAATAGCAAATATTTTAAATATGAATGTTCAGACAAAATGTATATGTCTTAAGTGGAATGCAGTAGGATGTATTTTACTATGTTATATTTAGTGAATCAGTGCATAGCCAAGAATATTGCAGTTTGTTTAAATGCTGACATTAGTCAGTTATAATGATATAAGTGTACATATTAAACCTACCAACATTTTTTAGGTAGCTTTAATAGAAATGGACCTGATTTATAATATATATATGTTGGGGAAATGCAAGATTAACCTCTCATTTGAAAATGTATGCATTAGTTCATGTAAGATGAAGATTTTATGAAATATGTCAAAAAAAATGACAAATATGCCTGGCATGGGCTTAATTGGTACCATGGCACCATTTAAGCCTCTCTATGTTCCAAATAAGCCCTAATTATGATTTACTGACAAAATAAAAACGTTTTCTAAAAGGTTTTCTACAATGCTGTGTGTGTAATTATAGTTGTAATAGAAGTCAATAACGTAAAAGAATATAGAAAATTGTCAAACACTGTCACAAAAGAATGCAGTAAAATTATGAATGCAGTTATGAATATTATTAATCCATATCCATAATTAGAGAAACTACTCATGGAAACACACAGAGGTGGGCTTAAATGGAGCATTCTATGCTTAAATGGAAACATGGTGACTAATGGAGAAAGAAAGACAATATGTTCTTGTATAATGTATACTAAACCTTATATTAATTATTATTGTGTCCACATAATATCATAATTTCACAGAGAAATGTTAAGTTGTTCTCATTCAAAGTTAGCTTCAGTTGACTAGTTTCTGTAGTGTTTACCAATTAAGCCCACTATAAAATAAAGGAAATTCTGAATTCTATTTAGTAGTTCAGAACAATGACTATGTAATATTAATCAGAAAACCTTCTGTGTACATATTTGGCCAGTTACATTAATTAGCTCTAAATTAATATGTTAACTTTCAGATTATCTTTGTGGGCTACCTCATAAAACATATCTTTTTATATGAAGGAAAATTCATACAGCAGGTAGTGTCGCAGTCACAGAGCTCCAGGGACCTGGAGGTTGTGGGTTCGATTCCCGCTCCGGGTGACTGTCTGTGAGGAGTTGGTGTGTTCTCCCCGTGTCCGCGTGGGTTTCCTCCGGGTGCTCCGGTTTCCTCCCACAGTCCAAAAACACACGTTGCAGGTGGATTGGCGACTCGAAAGTGTCCATGGGTGTGAGTGTGTGAGTGAATGTGTGTGTGTCTGTGTTGCCCTGTGAAGGACTGGCGTCCCCTCCAGGGTGTATTCCCGCTTTGCGCCCAATGATTCCAGGTAGGCTCTGGACCCCCCGCGACCCTAAATTGGATAAGCGGTTACAGATAATGGATGGATGGATGGAGGTAGTGTTGCAGTCACGCAGCTCCAGGACCCTGGGGTTGTGGGTTCGAGTCCCATGCCACCCGCATCAGGTGACTGTCTGTGAGGAGATTAGTGTGTTCTCCCCGTATCCACATGGATTTCCTCTGGGTGCTCCGGTTACCTCCCACACTCCAAAAAGACACATTGATAGGTGGATTAGCGACTCAGTGTCCATGTGTGATTCCGGGTATTTCATTTCCAGATGAAATAATTGGCTGAAAATAGCAAAAATGTAACAATACCACTGAAAGCCCCAGATTACCAAATGTTTTTCATGACTTTGTGTGGTCTCCTAAGACAGCACACACAAAAGTGGGGCTAACACAACATTGGCAAACGTGATTTGTGTTTAATAACAATTACTTGGAATTAACAAATTGCTGGATTGATTGAAATAAAGAGTAGCACAAAATGTTAATGTATTTTTATATAATTTTGATTTTAATGAGTACACTTACCCCTATGTGCTAGCAGATTTATAAGCTACTTGCTCACAATCATATCACTTAAAATATTTTCATCACTTGAGCCCTAAATTACTTCACATTTAACTTACTCAAGGCTCATACTTACAAGATTCTCTGCCCCTGTGTTTATAGTTTTAATCACTAGAAGTTGGGTTTAATGTTGTTAAATGTATTGTTCACTATTTTAAATTTATGCACAATGATATTTCCAGTAGTTCTTTTGTGATGGTTTTGGTTTGGATCCAGTGCTGCAAAGAAGTGTTGCTTTTCACAGCCTCTATTTATCACCATTATGAGCTTTGTGATGCAGTGTGAGATGTGACTGGCAGGGGCATACTGATTTTGGCTAATGTGCTTGTTACACTCTTGTATATGTTTCTTTACTAGTTTGTAACACTGAGATTATCCTATAGAGAAGTATTTTTTCTAAACTATTTAAACACAAGCCACTCTTTAGACTGTGAGAATATATCATAATGGACAAATGGAGGCAGCTCAAAATGACTTTAATTTTGGACATGCATGTTTTCTTTACTCAGCAATGATATGTTATAGTAAATGCTGAGATAAAGGGTAAGGACAGCATGACTTTACAGTCCAACTTGGAAATAAAGGATGTTGGTTGTTCGAAATTGTTCATGTATAGTTAATTTATTGATGTGCTTTACAGCAAAACGTGTCTTTAAGGAGTCATAGATGCTTGCGCTTTGAACTGAATGATTTTGTACTTTGCACAAACCCTTCATTTTTCTTTTGTTTCCTTGTTGAATATTACATGTTTCTGGAACAAGCCTTAGGATAGGTTTTGGTATTTCCTGCTGTGATAAGTATATGACACTCTAAGGTTTCTTTCCCCAAGGTCTCAAAGGTTGTACACAATATATAATTTTCTTTAATTTTCAAATCTAAACAATGTGACATTTGGAGTTCATGCATATGTGCTATAGCAAAGAGGTAAACGTAACTTTAGCCACCAGTTGAAGTTGGGTTTTATCTGTTAGCTTGTCCACATCACTGTGAAAGTTGCCACAACATTTGTTTAAATGCATCTCCCATTTATTGGTTGGATTAGGTTTAAACTACAAATGTTTAATGAATTTCTGTGCAATTTTCAAAGAGCCTTAGTTTTAATTATAGTCTCTGGGTGTACATGTTAATATCCATAACTGAATGACAGTCTGGCTCTCAGTGCTCAGAATTAATGTCAGATCTTCTTAGTCTTTTCTGTTATAAAAGCAAACAGGACCGTCATTAATAGAAAATATGATATGGCAATTTTAACTTTTGAAGTGTTTCACAGGAACAAATGGAAGCGTAGCTGATGAAATAAACAACTGATTTCAATTCAGTTGTGATGATTCTTTCATTCATTCACTATCTGTAACCGCTTATCCAGTTCAGGGTCGCAGGGTCCAGAGCCTACCTGGAATCATTGGGCGCAAGGGAGGAATACACCCTGGAGGGGGCGCCAGTCTTTCACAGGGCAACACACACACATTCACTCACACACTCACACCTACGGACACTTTTGAGTGCCAATCCACCTACCAATGTGTGTTTTTGGACCCGGAGGAAACCCACGCGGACATGGGGAGAACACACCAACTCCTGGTTGTGATGATATGTTTGATAAAGCTTGTCCTCAGTTGATTCACGATACTCTAGTGGTCACACAAATGTGCTTTTTTGGCATTTTTCACTGCATGGTACTTCTACTAGTTTTTTGATTTTACATTAGACAAATTTGGTACTTGTACCTGAAGTGGGATACTTTTTTAGTACCTGCTTGCTTGTGGTTACAAACAAGCTGAGTAGTGATTATAATACTTGCAAAGAGCTGATTGTCTAGAGATATGTGTCAATCACAAGGAAATGCAGATATACAGCAAAAATTAGCCGCTGGTAAAATCTCCAAGCTACAGTAGAGATTGTATGTGTTTGTATCAGACTCACAATGGCAGCTCTTAAAAGTATGTTGTGGTCTTTTTTTTTAAAAAGATACAAACGTTCCTTGGATTGGAGGCCAATGAAAGACTCCAGCATGAGATGGGTGGTGCAACAAGTCTGTGGGACTGAGCTGTGTTCAGTACCAAACAAATCTAGTAGTACTAAGCAGTTCTAGTAGTAAAAATAATATAAATGTATACAAAAAATAACGCACAAAAAAAAAAAAAAAAAAAAAAAATATATATATATATATATATAATACAATTAAAATTACTACTGTAAGAAGTGATATTCCGTATGCAATTATTTTAAGGAGCCCGTGTATGTGGAGGGCCATCCATATGTTAAGGCCAGGCAGGCAGGAGTGCTAACACAGCGATGTTCCCTAACAACACACTCAGCAGACAGCAAAACAAGTCCCTGCCTGCACGAATAACTCTTAATATTTTTCCACTCTTTCTTCCTCTCTCTTACTCTCTCACACACAAACACACATACACAGACAGACGTAAACAATAAACATACCTAGGCTTTCCTATCCCTTTGTTCCTATAACATACAATTTGCCATATCTTTGGCAGAGAACACTTTTTTTTCTTTCTTTTATTAATATGTTAAATTCAGCAAATAAAATTGTTTGTGCATTAAAATAAATAAACAAGAATGCATTTTCTGCAAAGATTGTGTTATTGGAAACTCATCAGCCAACATTTAACTTGTATAGGTGCAGGAGTGATGTGTGTGTGGGGGGGTGGTTTCCTAACATTTGCCTATCTTGTTTTTTTTAACTTTCCTGTTTCCTCTTTTGTGCAGATCATCAGAAACTGGAACGAGAGGCCCGGATCTGTCGTCTTCTCAAGCACCCAAATATTGGTGAGTATAATGTGTTTTGAGGACTGCTTGCATGTGCCCTTTGTTCATTAGCATTTGGGTTTACACCCATGTGAGTGTACGCCAGAGGCTTTACTCGAGAACTATGTTCTGTATTGAGCGCATATATTGTTTCAGTGAGAAAGAAATAAAAGACCTGGATAGGAGTGATGCATAAAGAAAGTGACACAAAGCTCTGTAATAAGGCTTATAAATAGCGTGCTGAGGTGGGTAGTGGGTAGGAGCCAGAAAGGGGCGCTTGGTGTGGGAGGCTGTAGCGCTCACACACAGTAATTATCACCAGCAAGGCCAGCAACACGCTAGCTCTGAAAAGAGGAGAGCAGAAGGAGCCCAGGAGAAAATGGTTAGGATGAGATAATGAAGGCAAAAGAATGGAAGAGTGGATAAAAGAAGCAGCACCTGGATGAACCACCTGCTTATGTTTTATGTCTCTGTTTAAGGTAGGTTTAAAAGGGGTAGTTCAGCATTTTGGCAATGATTCCACTTGTTTTTTTGACCCTGAATCTGTTGAATTCACCAGTGTAATCCTTTCTCACCACATTCACAAGGTGGTGTTAAAGCTGTGTAGTTTAATACAGTACTTAAAACAGACCCATAGCATTGTTATTAACTCTTATAAGTAACAGTCTATGGATGGATTTAGTGCTAGAGCTGCACAACATGTAGTTTGTGATACAGAGTCAAATGAAACAGTCTGCACAATTACCATACTTTGTTGATTTCTTAGAGTTAGCACATTCTTTTCATCAAATATATTATTTTTCCATACAGTTTGGATTTATTTGTTCTTTTTAAAATAAAAAATAAAATATATAATACAAAATTAGGTGTAACTTTTTCTCGTTCATTAAATTCAGCAAAAGGCCTATACATTTGCACAATTTGTACTATTATGCAATGTTTAATTTCCTCATGTATGTTCTGTAAACAGGATTGTGAACAAAATGGACATTGACAATACATAACAGTAGTCACATACTAATTTTAGGGTATTTCACTGAAGGGTAAGATAACTTTAGTTACTATGTAGTTTAGGTATTTGCACAGAATGCTTGATGTTGCTGGGAAGAATATTAAACAGTGGGTGACTATATTTAATTTGATATAGAAGCACAAATTTCAATGCAATTTGAACAGGAAGACCCACATTTCTACATATTTCTGTAGGCGATGATATCAAGTTTGCAATATACAGTTGTGCTCCCCAACAAATCACTTTTTTTTTAATTGTATACTTGACTAATCACAGAATAGTTCCTAAACATGGAATAAATAACAACATATGCAGGTTTATCACTGTGTTATCCTCTTGCATTTCTTCTCCTACTCTTTTTTTCTCCTTTTTTGTCTTTCCTTCTCTTTCTGTCCCTGCTGTCCTGCTTTTCCAAGGCCTGTGCTCCATACGGTTCTCCTCTCCCTCAGGCCATGCCTCCTGCTCTTTCTTTCATTTCTTCCCTCTTAGTCCCTCTCTATTTTTGCTCCATTCTTTTTTTTTTCTTTTTTTTTTGTTGCTCCTTGCTTTTCTCTGCGGCTCACCTCCTTTTCAAAGGGACAGCTTGTCATGTTTTCTGCTTGGGCTGCAGCTAAATGCTGAACAAAGAGCAATGGAGGAAGAGAAAAAGAGGGAGAGGGAAAATTGAGGAAAGAGGCCAGAGTGCTCATAGAGCACATCTCTGGTGGGCTAAACACTATCTTGTCCTCTCGCGCTCTCTCTCTCTCTATCTCTATCTCTTTCTCTCTCTATCTCTATCTCTCTCTTTCTTTTTCTCTCTCTCTCTCTCTCTCGCTCTCTCTCTCTCTCTCTCTCTCTCTTCCCATCTCCAATGGCAGAATTACAGAAGCAATTCAATATGCAATTTAACTGTATTCTTGGGTAATGGTGTTGGATAAAATGTGCTTTAATTAAACTGGGGCATGACAAAAAATGTATTATATAAATTCCATAAGAGTGGCAGGGTGGTGCAACAGGTAATGTTGCTGTTGCACAGTACCAGGGTCCTGGTTGTGGTTTCAAAACCCGCTTTGGCTCACTGACAGTAAAGGATTTAGTGCGTTCTCCCCATGTTTTCTCTCACAGTTCAAAAACACATGGATTGAATATATAAATATGCCTGCAGGCTTTAGGGTGTGAGTAAATGTGTTATGCCCTGTGATGACCCCCTCAGTGTCACGGCTGGACTGAAGCTAGTCAAAATGTCCAGACAACAGCATTCTACGTGCAGTGTCCTTAGACTCACAAAGGACTACAGGACAATAATCACAGACTATGACACACACTGCAGCAGGCAAGCTCTTTACATCTATAAATTGGACCAAGGAGGTAGGTCTGATAGAGTGGCCAAAAGTGGGCTTAGTATTTCAAATATACAGCATCACTCTTACCAGCGCAACATGTTCTAACATGCCACTAACATGTTAGTGGTACTGCAGCGCTGAGAATGATCCACAACACAAACCATGCCTGCTATGTAGTGCTTCTATTGATTGCCTAAACACTGAAAAACACAATGAAACGGGCCAGAAAGGTATGCAGAACAACAGGTGCCCGACAGTCTGTCATTGTAGAACTACAAAATGCTTCTGTATGATAAGTGGAGCAGAGAAAATGGACAAGGATTGTAGAAACAAAAAGGTAATTGTAATGTTATGAGAGATCAGTGGTTGTCTACGGATGGCTAGACAAGGCCAGCCCACTTTCCCATGGAGAATTGTGGTGAAAGAAAATACACTGTGAGGATGGGGAAGACATGAAAAATATATATATATCTATAAAAACAAACAAACACAAAAAGAAAATCTATATCTAATCTGTACTAAAGTGACTGTACAGCACTGAGGTTTTTCCTCCCGTTTCTGACGCTCTCTTTTCTTCAGAGGTTTTTTGTGCTTGAAAACCCATTAAAGATTTAAAGAAGTTTTTAATGGCACTCTTGCTTGAGTGGCTCCAGCATGGATGTCCACTCAGTCTTCTCTTCAGGGGCAACAGTAGACCTGTATGTTGGGTTATATCTGTGCCTCATTGTTTAAATGGCTAATGCTGGCAATGAAGGTGTAAATGTGGTTGTGACACACCTCAGATAGGTTTTAATATCTGCTCTCTGTCAATCAGTTCTCTTTCTCTCTCTCTTTCTCTGTCTCTGTCTTCTCATTCTCTTGCCTGCTCCTACCCCATCTTGTTCTTTCTTTACTTGCTTTCTCTCAGGGCTCTCTAAAGGCTCCAGCTATTCTGGGCACTGTTTACTTAACTTTATCTGTTTCTCTCCCTCCCCTATTTCATTCGCTTTTCATGTCTTTATCTCTCATCAAGTCTGACTCTTTCTCTCTTCATGCATCTCCCTCCTTTCCTTCTGTCATTTATATTCTCCCTTATTCTTTCCCCCCCGACTCTGATATTCTCTCACACTTATTCTGTTGGTTACTTACCCTTTCTCTTTATACCTCACCTTTTCTCATTCTTTCATTGTTTCTTTCTGTTTGTCACTTACTCACTCATTTTTCATGCTATACCTTTTTGTAATCTCTCAGCTATCCTTTTCTCTGTATCCCTGCTTTGCACACCCAACAGTCCACATGTTATTTGCTTTTTTGTACACACACTTGCACATGTACACACTACATACACACATTTTCCAGCAAGTGAGTGGTCTCTGCTACTACTACTAATAATAATATAATAATATAATAATAATATTGTTATATCAGAATGGAATGATTCACTTGAAAGCTGCTTGTTATTAGCTATGTCAGAGAGATTTTGATCTGCCTCTGTTTGCTCCAGTTGGGTTACTTAATATTCATCCCTCTTCTCTGTTCTCCTCAGTCCGACTCCACGACAGCATTGCAGAGGAAGGCTTTCATTACCTGGTCTTTGACCTGTGAGTATGGCTGGAGTGGACTCACACACAAACACGCACACCGCTGACCCTGCTGAACTGTTATTTTATAACAACAGTAAGATTGAAGGGGTCTATATTGATCTTAAATGAAATTAAATGATTATTATTTTTATTTTTGGAAAATATTTTTTTTCTGCATTATTCCAATGCATTAATCTGAGTGTTTTGTTGTGAAATGGATTCAGATTTCTGTACAATAATAGTGACATTTGTGATTTTTCATATGTAATGTTAGTAATATTGGTAATTCTTGGGGGGGGACCAACTGTCTTTTAAACCTTATTCCTTGAATTAGTAAGAAATAACATGTTTTCTGACTATCAATAAACACAAGTTAGGAACTCAAACTCCACTGTATTTATTTGTTTGACACTTTCATATAGCTGGTGCTTAGACTTTAACCTGGATTTGTGATTATTTGAAGTATCATTATTAGTACGAAGATATACACTGGTATGAATATGTTTGTCTTGTAAAACACTTGTGAAAATCACAGACTCCTGAACATATTCATTATCTGCTACAATATAGCTCAGTTAGTTTGATGCTACCTTAAATACCCTGGTGTTGGTTTGCGGCTTGGTCATTAAGCTATTCCGCCTCAAATAGCTCTGGTTAAGATGCTCCCCTTTGGATGGAGTTGAAAGAAGACGAGGGAGGAGAGACAGAAGATAGCAAACCAAAAAGGCCAAACAAGCTGCTGCCATTTCTGTCACAGGATGTCCCTCAAAAGCTTTTTCACCAAATTTAAATCCCCATTCCCACCTTAAGACTAGAAGCACTGTACCTGTTTTACCTAGGTTACTGAAATCTAGAAGTATCAAAAGCCAGTCATTTGACCGCTGTGAGTAGCTACTCCAATGCCTGTGTTGGTTTTGTTATGGGAAGTCATTAAGGCACTTACAGTCACAGTGCCTTAATTACAATGTTCAGTTAGTTACAGTGTTCAGATCACTAGCTCCCTATTTCCACCTTAAATGTCATTTTAGAAGTCTGATATTTGGTGCTTAACACCTTTTGTATTTAAATTTTTATTTCCACCTTAAATGGGTCAGGTTGTCAGGCCCATCCTGGTGTTATTCATCAGCATCTTTTCTGTTCTGTTCCACCATAAATGTGACTTGGTTAGCTTTTGGTGTTCTAGAAAAACCAGGCTTGTTTCAAAAAACTGTCATACAACTAATCAGACTCAGATAAGTTACTCAAGTATTTTGTAATAAATTATTGGTTGTAAATCTGATATTGTAATGTTCATCCATCCATCCATCATCTGTAACCGCTTATCGAATTTAGGGTCGCGGGGGGTCCAGAGCCTACCTGGAATCATCGGGCGCAAGGCGGGAATACACCCTGGAGGGGACGCCAGTCCTTCACAGGGCAACACAGACACACACACATTCACTCACACATTCGGACACTTTCGAGTCGCCAATCCACCTGCAACGTGTGTTTTTGGACTGTGGGAGGAAACCGGAGCACCCGGAGGAAACCCACGCGGACATGGGGAGAACACACCAACTCCTCACAGACAGTCACCCGGAGCGGGAATCGAACCCACAACCTCCAGGCCCCTGGAGCTCTGTGACTGCGACACTACCTGCTGCGCCACCGTGCCTATTTTTTATTTTATTCATTTAGTTTTTTTTTACTTATGGCTAGATTTTTGTTGTTTTTTTTATTCCATTAAAGCACACGTACACATTATATCACAGCACATGCTATGAGAAAAAAAGTTTCTGCAACTACCCACTGCTGAGCATATCAAACCAAAATCTGCTCTTCTGCTGTCTCTTTAACCATGTCTCTCTCTCTCTCTCTCTCTCTCTCTCTCTCTCTCTCTCTCTCTCTCTCTCTCTCTCTCTCTCTTTGCAGTGTGACTGGGGGGGAGCTGTTTGAAGACATCGTTGCCAGAGAGTATTACAGTGAGGCTGATGCGAGGTGGGCACTCCAATTTACTGTTGCCGTGGTTACTGCTCTGCAGCCTGCAGCAAGCGGGTCTCTCTCACATCTCACACACACACACACACACACACACATATATATATATATATATGCACATTCTTCTGTTTTAAAGCAGAGTTGGGGAGTAGGAGAGGAGAGTCTGTCTGAAGTGCATTAAAATGAGAGGGTTCTTTAACAATGCCATTATGGTAGTTATCAGTATAACACATCAACAGGTACTACACACTCCATCCCCCTGCCTCTGTCTTCCCATATTCTCTCCTCATATTGTCTTTTCTGTTCTCTGCTCCTCATTTTTTCTCTTAGTCCCTCATATTCCCATCTCTTGGCCCAAACGTCCTCCATTGTTTTACCTCCTCTTTCTCCCTCTTCAGTTACATTAGGTTGCTGTGTTCACTAAAGCCCTGCAGCCAGTCTTCCAGTGGCAGCTGAGTTCTAATAAGGGTTTTACTGACTCATCATCTATACACAACATGCTGATGGGTGTTTGTGTGCATGTCTGTGTAGCAGCAATGCAAATACGTATGTGTTTGTTTAACAGTGAATTTTGAGTGGTGTCTGTTTCACATATATTATGCCTTGAGGTGGTCCTACTCTTATTTAATGGGTTGTATGCAGTGTGTGTGTGTGTGTGTGTGTGTGTGTGTGTGTGTGTGTGTGTGTTCATGCTGTCGTAGGAGGATGGCCTAAATGTTTAGTTACGCATGAAGTAGTTTTTATCAGTGGGCTGGGGCTCATATAGGGTTGAACTGAGTGGAAGTGCCAAGACTGTGTCTTCAGTAAGCAGCAGGCGGGAGTGAAGAGGCACTGTGGGTTTCGCCCACTATATCAAAACTGCAGAATGCAAGAAATCTTCAAACTTCCAACTGCACTTTACTAAACTCACATCAGCCTCACTGGCTTTTAGTCTCAGTTACATATACTTGTGCATTTAAAAAAAAAAAAAAAAGCATTGGCTGTGTGTTTGTAAGTTAGAGAAGCAAACAGGCCCTTCCCGAACACTGGGACGCTCACTGTCCTGGGAATGGAATGCTGGTCTTCAAATTCAACCAAATTTGGGCAAAGAAAATGGTTACCCTTTTTAACATGAGTGGAGTTCACATTCTCTTTTTTTCAGACAGGTTTAATATTTTCATTAACCATAACAAATATTTTCCCTTCTTTCTTCTCTCTCTCTCTTGCTCTGTCTGTCTGTCTTATGTCATCTCTTTGTCATTTTATTTTTCTCATGCCTCTCTTACAATTTCTCTCTTTTATCTGCTTTTCTCCAATGTAATTTCAATTCAGTTTTATGCTTTATTGCTGTACCTATGTTATCCATCTCTTTGGCCAAGGTGGTCAGCTGCAGACAGATATTAAACATCTGCAATGCAATATATCCTACCTTGACAATCAGTTATTACCCCTTATTAAGACTGATCATCTTAAGGAAGTTCTGGAACAAATATTATATTTTTAAACCATTCCGTTTTCAGTGAAGAAGCTGCTCAGTCTCCTTTCCACACTTCGGCCACACAAAGTCTGGTTTCATTTTGAGTTTGACAAAGCATGTTGTGTTAAAATGGCCTACATGTTTTCATGAAATTTTCCATGCTCCTATGTGTAATTTTAGCTCCTACTCATTCTTCCCTTCTCTCTCTCTCTCTCTCTCTGTCTCTCTCTCTCTTTCTTTCTTTCTTTTTCAGCCAGTGCATCAATCAGATTCTGGAGAGTGTCAATCATATTCACCAGCATGACATTGTACACAGAGACCTCAAGGTGAGCTAGCGCCTGTCGCCACGACAACCACACTGAACCACAGCTAGGCGGCCTCTGAGTGTGTCCATGGTGATGCCCTACGTCACATTTGCACACGCGCGCACAGACACCCCCCCCCCCACACACACACACAATCGCCCATGTATCTCACACTCGCCCATGTATCTCACACATGCTTTTTATGTGCCAGTATGTGTCAGTGTCATTATTTCTTAATAAACAGGATTTTTAGAAAACTTGCTCAGAACACCAGGAGTAACTTACATGCTCAATGGATGGCCAATATAAGACTATTATTTTCAATTGATATAACAATCATGTATTTGGTCCTGGCATCCTCAGGACCATTTATTTCATGATTGAGGGATAAAATTATGGGATGGCTGTATAACTATTTTTATGGTTATCAGTTGATTCGTTGTCTCTAACTGCTTTATCCAGTTGGTAGATATTATCTATTATTTTATATTGATGATGAACTTAAGAATATTTTATTTATAAGAACATTTTTTATGGCACTTCCACTAGTTTTTCAAATGCACAACAAAGTAAAATGTAGTAATTTAAAATGATTATAATGTGAAATAAACAAAGCGACATGCATTAGGCTGTGAATTTATAAATATGTAATATGAAAGACATCATTCAAATGTATGGTTCCTTTCACCAACCCAGTGAACACTTCTTGCCAGAACAGAGCATTTTAAATGACCCCAGTACGAATCAGTGATTCTTTTACATCTTAATGTTTTAATTATGCAGAATTGATAGATATTAAGGAAAAAATGTTGCATATTGTGACTTTAAGTATCATGATACCTTACATTTGCCAAATTGCTCTATCCTAGAAGTAAATGAAAGCTGGAAATCTTGTAGGTTAGTCAAGCCCTGGGGTACTTTTAGTGGTCAGCGTTTTGGCTCTTAGCTCTGGAGCAGTTTGGCAGTCCCATCTGCAGTGGTACTGCATTATTGCGCTTTGTCATTTATATTTACAAAGCCAGTGTGACCAGGCTTCTAGTTCAGAGAAAGAATGTCAACTCATGGTCATCACTGCCTTGTGGCAAAAAACACACAAAAAAAAACTCTGATATCGCTCATGCACACAACTGTGCTATTGCGGTTCCTGAGTCAGGTACACACACACACACACACACACACACTGCCCATGACCAGCATGTGTGAGCCCAATGCTGAGTGGCAGAGATGTGCCCTTCTGGTTGCTATGGTGATGGAAGGGATCAGACAACTGTTGCTGGTGTTGTCACTAAAAGAACTGCAGAGATTCATTGAATATCCACGGGTTTCCCATATGTAGTTAAGCACTAATTAATTAATTCTACATGTTAATTAAAAGAGTAGAATGAAATAATTCTAAAATGCATTCTGAAGCATACAATTTTCCTTGCATTCTCTTAAAATGATTTTCAGTCTTGTAAGGGTATGCTTTTTAAATGAAATATTTATTATTTGATATACATAAAATGAACACGTCTTTGGTTTCACATTCACTGTCCATTCCCTCAGCTTCACTGACCTCCCAGGAGCACTTTGTAGTTATAAATACAGGCTGTAGTCCATTTGTTCCTCTGCATAATTTTTTTTGCCCCCTTTTACCCTGTTCTTCAATGGTCAGGCCACCACAGAGCTGGTATGATTAGGGGGATGGGTCATTCTCAGTGCTGCAGTGACACTGACGTTGTGGTGGTCAGTTAGTGTGTGTTGTGCTGGTGCTGCAGTGTGTGTGATCCACTCATAGCAACACACCAAAACCATCACCACATCAGTGTTTCTCCAAAGCTGAGAATGATTAGCCAAATTAGGTGTGCTTTTGGTGGTCCTGACTTTTGATGAATAGGATGAATGCAGGCTAACAAAGTATGCAGAGCAACAGACGGACTACAGTCTAATTGAAGAACTGCAAAGTGTATCTATATTGTAAGGGGGGCTGAGAGCATGGGCAGTGAATGTAGAAACAAGAAGGTGGTCATAATGTTATGGTTGATCAGTGTGTATTTGGCAGATTAAGCGTGGCCAGATAATTACAAATTAAATTTGGCTACTTTTGCTGTGGTTTATGCTTGGTAAATGATATAAAATTTTATAATCAGTATCGAGTAGTTGACAGTGTAACTCCATATTTGCAGGAAGCTGTATAAAATTGTAACAGGCTGAAGCATTCACTCCTGGCTTGAGCATGGCTCCGTCTATAAAATACGATACTGTTTGACTGTTGGCAGAAAGGAGGTAAAGAGTGGTGGCATTATGAGGCCCAAGTGATGACTGAGCTGTGATTTCACCTCCACTTTAGAGAGCCCTG
The DNA here is from genome assembly GCF_029633855.1 of Hoplias malabaricus. Taxonomy (NCBI): domain Eukaryota; kingdom Metazoa; phylum Chordata; class Actinopteri; order Characiformes; family Erythrinidae; genus Hoplias; species Hoplias malabaricus. The sequence goes on from NC_089802.1 coordinate 13,145,657, forward strand.
TTTCCCTCGCTCTCCCCTCCATTTATTTTTTATGACTCTACACTGCAGAATTTCCACCCACTCTAAGAGGAAGGGCATGAGGCAAGTAGCTCTGTTTATGACTACAAGCCCTTATTTTACCTTGGGTAGGAATGTGAAGGATTTCCCCAGAACATGCTGAGATATACATACACATAGACACATGCAGCATTCCAATGATTTTCATCTGCTTGTTATACGGGTAGCGAATGTCTCCTTAGAGATTTATATCTGCATATTTCTCATTCATTTACTTTTGAGATTGTATCAGTTTACCTTTCATATATGAAACAGAGACACTCCCATTGTGTGTTTGTCTGACCTCTGATCTTTCAGAGATGTTTTTTTCTGATCACCTGGGCACTCCAAAGCCCCAGGCCTTTTTTTTTCTTTTAACCCACACCTGTTTTCATAAAGGGTGTAATGAGTCAGCTTTGGTAACTCTTTATTTTTGAGCAAGCTACTGCTGTTTATATGTTGAAATACTTTATATAATGAAAGTTTGACCATCTATTTCTCTATAAACACCCATATTAGTTTTAAGAACAGGATGATCAAATAAACAATATCAGCTATAAAAGCTAAATTTAAGAATTTTGTACAGTAAAGCCTCAGAAGAGATCACAAAAAAATTGTTAGAATTTAAAACCACATATTGGGGCTTTATCAGTAGGAATGTTGTTATTAAACTGAAACATCTATAAAACCAGTGCAAGTTGGCCAGTGTCATCAGAAAAACAGTATTTTCGTTAGAGCTTGATTTATAATTTAATGATATTTAATATATGATATAATGTACTCTTCTATACTGTCAACTGTGTATGTCTGTTTGTATTTAGCCTGAGAACCTGTTGTTGGCCAGTAAGATGAAGGGAGCTGCTGTGAAGCTTGCTGACTTTGGCCTGGCAATTGAAGTACAGGGAGACCAGCAGGCGTGGTTTGGTAAGAAACAACATATATGCTGTTATGGATGTCCTCACATTCACTGCAGTCTTTATAAAGCTTTGCCTCCAATGTATGAGCTTTGAGTTTAAAAGAATTAGGAAATACCACTGATAATTTCTTAAGGACTGTGATCAGACCTGATCTTTTTATAAAGAACAGAAAAGCTTGCTTCAAGCTGCAGCTTTCACTGGATTTCAGGCCAACCCCTTCATGCTGTAAAAGGTGCTCCAGTTAAGGCAGAAATCCTAATCTCTTTCAGGCCCTGTGGCCCCCTGCTGGCTGTTGGGAGGACACACATTCTATTCAGAATGCTAAAATGCATATTTTCTTAGATAAATAGGTCCACGCCTCAATATAAAGAGGTAAATTCAGTCTGGATAATTGACCAACACAACAGTAAACTGAAGTGAAGTGAAAAAGGCCAGGTTAATTGTTACTCCAGCTCCCCATATTCTGCTGAGTTCCATCAGTGATTCCTCAGGAATCCTACCAGGGCTGTATTACAGAGAGGTGGCCACATTGGCTTACAGCCCTAATGGGCTGAGCTGATTTTGCTGTAGAGGGTGTGTAAACACTTCTAGTGTTAAGCCTTTAAAGAGGAGAACTACTTCTTAAAAGATAAGTAGACTCAATTGGGGAGTAAACAAATACTGGGAACAATGTATTGTAAAATAGGTTAACAGGTCCAAGCACATATTACTTTATGTGGAGTTATTTATCAATATATCTATACTGCTTAATCAGCTTAACTGACCAAGTATCCAGAAATATGATACTGAATGAAACTTTAATTGAAATTAGTTTAACTGCCACTGTGTTTTCTTTAAAATGGCTGCAATGTCAAGGAGTCCTTAAGCAAAGTGTTTAAATGGATTCCATCTAGATGTACCCTAGAGCTATAGTTCAACCTGCTGTTGTTGCTTGGGACAGGTTTCGCAGGCACTCCTGGCTACTTATCTCCAGAGGTCTTGAGAAAGGACCCCTATGGTAAACCTGTGGACATTTGGGCCTGTGGTGAGTTCTTTGGTCACATGTTGATCCGAATCCAGAGTGAGGTTAGCTTTTAAACCTTTCCTAAAATGGAATACACATACGCAAAAATATTTTTTTTTATTTATAATTCCCTTTGATATTATATTGTAATTTCTCTGTTAGCAAATTCTCATAGCTTATCATCTGTCTTCTCTCCCTCTCCCTTAGGTGTGATCCTCTATATTCTGCTAGTGGGTTATCCACCATTCTGGGATGAAGATCAGCACAAGCTCTACCAGCAGATCAAGGCTGGTGCTTATGATGTGAGTAGAGTTTGGTTCTATAAGCATCCAATGGAGTGAATCCCCCCCAGTTTAAAGACTATGCACTTCTTTAAATTCATCCCAAGGAAAATACATTTCATTATATTGGTTTCTAGAATAATCTTTGCTACGTGAGGTACAATATACAGTAAAACGTTCGGTTCACTTGGTTATCTTGCCGTGCAATCATTTCTGTCATATCGCTGTTTTTTTGTAGCATTGTAGCATTAAGTGTGTAGCAAGTAAGTTAAGTGATAGAGCATGAAAAGAAAAACTCCCCCAACCTCCTCCGCCAGTCTTCTCCACTTCTGCCTCTTTATCTGATGTTCAAGGTAAATACACTTAATAGAACCAATTTCTATTTTTACATTCTCTTTTATTATATATTTTTATTTTTTATACATTATTTGTTATTTGAAAGTACATTATTCTTATATAAAAACACATAAAAAATTGTGTGGTTTTGTGGTGCTGAAACAGATTAATAGCATTTCAATTCATTTTAATGGAGAAATTTAATTTGATATACGAGCAAACTGAGTTCCGAGCTTGGTCACAACGAATTAAACCCGTAAGTCCAAGGTATTACTGTATATAGTATATGTGCATGATACCAGAATTTTGACTTTGATACTTTGACTCCAAGTGTAGTATCACCAAAACGAGTTAAGTCCAAAGTCTGTGATGTTCTACTCAGTGTTAAAATGTTAATTATATTCAAATAGTTGAGGAGTTGCTGAAAAGGTAAATTGGTTTTTAAGGTTCTAAGACTAAATGAAGTGAGAAGATAACAACACTTTTAATATGAGCATAAGCTGTACACTTAATGCATACTTCAAATACCAATATTTCACAGTTTAAAATTTAAAATAAAGTGAGAATGAAGATAATTACAGCTTAAACTTTACAACTAATACTCTAATTAAAACATTCATACTTTACTACTTAAAATGAACCCATGTGACATGTATTAAATAACATAAAGAGAAAAACATTAATATTTGGCTTTAAGCTGTAACATTTGCTCTGCAGCATACTACAGACTACATGCTGTATAGTCTGTTTGCAAAAAAAAGTCTATAACTAACTATAACACTTATATGAGCATAAGCTGTGCACTGTTCAGCTCTCTGTATAGCTCAGGGTGTTAAGGTGCTGGTGTTGCCTGTTTTGCAGAGAAGGGATTGTGGATTATGCTACTCCTTTCTCTCTGCTCGAGTCGCCCAATCAATCAAATAAAATACGGTATTTCACTGAATCAACCTAATAGAACCTGCTGTTTGATTTGCTGAATCAATCTAATAGAACGCTCTATTTGATTCACTGAATCAATCTAATAGAACGTGCTATTTGATTTAGTTATTCAGTATACTGATTCAGTTCAGCATCGAATGAGTCAGAATTGAACTTTGTAGTATTGAAAAATAATTGAAATTTTGATGTTTCGTGCATCTCTAATGTGCACAAATGAGATATGTGATGTCCAGTATTTAGGCATAATGTAACGATACTAGTGCCTCATTATCGTTTGTGTGAAACAAATATATAAACAAACAATCAGTGGTAACTGAGTTTAATCTTCACAGAGGTTGGTTGCCAGTCACTGATCTCTGGCCTAACTGCATAACTAGTTGAAATAGTTCTGAATCGTTGTAGCTTGTGGCTGAGTGGTCGGGAGTCTGGCTGCTTAATTTTTGATTGGGTGCAATTGAGAGCTGTGCCGGTGCTATTGATCTTGTCATGCCTTCCCTGACGCATTGCAGAGAGATGACTTACCACACAGAGCTGGCTGCCTCTTGTGGGTGTTAATGTGCGTGTGTGGTTGTGCTTGTTCATGAACAAAAACATCAGTGAAGAATGTGTGTATTTACACATACACATTAAGTTTAATGCTTAGCTTGAAGGCAAACTTGAAAATTGCTCAGGATGACAGTGGAATTTCTTAAAATTGTTTACTAAAAAAGCTCTTTGAAGCTTTCCGAGAGAGATGAGAACAAACATTCAGCAGAAGTTAAAATGAGTACTTGATGTCTCTGTGTCCACTTGCATATAACTTGTTTCAGTGAAGCCATTAAGCACTAACATGCTAAAGCAACATGATTATAACAACAGCCATCACCATAACGTGGCCAATCATTGGAATAGAAAAGAAATGCAATAACACATTGTGACCCCTTGCTTTCCTATGCCTTATTTTATTAGCCTCCAGCTTAAATGTTGCTGTGTGTGCCTGTTTTTCTGCATCTTGTTGCATGAACAGCACTTGAGGCATTTACTCCTGTGCATACAGATTACATACATTATCATGTGTGATTCTTTCTGACTCCCTGCAGTTTCCATCGCCTGAGTGGGATACAGTCACCCCCGAGGCCAAGAACCTCATCAACCAGATGCTGACCATCAACCCAGCCAAGAGGATCACTGCTGAGCAGGCCCTTAAGCACCCATGGGTCTGCGTAAGTAATTGCTGCCAAGAACTACAATTCCCACAAGCCCCAGGCTGCAGAAATCCATTAAAAACTCAGCAGCGCCTCACATGCTTTTGGAGATTTAATACGTTTATGGTCCAAACACCTTAGTCCAATGAATTCACTAACCTTCAGAAGAATGGTTCCGAAAGGGAATCCAATAGCTTATACTTTAGTTTATTTCCTTTATTGAGGTTTGCTCAATAGATATTCAGAATGAATATGTTATTCCAGTTGTGGAATCAACTTCAGAAATGGCATTATTTTTTTCTCATCCAATTTTTCTGTTTAGCAACGATCAACAGTGGCATCCATGATGCATCGCCAGGAGACTGTGGAGTGCCTGCGCAAATTCAATGCTCGGAGAAAACTCAAGGTACCAATGTCGACTCTGTTACTTCCCTGCCATTTTCACAGATCAAACATTTCCATTCAAAGTGAACATTAAGTATTTAATTTTCAGGTGATATTTCTGAGGTGGGTAGATGTAAGGTATATGTGGAATGGTAAAATAAATGTTGAATAACTTATTTCCAAAGCTGGAATTCAAAAACACTAAATGAATGAATGAATGAAGGTGTAATAAAGACAAGAGTTGAATAAAGAAAACACTGAAAACTTATATTTTTGAGGCTTAAAATATTTTTGTTTGTTAAAAAAACACAGCCTCTAAAACTCTGTTTCTCTCTCAAATTAGGGGGCCATTCTCACTACAATGTTGGTTTCCAGAAACTTTTCCGGTAGGTCACACACTTTCATTTCCCCTTCATTAGGTAGGGTCCCAAGGCCATGGGGAAATCAGCTGTGACTCTTTAGTATTACTGCATTCAAAACCTCTCAGATTGTGTTTTTCATCTACACACAAGGACCCCCAGGACGACTTGGCCTTTTTTGATTGAAAACGTACGTCCTTCAGCTGCTCCAATATTTATAACCAGATAATGTTTCAGGTCATCTTTACAACTTTCTGGTGCAGGTGGTTGTCTTGTGTTTATAGCACAGGGAAGTCGTGTCTTTTTTTTTTGCGTAACATAAAGTATTATACAAGCTTATGTCTGTTTTAACATTGCACAGAGAAAGTCGTAGGACACATTTTCTCTGGGAGTTACAATTTGTAGCTCCTGCCAACTGATCGCCTCTCTGTCCAATAGTGGGCCGGCAGCATACCAGCCCTGCTGCTCCCACCACCAGCACTGCTGCACTTGCACAGGAAGGTATGTGAGCGTGCATTTCCTCGCCTCACCACCAGGGAGGCCTGGAGAGCCCTGTCATTTTTTACGACCCCACAAACCTGACTCCTCTCTTTACTCCACCCAGTCAGCATGCAGCCAATGGAAGCCTGGCATGCCTGCCATTTCTCTCTGTCTCTCTCTCACACACATACACACACACACACACACACACACACATATATATATATATATATATATATACATGCTCCGTCACGCTCATATGATCAGGGATATAGCTGAAGGTAAACACGTGTAAATCCCATTTACATTACTTTTTGAAATCTGCATTATCATTTACTCAACATTCTTTTAGGAGTTTTAGCTTTTAAGACTGTTAATTTTTTAGTGGTTTTATGCTAACCATACACTAGGAGATTTCAAAAAGACTGTAAGAGACTAAAGACACCCCCTCACATCTAAAGACTATGTCACAGTTTTAGTGTAGACTAGACTAGTCCCAGAAATTCGGAGGTTGTCACTGAGGTTGTGACTTTTGCTGTCACTGAAATGGTACTCACCAAGGAACATATTTATTACATATTTAGTACATTAGCTATATGTTATAAAGAAAACTTACAAATATCCACCTCTCCTTCTGGAGGAGAGAATATGAAGTACCTTTAGGAAACTAGATTTTAAAACCACTGTTTTACACAATACATTCGTTTTCGGACAGTGTAGGGGTTGGAACTCTTCGTATCGAATGACCGACAGAGCCATATCGCCCACAACACCACTGCTTCTTACTAGTGACCACTGCTTCATCGTCACTTGTATTAGGGACCGCCACTTCCATTTTCTCATTGCCAACTCATGAAATATAGCTGCTTAGTCAGGAGCACCCTGCATCAGGGATCGACACGGTGCAGCGTTATATTAGGACATGGAAGGCAGGGTTGCAGAGTGCGACGTGCATGTTGGTAGATTGTGCCTCATTTAAATAATCAGCCTCACATAAACATAATTAAGTCCAAATATAAATGTTTTTCATACATTAAATATAGTGCTGTGCGATGATTATTTGTTTTTTACAATGTCCATGTCATTATTTGCATGAGCAAAGACTAGAGACTTGTGATAATATTAATAAACAAGTGTGACTTTATTGAAATGTCAAGACAAACAAAAGAGTTAAAACAGCTCTACTGACCACCTTACACCAAACAATTGAGATGACAAGAGCACTTGTCTGTAATAGTGAAATAGCTCGAAAATCATTTGATGTAAGGCTGACATTAGTCTTTACTGCATACACTTACCTTTTATTTATTTTTTTATTATTATATAATATAAATTTTATATAAAATAAAATTTATAAATTTTATTATTATATAATATAAATTTTTATTATTATTATTTAACTAATTAATTAATTAATTAAAAGTAGGTCCAGATAAACAATAGCAAAGATAAAAAAATAAACTAGAGGCAAAGTATATAAGGCCTATATATATATAAAACCAGCTATCCCCCTAGGCTATCTGTTTCCGTGGAAGATGACCTGCTGAATGTCAGTCACACTTGTAAATTTCCCAACTGTATATTTATAATTTCTGATCTGATGATCTTCTGCTCTAGCTTTTAATTCACTAAGCCATAGTTTAAAACATAAAGACAAAAACAGTATGTAAACCGTAAAATGTCTTCAGTCTAAACACACAGCATTCATTCAGTCTTCCTCACCCTAAATTTTTTGTCTTAAAGGCATGCGTTGGCTTTTCTTTCTTTATGAACAGAAGGACATCCCAATCCTCTTTCAATGGTTTCTTTTTTTCCCCTCTCTCTCTCTGACTTGAGTTTGAACGCCAAGGCTCCAGGCAAAAGAGCCTGATCAATATCACTGCACTGCATTCATTTTAACGATCACTGTTGCCAGACACCCCACCAGCAGCCAGCATGCATTATCTGTCTGCATGGCAGGAAGAGCAGTGAATGTCTCAGCTACTGCTTTGGTTGGAGTTATCCCTCTCTCTCTATTTTATTTTTCTTGAGGTTATATATATATATCGAACATTTCTCTTTTTTCTGCTTTTATTGTGGAAAATGGCTTTTAGGTGGCATCTGCTTTAGCCAGAGATGAGGGACCATGGCCCCTTTCTCTTTTTTACCTCAGAGCTCAGTAGGATTATATTGATTGGTATTGATTTCCTGGAGTTTTATCTTTATTAATGAAACACCTTTGGATAATGTGTCAATATTTTACAACTGTTAAGTTGTAGTGAGTAGACTCTTATTTTAATATATAAACAACAATCATGTAAACATTAACTATATGCAAGGGAACCAATAAGTGTGTGTGTGTGTGTGTGTGTGTGTGTGTGTGCGCATAAACACACACACACACACACACACACACACACAAACCCACTAGAGAATAATTGACTATTCAAGTTCCCATTGTGCAGAATCCCTTTGAATCTAATAAGCCCGGCTGACTGGGTTTTTAGTGGGTTTCAGGCAGAAAGCTTATAGACTGTGGTCTTTCCTCCCTTGCCAAAGCAGAGCTACACACCTCAAGCTTTAGATTCATCTCCTCTTCATTCCCCCTAAACCTGTACCTCCCTTCCCCCTGTTTGAGAGTGCGGGGGTGTGCCACATGGACGGGCAGGAGCGGGGTTGGCTTGCTGCCAAGCGTCAGACCCTGTGTAAAGTGGCACTGAGCTCCAGAACCCGCCGAGGGTCGGCGTGGAGCAAAGCCCACTGGAGGCCAGACAGACGAAGCTGTATATTCCACTGAGTGAGCAGAAACACTGGAGCACATGGTGCCACCCACCTGAAAAACTCGGGTGATGATATTTTGGGAAGATCTGATAACTACAGGAGAGTTTGCTTGACTGTTTTCAGCATTTTAATCTTTTTTGTTCCTGCCACATTGATGATGTTGAATCTAGTCACTACACCACTACACAGCCTTTGTTGAGTAGTTTCAATCCCTCTTTCTCCCACAGTAAAGACTAGCCTATTGTATGGCCTTCATGGTGTGGGAGTTTCTTTGATAATTAGTTGCTCTCTTACGGTAGTGGTGATTGACATTAATTACTTTGGAGCTATCCTGTCAGAACTCTGTCCTCCAAGTCTCAGCCATAACCAGTAAGTGCTCTTATATATTCATCTCACATGCAGACAATAGGTTGTTTGTTTAGATGTTTGACCCATATGGACATAGCTTCAAGCTTTGTCATCTGTCTCCCTCTTCTTAAGCTTTTCACTTTAATAACTGAGTTAGACTGTTTGTTTACAGAGTTTAAGATAAGGCTTTCTGTCTAATAGGATTTTTAAGCATGGCTATGGTTTTGCCCGATTTTGAATATGAAAAGATTTTTTTTCCTTCTCTTTGCTTGCAGATTTTCCTATAATTTCCCTATATTAAAAAAGCTTTTGCTCAAGATTGTTGTCCTTATTTGAAATGCCCTCCTTGTGTCGTTTTTGAATAATAGGAAATCAAGCTAATTTTTGAAGCTGAAGGAAAATGTCACAGTGGACAATAAATCCAACATAATGCTTTTATTTGTAACTTTTTAAAAATTTTTAAGATATATTTTGGCACAAGGAAGGTAGTTGTGAACATATTCTGGACCTTGTCTGAAGACGGCATTCCTTCATTATGTTATTTTAAAATTTGGATATGCAAAAGCAGCACAGCTTTGGACTGATTTAAATGGTGTTCTGCTATTCATTCAATCTCCACTGACTTGTTTGAATGGAGAAAGAAGGGAGCAATGCAGTGTTCTTCAGACATGACTTGCTTTTCTGGATGTCTTTTTAAACCTAGTGGAGGGTTGCTTAATTTATAAGTTGGTGGCCATGTATTTATGAGAGTCCCTGATTGTGGATTTATTATGGGACTTGTAGTTTTACCATGTTGGCACTGCATGTCTGACTGTATGGTAAATTGTATGGTAAAATGCACCCACCACCTATCATCTCGTTTTGAGTGCAGCATGTAACACCAGTGGGCTTGCAAAACAAATGATGCCTTTCACTTTCCAGCTCCACCCACCTTTCTCTCTGCAAGTCTGTTGATTGTTGTTTTTCTCTCTCAATCTTGCCTTTCTCCCCATCATCCTTCCTTTCCACTTGTTAATGGAAGGTAAGGAACTCAATGGGGCTGCTGAGCGTGACGCGTTTGACGTTGGTTTTTGTGAGTGTGTTTTTGAAAGGGTCAGTGCTGTATAGATTTTCGAAGGCCCCACACAAGCCATGTCATTAGCAGAGAAGGTAATCTGCAGTGTATCAAGGCTCACTCACCTACACTGCTTCAAGACCTCTAAATCAGACCACCGGGAAATTACGGGTGCATTTAAAGGAAATCAATTGTATACATTAGCTGTGATTTTCCTTCATTATGCCTTGTAGTCTCAAATAGAGAACATTTTCATTCTCCCTTTGTCTGTTGTAGGATTAGGTTGAAATGGATGATTCATGAAAATCTGAATTTATTCAGTTAAAAGTGAAGTTCAGGAATATCACAGCTACTGGTTACCATGGTAAAAGACTCCTAATTTTATGCAGTGTATTCAGTGCAAATGAAACAGATAAGACAGCTTAGAATTTTAACATAATATTTGTACATCTGCACAGAAATGTTTTAGCATACTGTAATCTCCAGGTATCAAGGAAAAATCGACTTTGGGTTTGCCTTTTTCTAAATTTAAGGTTGATGAGCACGATTTCTGGGCTTATTGAGAATATTTAGTAATTCAGACTCTCTTCACTTTTCACAGCATGCAAAAGTTTACTCAACAAAAAGGCAGATGGAGTTAAGGTAAGAATGGGGAATGGATCTGTAAATTTTTTTTTAAATCTTTGTACCTTATTATTCACTTCTTTGCCTGTTCTAACCGATTGTACATACGGTACTTTGCAAAAGTAAGAAACCACCCTTCATTTATTGAATCACTCTCAAAATAACAGGGAGGCTTTTGCAGAGCACTGTATGTGTTTCACTGTTATAACAACACTTGTCAGTATTTTTTTCTTAGAACTTTTTGTACCAATTCTAGAAGCGGAACCACTTTAAAATAGGTCTACATTTGTCAAGGTTTATAAATGGGTTCAAATCTTTATCTTATCCTGTTATCTTTATTAAATTGATATTAATTAGGTTGTAAACACCTTAAAAATGATTAATGATAGGAAGTGTGACAGTAATATTTTGTTTGGTCTAATGCTGAAAGTGTCTGAAGATGTCACTGTAAAGAAAAAGATACAACCTGAGAATGTGAATTTAGTCCTTTTATATGTTAAGGTATATCACATTATGATCATGTCTAAAAAGACATTATATTCTGAGGTTAATTGATTGAACCTGGTGGTTAAATAGTTATATGTATTAACAAATTGGGGCCAAAGCTGACAGGGTTAATGATGGAAAAGACAAAGTAAGGTCAGTATTTGGCAAGACTTGAGGTTTAACAGTGGAGATGGATATGGGTTCACTTTGTGGCAAATAACAGGTCACTGTTACCCTTTCTATGTGTTATTAATGATATTTAAGGAGTTTACAATTTGGTTAATATCTGTTAATAAACAGAGTGTAAAACATTTATAAACCTTACCAGTGTAGTCGTATTCTAAAGTGGTACCATTGAATCAGTAGCCCCATGATTAATCCTGTATCTACCTTTTTTAATTGTGAGAAAAAATATTACTACAAATGATAAACTGAAAGATTTTGTAATTGCTGCCTCTTACTCATGAAGCTAATGAATATGAAATGATGTAGACTTGCCAGTATGAGGAATACTTAATTGTTAAGTTTCAATCAAAATATTTGCTTATAAAATTTGTAATTTATTCTAGTTAAATGCATGAACAAGTGACAGGAAAATGGCCTTTGTTCTGTATAAAATAAAAAAGTTTGGTGAATATTTATACTGTATATATTTGTTAAGTACGTACAATTTTATTTTAGCATGATTGTGCTAATAATCAGTTCCAAATATTTGAAATATTTCAGTTTGTTGGATTGTTAGTAATATTTTTTAAAATCTGAACAGCAATCATGTCCCTAGTGAAAAAAATGTTATATTTCTCCTCTTTGCTGCAGCCCCAGACAAACAACACTAAAAACAGTGTAGTGAGTGCTGTAGTGAGTGCCCTGAAGGAGAGCAACACAGCCTCCTCTACACCAATGGTACTTTAATCGACATTCAACAAACCCCCACCCTAATCCATCTATGTGTAATGTGCTACACCGTAAATGCCACCAGTTTTCATTGTCCATTTTGTTTTAGTCCCAGTTGTTCTGTCAGCTGTCGCTGCTTTGTTATTATTAGTTAATGTCTGGCTTCATGTTATTTTTTATGTTCTGCTTATGTCATGTTTATGTCCTCTTTTAGCCCCTAGTTTGAACATATGTATTTATCCCACTGTCATCCTCCAAAAATATGTATTGTCTTACAGTTTGCGCATACAGGAGCTGTTGTTGCATGGTTAAAAGCTATTTCCAAGAGGATTTTCATAATTTCTGCATAATAATATGTATGTAGAGAAACTGACAGAGCCAGAGCTGTATGAACACAAAATCTACATTGCTTAATGCATTGAGATATTGTTTTACACTAAAACAAATAAAACAGGCTTTTACATCAAACCAAAAGGCTTATATTGACATTTACATCTTAGCAGATTGTGTATGCAGAAAATGTGGAAGTTCCCTTTATTTGAATGTGCAGTATATAATATGACAAAAAGTATTCAACTGTCACAAAGTCCATCTCAGCTTAAATGGTTAATGTGGGGCTGGAAGGAGCAAAAATACATAAAGGAAATTTCAGCGAAGATGCAGTTTCTCTGCTTGAAAAGGGTCATTTCTTGCACTCAGTGCCAGGAATGATAGCGCTGTGCCCTGGAGGGCCAGGCAGAGGAAAGTGAATTGACACTAGAAATGGACCATGTGTACACGCTGCTCAGACAGCCGAGCAAAGAGCATCCCGGGACCTCCAACACTGGCCATTAAAGCACACAGTTAACCTCTCACCCCACTAGACGCCTGTAGACAGTCTGCAACCCATCACAGAGGCTCAAAACATTGACAATGTGCTCAGATACAGCACAAGTGTCACAGCAGGGTTTTAGACAGCTAATGTTAACATTATTGAAATGGTTATGGGAGTCATGTACATACAATCACAAATAGAATTTACATAACTGCAGGTCCTTTCTTGATGGCTTTGCTCACATCTGCTTGTCAGCTTAGTTTGTGGTGTTCCTTTATTTAAACATATTGAGAGTGGAATGCAATAAAAAGCATGCACTAGAACATTTGCTGCTTCTCTGTTTGTTATACTTTTTTGCAAATGAAAATGAAATGAATGCATCATGAGCTATTCTGTATACAGTGTACCTTGCTATGTGGGTGTCAAGGGGTTGTTGTAATTAGATTGGGGCAGAGTTTTATGCCACATAATGTAATGCTAATAGCTGTTCTTAATCCTGCAGGAGCCACAGACAACAGTAGTGCACAACCCAGCAGATGGCACCAAGGTGAGACCCTTTAATGTGTAGACTCTTTAGAAAAAAAGGGGCCCTCAGAATACCAACTTTAAGGTACCACCTGCAGTCATTGTTGTGCTACATTTTTCTAGCCTCCCATTATCTCTTAGGATAGCACAGGTTGGTTTTGTTATTGTGCCTTTAAGAATGATAAATGTAAACAGACTCTGTTGTGATTGGCTACATTGTGTAATGCCTCACTGCTGCATTCAAAGCAGTATGGCCTGAAAGGCTCATTACATCAATGAATGAACAAGGAAAACTTATTATTATAAGCTGTTATAAGCTGACTTGGGGTATGTATGTATGAAAATTAGTAGGTTTTACAAAAACAAGGAATTGATAAGTTAATTTTGAGTAGTGTTTGTGCAAACCACAGCACTCATTTATTAGAAAACGACAAATGTTTTCTGTGATATGGGCCCTTTTGAGAACAAGTTTTATTTAGAATAATAATTAAAATTTTATATCTTGTTATGACTGCAGTATACATATTTCAATTGTCCATTTTCCTCCTTCATGCTCTAATGCCTTGAACCTTCTTATTTTCTCTGTCTCATTTCTGATTTGTTCTGCTCAATGCCTACTGCTTTTACACTCTCTCTCTCTCTCTCTCTCTCTCTCTCTCTCTCTAGGGCTCTACAGAGAGCTGTAACACCAATGAGGAAGAGGATATGAAAGGTAGGAAAGGTACCCAACACTTCCCTTCTTTCTCTGCATGCCTCCAGCACTGTGGCCTTATGACCTCGGTGCTGCTGTGATAATAACAATCTCTCTCCTTGTTAAGACCTGCTATTACACTCTTTTGAACTTCAAATACTTGGTTGTATTGGACAGGCTTCAGATCTGCTGGCTCTTAACAGAAATGGCCTGTAATTCCCTGAGTCAGAGAGTCACTTAAGTGTTAATAAAGTCAGTTGAATTCTATAATAGTATGTTGTGCAAGTTCATTCCTTAAATACTAGTATCAAGTTTAATAAAGCTGGGCAGACAGGAGAGAGATTAAAGTATCCTGGTGGTAGATCTATATCTGTAGCTGTGGATAAGGCATGCATGCACATACACAACTGCCCCCTGTACAGTTAAATATGGCTTACAGCTGTATGGCTTTGTTGGCTGAGTCAGTGATACACTGCTGCTCTATGAGAAGTTATATCTGGTGGTAATTGGGTGTATCATTCACACACAGGCACTTTCTTAGAAGTCAACAACCACATTCACACTTGCTGCACAAGGAGATACTGATAAACACATATCCACAAATACACACACACAACAAGTCCTTCTTTGAAGTTTGTATTTAGTCTTTGAATATACATCTGGGTTAGTGTGATAGACTTTGTAAAATGGTGGTGTGTCCTCAACTCTAGTGCTGTGCTGTGATAGGTGGTGTGCTTCTGTCATTAGCATGTTTTGATGCTCTTTTCGGGTCAGTGCTTTTTGAGAGCTTTAACACTTAGGGACCACAGTTGCAATACTATGAAATTACTATTGGTTCTGATAACTATTCATATAAGCTGTTAGAATTTTTTTAATATTTACAGACTTTTGATTGTCAAGTACATAGAACATTTTAAAATGTTTGTATTCAAAGCATTACAGCAGTGGTGGTGTTTATGAAAGAGAATGTTGAGCACTCCTTCCCTTTCACATACAGAATTAATTGACCTTCTCTAAATCTGTACCACCCACCCATAAAGTGCTGAACCCACAGGTGTCAGTAGGCTATGTTTCATGTTAAACATTATCGTCTTCTCTTAAAATGAAAAACATGACAACTTTTATAGATAAATGGGTATATACCTTGATGAATATGTAAAAGTCATCTATGTTCTCTTTTGTAAATGCTGCAGTGGCTCTATTTTTCTTTTGATTTGCTTTGTTGTTTTTCCCCTTCAAACTACTTCTGCTGTTAAATAATTAAGAAAAAAGAATCCAGTGTCAAATAATCAGACTCCGTTGTTTCATTTTTTAAAACTGATGGCAAAAACTCTAATTCTAAAATAATAAAAATAGTATATCTTGGGTCACAGCTTCCCAGAGCAGTTGGAATCTGTTAATGTGTTATATATGTGCTATATTTTAGGTTATATATATATATAAAACACATGTATATATAAAACACATGTATATGTTGTTATTAATGTCCTGTTCATAAAATGAAATGATGTCTGCTTTAACTACAGGACTTTCAGTGGGACATCAGTATCAAACTGTTTTATAGTCCAAATGATATATTGTTGAGGCCTAATAAATAGTATCTAATTTACTCTTCTCTTGTAAGGTGATGAGGACAGGAAATTGGAGAGGAGGCTTAGTGAAACATTTCACAGAGTTCACGGCTGTGTCAGCACGCAGTGATTACTGGCACTGCTGTAAGGTGCCAGTGCCAGCTAGATGCTGCTAATTTACCCACCCCACTTAACACTGCTTGAGGGCTGGGCACAAATGCATAGATGTGTCTATAACGGTATCCCATGGACTATTTAGACCATGTCTGGCCAAGTTTTCATTTTTTATTTATTTTTTCCTCACCCTGTTGAGCCATTTTATCCACACTCTTCCAGTAATGCTACTCTAATGTTGACAGAATGGCTGTATCACTGCCAGTAGCAGTGTACCTGTGTTAGTGTGTTTAGGCTAGAGCCGAACATGAGGGCTGTGTGTGTGTTTTTCTCTTGGTGGTGTATTTTTTGCTGGTTTTGGGGCCACACCAGCGGAGAGTGCTCAAGGGGCCAGCAGTGACAGTGCGGTGATGAGTCAGTGCAGTGCCGGCGAAGAGATGCCCACTCTAGTGGCCTCGCCACAGGCCTCTCCAGCCAGTAAGTTACCCACAACCCTCCGCTCCCTACTGGCTTTTTCTACCACCCCCCCCCAGAACCACTCTGAATGAAACGTCTTGCCCCACTCTCACACCTCTTCAGGTTTCCTCCACCCATGATCTTCTCTGTGTGAAGTGTCTTCAGGTCACTTCTGCAGCTTCAGCACTCTTTTCTTTAACTAGTTGCTTTCTTAAGATGAAACTGCATGTAGGGTTACTATCATTTTCCTCTTCTGTGTCATGATCTTTAATTAACGACCAGAATGCAAATCTGCAAATTCCAGTACCACATATCTTTATTATTATTAATAGCCAACAACTCACAAGGCTCAATGTTTGTTTATTGCATGTAGTTGGCGTAAGAAATGATGCACAGTTCTGTATCTTAACTTTTTCCAGAACACACAAAGCCTCTTATTATCATAGTTCTTAGTTCATTTAGACAGGATAATTGACTAGGCAAAACAGTAGTTTGATTGGTTGGTTTAGTGGTATGTGTACTAGACTACAGACTGAAGGACAGAAAACTGATTTTTATATAAAATATAGCCATATACTGCTGTATATGGTGGCCTTTTTTCTTCATGGCAAATTCAAAACATTGTCAAGAATGAGTATACATTTAAAATGCCCTTTTCATAATCCCAGTTAATTAAACAAATTCATTTATATATATTGAATATTTTATATAAATTCCTATCACCATATCACAACTATCACTATTTTTAACTAATCTCTGACAATATATTCCTCACCTTAATTCTTGGGTGTCTCTTGCGTCCCCTGTGCTCTTCTCACCATTTGAACTCTTATCTCTCCCACGTTTGGATCATTTTTTCAATCTTTAAGATATATTTTCCCACAGATTTTCTATTATGAAATTGACATCTATTCAAAAATCAGAGCCTTTCTGCTTCAAACTGTTTGCAGCCCTTAGCAGCCTTTGCAGTCAGACCTACAGGTGTGGATGGCTTTGTAGCATGTGCTTTTGCCACAAGGCAGCATCTTAATATGCTTGTCTTTTTTGTCATCTGCCTTTGCTGTGTGTCACTGCCCTTGGATCAGTCTGATCTTAAAATGCACTACTTATACTGTGATTCTCAAACCTTTAAGGAAATTGCAGTGCACTTTACATGCTTCAGTCTGAAGTATTTTTTGTCACCTTTTCCTTTTTGTCATTTTCTTATTTTAGTTATTTTGCCAGTCTACACAATCATGCAGTTTTCCCTTTATCTCATCATAGATGATCAGGTCTGCTTCTTTAGTTTAGCACTGGAGCTACAAAGCTACTGTTGCTAACATGTACTGTACCAGAAAAATTTGTATTATAGTAATTACAAAATTGAGTAATCCCACATTCTTCAGACTGCATCAAGCGGTGTATAATCTTATTGTACTCACTTATAGTGATTTCTATAAAAGTGGGCAAAAGTATATTATAAGGCTATTAACTATAACATCAGTTATGTTTATGGATGACAGTATACCACAGTGTGTAGGAAACCGCAGTTTCATTAGTTTCGAAGTAGCTAACAATTTCACTGGTTGCCTATTTTCCCTCAAGAGGTGTTATAATAACTTCTGCATTAACATCCTGCCTCTTTTCCCTCAGTCTTTCTGCTCCTTGTTTTTTGGTGTTTTTACTTTTGATTTTATTTGACTTCTGCTTTCGTTCTTGTTTTCATTAACATTGTATGTCTGTTCTTTTACTTCTTAAACATTGTTTGTAATGTGCGTCTGCCTTTGGCAGTATAGGATAAAGAGTGAACCAGTCTAGATAATATTACAATTATTTAATATTAAAATATTTACTGTGTATATCTTTTTTTGTTGGGTCATGCTTTGCATGTTTAATGGTGTAATGTCAGCAGCGGGGCAATGTGGTGCATGTTGTGTGTTGCAGCACTGGTGCATGAAATAAAGCGCATGGCTTGGAACAGTTCGGGACACGCCTCGTGTCCAGAGTTAGAATGTGGTCAGTCTGTTCCTCACCCCACGGCTCAGGGGAGCAACAACGTGTCTCCATCTGAAGCCAGGGGTGCCGCAGGCCAGTGTAAGTGCTTTGGCTGCTTCAGGATACACACTCATTCACTCACTCACTCACTAACACTCTCTCTCTAACACACACCCACACACAGAGCATGGGTGCTTCTTCATTTTTAGATTCAAAGAGGTAACTGTGCAATATTAAGTAGGCTATGGTCAAATACTCAGGTCAGGATTGATGCAGTGTATTTAGAGATGCATGTATGCTGTTGTATGTTTGTGATATGATATGATGTGATATGATTATACACACAGACAAATACAGACACTCCCACGTTACTTTGCAAATGAAAAGGTCTGTTTGTTTGTTTATTTATTTATTTGTTTGTTTGTTTTTGTGCAGTGGAACTGCCATTACATACCATTAGGTGCCATTAAGTCATTTAGTTGTTAAGGAGAAAAAACAGAAACAACTAAATATTATTTTTAATTTAGACAATTTATGCCTTTATTAGTTTACCCTAAAAGCACAAGTTCAGATTTCTTTCATTTCTCAGAATGAAATCAATCCACAATTACTGTTTCTGATGGTGATTTTAGTTGAGATGCTTTTGGGATTTTGTCTGTCATTTTTAATGATTTGTTGAAAATGAAAAACATTGAAAACATTTAATGACAGTTTTTTTTTGTTTTTTTTGGGGGGGGATGGGTGGTCTCAGTGACACATGGGGCCTATGTCTGACCCCACATACAGTACATGTGTATCTATCTTTGGCCTCAGTAACCAACAAGATATATTTTTGCATTTCAGTTTTTAACAGTGAAAAATAATTGTACAATATCAGGAGCATGTTGTCACTCCTGACATTTTAGGTGTTTTTTCCCGTTTTTCCTATAAATGTCAAGTCCAGAAAATGTAAGAAGGTCAACACACATTGCAACACCTGCAGTGAACACATTGTAGTATTGTAGTTTGCTTATTTCAGGCATTGAAACTAAATTGCTCATTCCTAATAAAAATCCCTTTTTTTTCATTAATCTCTTCCGCCTCCAAAATCTCATACCTACCACCAATCTGTCCATTCTCCACCTCTTCTGTATTTTCTGTAGCTCGTAAACAAGAGATTATCAAGATCACAGAGCAGCTGATTGAGGCTGTGAACAATGGAGACTTTGAAGCTTACACGTAAGAATGACACCAACATAGTAACTTAAATATGTTGCAGGTCATTTATAACTGATGACAATATTTAGAAAATATGAGGAATGTTTTAGGTATATTTTTATGCTTTTGGAGTTTAAAGTGCATAAATGTGTGTTTCAGGAGAATCTGTGACCCTGGCCTAACATCATTCGAGCCTGAAGCTCTGGGAAACCTGGTGGAAGGAATGGATTTCCACAAATTTTACTTTGAAAACTGTAAGTGTGTTTTATTATATGTAAGAATGATTGTTAAAAAGTGCAGTAGATCAATCTATTTATAAAGTCATATACAGGCACATCTAAAATAATTGAATATATCAAGCAAACATTTTTTGGGGTTCAAAATGTAGTTAATCTGTCATATATTTTCATATTCATTACATTAATTAATTCAGTTCAGGGTCACAATTGGTCCGCAGTCTAACTGGAATCACACACCCTGGAGGGGACGCTCACACATCACTAACACACACACACACACCTATGGACACTTTTGTTTAGCCAATCCACCCACTAACATGTGGGAGCACCCGGCGGAAACTCATGTGGACACAGGGAGAACACATCAAACTCCTCACAGACAGTAACCCACAGAGGGGCTTGAACTCACAACCCCAGCCAGAGGATGCTGGCGCTTTGTGACGCCCAAAATACAAAATGTTCAATAATATTGGCACAGGCCACATTTGATTGTTTCCCTGTATGTAAAATGAACAAGAATACCAACAGAATATTTGATGAGTTTTGTTCAGAATTACCAAACTGATGTTTATTTCTTGTTCCAGTGTTAAGTAAGAACAACAAGCCTGTGCACACCACCATTCTGAACCCTCACGTTCACTTGATTGGAGAGGACGCCGCCTGCATTGCCTACATCCGTCTTACGCAGTACATCGACAGCCAGGGCCGTCCTCGCAGCTGTCAGTCTGAGGAGACTCGTGTGTGGCATCGCCGAGACTCAAAGTGGCTCAACGTGCATTTCCACTGCTCAGGAGCTCCAGCCGCACCCTTACAGTGAATCCGGCAGGACAAAGGTAAACACTGCCTTGGTACATATCCTTTGACTATGAAAATTGATTAATTTTAGTGACTGGTAAGATTTACCCTGCTGTGCAATGTAGACAATAAAGATGGCAACCTCATATCTATACAAATATATTTTTGTGCCTTTAAAATTTGTTTTGTTCATCCGAAAATGTATGGAATTCTCAATGGAATCTTGCTTAGGGCGATCTCCCAGTTCAGCCTCATACTATTGTAGGTCTTGTTTAACCCTCCCTTATTTTCCAGGTTGCCTGGATTCTTGTGTGATGGGAGTGTTTCTTCTTTGTGGCCGGATGGGCACATAGAGGCCGGCTGGACGACAGCAAGCTACAATACATGCCATTGAAGAATTTCAATAACATCCAGTCCAACTGTCAACACCACCTATCCTGTTTAACCTTTGACCAATAGGAGCCGGCCGCAGCTGTGGCCCCACCCACGGGATGGTGCATGCATCTGACGCCCACATGGGGGCACTGTCTAGTCCTTTCCCATGGAACCATCTTTTTTGCCCGTTTAAGATGTCTAGAAGGTGTTGTAAGTACTGATCTCTGAATTCATAAATATACTGTATATTGTAAAAAAAAAACAAAAAAAAAAACAAAAAAACAAAAAAAACAGCTACAATCACGTTTGAAAAGCATTTATGTAAGTAAAACAAAACTGGGGTGTGGAGGGGAGGGTCACTATTTAAAGAAAAAAAAACCCACAAAAATAGACTCTTGCCCTTAACTGAAGTCTGAAAGGTGAAAGGGCATAATCTTAATCCTCCATCTTGTACACTTTGTAGATTTTGGATACAAATTGCTTAGAGAATTAAGGGAACGTGTCAACTAATCAGAAAAAGTGTCATTAAAAAATCTGCTGAGTACAGAAGTACTTCATATCAAGAAGCACCAAAGTGTAGTCTTTAGGCTTTTAAAGGAGTGTTTCTGTGTGCTTTTTGTTTATTTTTTTGTGGGAAGGTTTGAGTGATTCTGGGTTTTAGTATTCTGTGTTTATGTGGAACTCTTGTTCGTTTTTTATTTTATTTTATTTTTTTTGACTGAGACTGTATCAGAAAGTATTTTGTGTTAAGCAATTTGAATTTTTAAGCTTTTTTTTTTTTTAAAGTTAATCATAATATACATGTAAAGTTCTAAAATATATATATATTTAAAATAGATCAAGTTAAATAAGTTTCACCTCCAGGGTGTGGGAAAACATTTTTTCATGTGGCTCTGTTGTTTGTGTGTGTGTGTGTATGTGTGTGGCGCGTGTGTGAGTGTGTGTTTGCGTATGCAAACTGCTTATTGAACTTAAACACACCATACTATTCTATGATCTTAGATAGATGGCTCCAGCTCTAGTTGAGTGTGTACCAGAAAGTGTTTGATAGCCAGAGTGAATAGACCAAGCTCTTTCTAAGTAGAACTAAATACCACTAAATACCACAGCCAGTTCTCTCCATAAAATCCATTTTCAAATCAGAAATCACAGTAGTGATGGTCACCAACTGCCTACAATCTTGAGACTGTGCTGTACAGCACAAGCTCAAAAGAAAAATACACGAGTTGTTGTTAAAAACACTGCCTAAAACCACTCCTAGGCAAATGTTGGTGTGCTTGAAGTAAACAAAGGTTGGAGCACTAGCCAAGGATGTGAAAAATTCTACCCCAATGAGATCACATGCTGCCTGCAGTAGTTACTATAGTAGACACACACACACTCACAAACATGTGCTCTCTTAATAGAACTGTTAAAGTTTGTGGCTGTTTTTACTCATGGTGGTCTTGTCTGAATCACTCTGTCCTAGCTGTCTTGTACTTGTGGTCCACTTTGGTGATGGGTTTGTACACTCACTTGTTAATACTGTGCAGTACACACATGAAATCCATCCTTAACACAGAGTGAGAGGGTCAGTCTCCTCACTGCACACGAAAGATCACCCATGAGTTGCTCCTTTTTTAAAACATGAGTCAGGCATGCAGTGCAGTGCAAACATTTTAGGCACTGGAGAAAAACAATTCAAAAAAGCTATTTAACAGTGCAGAAAGCGTTCTTCTGCTCAAACGAAAACACTAATATTATTATAAACTCAAATAATACAAGAAACTGCAAAAACGTATACCACGATTGTCTTGAGGGGGACCCTAGTATTACCTGTAGTTATCACCCAGTACCTACTTTGGATCAAATCTCTGTGATGGTGGAGGACATTGGGGAGGAAGTCAAAATGTATTCTTTTAAACAACTCTAATGTTACCAACTACCTTTTTGAAAACAACAACAAATAAAGCGAACATATTTACATTTATTATATTGTTACATGGGGTGGGTTTGTTTACAAGCAAAAATGCACATTCAGAAAAATTGTTTAAACACTGCTCAGGGGTCTAAGATTTTGCACTGTGCTGTATGTTTTGTGATGAAATACAGGGTTTAAGACACTGGTTATTGTGAATTAAGCTTATGGTTCTTGTTACAGCACAATTAGCCTGGTCCAGGTTTGGTGATACAAAGGGGGAAAAAAAAATCACCTCTGTCCACTTCACATACTTCATTTGAATAGGATGTTGGTAAGTGGCAATGTACTGTGAAGTGTTCCAGGAAAAAGTACAAATAAATATTTATATACATTATGTATCCACCATCTCTGTGGAATATGGGAATTAGTTTTTTTTTTTTAAAGGAAGGAGATCCCAGTTTGTTTAAATACATGTAGTGTTCACACACCCCTCATGGAGTGTAGGGCTTTGGTACATATCAGCACTGTAATTCTGCACGTATGTATGTGTGTGTGTGTGTGTGTGTGTGTGAGAGAGTGTGTGTCAGTCACCATCACAAAGCCCTCTTAGTGACGTCAGACGCTGTGATGCTGTTTTAGGCCTGTATTTTTTTTTGCCACTTTGGGGATCTGCTGCCTTGCCTGGCTGAGTCAGAGTTACTTTCATTACATTGTTATTATTATGTTCTCATTTTTTTAATCCATCCAAGCGCTCAGTAGAATCTGAAGGGAAGAACATAAAACAGAAGCAGACACACTAATAAACTGGTAGGTGATTTAGACTTAAATAAAGCAAAATCCAACCCCCAAAGCTAGTAATGAACCCTGGGCCAGGATCTACTTGATACAAGGGGAAATCCTAATATGCAGCTTAAATTAAAGGACGGATTATGCATGTCTAAGTTTTCTTGGTAAATCTTTTTTCAACTGTCTGTGTTTACTTGATTAAAATGGGAAAAATCTGTTATAGTTGCATCTCTGAAATGAAAACCACTCCGTTTGGGGTTTATACATAGGTGATGTACCACATTTAAAAAAAGAGAAAAAGGGAAAAAAATTAAATGAAACAAAAAGTCTCAGCTTGGAATGCTCCCCTCATTCAGAGTAAAACTATTGCATTGTAATGGTATTCTATTGGGCTACGTATATACTCGGAGTTTAAACATGGATGCTGGATTTTGCATGATCATACATTTAATAAAACCATGAATTGACAACTATCCAGTGTTTGTCTGAATGTCAATAGTTCTTCATCACAGCCTCGCTATTACTGAAACTTGATCTTGGAATTATTTAATAAAAAGACCATTTCAGCATGTGCAAAGTGTTTTCCCTTACTTTAGCTGCACTTTCACGAATGTGTGATTCAGAACTGACCTTTAAGTTCATAACTAATTTGTGAAGCTATTAATCAAGCCCTAATTGACTATGTAATAAACAGGAATGCTTGTCATTACGGGTGTGCAATAAGGCAGAATACGTTCACTGTACATATCACATTACATCATGGATTTATGAGGTTTTTAAAGAAGTCACTAATGCAATAATCCCATTAATGATTGGATAAAACTGGTTTAAACAAACTTATGCTTTCATTTGTTGAGTTGGTTTATTTGTCTGTAGCAGGGCCGAGGAAACACAGCAAAGAGGAGAGTCATCCAGCCCTGGTTTCCCCTTTGAATGATGCTGTTGCTCTCCAAAGAAATAAAAGTGTCTTCATAGTTGTGGCTTTTTAGTTTATTGCATCATTTGAACACAGCAGCTGTCCTTCCCATTGTGTGGAAATTCATGATGAATGGATATTTACTCCAAAATGACTTGGAATATAATCATTTTTTTCCCTATCTGTTGTGCAGATGCATGTATTCCTTTGGTGAGCAGCAGTATACATTAACAACACCAGTGTAATGTATTATAAAAATAATAATAAACCTCTTTTTACTTGTGGTAAAAATACATTCAATTTACTTCATATTAACAGCTAGATTCCTTTTGTCCACAATGAATACTCAGCCACAGTCTGGTGGCTCCCAGAGGATCAGCAGAGGCTTATTTAAAGGCTGCGCTTGCTGTTGTTGCCCACCAGGGTCCTGTGCTCTGAAATGGATGACGAGTGGTTTAAGCGCAGTGATTTATCAAACACTTTTCTCTCCCCCAAATCTGATAAAGCAGGCTCCCTTTGCTCTCTGCACATCTCACAAGCGCACCACAAGAAAGAGGAAACTCCACACGTTCAGCTGCCATTTTGTGCCTTTATTTGCAGATGTGGGTTTTTTTCCAACCAGATTTGACCAAAAGACAACAGATCATACTACTGTAAGGTGATATACAGCTGAGCCACTGCAACTAACTTCGACTAACGCACACATACACAATCTTACACAGACTCCCTCAATGGAAACGAAAAACATCTCTGAATCACAATGTATATCTCTTTTTTTTTTTTTTTTTTTTGGCAGATTCCTCCCTCAAAAAGCTCCATTAGAAGTTTGGCACAGTCTTGAGGAGCTTGGAAACACGACCTTTTTACCAGTTATTAAGCAGAGCTGGTCATTGGCATGGCTTTCACAGTCTGTTTCAATACCTGTTTTAACATGCCCTCACTACTTGGACTCTGGGGTTTACCTGATGTCATGTGAGAGGCCAGTCATTTACAATTATTAGCTCAAGTGAAGTTTGTTGGATGAACCTTTGGAAGGCTGAAGGACTGAGTGAACACCATTGTCTGCTCCAGCAGCAGATCTTGCCCTGAAACGACCGGACTTACATAAAAAACATAGACTAATCAGTTTAGCAGTAGAGTAATATTAAATGCTTAATATTTTAAAACATTAATATTTGATTTACTGGTCTTTAGTTCATAAACTACTCCATTTGAATACATGACTATTCTTTCTGGTTTGGTAGTTGGCATGCTAAGGGCTACATGACTAACACCGCCAAAATAAAGGCACTACCCTACACCCTAATTTGATCCTTAGCGTGTAGCCAAAGTTTCATTCACAAATTTAGAGTTCCCAGTTGAGCACATGGAGACTTGTCCATCTGCTTTGGCAGCTGCAAAACGTCTTGGAGGAAGTTTGCTGGGGCTGTGTACTTTGGGAAGACCTAGGTAATGGGAGGAAATGGCAACAACTAAAACTGCAAAGAGAACTGGGTAAAAAAAAGAAATAAAACACCCGTAGAAATAACATCTAAAATATATCTGAGTGCTGGTTTAAAACTGGCAAAGGGCATGTTTAAAAAATACTGAAACGAGACACCACTCTTCTGTGTAGGCACTTCCACTGTGAGGAGGTTGTCCAGCTGAATTTAATATGCAGCCAAGCTCAGAGACATCCACAAAGTTCCAGTACAATTTCCAGGAGCCAAAACGTTTAACCTAAACCGTGATCGACATGGTGTTTAAAAGTGAGACGTCTGTGTATTCTGGAATGTTGCAGTAATTAGGTTGTAGGACTCTGACATGAAATTAATTCCAGACCATTATTATTTGAAGAGTCAGGCGACTGTTGGAATATCTTAAGCAACATATTTTCATACACCACTCTGCTTGGCAGAATTAAACACACTCATTAAGACCAGCCTGGGCCAGCTAATTCCTTCACATCCACTGAGCTAAGTGTTCCCACTCCCTCTTGAGAACCTAATTTCCCAAAGGCTGTTTGCGTATTTGAGATGGCACCAGTTCATAGTTATTGAGAATACATTGTGAAACTCCATTTCCCACAATGCAAATAATAAGCTCCCGTGTCCATGACCACAACGCCGCTACTGAGCTCTGATGTCCTTATTCTGGCAATTAAATTAAAGTATACAGTCCTCCTCACAGACTCATCATTGAGGTCCCCTTTTCCTCTGATTCAAACCTTCAGAAACCTGGGTTCTTACGGACCCCTGGGCGCCACTCCGCTTGGCTTGAAGTCCACAGAGTGTAGAGGCTAGCGCGGGGGCAGCTGTGCTCTCTCCTCTGGTCACACAGGGGCGCTGTTTTCTCTGCTACAAAGCAGCCTTCTAGCTGTGGATCTGTTTGGGATCTGTTCGGGTGTCAGCTCCAGCTAGAGTTGTGTAGTTCATCTCTGAGCCAGGAAGGCAGAGGTTGACCCAATCGCTTCAGCAGCCGCAACAGCTCCACGTTCTGCTCTCTGTAGTGTTCCGAGAGGAAGGCCCGAGACTGGACAACACGCAAACACACAACTGGTCAACTGCAAGTACTATGAGTCCATAACAAACAGCAAACAGCATGCACGAACATAAGACAGTTCACACTGGAGAAGACAAATCTCTTGTCTGAATTCCAGATACAAATTTGAAATCTTGAGCACGTTTTTTTCGTACTGATAATCTCTCTCTGCATAAACAAGCAGTCCCGTATTACACTAAGCCTCTGTCCTACTTTATTTTACAGCAACTGTCTTCTCTTCTGTTCACTCTTAAGCACTTTAATTCACTGTTGAATAAACACAATGTAGATATCAATGCTAAGTGCTTCTAGCAGTGTAATTAATCCAGTTGATAATATCATTTCAATACTAATAAAAGAGAGTAAAGAAGAGAACAGATCCCATTTGGTGCTCATCTATTCTCAACTTCACAAAGAGCCCATTAAAGTGATAGATGAAGTCTAATAACAGAGTTGTGTTTTAAATGAATGTGGTCTTACAGCCTTCATCGTCTAAAATGGAATATAAAATATTAACGCAGAAGGAAAGATGATTACCTCGGGGCTCATATCTGGATATTTTCGGCCTTTGCTCTTTCCCAGGCACCGTGTCCGGCCAGCGTCCAGCCTCTGACACCAGAACCCTTTACTCTCATCAAACCTACACACACAAACACACACACATGCCCACGGGCTACTAACACCAACATCATGGCAACCTGAGGAAACACGACTAGTCTAACCGTATGAAACAGAATTCTTAAATGGAAATCATTTTA
Organism: Hoplias malabaricus; assembly: GCF_029633855.1. Classification (NCBI taxonomy): domain Eukaryota; kingdom Metazoa; phylum Chordata; class Actinopteri; order Characiformes; family Erythrinidae; genus Hoplias; species Hoplias malabaricus. The sequence continues at coordinate 13,173,373 of NC_089802.1, forward strand.
ACCACATCATTGTCCAGTGTGGGCTCCAGTAGTGGCCATTCTTACATTAGTGCCTGAGTGTAGTTGAAGGGTGTGACTCCCAGAAATTTCTGAACGCTGTCCATCACCTGGATAGGGTTTGAACGCAGCTGGAGTCCATCCACAATCAGAAGCTAAAGAGCAGAATGAAAGACACCATCACGGTTTTAAGAGTGGATTTGAGGTCAGATTAAGGAAAATAACAGGCTTTTATTTGGTCCTGTTGGGTAAGTGTGTGTGGGTGTTGAGTCCAGCTAACAACAGGTGCACTTCGTAGTTCTAAATTGACATGCTTATCTGTTGCTCTGCATCCTTGACAGTCAGGGCTCAAGCAGTAATTATTTGGGTTGTTGATTATTCTCATTTTAATGTTATGGCTGATACATGTATGCATGTAGGTGTATAGGTGTGTGTGTGTGTGTGTGTGTGTGTGTGTGTGTGTGTGTACCTGGTTGGGTTGGTAGTACTGGAGCCAGTGTTCTAGATGGCTGCTGTAGTATCCTGGCTGCAAGCAGCGGCGGTGCAGAGTGAGCAGTGGTGCAGGAGACAAGGAGCTCGCAGAGATCACCTGCTGAAAAGTGTAGTTCAGAGCTACAGGATCCTGATGAGCCCTCTGATGCTGAGAGAGAGAGAGAAATAGCTGTGTGTGTGTGTGTGTATAAACAATGACAGTACAGTGAGAGAAAGGAAGAAGGTCTGTGATTGCAAACAGCAGTGAAGATATTAAGGCTTTTTCAACTTTTTATCAGTCAATTACCATTTATAAACATTTTAGCTTGTGTCCTTGTCTGCTGACTTCTCTTATAAGGGTGTTTGGAGTCTACAGATTTAATCTCATGTGTCAGACAGAGACTAGGTTGAACAACGCTGTGCACATGCACATACCTGGTACCAGGAGTATGCTCTGTCTGCAGGGTTGATGAGGATGGTGATGATTTTGGCTCTGGGAAGCAGAGCAGCAGCTCTTTTAGGCACGGCCTCTGTGTCAAAATAATTAGCGCTCTTCTCAAACAGGAAGTCTGTGCTCACATTAGAGGGCATTGGGAAAAAGTCCATGTACCTGAAGGAGTAAAAGAAAAAAGAAATGATTGCACTATTCAGCCAGAGGGATGATGTGACCTGATAAAATGACAGAAATTCAGCACACTACAAGTTTATATTATTTCAGTTCATTAAATTTAGTTTTGGCTGTTTCTTACAGAGTGCTATATATATTTTTGTCATATCAATATATCATTTAAATCAAATACATGTCAATGAATTACAACAGAAGATCATATAACTCACACACGTTATATCTCTAATGTCATAAAACAATACCATATTTCTCGTATAAGTTCATGGCCCTTATTAATTATCTTTATATGCTGCCCCTGTGTCTGCGTGGGTTTCCTCCGGGTGCTCCGGTTTCCTCCCACAGCCCAAAAACACACGTTGGTAGGTGGATTGGCGACTCAAAAGTGTCCGTAGGTGTGAGTGAATGTGTGTGTCTGTGTTGCTCTGTGAAGGACTGGCGCCCCCTCCAGGGTGTATTCCCGCCTTGCGCCCAATGATTCCAGGTAGACTCTGGACCCACCATGACCCTGAACTGGATAAGCGCTTACAGATAATGAATGAATATATTATTCATTCCCATGGCCTGAATATCCATCTGCCTCAAACCTACTGAAACTTCCCCAGCATCTTGAACTATCTGTCATCATCTATTCACTCATATAATATATTTTATTTATTTGTGCTATTTCTGTGTAGCATATAATAATAATAATAATATAAACCACTTATCTATTCATGACAGTGTACTGATACAAGGTTTGAGGCTGGTGCAATGCAAGACTCTGTATTTACCAGTCAATCCCACGTAGATAGTTTGGTCCACTGAAGAACTGCACCTCCTCGAAGGTAATGGGGCTAGAGAAGCTGGCGGTGATGGCCGGGTGGAGGGAGAGAAATGCGTGCAAAGCAGTAGATCCTGCCGCAGGAGGGAGACATTAAGAACAATTATGGAGCTGCTGTATTTCTCGCAAATGTTCCAGTAACACATATAAAACTGAAATAAACAACACTAAATATACGAAGTGTTACCCGTCTTCTGAGGGCCAATAACCAGAAACTTGGGCAGTCTGTCACAGGTCTTCTCTTTAGACCAGATGTCTTTATGCCTTTTATCATGACATGGATTCTGTTGGTAGAAATCATATTCGCTGGATCATTGTTGTCAGAATTAAAGGGAAAAGGCACATATTTCAGCAGCTTAGAAATCGCAGTAACGTATACAGGACCAAAGAGCCAAGGCACCAACAAACATTGTGTAATAGCACAAACCTGCCACAGGGGGTCTCTCTCATCAGGGAATATGCGGAAGTATTTCTCAGCCAGGCGGACAGGGGGTAGAGTCTGTAAACGCAGGTGAGTCCAGCACTGCACAAATTTCACCAGAGACTCAAAAGTGTACAGGCCCAAGCGGTCATTTCCATAGTTAGAGAGATGGGTCATAAATATGCTGACCTAAGGGTGGGAGACGGAGCAAGAACACAGTGTACGATAAGCTACAGGATGAGTAACTGAGATTATATGAGCATTAGAGACTCTGGACTGACCGGGTTCAGCAGGACAGTAAGAAACAGCTCTCCCCCGCGGATGCTCTTGTCCAGTTCTTGAGGACCTCCTGGGTAATCCTTATAGAAGATGGTGTGTGTGAAGAGCCCACAAGTCTGCCGTGGGAGAACCTGACAAAGAGAAAACACACTAAGTATTAGCCAATACAAAATAACCAGTCAAGCTATTAGTTTAGATATTACATTTAATAAAACACACCTATTTTATTAATTATATATCTATATGTTGTATTCATTACATTAATTTTCATTAATAATTACTTATTATATATTTATTTTGTACTATTTTGATTTGATTATTTATTAAAATGTTGCCATTAATTATATGTATTTAGGAGTGTGTGTGTGTGTGTGTGTAGACCTGTATGCCGCTGTGGATGAAGCCTCTGCGGAATCGTGCAGGTCTGAGATGGGGATATTCCTCTGTGCTAGTCACAGTAATGCCCCACACACTCTTCCAGGCCTGATACAGCTGAGTGTGAACAGGATACACTCCGGAGTGATGAGGGGCTACAGCATAGCCCATGTCTGTGGGGATGCCATGCTCCTAAAGCAGAGCAGAAGCAGAGAAATGAAGCGACAGACACAGATAACAGCTCTATTCTCGCAGAGTAAGCCATTCCACTAGAAATTATAATCCAGCAACATTTCATCAATTGCTGTACAGTGTGTTTCAGAAATGGATGCCCTGTGAGAGGGCTCTGGCTAACCTGTGCAAACTGCTTGTTGAGTCTCATTTGTTCTGCGAGCACACTGACGTTGTGGAAGAGGTGCGGCTGCATGTGGCTCCACATGTGAGGAAACCACCAGAACTCCTGTCTGTGTCTGAGTAAGGTGTCGTCCCCTTCATCTTCTTCATCAGTACCTGAACAATACCACACAGCAGAGCGAGAGCGAGAGCGAGAGGGAGAGATCAACACTAATGCCAAAGATGAGAGCAATAATGAAGTAAATAAAATCTTGTTGTAATCTTGCTGCAACTGCAGGAAAAAAAACATATATAATATAAATACTGCTCTACAACTTCATACATACACAACTAATTCATAACACTTCGTGGAAGTTAACAGTTGCATATTTGAACATCTAGATCAGCAACAGTAACTAATTCACTAATCACGAGGGTTGTCTACATACAGTGTATATACAGCGTATCTTCTGGTGTCTTTCTGTATTGTATTAGTTTTACTTCACTTTAACTATTTTACAGCAAAAATGAACCAAACTATGTACCTGTGTGAAAGAACTTTCCAGAGAAGCCCAAGTTAAAAGTGAAATTGGGGACAAGGGAGCGGAGCTTGGTCTGAGTTTGGAGCAGAGCCTGGACAGAACAATCATGTTATCTCAGCTGATTACACACATGACACTCTCAATAAAGCAGAGAAAATGTGTCTATTTAGGTCTTTGGTGTTACACTCAGCGAATAAAGAGGGACCTCAGTAGAAACCGATTATTTAAATGTCTACTCTGAGAAGGAAATATTCTTTATTTTCACAGAAAAATCATCTTTTCATCTCCACCTTTCCACCTTGTGGATCTGAGAATTAAGGAAATGCAGAGAGGCTCCTGGTAACACTCCCTATTTCATTAGGCATTATACATGTTGTACATAAAACCTTACACTTACAATGCCTCACAGCGTATTGTAATAATATCTAATAATGCCTGGCATAATCTTGGAAAACTACATACATAAGCACAAGCACGTTATTTCATATTTTTCATCAAGTGTTGTTTTGTATTTACATCCATGTACAAAAAGTGACAATATAAGCCTATGACAGACATTGTAAGGACGTCTGTATGCCACATAACACCCCATAAATCCATATACAGGATTCATAAGAAGAGTTACACCAAGTAAATATCATTCCAAAGTATAGAAAATGGTGCACAAAACAAAGAATGTCAGTCTCAAAGTAAAGTAGAGCACAAAGACTGGGACGGTTGTGGGGGGGGGGGGGGGGGGGGGTGGTAAGACTGAACATAACCAGCGGGGGAAAACAGATCTGAGGGGTGAGGAAGAAAGGGAGGAAAAGAGAGACGTAAACCCTCGGGCTCAGTGGCGGTTGGTGTGGTGGGTCAGGCTGAACCACCCGTGAAAACTTATCTGGGAATATTAAAAAAGTAAGCCAGCCTCATTAGCCTGGTGCTAGCCTCCAGTGAAGGGGGTTTGGGGCACAGACAGGGAAAGAGTGAGAGTTCTCCCTTTGCTCCTATAATCATCACCCACTCAGAGGAGCAGCAGACAGAACACAACCCCCAACCCACATTATCCATGCTAATTCATTAGCTCCATCTCAGCCATGCGAGAGCCAGGGAGCGCAGCCAATGAGCTGCTCTGAAAGGGAATTTAGAATGAAGAAATATGCAGTGTGAATATGTTATTGCAGATGACCTATTTAGTGGAGACAGTTGGTCATTGTTCTTTTTTTAATGCACAATTGCATCCTTTAAAATTTCCCCGTTAAATATAGTGCAGGGAATTCCATTCGACATGAAAGGAGTTACATTTAGATTGATATAATTCAGATATAAATATTAAGGGTCCAGTGATTACTTAAAAATTAAGAAGATGAGTTAATGTACATAAAATCAAAAGCTCTTTAATGCTCTGTAAAGTTCATAAGATGCACAAAATCTTTTTGACAGACTGCAGTAAGTTATAGGAAATATTGGAGCATTAAGTCTAGAAATATTTCTTTATTCCTTTCATTGTCTTCATTGCACTGCTGTTGCAGAATGTGAGCGGAAGTAATGCTAGGTTATACAAATCAGTGCTGGTAATATAGTTATGGGCCATAAAGTGGGCCAAATATTTTCTATTAAGCAAAATGTATTAATAGAGGAAATCACATCACAAGTTTATATAATTACTTATGTTTATTTGTCAGAAAACTTCATGTTTTCATATTGTTGGCATGTTAGAATTATACAGGATGACTAAACCCTGCACTACACAGCCAACATACTATCTTTACATGTACTTAAGTACCCACAAAACTTTCACTGGGGCATCAAATAAGCATTCATTCATTCATTCATTATCTGTAAGCGCTTATCCAGTTCAGGGTCGTGGTGGGTCCAGAGCCTACCTGGAATCATTGGGCGCAAGGCGGGAATACATCCTGGAGGGGGCGCCAGTCCTTCACAGGGCAACACACTCACACATTCACTCACACCTACGGACAACTTTTGAGTCGCCAATCCAACTACCAACGTGTGTTTTTGAACTGTGGGAGGAAACCGGAGCACCCGGAGGAAACCCACACGGACACAGGGAGAACACACCAACTCCTAACAGACAGTCACCCGGAGCAGGATTCGAACCCAAAACCTCCAGGTCCTCAGAGATGTGTGATTACCTGCTGCACCACCATGCCACCATCAAATAATCAGTTCCTTTCACATGTGTTCCGCTGAATTAAGCCCACGACATCTCAGACTCACCCCCTTAGAAAGCTTATTTTACACACCAATTTTTTTCTTCAGTCTATATGTAGATCCACATCGGCCTCCCTGGTGACTGTACTAGCCACACTGGTACTGTTAATGCATGCTGTGCCACCAGGACCATATGAACTTCTTGTGGTACATCACCAATTTCATTTCCATCTAAAAATTCCCTCAGTGCTACACAAGTGCAATCAACCACTTACTACACTTTCCCAACCACCTATGCCATTATCCACAACCACTGACTTGCTCTTTCAGCTTAAGACAATTACTTCAAGGCTTCCCTTAACACACTGCATCTAAATCCAAATTCAGCAAACAAGGATCTGGCAGACTTTCATATGAATCCCCTAACTTCTATCTCTACTAACCGCACTCTCACCTCAGAAACCAAATCTGCCTATTTCATATTCTTTCTTTCTTAAACTGCATCCACTTCATCTTCAAATGGGACGGGTAACTCAGAATAAACTCTTTGTTTGTCCAACACCATACCAGGCCTCAACATATGAAATACATTAATAAATTAAAACATTTTAAAGATATGTTTTAACTAGAGGTAAATGATGATCTTACAAATTTAAAAGCAGTAACACAATAACAGTCACTGGGCACTGCACAGGCCTAGATTAATCAACTGTAAGATGTTCTCAGCTGTAGTAATGCTAAGTATGAGCATATGCAGGTTTCTCACCTCTACGTCAGCTACCTTCATGCGTGTTCCCTCCTTTCCCACAAAGATGTCATCCACGTCTACAAGCAGAAATCTGTCCAGTGACAGGCTGAGCCGTCTGCCCGTCAAATATCCCACAGCATCTACGAACAGCAGTTTGTGAAGCCAGAAAGACAGACTCCCACCGAAGAGCACACGCTGGATCCCATCATGAAGGCCTAGGTCTTGCATTACAGTAGCTAACAAAGTCCTCTGCAGGAGAGAGTGCGTTGGTGGCTCAGCAGGTCTGGGACTGGCCAAAAGGACAGGTTCATAAGTGCTATGATTGGACAGGAAGGTGGTCCAGTTGTCTGCGGGCAGGGGTCCAGGCTCTAATTCACTGGGCCTTGTGATGTAGAGGAGTGGGGCAGCTGGGTTGATGCGGCAGTCCCACAGCGGCAGGTTGGAGCGCAGGAAAAGTGGGAATCCTCTGAGTTGGGCACTGGAAGGTGAGTTCTCATTGGCGCGGTAGAAGCCTATGAGACCTACACCATAGTCTTGGCAGTATTTGTCCAACAGTTGCCTGTTCCAGGAGTCCAGATTGACATACTTGAGCAGGTTTTCGTAGATAATTAAAGCATAGCGGCCTCTTCCCCGCCAGGCCAGAGGGGGCATGTCACCTTTAGCTGGTGCAATTTCTGTGCGGTATCGGAAGCGGCTAGACTCCAAGATGGCCACTATTTCCTGGCCCAGTTGGGAATAAATGCTCTCCACAAACAGAAGGACCACAGGGTCGGTTCGTGCAGTGTCCATGGTTCTCAACACCTGCCGCCTCTGGCTCACCTGGGATGGCAGAAACAGAGGTGCCCTCTGACTGCCACTGACCGGAGCTGCAGCCACACAGTCCCCCAGAGGCAGCGGAGGAGCCTCTTTGATCTTGGGGCCGGCACTGACATGGTAAGCCAGGTAGGCCATGGACAACAGGCAGAAGAGGATAAGTGCCATAACCAGGCGGTGGAGGCCCTGCTGCCGGACGGCCCGGGCCAGCTTCCTCACACCAGCCATGGCTAGCAGGGCCTGGACAGAGGGGACAATTCAAAGGCAGAATGGCCACAGAGAGGGATATGTGAAAGAAGAAGAAAATGGGAACTGAAGTAGGGCTGAAGCTTGCCTAAGACACCAAAGTTCAGTCTAGGTGACCATGGCCCCCATATCCGGCGACAGGCTCGCCGCTGCTCTCTTCCGTGCTAGAACCAGCTTCAGGAAAATGGAGCAGGCTTCAGAAGAATCTGCTTCTTGGTGTCAGTCCATGGCTGGTTGGTCTCGCTCTGCTGCGTTCCTCTGGTGGGGTGTGTATGTCTCAGCAATGGCTGCACTGACAAAGTGAAGGATGCATAGCACCCACCTGTTAGCAGAGAGAAGAAAGAGGAAAAGATGGAGAGAGGGGAGAAAAGGAGACAAAGGAAAGTGAATTTAATGAATAACTAAAACTAAACTTAGATTCACTCAGCATGAGAAACAATGCTCTAGCCCAGGGGTGTGTGTTTTCACTGTGATATTGGAGGGTCCAACATAGTCTAGTGATCCCCAGCACCAACACACCAACAAAACCGGAGTTTTCTTGTGCAAAATTTGGGCTGAGTTGGAATAGGGAAGTGGTCTTTAACACTGAATTGACCACAACATGTGCAGATCCACAAAAGGTTCCTCACTTAGTTGGAGGATAGGTCCCCCATTGTGAGCCTTTGTTCCTCCCAAGGTTTCTTCCTCAGCTGAAGGAGTTTTTCCTTTTCTCGGGCGCCCTTGGCTTGCTCACCTGGGGCTTATCCAGTTCAGGGTCGCAGTGGGTCCAGAGCCTACCTGGAATCATTGGGCGCAAGGCGGGAATACACCCTGGAGGGGGCGCCAGTCTTTCACAGGGCAACACAGACACACACATACACACCTACGGACACTTTTGAGGAGAACACACCAACTCCTCACCGACAGTCACCCGGAGGAAACCCACGCAGACACGGAGAGAACACACCAACTCCTCACAGACAGTCACCCGGAGCGGGAATTGAACCCACAACCTCCAGGTCCATGGCTGTGTGACTGCGACACTACCTGCTACGCCACCCAATATACACTCTTAAAAAAACAAAAACAAAAAAAAAAGGTATGATACATTGTTGGTCACTAAAGGTACAGTCTAACTGTACCTTTTGAAGGTGCAACATTTGTTTAAAATCCAGTTGTGTTCTCTAACTGTACATTAGATATCCTGGAGATGAAATGGGGTGTATGAAATCAACACAATTTTAAAATCCACAGTTCTAATAGAATAAGGGTACAAATTATGATCCCTAACTAAGAGTACAGAAAATGTACCCTTGAGAGAACCACCACAGAGACAACTAAAGCTACCACCACAGTGAGTTTTTCTGACAGTTTACTGTCCTTATCTCTCAGGACCAAAAACAGGTTTGATAGCTACAAAGCTTCCCCACCTTCCACCCGTTTTAAAAAATAATTACAGCGCAGGACAACTTACTTTCCCTTTGAGCAAGTGGCATGATAAATTCTCAGGTAACCCTCGCCACAGACTGCCCGCTACAGCAGGGACTTGAAATGTGTGCACTGCTAAGAAGCACTTCAGCTGCATTCACCGCTAGATGCCATCCTGTCATAACTAAAAGCCAATAAACACAGTAACCTCTGTAGGGAGCGAGATTGTGCTCTGAACTGTACTTCACCCTCCTAACCTTTCTGTAAACTCTGAAGCTAAAAGCCTCAAGTATTTCTCCTGGGAACACGGTAAGAAAACAGAGACCACTCAGACCCCCCATTGAGAAACGAATATGGTCCATCTGCTGATTTTTCCATTAGATTTACCACACATTCTCTGATCTCAACCCCATAAGCACTAAATCTCCAGATCACACCCCTCTCCTGACCTGTCATGGCTAGAAGCGTATGCCCAGAGACCTTAATATAGCTCCACTCACACCATCTCATAATCATCATCATCCCTCATATAGTCTTTCAGGTATGACTGGAAAAAGTGAACGTTGCATACATGCATGCGTGGCTTTAGAGTCTACATCACAGAACATGAATGTGGAAACAACTGAAGCATAAGTGGGATCAGGTTCAGTGGTATATTTAGTATGGGGTACGTTTTTATTAATGTCGTCCCTCTTGTGTGAAAAGGCATGTACGTAGAGTGAACATGCACCTCATAACCTTCAGAGAACTGTAATACCTTCAAAGAGAGCAGGCTGCAAAGTCCATTATACCAAGGAGAGCAATCTGGGACACCACCTTCTGACTCCACTCATGCTCAATGTTGAAAGCAAACCAGAAGGGAATAGAGAAATTACAAAGTTTGTGCCAGGAATTGCATCAAGGTCTGGTTAAGTAATGGCTTAAAAGCCTCTTGCCGTGAGCACGGGCTCGGGCCCAGCATTAGGCACAAGCTCCCTCGGAGTCTCTGGCACTGTCTTAATGAGACATTACTGAAATTTATCTCAGAAATAAATAAATGAAATACCTTTGCATGACAAATATATGGGGGTGGGGGGTGATTTAAAGAAATTAGCTTCATCAGTGTGTTCAGATGGTAGCGTTTAAATTGATTAGCTTTGCCTGCCAACAATAACGGTAGATTTAGCCTGGGCTCGCTATCAGATGAGGGCCTGATAAGTTGTTAGTTCAGAAGACTTTGCTGAGCGGTGCTCTTAGTGACTGTATAAAGCCTGTATTGCTCTTTCTGTCCACACTGAGGCATGAGCGCACTACGGTGCAGCTCCACTGAGTTTTACACAGCACAACTCGATCCGTTCAGCGTTGAGCTCTGAGGCAGCGCTGTAAGAGCACAGTCAAAGAAATATCTTCTTTAAATTATAAGTGGAGGCTTGGCTCCACCAAACTGTCTCTGGTGATTCCTGCTTAGTCTTCCGCTTGGCTCTGGTTTAAGGTGCCATTATCTCACATGTGAAGGTTTTGTGTGTGGTTTCCACTCTCTCAGACAACAGACAGCCAGGGCTCTGTTACTGGCCCATGGGGTGCTGCTCTAAACAGCTCCTGGAAGCCAGTGGAGCTGTGGAATGTCTCCCCTGCTTTACAGAGAGAGGAGGGAGTTTCAGATGCCCTCCAGCTGAAACTTTATCTGCAGGTAACGTGAGGACAACAAATCCAGCAGAGAGGAGGCTGCCAAGTGCTCTGGTTCACAGACTGTAGTTTGTAAGGCCGGTTCCTTGAGAGTTGACACAGCCATTCTTTAAAACATACGGTAGGCAATTCATCAAGTGCTGAATGGGTTAAGGGTTGAGAGGGTGACACATAGGCTGTAGTCTGACGTATTTAATGATTTTACATCCATATCTGTCCTGCCCTTATACTTCAAGGCCAAAAGTACAGCATTTGTTCTGAAACTAAGGGCATTAATATGAAGCTTGTGAAAGCACTGGGATTCCCTATTAATACATTTCAGAACAAACACTGGGCATATACATGTCTACAAACCTTTTGGCTATATAGTGTAATTAACAGGTGTGGCAGTGTTTCTCAATTCCAATGTCCCTGTGTCTGAATTCAACACTAGAACCAGAGCCAAAGATAAAAAGATAAAGTCAGAAGAGTAAAGGGTTTTCCAGTTTACAGCGAGTTCAGATCATACTGATGTATCATACGCGTGTGTAAATGTTGCAGAGTTCTGAACCATCCTACAGAGCTTGTGAACAGCTGAGATAAGTAGCCAACATGCCTCATGTCACACTGATAACGGCTTTCAGTTTTATTTCCTTTTTATATATAAATAAAACACGCTGAAACGCCCGTCAAGCTCCACTGCACTTTATTTGATGCTCTGTGATCTTTCTAGAGCTTCTTTAGTGTGACATGCGGATGTCTTTACGGTTCACACAGAAGAACCTACATTTCTTTGGTTCCAGTTTAAAACAATTTTTAAGGTTGGCAAACCAGTTTAAATTCCAAATTTGGATTACAAACAGGAATTGAGCAGGTTCCACTTTGGTAGAAAAGGGCTATGTTTGTATTCTGTACTGATTTGAGTTTGGAGGCACTGTTAGCTGCATTGAATGACTGCAAAAAAAAAAAAAAATAAAAACAAGGGAAAAATACTATAAAACAATAACCAGATGAACACTGTGACAGCACTGAGACTGTCTTGATTCTAAGGCACTGGTGTTTGGGCATAACTATCAAAAACTGTTCTGAAACGCCATAAGCAGCATGCTCACTATAACCACCTTAACTCATACACAAAGGGAAGAATCTTGTGTACAAGGACCTTGATCAAAGTTAATTTGGACCACATCCACATATTGACACAACATCTCCTGCAGAGAGCTTTAAACCCAGACTAACATTAAGCTGTAAGACTTCGACAGCTCATTAACCTTTGGATGGCAGGCTTTGACACGTTCTTCACTTAAGCTCGTTTGATGTACAGTGGAATATTTGGACAATGGCGCTGTGTTTACCCTCCACATAGAGCGGCCTCTCTGAGACTGTTAAAGACGCTTAGTGAAAGCCGGGCGATGGCGTGACAAAGGTGTCTGGGGAGAAAGAGAGCAGCTGAAAGAAGGGATGAGAACAATGGAAGATGTAGTCCTCGGAGGAGAGGGGTTTATTGCGGCCTCTTTGTCTTCCATGAAGCAGAGCCGCTCAAAGATAATCTCTCTCATTAGCCGAGGATAAATATTTAACAATGGAGGCTCCGAGTTAAATAGCACTTCATTAGCCCAGAGATCCATCTTCCAACTTTGACTATAAAGGCAGAGAGAAAGCAAGGGAGACTGAAGATGAAGAGAAGAAGGGGAAAGGACAGGGATTGTTAAGTATGAGAGAAAGAGACAGTCAAAAAAGAGGGAGCATGGGGCATGTATGAAGGAGCCTTAGTAAGAGAAGACTTGAGAGAGCAGGGGGCATGTGAGCAACAAAAAAATACTCTCCTGATCAAAATCTTAAGACCAGTTAAAAGGAATTTGCATTTTGCACTGTTGGATCTTAAGAAGGTTCTAAACAGAGCTTCACAATGCAAAAAGAAGAAATGGGAGCAAGACAAAAGATTTTGAGCAGGCAGTTTATTGAAAACAACAATTTAACTGAAATAGGCTGTTCATCAGCTGATCAAAAGTTTAAGACCATAGCTCACAAAAACCACAAAAGAGAAATCAAAGTGTCAAAAAAAGGACTCAGTAATGAGTAGCTCCACCATTCCTGTTGACCACGTCAAACTAAGGGATTTTAGGCATGCTTGATGCAAGTGTTTACAGGAGGTTAGTGAGAACGTTGCTCCAAGTGTTGAAGATGGCTTCACGAAGGACATCCACTGTCTGGAAGTGATGTCGGTTTTTGTTAGCTTCCCTTGCCATCCATCCCCAAATGTTCTCAATCTGATTTAGATCAGGAGAACAAGTCCTCGGTCAGGTGGGCATTGTGAACTTCAGCATTGTCCTGTTGAAAAACTCATGTCATGAGGGATGGCCACTGCAACATCTGCACATAGCCAGCTGCTGTTCCATGCCCCTGCACAACCTGAAGCTCCATTGTTCCACTGAGGGAAAAAGCACCACAAATCATGATGGAGCCCCACACTGTGCCGTGCAGAAACCATCTCAAGTGGGATCTCCTTGTAATGCCAGTAACATTGGAAGCCATCATTTTTTCTTGTCAGAGAATAAAACTTACTTCCACCTGTCAATGTCCCATGTTTGGTGCTCCCTTGCCTCTCCTCATGGTCTTTTTTTTCTTTTTTTGAGATAAGTGGTCTTTGAAGATGGTTTTTGCTTCCCTCACAGATGCCATCTGATGGTTATTGAGTTGCAGCCAGCATCAGTAATGGCCTTAGCTTGGGTTGAGTATTGTCCCCTGTCTAGATGGACAGCCAATTGGATCCTGCAGCTCAGCGGCGGTGACATTTTTTGGGTCTACCACTTGACTTTTTTGTTCCGTACCCCTTTCAGTGAATGCAAAATGACTGTCTTATGCGATGACATGCTGTGAGAGGCCTTGCTTATGCAGCTCAACAATCCTACCACATTCAAAGTCAGTGAGCTTTTTTGCTTTTCCCCCATCAGGAGGTCTTGACAGTGTGAATACTTGACAGAAAATGGCATAGAATCCTAATTTTTGCGCAGATTTTGGCTTTTAAAAGCTATGGTCTTAATCTTTTGATTTTATCAACAGAGGAACAGCCTGTTTCAGTTAAATTGTTGTTTTCAATAAATTGCCTGCTCAAAATCGTTTGTCTTTTGCTACCATTTCTAAGCTCTTAGAGAGAGAGAGAGAGAGAGAGAGAGAGAGAGAGAGAGAGATACTTACACACTCACGGTAAACACAACCAAACTGACAACCGAGTTTTCACATATACAGCTCTTAAGGGTAAATGCTGGGACATTTTTGGGTTGCCATGCATGCTCCGGACTGGAATATGGATCAATAAATGGATCCGTTCTCTCCATCCAATATCCGATGAGTGAATGGCATCAATATTGGACCTAGTGCTGATATAGGATCAGTAGGATCACAGGATAGGGCCCATCTCTATAAGAAAGAGCATGAGAGAGTAGTAAGTGAGGGAGAGAGTGAATGAGGGTGAGCGCGTAAAGGAGAAAAAAATGAAAGGCTGCAAGGGAGTAACTGTGTGTGTGTGTTTGTATGTGTGTGTGTTTAACCAGGTTGCTGTCAGGGGGTGCAGAGTTCTGTCATTCCTCCCCATGCACTGCCACTTACCATAATCTGACTCTATATGTCAAAACATTTCCACTTCCCCACAGAGGAAAGACTCACATTGGCCCTGAAACGAAGGCTTCTCCTCATTAGAGCCCACATCTCTGCTTCCATACACATAAGCATGCACACACACACACACACACACACACACACACACACAGACGCCATGACTAAGGGCTTTGCAAACCAATAAGCCAAACCTTCTGAAGGGAGATGAAAGTGTTGAGGGGAGAGAGAGAGAGCGAGAGAGAGAGAGATGAGAGTGAAAGAGAAAGAGAGAGAGAGAGAGAAAAGAGAGAGAGAGAGAGAGAGAGAGGAAGGATATGATGGGTAGTGTACATGAAGGAAGGAATGGGAGGAAACATGGCAGAGCATATTTGGGTTATCAAGGAATAATGAATGCTGCATGTCTGTGCAGAGATATAAAAGCTGGTTTCTACACGTAGTATCTTCAGTGTTAACCTCTATTACACTGGCCTGGAATGTGTTCCAGTCCCCTCGGGCACTAACATGCATTCACACAATATATATGACAAGACCGGAGAGTACATGCCAACGTTTGGATTATTATAATAACTTACCTCATTCAAACAGAGCAGTACATTTCCACTGAGAAAGGAAAAAGTCTAGTCTAACCTTCACTTGAGGTGCACCCTTTGCACATTCAGTAGTGCGTTCACAATGTGTAATATCTCCAAAGAAAATCAGAAGATCAAGTGGAACATTCTAGCGCAGCCACTTAAGAGACTGATGTCACCATGTTCAATGCCAAGTGTCGGCTGAAGGATTAAAGCCTCGCAGCATTGGGCTGTGGAGCTGTGTTCTGAAGCACTAAACAGTACCTCTGGGATGAATTAGAATGGTGATTGTGATCCAGAAATAATCATCCAACTTAGATTTTCCATCACACTGTTGCTTGTATAAGGTATAATTACATATTGACTCCATGGACAAAAGCAGTGGGAGGCACCTAATCAATGAATCCTATACCTGTCAAGCCAGCAGTTTTCCCCAGGATATTCCCTTATTTTATTCTTCTCTCACTGTCCTCCATTTGCAATAATTCCTTTTACTTTCTAAAAAATGGTGCTAACATTAGACGGAAGGCATAGCCAGCCTTAAACACCTGTCTAATGTGTTATCTACATTCCCCTCCGGTAAAGCAGGTGGCAATAAAACCAGAGGAGGAAGATGACGACCACCATGTAGAAGAAGAACAGCAGCATAAGTATTCAAGGATGAATCAAGCTAAGACGGGGATGGTAAATCTGCCAAAAAGGCTAAAGGTTTGTGCTCCTCATTTGTGAGGGGACTTACCCATTCCACAGAAATTGAATATAACTGTATTCCCCATTCAGGTATTTCATTAGGTCAAATTGCCACAGATG
This sequence comes from Hoplias malabaricus, assembly GCF_029633855.1. Taxonomy (NCBI): domain Eukaryota; kingdom Metazoa; phylum Chordata; class Actinopteri; order Characiformes; family Erythrinidae; genus Hoplias; species Hoplias malabaricus. The sequence goes on from NC_089802.1 coordinate 13,189,248, forward strand.
CATAAAATTAAACTAAAATGTTTAAATAATAATAATAATAATAAAGCCATGCAGTCTGCATTAATAAACATTTCTGAAAGAATGTGTCGTTCAGTTTGTGACATTTCTTCAGTCTTAGATTTTCAATAATGAGTTGAGTGGTATTACTGAAAAGTGTAAACATTTAGGAACTACAGCAACTCAGTTATGAAGTGGCAGACCATGTAAAGTTACAGAAAGTTACATGTAAACTGAAGTGCACAGTACTTAAAGGTTAAGTGTTTTGCTGACTCAATAGCTCAATTGCACAGTTCCAAACCTCAACATCAGCAATATTCTGCAGCCAGAGCTTTGCGGCATGGGTTTCCATGTCTGACTAGCTGTATAAAAGCATTATACTCTCTAAGCACAATGTCAGATGGAGTGGTGTAAAGCATGGCACCACAGGACTTCGTTTTTTGTCGTTTTGAGTGCATTGTGCCAGATGTTAAGTTTGGTGGAGGAGAGACAATGCTATAGGGTTGTTTTTCAGGGGCTGGCCTTGGCCTTTTGTTCAAGTGAAGGGAAATCTTAATGCCTGAGCATATAAAGACACCTTGTACAATTGTGTGTTTCCAAATGTCTGACAACCGTTTCGGGAAGACCCTTTTCTGTACCAGCATGATTGTGCACCAGTGCACAAAGCAAGGTCCATAAATAATAATAATAATAATAATAAATTTTATTTGAAAGCGCCTTTCAAGTGACCCAAGGACACTGTACAATAGATAATAAAAATAAAGAATAAAAAATAAAATAAAATAAAAATTAAAATAAAAATAAAAATGAAAATAAAAAAAGTTAAAAAAAAAAGAAGAAAGTCAATAAAAGGTAAATGCACATACAAACATAAAATGACCATAGAGACATATACATAGTATCATCCATATGCTAGTTTAAAAAGATGAGTTTTTAGTCTGATTTTAAAAACATCTACAGATGAACAAGCTCGCAGTTCATCGGGAAGACTATTCCACAGCTTTGGACCCGCAACACAAAATGCTCTATTTTCAGAGGTGCTTAGCTTAAAATGTGGGACCTCAAGCAAATGGAGGCTTGAGGACCGAAGAGTACGCACTGGAGAGTATGGTTTCAGTAGACTACTTAGGTAAGAAGGGGCAAGGTCGTGCAAGGATTTAAACACCAACACAAGCAATTTGTACTGTATTCGATACTTCACTGGAAGCCAATGAAGACGACTTAGGACTGTAGTAATATGCTCCCAAGATCTTGTATGGGTCAGCACCCTAGCAGCAGAGTTCTGGACATACTGCAACCTACTCAAAGCTCGAGCAGGGAGGCCACACAACAGAGCATTGCAGTAGTCGAGTCTGGAAGTGACAAATGCATGGACAATGGTCTCGGCAGCAGTGAGAGAGAGAAAAGGGCGAATCCTAGAGATATTTTTAAGATGGTAAAAGGCTGTCCTACATGTGTTGTTAATATGTGAGTCAAACGATAATGTAGAATCAAACATTACTCCAAGATTTCTCACTAGTGTTGAAGTAGAGACAACAAAACCAGGGATACAAACAGTAGTGTCACTAAGCCTCCTGACTGTTGCAGGAGAAGCAATTATGATGGCTTCAGATTTTTTATTATTTAAGCTCAGGAAGTTCTCGATCATCCAAGCCCTCACATCAGTTAAGCATTCCAGCAAGGCACTAGGTGGCAAGCTGTGGGAAGGTTTTGTACAAATGTATATCTGGACATCATCAGCAAAACAGTGAAACTGCAGCCCATGATGTCTAATGATGTCACCAAGAGGAAGGATGTACAAAATAAAAAGCAGGGGCCCAAGAACAGAGCCCTGGGGGACACCATGTGACAAGGAGCATGTGTCAGATCGAAAACTTCCCATTGAAACAAACTGCTGCCTACCAGAAAGATACGATTTAAACCAGGCTAATGCAGTACCAGTTACGCCAACCATGTTTTTGAGCCGAGTTAGTAAAAGGCTATGACACACTGTATCAAAGGCTGCAGTAAGGTCCAACAGGACAAGAAGACTCAGCAGTCCTTGGTCAGCTGACATCAGCAAGTCATTGACAACCCTAACAAGAGCAGTTTCAGTGCTGTGGTTCCTCCTAAAACCTGATTGGAAGACCTCAAACAGATCACATGATTGAATATGTTCTGTTAACTGAGCAGCTACTGTTCGCTCCAACAGTTTAGCAAGGAAAGGGAGATTAGAGATGGGCCTATAATTTGCGAGGTTCTCAGGATCTAAGCCAGGCTTCTTGAGAACTGGAGTAATAGCTGCCAGTTTCAAAGAAGCTGGGACCATTCCTGAACTAAGTGAAGCATTGATAATTTTGGTAATGAGAGGACAGATAAATGAAGAACAGGCTTTCACCTGCTGTGTAGGAAAAGGGTCTAATTGACATGAAGTTGCCTTTGAGAAATTAATAATCTGTGAAACAAGCTGTTGGTTTACAGTATTGAAGGTGGAAAAATAGCTGCTGCTGAACTGAGGAGATAGTTGAGGAATGTTTAGCCTGGTTGCAGTGGGCTGGAACTGAGAGTAAATTGTAAGTATTTTATGATTGAAGAAGTCCATGAACCGAGAGCAGAGTTCAGCTGAAGGAACCATAGGGAAACTTTTCACAGGGCTCAATAGCTTATTAACAGTGGAAAAGAGAGCTCTAGGGTTACTGTGGGCACCAAGAATAACATCAGAATAATAGAGTGTTTTAGCTTCCTGTAGTTTTTCCTTATAAAACAAGACATGATCACTGTAAGCAAGGGCATGCACAGTCAGGCCAGTTCTGTTTGAGAGTCGTTCAAGCTGGCGACCAACAGCTTTCAGCTTGCGCAGCTCAGCAGTGTACCAGGGAGCAGGCTGAGAAAATGTAACCAAGCGTGTTCTTAGAGGTGCCAGGTGGTTTAAAATATGTGACAATGTTTCGTCATAGTGGGACACTAGCAAATCAGGATCTAAGCAATCAGGTACCGGGCTCTGACTGAGCATCTCCATAACAGCAGGAGGACTGATATTTTTGACACTCCGGAATGTAAACTGGCGTGATTGACGCTGCTCTCGCAGTTGACATGATAGTGGAAAGTCAAAGAACACAGCTTTATGGTCAGATACACACAGATCAATGCCTCTCACATTAAAAGGGGTTTTACCCAGAGAGCAAACAATGTCCAAGGTGTGGCCCTTGTTATGTGTAGGGAAATCAACGTGCTGAGAAATATCAAAGCTCTGTAAAACATTAAGAAATTCTTTAGCAAACAAACAGTTACTAGAATTGATGTGAATATTAAAGTCACCAAGCAGCAACAAATCAGAATAAACAGGAATAAGTGTGGAGATTAGCTCAGAAAACTCTGCCACAAAAACAGATGAGGTTTTTGGGGGGCGATAGATGAGCAGAACCAATACAGGTTTAACAGCAGAGACCAACAGCGCCAAACACTCAAACGATGTCATATTTGGGATTGAAACTGTTTTAACTTTGAGGCCAGGGCTGTACACCACTGCAAGTCCTCCTCCTCGTCCAGTTAAACGAGGTTTATCCACATATTGATAGTGTGGAGGCAGAGTCTGATTGAGCGCGAAATACTCGTTGGGCCGCTGCCAGGTTTCCGTGAGACAAAGCAGGTCAGTGTCATGTTCCTGGATAATATCTGCGACAAACGTTGCCTTATTATTTAAGGAACGAACATTAAACAGAGCACATTTCAGATTATGATCAGTGCTCGGAGCGTGTAGAGATGTTGTAGACACGTAACACAGGTTCCGGTTGTTTGTGTGATCAGTTGAGCCTGCCGTCGCCTGGGAAGATTTACGGCGACACGATGACCACAGCGAGGGGATATTGTTGGGGTGCTGATAGTAGTTATAAGTCCGACCAAGACCCCGATGAGAATATTTAGGTCGTCGCAAAATACCAAGGTGACGATGGATCAGTAGAGGAGCAGGAGTTTTACACTGTGCATTTCGGAGCGTAAAAAGTTCACCAAAAGAGTACCTTATTCTCCTTGTCGTCATGATGAGGCCACAATGGAAGTTGCAGCCGTAACAGCCCAGTAGAAGCCAGAGAAGTAATCCCGAAAAAATCCACATAGCACGGGCGACACAGGTGCTCTCGCGGCAGATGTTAAGCACAGACACAGACGCTAAACTCTAAGAGGGCTCAGAGCCACAAGGAGAAATCCAAGGCTCATATTACAATAAATCCAGTACAAAGTTTGATACAGTGTGTTGGGTTCCACAGCACTTTTGCACACAGCGGGCAGAAAAACCGAATACAACTTTAAAGCTATTACAAACTTTGTCACCGGGGGAGAAGCGGCAGCCAAACGCGCCAGCGTATCTCTCGCAACCCGGAAGTCGAAAAAGTCGATAAAGAGATGATTGGGTGAGTTTGCTGTGGAAGAACTTGACTGTCCTGCACAGAGCTCTGACCTCAACCCCATCAAACACTTTTGGAATGAACTAGATCAGAGACCACTCCTCAGGCTCTCTCATCCAACATCAGTGTCTGACCACACCTCTTCTTGATGAATGGACAAAAATTCCCACAGACACACTCCAAAATTTTGTAAGAAGCCTTCCCAGAAAAGTGTAAAAACCCATAGGCCACATTAAGGCTTTTGCATTTAGAATGGGGGTGGCACATGGTGCAGCAGGTAGTGTCGCAGTCACACAGCTCCAGGGACCTGGAGGTTGTGGTTTCGAGTCCTGCTCCAGGTGACTGTCTGTGAGGAGTCTGGTGGGTTTTCCCAGTGTCCGTGTGGGTTTCCTCCAAAAACACACATTGGTAGGTGGATTGGCGACTTAAGAAGTGTCCGTGAGTGTGTGTGTTGCCCTGTGAAGGACTGGCACCCCCTCCATGGTGTATTCCTGCCTTGCGCCCAAACGATTCCAGGTAGGCTCTGGACCCGTCGCGACCCTGAACTGGATAAGCGGTTACAGATAATGAATGAATGAATTTAGAATGGGACTTCATAAAACCTCCTTTAGGTGTAATATGGTGTCCCAATACTTTTGCCCTTTGAAAACACTGACTCCAAAGTATCAGTTATTATAATGTATAAGTCCATAATAATGTTTATGGCTGTGTCCCTCTTTCAAACTAGTGCTTCCACCATGGTGGGAGCATGTTATGCACTGAGGCATGGGAGAGCATAGGCCTCTGTGGGTGAGGTGCTGCATCCAAATCAGTATTAGCTAGAGCATGATGAAGGGTGGTGTCCCTGGGGTCCTTCAGCGGCAGGCTATCTGTTGCTATGCCAGCATCTCCCCAGGCAGACCTGAGGCCAAGGTCGCGAAAACGTTTCACTCAGAGTTTTCTAATGGTGTTATACAGCTTGGAGCAGGAGTCTTCATCCTCTCATCTCCCAAAGCATTACAGCTATCAGTCAAGGAGAAACGGGCAGCAAAGAGACGCCCTGAACCCCTGTCAGCTCCAGTTTGGAGAATGCCTTCTCTCACAGACACAAAAACACAAACAGTTATTAGAGCTGTCAGTTTTCATTCCAGCACAGAAAACTGACAGTGTATAACTCTCTGTCTGTCTTTCTCCATTTTCCTCTTTTTCTTACTCATAAACACAACACATTGATGTAGAGATTAAAGCAAAGAAGGTCTTCATTTCATAAAGTGGAATAAATATACTTGGCTTTACCCTTAGCTATCTGGAGTAGTTTTATTGAACGTTGCTATATTATTTAAACATAATCACATTATTAAATAAGCACTAACATTGTTCTGTCAGATTCCATGCTGTTTTGTGTGATGTCATTTTTTTCAATATACACTCACAGTCAAAAAAACGGTTGCACCCAAAAGGATGTGTTGAATTGCAATGATATTGGGAAAGAAGGTAAAGGTTACCAGAAAGATAAATGATTAAATATTTAGACTGGTATGTGCAATATTTATTGAGCTACACATAGAGAAGTAGTGTCTCTCAGGATGGCGTCAGGCCACTGTGTTTGGTAACGCAATATGCCAGACTCAGCATGGAGTTATAGAGGTTCCTAATGGTGTCCTGCCAAAATCCATCCCATGCCAGTAATAAAGACCAAAGGTGATCTGGCATCTCACGAAACGGCTGCCCACACCATGACACCAGGGTTTCTGGATGTGTACCAACTGACAACACACAGTTTATCTTGGAGCTGACCACGGTGTCCACCAAGACAAAAGCGAGACTCCTCCCTGAAGATAACTTACTGCCCAAGTCTGACATAATACCACTGACACTGAGGTGGTGTTAAGGGGAGTCACTGCAATGGTTTGCGAATGTGCTACCACTAAAAGGATGACTCATGGAAGGTATTGCTGCTTGCTGAATGTCCACAAACCTAGCTGTTGGGTCATTCTGCGCATGTCGCCCTGTCCATGGTTTGTGTACATCTCCCAGATCTTTTGTGTTGCTGATGCATGCCCTTTTCTATCCATTGCCAACAACAGCATGCTATAACAATATCTGCAAGAATGGTACAGTGCACAATACATCGATAAGTATGTAAGTAAACTCTTCTCCAAAGCATACTTGGATTGGAAGCTACCAACACAACAGCACGAGCCAGAATGGAAATCACATGCAACAGGACAATCTTATATAGACCGTCAAATACAGGGATAAGGGACATGTCCCGTGATGTCAAATCTACCCACCAAGTTTCATTCCTCTATATGTTGAAAGAAAAATATCATATCCCATTACATGTTTATGTTATTCCCAGTGATAACCACAAAGTCTAAGTGTTAAAGACTCAAAATCAATTTAAAACATGTGGCTTTCCTTTGGAGGTTTGCAATGCAGTGTGGAGAGGAATATCACTATGGAGAGGAACTGACTGTTACATTTCTTGTCCTGTTCCCTTCATCTTGAGTCTCTTTATTTTCAGGCTAAGGGGTTTATCTGAGAAAGAAAGTATAGAATGTCTCCCTGCTGCTTTCGCATAGTCTGTGGCTCTGAGGGTGGCACACTGTGTATAGCAGAAAACTGCGGTGGGCTGGAGCTGGGAGAGTTTATTAGCGCGGTCTGGAGCTCAAAGAGGCATCACAGCAGTCTCCTCACAGGAAGGGGCATCTACAACAAGTCTGCTGTTAATCAACTGCCCTTTCTCAGTCAACTCTATAACCATTCAAAGCAAACTGCAGTGGAGCTGGAGACAGGGACACACACTATTACAAAAGGAAAAGAGGCACTGTTACTACAAGGAATACCAAGGATTTTTGACAACAGGTAGAAATTATTTTTATACGGAAACATACAGATGGCCATATCAAAGACATGCGTAGAAAAGCATACTTTGACATCATTTATCGTGATGACTATAAAATGTCATATTGCCCCCTTTTAGTGTCACTGCAAGGTACAAAAATCAATAAGAGTCTTTAGTGAAACAGGAAAAATGGACATGTGCAGATGACACTGTTATGGGTATATAAAAATATGATCAAAGTTTTTACTGCTTTACTCTGTATTGGCTTGTGTCTGCATTCCCCTACATGACACAGCAAAGAAAAAGTTCAATAACCGTTCCAGACAAGAAACTATGCCTTAGGGGTGGATAATGTAAGTAAAGCAGTCCCATAATCCTTTGCTTTTTACCTATCGCTGCTCTTAATCAAATACTGAGCAAATGCTACAGTGATTCATATCACAAATCATATTTTGGATCCAGATTTAGCAAAAGAATTACAGACTAAGGCAGGGGGCTGGGGTACTATACAGTATTCATTTCAGCAGTACATATGAACATCTGTGCTTTAGAGGTCAGACTAAAAGCCTGTATAATGTGCTTTTATGTTTGTAAAAGGCCACACACCCCCACACTTATGGCTCCACACAATCAGATGAAATGGGGGCAAGTACTGTAGTGCACACAAACTGCCTGTTTATTTCCTAATGCTATGACTACTGTACAGAGAACAGGGGAATGAAAAGAAAGGCTGAAGTGTGTGATGAAAAGCCAGTAGGAAATGAAGGAAACCAGCCTGGAAATGCTTTTAGGAAATAGATATATTAAGACTGATGAGACATATTGCTCGCAAATATGCACAGTAAATTAAAAGTAAGTTTCCAAGCTTGGGTTACAGATTGTTACTGTCGAAATAAAATCTTTTTTTTCCCTGTATTAAATGTAGAATTAATGTGGCAAGAATTTTCACCACAAGAAATGTGAACCATTTTTATTTGTTCTGTTCATTACTGAATGTTCACAGAAGGTAAATGTCTTCCATTTTCACATAAAAAAAGCAATGATAATATGTATGCAGCTACAAACAAGTTGACTACTTGCCTGTTCTCCTTTACTGAGGCTTTAAAAGGTTTTGCTTTGGGGGGTTGATAATGTTTTGGCAAGTTTTAAACAGCTTGTTCCATTACAATCATTTAAACAGGCTCCTGTGTCAAGCGTTAAAATCGTCGATAGTGTTAATAGGGTTAAACACAGCAACAACATCCACAGCGAAGCGTTTTTAAACCTCGCTCTCATACAATCCCATATCCACATCTCAGAGATATGAGCCACACTTCAAGGAGGGAAATGACTCCATTCAAATTCAAATTCCATCTGAGTAAACTTGCTTAAAAACAACAACAACAAGGGAAAAGAGAATATAAAAGGAGGAGGAGACAGTGAGAACGCAGGACTAGAACCGCACACCATCAACTGCTCATACAGACTGACTTTTAATGGCACCGTTTTCACAACGACATCTGAAAGCATCATTCATCTGTTAGCGCACCAGCACACAGGGGAGGATCGATGCCAGAGTTTTAGAAAGTTCACTCTGAGATGGTTTGATTACACCAGAGGATCATTTGGCCATAAGCTATTTTTTCCCTTTCTCCGTCCAGACGCCAAGCCCTCTCCTCCATTCAGGGAAATTGATTTCCTTTGAAGACAAAGAGGAGGAGGAGAAGGAGGAAGGCCCAGACTGCAGTAGTCTTGAATGCTAAAAAGCACTGGGGCAGAGCATCGCAATAGGCCAGTTAGCCGAGCTGAACTAGAGCAGGGCTTTGGGAACTGAGGCCATTCATCACAGTAAGAGGATTCAAATCAGAGTTTTGTCATATGATGGCTTTTACAAGGTTAATGTTGTCTGATTTCAGCTGAGAAGGCCACAGGCTATAAGCTTAAACCAAAATGCCCCCCCCAACACGTTCTGATAGAATGCTTGCTTTGTTATCTAAACATGTCGAAGTATGTTTATACCTTAATGATACATTTTTTTTTTACCAGTACACTCATTTGCATATCCGTGTGCTGACATTAGCATTTAGATAACTGTTAAGGGACAGCACTGAGAGATTTATAAAAGTCTGGTAGAAACAAGTAATAATCCATTTTTATTTGTAATGCACTTTACATTTCAAGGGAATCTAAAAGTGCTAAGTCTGCATTAACACAAGTATTTATGTTTCATTACTGAAAATTCCTGAATTTCTTTCAAAACAAGAAAAAAGAAAAAGACCAAGCCACCATATAGCCACTGTCACAAAGATGTTTCTGGCATTTCAAAAACAGGAAAGCCCAAAATACATACCCTCGTCATTGGAAGGTCTGGAGAAGCTTTGGTGCTTCGTATCAATGTCTTTGTTTACATGTGGCTTTTATTATGTGATTGTGTTGTACAGAAAATATGGAGGGCAGGACTTCATGATATATAACACTGGCATCAGTGGTTTTCTTGTTCATTTTATTTAAAAATGAATACTAGATGATCTACCACCAAAGAACAAAGACCAAGAACATTTTGTTGATTTTTAGAATTGCAATTACTTAATTGTTCAGTAGCAGCACGGCGACGGAGCAGGTAGTGTCGCAGTCACACAGCTCCGGGTGCTCCGGTTTTCTCCCACAGTCCAAAAACACACTTTGGTAGGTGGACTGGCTACTCAAAAGTGTCCATAGGTGTGAGAGTGTGAGTGAATGCGAGAGTGTGTGTCGCCCTGTGAAGGACCTGAACTGGATAAGCGGTTACAGACAATGAATGAATGAATTAATATATATTCAGTGTAACAGGTTAAAGTACATGAAGTTTAATGTGGCTGTGCACAGCTATATGGAGTCTCATAAATACATTAACACCACAAAATGTCTCCCCACCACTTCCCTTTACAATATTTCAGGCAAAGACACACACTCACGTGAAATGAGACAAATTCAGCAGTCCTCCTCTCTGTGAGATATAACCAGTGTATAAATGTTGCCGAGATCTGAGCCGAGCTCGAGAATGTTGCTGCTGAGCTCGTTAACAGCGGAGTAATGTAGCTAACGCAGAGCCAAACACAGCCCCAGAAACACACAAACAGAGCGTGTTCCAGTTTTATTTCCTATTATTTATTGATATGAAACATTGTAAATGACCCCGTCAAGCTCCACTGGACGATAACACTGTGTTTGAGGCTCAGAGCTCTTTCTTGAGTTACTGAACCTCGACACAATCACAGACAAAGCCATGGTTTGTGCTGAAGAACCTATTCTTCTTGGGTTCCAGCTGGGAATGAATTTTTGTGGTTCGTGACCCCGTTTATTTTGGTGAAACATGCTCAACAGATCCAAATTTAGTTAATGAACTGGAATCGTTCTGTTTCCTCGTTGGTGGAAAAGCACCGTATAAAATATGTCTGAACTAACAGCAGACAGTGTAGTAGTGCCACCTTGTGAAATATGGTTGAGCTAACAGCAGAAGGTGAAATAACGTTCCTACTCACACATGTACATTTGAACATTAGGACTCAGTCAGTCAGTAAGAGGAATGCCTTTTCTAGGCCTTCTAGGCAAGAAAAAAAAGGATAGTAAATGGAGATTTAAAATATGCAAATTAGCTTCTCTCTAAAGTTACATGACCTCATTCTGAACCATGAGATTCATGAACCTTATACTCTACCCCAGAGCAGTGAAGTCTGTGTATCTTTTGTTGTGGACAGAGCTTATCTGATTGTGACACTGAAGGTAACATAAGATGTGGAAGTTTAGTGACACATCCTTTACTCTACTGTTCTTGATTATTTGCCTGATTTGTTGCTCATGACCTCTCTAAAGACGGGGGTAAAGCTGACTATCGTGGCTTTGTCACTATCAAAACAGGAAATATCAAAACAAAGCAGACTGGGTAGAAAGTTTAAATTAACTTTTTGGATGCAGTCAGTGAAAGACCCCAGTCAGATTCTTTCAAAAAATCACTGACTTCACTGAAGTAATAGTGATCTTTAGAGTACATCAAATTCTAGTAGTGCACACTACTTAATGTGTTGCTATAGAAACAAATGAACCATCCTGAACATAACTAGGCCAGTAAACAATCTGATACTGTGTTTGTGGATGCACAGAGGCTTACAAAGAGAATACAGAACAGACTTATGACATATATGGTTATATCATTTTCAGATGAGTCAGTCGGCCACACAAGATGGAAAGTCAGCTTGCACATTCTCTCCTACAAACATCTTTTGATTAAAAATTGGTCTTCTTGCTAGAACCATGTAAAGTATATCCAAACACACAATTTCCCTCCAAATACATGGTATCGGCACTTCTGTATGAAAGTAACTCTGTACAAAATCCATATTAAATCTGTTGTGGATTCAGAGAAGTGAGAGAAAGAGAGCTACTATTTTCCCTTTGGAGAAAGTTAACGCAGCTGTTCATGACATTGTTCTGTATGCTGTTGCCTGATGACTAAAAGCAATGTGTTGCCTGCACTCATTTGCATAAAGTTTAAATCTGCTGCACTATTCTGAATGTGGCAGAGTTCTTCATGGAAATGTATATGATGTGGCAAAGTAAAGTTACAAATAGATGCGACCCAAAATTCAAAACACAAACACACACATTTTGATTATGGTAAACTGAGGGTTCTAAATGCAGGAATGGTACGCAAGGAACAGAACTACTTTTCTACCTGTTGTCATCTTCATCCCTGCTTCCACTTGTATTTAAAGAAACATTAAGTAATATTTTTACTGTAAAATTACAGCTTCCAAATCATTGTGATGCTTCACTGACCTGTGATAGTGAAAATAGAGTCTCTGTGGTTGCTACTCTGGGCTTACCAGAGTACCATTTTTGGTAGGAAACCAAACCCTCTTCCCCTTGCCCTTGATTTCAGGACAGTGCTGTAAAATTTAATTACATTCTCCAACTGTAGAAAAATACCAAATCTTACATATAGTTCCTATAAATTTAGTTTATTATCTTACATTTTCATGTAATTTCATGCGAAGTTATATGTAGAGTTACAGGCCAGATTAGTCTGGTTCATAAATTGGCATTTTATATTTGTCCTGATCGCAAAAGGGAAATTAAAAAGCAGTAGTTGTGATGGTACACAATGCAGAATATCTAATTACATCAGATAAAACAGTTGACTTGTGAAATAGCTTGCAGAGTCGACACGTCTGATATGTCAGTTCACGCTTGACTGATTTAACAAAGAGAGTTATAACAACGAGGGATTTAGATTCCTATTTATCCTGGAGAACAATATTATCAAATGTTGGCAAAAGCTTAAAGATAGGTCCACCGTTACATAACTGCTATGAATATCAAACAGGCTTCTACAAGAAATCATGCTCGAACCCTCAGAGGACGATGATCTACTGTTGCTGTCTTTCCCTTCAATTCCAATACCCAACCAAACTTCACTGAAAACCAAAGGTCAATCTAATCTTCACTCATTTATGACTTCGTGCCCCCAGCTGTAAAGGTACTTTCATAAAAACGTGTTCCAAACACGCCACTGGGGAAATGACCCTGAATATAGTAGAAAGTCACAGAGCTGGGATAGAGGACATAAAAGAAACTCTCCGTCAATATATTAGACAAGGCATAATTGTGTCCCAGTGAAATGATGACTGCATACAGGGCTGAGATTGAAGGCCCCTGCTGTTGAGAATATAAGGCTACAGACAGATGCTGTCAATTAAAAGCCCTGGACTCGGTAGGAACTGTCCCTATGCAGCGATGGAGGAGTGCAGAGAGTGGACATAATATCTCCCTGTGACATTTCACATCAAGCTATGTGTCATGAGTACAGCCCTATGATTTCTCTCCTAAAATTTAGTTGCTATTTGTCTATTCTAGTTTGTGAAATGGCCTTTGCCTCATCGAGGAGAGAGGTAAATGTCACTAGCTGCTTGATTGTAGCATTAAACTCTGCCTGTATGCTCAAATACCTTGTAAGAGATTATTTTCAACAAGAATTATGTAAAAAAAAAAAAATATCCTTTAATAACTGCACTGGTCAGCATAAGTAAAGCATCTAGAGCTGTGCAAAAAGGGAGGGGGCATCACATGTATTATATTTATTATCATTCCCCCATATAATTTCTCATAACCTCAGCTCCAGCTTTGTCATCATTTTTTAAGGATGCAGTATCCACTTTTTAAAACTCTCTAAATATTAACATGGTACACAATATTACCTTGAAGAGTACCCTCTTGGGCTGCGCTGATCCTCAGAAATCGAGTGAAGGCTTTTCTGGAGTGCCTGCACTCAGTGGTACTGCGCAGCCCTACAGTGCACACAGTCACCCATGTTGTCGATAAACACTCATGTCTAAAAGAGTGAAGTCCAGTGACTGGCGCTAGAGGGGAAAAAAACAAGCAAAATAAGACAGGTTCTTCACTGTTTAGAAGAGTAGCCGGTCAGCTCGACTTAAGTGAGCTAACACTTTAAAAACCTTAGCACAGACTGCATTCCATTGAACTGAGGCTCAGATCAGACAATAAAGCCTCATGTCTGCACAGTCCAATAAAGGGTCTTTGGAGTGTGCTGTTTTCAGCTTCCTTCTATGCTTTTTAAGCTGAAATTGGTGCTAAATTCACAAATATGGCAGGCTACTGGGTTTGTTTTTCTTCCACCCCACACCTCACCAGTCAGTGTGCTCCTACAGTGCCCCATCCCTGTGGCTTAAACTGGTCAGACACAGAACAGAAACTGGACACATCAGACACACCATAATTTTAAGATCCTCATTTTGAGATACCGTTCACATTTATAAATACAGCAGTATACAGTCTTACCATTATACAACCTAACCGTACTGGACATTGACTTATAAACTGAAATATAGTGATAATACGCACTAGTGAAGTCAGATGTGCGAAAGGAACCAAATGATGAGCTGATTATTTCAACACCTCGATGTATAGCTCATGTCTTTTAGGTTAAAGTTCTTGCCCTAACCTCTGACCTAAATCACGATAAGGTAAACAGTCCACTGACCCATAGTTTTGATGTTAACCCAACAGCCTTTCCACACTGTCACTTTTCCTCATCTACACATTTCTGAAATGCCAGAGTTGGAGCATGTGTGTCGCCTCCGATTTTCACCCGACTCCACTGACAAATGTCAGCCCTCACACCTCCACACACCACAGCTGAGACTCACATTTCCCACAGCCAGACACGACAAAAAGCAGCAGCCTCCGCCTCCAGGAGCAGCGCTGAGGTGAAGAACAAAGCACAGACACTTTTCCACCTGTCAGCCTTGATCTGGTTGGAAGTGTGGATTATACCTTGCTCCACACAGCTCTCTCCAACAGTGGACATCAGCCAAATATGATACATTCTGCAGCAAGATCAGATCAATGAGAATAGAGTTACGCTCTCTTGACTACAGCTGCTCTAGGAGAACCAGCCCGTCTCTTTCTCTCCATTGCAGTGAAGATTTAAACATGTAATGCATTGTCTGGTGTATTTTGTCCAAACATAGTAAACCAGACACTGAACCTATAACAGATTTACCAGAAATATGGACAAAACTTATTAGTGTGAAATATAGCTTTAAACCTAAAATCCAACTAATTAAGCCACAATAATTCTGAATGAATGTGCTAAAGTATTAAAAATCATTGTGTTTTCCGGTGCTAATCTTTGACCATTATGTTGCTTGGTAACTGACACTTATATTAAATAATGTATATTTTTATTTAGAGTTTCATACAATTATTATTAATTCTTTACATATATATTATTATACAATTTATTAAATACTGATCAGAATTAGAAAGTATATCAAGTTGTATTTTCATCTCCACTTCATAAAAGCAGTATCCTGCTCAAGGACTTCAGAGAACAAGGTCCATATTCCTCACCCAAAAAATATCATGGGATTTGATGAGATTAGGGTGGAACTAAAGGAAATTCTACTTCACTTCACATCATGACAAACAACAACTCTTACCCATGGTTAAAAACAGTGCAACGTTCATAATTCTGGTTCAGATCAGAGGGTTTTATCACATGTATTTATGACCTACAAATGATATCTTGGCTTCTTCAAGCCTCTGTGTTTCAGCAGCGGAATGAAGCCTGTCTCCCGGGTTGGAGATGGTTCAATCTGTGAACTCTAAACAAGCACACAAAATCTCTCCCCACTGCCTCTTCCTGTTAAACACCAGCACTTGTTTGTGGAGTGTTTGTTAACACAGCACACAGCAGTGTGTAAAAAGCCAAACAAATGTGTTCTCTCGTTCCAGCCTTCTCTCTACACTGCAGAACTGTCCTTTCCTCCTGAGCAGAGAGAGAGACACAAACAAATGTTCACAGTAAGAAGCTTACAAATGGGGTAACACACTTAGGTGATAATTATAATAATATTAATACCATCAATAAATTCACTATAGGTCTCTGACTGGAACATTAGGAATACTTTGGTTGCAAAAAAAAAAAGAAATCTATGATTGTGAAAGATGACAACTGTGGAAAATAATTTTTTGATTAGTTTTAAACAAGTGTGATCAGATAAATATAGTTTGAGGTGAGTTGATTATATAATCATTCTGACAACTCAAATTTCAACCAAAATGAAAATAAAGATCATTCCGGAGGACACAGAGGCCACGGTGTTGATACTGGAGTCAGCCCTCGTCCTGATGCTGGTTATAGTAAACACTCAACTGTGACTGTAATAGCCAGCATCTAATAACTTGGTCCAGTAGTCCAGTTTAACGCAGTACAGTAGGAACGCCTGAAGCAATGATGTAGTTGACTGGACATAAAATCCAATGTTAAGCATGAATTTTACATGAAAACTGTAAACACCAAGTACAGTGAATTTGGGGGATGGGCGTCACATATGCAAGCCTGGATGCTCACACATTACCGAAGTCGTGGGAGCAGCGTTAAGTCTGTCGCCATGACAACACTGAGGGGCACTCAGGAAACAGGGCAGTGTGAGTTCTCTCTCTTTGTGAGGAATCAGACATTTCATCCCAGAGAGAGAGAGAAAGAGTGTTCAGAGACATAAAAAATCTGCTTGACCCATTTGGAAAGAATTTGCTCACTGTATTCATCTCCTTAAAAATACCTAGTGCACTTATTAATGTGGTTGAAGTGGTATCTGTTAATGGCCCTTGAGGCTTAGGGAACATCTGATGCAATATCTCTATGAACACTGTCACAATGAATAAAGCTGAATTTTGATGGAATAGGAAAAATGAACTAACTCATTAAACCAACCCATAGGTGTGAGCTTTAGAAATTCGTCAGTACCAGCAGCCTGCTCTTAGAAAGAATTTTTAGCTGTGATATTTTACACTAGCAGCCTGTGCACATCTGCCGGTGTGAATATGTGTAAACTATGAAATGTAGTGCAAGAATTTAGAACCTGTGCTTTGTTAACACTTCTTTTTTTTTAACCATCCATAAATTTAATCCCAAAACCTGCCCAGAAACAGCCTTGCACCTAAAAATGTTCTGCATATGATTTCTTTGGCAGGTGAGTAGACAAATGCATTCCATAAAAGCTATCATGCCAGGGCAGTATGGTGCGTTTGTTCAATTGAGTGAAACACTAAAATATTCATGACAGGTCCAGGTCCACAGCTCAGACCCTCACCATTGACAGGATATTACTGAGCCGTCAAGCAAAGATGAAACAGGCTTGTAAGTTTTAGATTTTGTTCTTAAAATATCCAAATGCAGGACACTGACTGATTAACACAATTAATATGAAGGTCTGCAGTAGGTCAGAAAAACAGAAAAAAAGTAAAAATTACAGTTAACCTCCTAATGAGTCTGAGATGCTGTTTGAGACAAGGTCACTCTCAATTTCAGTGCTGCTCAAAAACAAAGACACTTCATTGCTGAACAGAAGATGTGAAGCTGAATGAGACGATAAAGGACTTTGACACCTGGCTGAGGAGTGGCATTTCTTTGAGGCTTGTTATATATTATCCTGTCTAATCCATGGACCTTATTTTACTAGATTTCTCACACAAAAACTACTGGCAACTCAGGCTAGAGGGATGTATTCTTTGAAGGCTGATACAATACAGTTACATTATATGAACACAACATGTTCTGGGTCTGGTACGTGGAGATCAGCAGCAGTGAGGTGTGATCAGACGATCTGAAGGGTCATTCGTTCCACACATGATCCACATACACATTTATGGAATCTATGGGAAAATGTTCCTCAGATTTAGGTGGCTACAATCACCCACACTAAGACGATGGAGAAACTCACTCTTGTACTCACTCCTCTGCATGGGCTAACTGCGAAATGTAGCTGAATTTGACGTTTAATTATTCATTTTTAATGCTTTATGTAGCAAGACTTCCAGCAATATTTCTGACCTCCTCTGCTTTCACTTCATCTCTCAAACCCTGAGGTCTTCAAGCCAGCTGCTTCCAGGCGCTCCATGTTTTTGGATGAGATTTAAAGAGGACTGAGCCGTTTCTGTTGCTGCCTCGAGACACTTGAATTGTCTTCTATTTCACATAGAGTCATAAGCCCCTGTAGATATTTTTATGTTTGAATCCTCCTAAGGAATTTGTATTTAGTCATGTTTTCTGTCATGGATCAAGTTCTCCCACTTTCAATGTGTATTTCGTCCTTTAAGAAGACTATTTATGTCTAATTATGTTCTGTATATCATTTCTGATTATCAGTCAGACTGAGAAAAGACTCCAACAAACAACCATTACCCAAGCTTTATCAGTGTGGCTTATAAAGTGCCTACATTTTGGAATAGTATCATTAAAACCACCTAGTTTTAGCAAACTGCAAACTCCTAGAACAACCACTATGCATTTGAATATGTATATACTGATTAATGCTTCCAGCTCCAAACATATAATTACATCTTTAAAGATTAATCAGTAAGAAAGCTGAAGTTAGCTGAAGAGAGCTAATTACGATACAGAAATGTGAAGGAGACTAAGAATAGCCCAAGATGTCTAGTGTGAAAAGCCAGCAGGAATTCGACCTGAGCTGAGGTTTTTATGCAGAAACTGTCACCCAGGGTCTAAAATACATGTATATCCATTTACAGTTTAAAATAAAAAAGGAAAACCATGAATATCTTGATTCAATTCACACTGCCATGTCTATAAGATGCATTTACATGAGCATCAAATATTAGCCATCTTTATGCTATCACTATGTGAGCATATTTAGAAAGGAATACTACATAAAGCATTCAATATCCCCTAGTCTCTTATTGGACCAGGGAATACTGGGTAATATTCACATTCCATAGTCACAGCCAAAACTAAATGACCAGCATTTGTTTTTAACATGAGCCAGAAAGTGGTCCACCAAATGTTCACGCCGTATTCATAGTTTCAGACAGTTTTTCACTTACCAGTTCTCCTTGTGGATTCCTGCATATCAGTCTTTGATAAAGTCTTCTGATGTTGAAAACCTTCCACATCAGACATGAAAACCAAATACAGAGGGTGGAAGGGAACAAATTTCCATTGTCTTTATCCTCATAATCTTAAGCTTTGGCAGTCTAATCAGTAGTGATGAACCAGTAATCATTTTCTTGCTTTATCTGTAAAAAGTACAATCAATAATAATTCAATATTTTTAGTTATGAGAATTTTTCTTGCTTGTACTCTCATTACTGAAGTCTTAACTAAAAATCCACCTCACTCTTCCAACTTCCACAAACACATTTTAAAAATGTATTTATTCACAACTCAATGCCACATCAGTGACTCACAGGAGAGTGTTGACCTAAAAAAAAAAAAAAAAAAACATGATTCTAGCTTTACCACCAGCACCTACCACTGGGTGATGAGTGAGAAGACAGAAGAGAGGGATGAAGAAAAGATGAGAAGGCCAAGAGATGGGATGATGGATTGATAGGTGGGTGATTGCGCACCCCCTGCCTGATCTACCTTGTCTGATCACATCAAAAGAGAGTGCAGTGTTCCTGTGAGATTCGCCTGTGAGGTCGGGGAGTGGTGCAGGATTCCATCTGTTACTTCTGTATTCACACGAACAGAATATGCACTGATCTACACCTACAACTTCCCATCGTTCCTCTGGGAGATAAGCACCCTGCAGCGGAGCCCACGCTTTACAGATCAGGAGGCTACTCTTCATTCCAGTCCTGGTCACTGCAGCACTGTCACTCAAATTGGCGACCAAGCAGTATTCCATAGTCTTTCTCTATATGTGTGTATACACTTTGTGAACTATTGTAGAAACACTTTTAATCTTCTCAGGTGTCCATGTTGCTGACAAAGGTGTTAGACTGCACACCCACATGTATAATCTCTACAGAAAGGCACTGCTAATAGACAGGAATGTCTTATATCACCATGCACAATGCCAAGAGTTGGCTACAAAGTTCTAAATCCACTATCACTGATGTACAACTGAAGAACTGTGATGGAGCTCCATCTTACACCTCTGAAGATGAGTTGGAGGAGTAGTGTTTGTGATCCAGAACTAATCATTTGATCTCACTAATGTTCTTGTGGCTGAATGCACACTTTCATTTATGTAAGGTGGAGAAAAAGAAGGCAAGATAAAGCTAGCTGTATTTCTCTGTATTATAAGGGCACTTTCACAAACGAAAATCTGATCCAAGGTTTGTGTTTTGTTACATTATATACATTTGGTCTGATTTGGTTTTGGTTTCACACTGCTACGTAGCAAAAGATCTAAAGGGCTTTCCTACATCCTGTCTTATTCACGTCCATGGCCTCTATTCCCCATACTTTAAATTAAGGTGCGCATCTGAATAAACATTCATTTCTACTATTGTTATTTGCCACTACTACTTATTTGTGGCTGAGATCTAGATATATCTGATGTAAGACAAAAACACAGACGTGGCATATGCAGTGCTTTTCCTTCACATTTTCTATTCCACCTTAAATGGTTTAATTTGTCCTGTTTGATTAATGCTGTGTCCCAAATCACGCCTGCTCACACTTTACTTCTACTTCTAGTAATGATGCAGAATTGTATGTACACTATGTAGTGTGTGGTTTGGGATAGAGCAGAAGAAGCAAGAGGTGTAAATCACAAGATACATGACGATTCATTCATTATCTGTAACCGCTTATCCAGTTCAGGGTCGCAGTGGGTCCAGAGCCTACCTGGAATCATTGGGCGCAAGGTGGGAATACACCCTGGAGGGGGCGCCAGTCCTTCACAGGGCAACACACACACACACTCACACCTACGGACACTTTTGATTCTCCAATCCACCTACCAATGTATGTTTTTGGACTGTGGGAGGAAACCGGAGCACCCGAAGAAAACCCACGCGGACTCTGGGAGAACACACCAACTCCTCACAGACAGGTCCCTGGAGCTGTGCCACCCACGCACAAATACAAACAAAATATAATTTGAACATTTTATTTACTTTGTACATTTTACTCCTCACTGCCCCAATATTTACTCCTGTGTAGGGTGACTAGATCTGAGATGGTGAAAAAGAAGACACGTCTCTGTTTACAGAGAAGGTTATCGACCAATAACGGTAGTGCTACAGTCAGACCGTCCAATCAGAAGATTTTAGGCTACTTCACCACGCCCCCTTCTCACTCAAGCGAACCAAACAGAGTAGGGGAGGGCGGGACTAGTTTGTGAACGAAACACTTCTCCAAATTCTATGTAAGCTCTAAAAAAAACAAAATTCCGCCCCGACATTTTTAAGTCTAAAAAAGAGGACATGTCCGGGTAAAAGAGGACGTCTGTTCACCCTACTCCTGTGTCATTCACAATATGAGTTTGAAGAACATATTTCCAATCAACCTTGTTGAAATGACACATCGTTGTTACATACGCTTCAGTTGTACATGATGTCCAACTGTAATTGCAACTCGCCCTGCACCCATGAGCTCGTGTTTAATGCCCTCCTGCACTTCTTTATACAGCTTAGGTATGCAGGTTACACTGAATGTTGTCGAGAGGGAATGTTGTATTTGGCTCCAGTTTGCACAGCAGCTCACAAAAGCCTTTATTTTCCACCACACTGAATGGCCACATGTCCTTGCGAATTTTTGTTTTTTTGGGGAAAACCAAAATGTTTCCACACCCATGATTTGTAACCAAATGGAGAGTATATAACTTTGTTTCCATGGCTGCTACTGCTTTGACGACTGGTAGACAGGGCTTGCATTGTTATTCACTGAACACATTTATTTGGTGGACTGCAACATACTGCCACCTACAGCTCAGGAGGGGTATAGCTTACAGAGAGGAGTCATGCCGATAACTGAATATTTATACGTCTCATTGATCATTTGATATTAGAGTTGGTTCATCGATACAGATCGATGGATTGTTATATGACTAATTCTAGCTGTTTAAATTGTAGCTATTATTTGTTTACTACAGTAACATGACATAAAACCAGGACAGTGGCTGTGTGAGATTAGAGAGGTATTATATTTTTAATCTCCCTCATATGAACAACTTTTAACATCAACACAAGCAAAATATGACTGAACATAATTTTATATAAAAATCTTATCAATGGTCACTGATGACATTTTTTTTCTTTTACTAAAAGAGCGCAGGATGGTTCTGGCAATTAATTTTAAATTTACAGTTATTACATGTTTTGGCGGCACGGTGGTGCAGCAGGTAGTGTCGCAGTCACACAGCTCCAGGGACCTGAAGGTTGTGGGTTCGATTCCCGCTCCGGGTGACTGTCTGTGAGGAGTTGGTGTGTTCTCCCCGTGTCTGCGTGGGTTTCCTCCCACAATCAAAAAACACACGTTGGTAGGTGGATTGGCAACACAAAAGTGTCCGTAGGTGTGAGTGTATGAGTGAATGTGTGTCTGTGTTGCCCTGTGAAGGACTGGTTCCAGGTATGCTCTGGACCCACCGCGACCCTGAACTGGATAAGCGGTTACAGATAATGAATGAATTTTTATTTTTTATTTTTTGGAGTGAAGGCATTGAATAAACCACCTGGTCACATCCATTTCTGTCATTTATGCTACCTCAACTTCCTATAATTGGCCCAAATCTCCCAACCATCCAAAAAGTGTTTCACACTGCACATGAACCACACCTTCGTTTGGTTTAGTTTGGTTTGGTCCAGACTGAGACCACCTCTTTTGGTCTAACCAATTTTAGTTCTGTGATCTGGAGAGTGGCCGAGGCAACTTTCACTTATGCTATATTTGTTTGAACCAAACTGAAAACTCCATAAGTCCAAACAAAACAAGGAATGTGTGAAAACATCCTAAAACTAATTACATCTGGTAACATTTTCACTAGCATTTTTTTTATCTTTTTCTGCTGCTGCTGCTTCTTTCGAGCAGTGTGAAACCTTGTGGTGGCTTGGCTTCTGAGTGAGAGGGCATAGCCCCCCCCAAGGCCACCCTGTAGCTATGCCCCTGGTCTCAGCATAACTTAAATGAGAGCAATTTTTCAATGCTGGAACTTTGTGCAGAATAAGCCCTGTGCATAGTACATGTGCACACCATATGCACTGTGTAAGTAATCACCAATCAGATTACCTGTTTATAATGAGAGGTATTGGCTGGATGAAAGGACTGAAATACTGTGTTCAAGTTTTAAGAAATGTAGGAAGGAACTGTCACCAACAGCCTAAACTATTTTCATGTTCATTTACAGTTACAGGAAAAAGAAATCACTAAACTTCCTAATTAAATTCACACTGACACTTCTGCTAGAGGGTGTTGAAACTTTTTAATTCTACTGATATGACCATAAAATAATGAGCAATATTTCTTCTATCAATATGTGACCTTGCTTGAAAAGGAATACTAAATAATGCACAATTTTAATCCGGTAATTTATAACATTCCGAGAAATTTTCCTTATCTCTCTTAGCTCTCCAGTTTTCTCTTTCTCTCAGCCACGGCATCTGGAGGAGTTTGGGCAGTGCAGAGACCTCCAAATGTTGAAAATTAGGAAGAGAGATGAGGATGTTGTTCTGTTCCTGCTCCATAGATGGGTAATATTCATTTATTATTTATTGGTGCTGTTATTAAGCCATTACTTAAGGAGAAACTGACTGCATATTTATGAGATGGTTAACTGTACGAAATTCCATGAATACAATGAGCGCAACAAAACTATACAGCTGAATTTACAAATTAGTTTTTGTGGTAATTAAAACATACCACTCCACCTTAAAAGACAAACCAAGATGGAACTGAAAGCAAATCTGAGAGACCACTATCTGCATTAAAGTGAATGCCTACGGAAAGTGCTACAAAATTAATTAACTCAAGTTACAAATGAATTTCTGTGGTTATTCAAACAGTGAATAAGAACTTACAGAAACGTTACACGTTTGCAACAAACAAGCTACAGTTGGCTTCTTACTCAAACATACTTTCCACCTTAAAAAAATAATGTGGAGCTTCTGAATGAACATAAGCTCTGGACAGTGTTTTTTGTTTTGTTTTGGTTTTTTTTGGGTTTTTTTTTTTTTCGGGAGAACAGCAGTTCTCCAGATTAATTTGTTTCCTTTAACATCCCTTTTGGAATCATGGAATAACAGTAATATTATCATTCTGTGGCTACAATCATGTTTCTAAGATGAACATTTGGTGATTTACACAAGCAACACTTCAGTGCACTGCTACGTGAAAAGGACAACTTCCCTGTTCTAAGTAAAGACGCACTTAAAACGATCACATCCATTGAGGATTTGAGCATGAAAGTAAACAGAAAATTCACTTCCTCTGCTGTGAAGCCTCCTGGCCTGTGTCTGCACATTAGCCTTTAATAAAGTCTTCTGGTGGCCTTTGAAGTGCAGTCTCAAGAGGCTGTTCCCCTTCATCAGGAGCGTTTGAAGATGTGGATCACCTGTTGGGTTGTGCCCACCACCTCAACTCACACACAGACACAGACACACACACACTCCCATTCACTCTCACTCACACCCACTCTCACTCAGTCATAGCAGAAAAGCAGAGAGGCCCAGCAGTGCTCTTAATATCACTCTCCCATTTCCAGGGATTGCTTAGAAAAGTAGTGGGGGGAAAGTAGTGCAATTACTTTTATCAAGCTGAGCTTGATTCAGTCTCTAATAATACACTTGGGCTCTGCACTCAAAGACAGATAAAGAGAAGCTCTCTTTATAAAGGCTCAAGTCGAGACTGATTGGAATGATTCACTAACCCAGGCATGTGCTTGAGCTGATTGGTCTTCCTTCAGTGACTGAGAGATACGGGAAGAAACGTTATCAGAGACGAGGGAGGAAGACTCTGTGTGTATACTGCAAAAATGCGACCTAGATATATTTACTTAGCTCTATGCACTCAAGCCACGCAAGAAGAAATATGCACATTTTACTCACTTTAGTTTCATCTGGTTCTGGTGGTTCAGCAGCTGGACCGATTTGTTCTCGGTTAGAACCTCTTACTTTGAGGAATTATCCCCAAACTAATTATTGTACTTAGTATGGATTAGATTTAGCACTGGAAGGTGTACCAGTTCATTCTGTATACTGTTGAAAATGTCTGCTTTTCTTACATAAATACAAAAGAGTGCAGAATGAAATTTAGGGCTACATCATTTAAAAACAGGACAAACGCTTATCACTCCTGTTATTAGCGAGAGTAGGCTAGCACACACACCCTAACTCTGTAATGACGCCTCTGTTATGCAGTTTTCCTACAAACAGACAAACAAACAAACAAATAAAAAAATACTTTTTATATACCGAGAAACCCCCAGAATATAATAAATA
This sequence comes from Hoplias malabaricus, assembly GCF_029633855.1. Lineage (NCBI taxonomy): Eukaryota > Metazoa > Chordata > Actinopteri > Characiformes > Erythrinidae > Hoplias > Hoplias malabaricus. The sequence continues at coordinate 13,214,178 of NC_089802.1, forward strand.
AATAAAATAAAAATACAGTGACTGACGCACAGTTTTGGCCACACCTCCCAGTCCTAATTAGAATGTAGGCAAATTAAGGTTAAATATAGCTTTCTGCCAATATTAAAAATGATATTACAACTACATCTTTACAAAACTGTGCTACTAATAGGGCCTTTCATTTGTTTAAGTCACAACTCATATTTAAGCCATGTACTATCACTGTGCTTACTCATGTGTATTCATCCTTGTAAATGGCTTATCCAATTCAGGGTCGCGGTGGGTCCAGAGCCTACCTGGAATCATTGGGCGCAAGGCTGAAATACACCCTGGAGGGGGCGCCAGTCCTTCACAGGGCAACACACACACACTCACTCACACCTACGGACACTTTTGAGTCGTCAATCCACCTACCAACGTGTGTTTTTGGACCGTGGGAGGAAACCAGAGCACCCAGAGGAAACCCACACGGACACGGGGAGAACACACCAACTGTCCTCACAGACAGTCACCCAGAGTGGGAATCGAACCCACAACCTCCAGGGACCTGGGCTCTGGTGCTCTGGAGCTGTGTGACTGCGACATTACCTGCTGCGCCACCGTGCCGCCTGTCATGAACTTGCAAGAAAATAATGTAAAGCTGTCCACATGTTTACCTCAGTTAGAGGTTTCTGTCCACAGCATAAGCCTAAGCAGCATCTTTTTCACTAACAAGAAAGATAAAAACAATACACTTGCCTACAACTTCATTTTTCAATCCTGTAGGCCATAAATATACCCCTGCCTACAGTGAAGTGAACAGCTTGTTTGGTTTCATGGAAGATTTAATCACTGCAATACATACAATATAGGCTACATTACTTATAGTGTCCTACTAATAATACATCAATCTTCCAAAGTAAATATGTTTCATAATTCATAATTACAAAATACATCTGGCTACAGCTTCATAAAAAGCAGAACGCGTGCTTACAGTGCAGCTTTGATTTCTCCTGCTCTGAATCCCTCCGATTCTTCACATAGCTTGATATTTATATCTGAAATAAGCATCTTACACAGTCACGCTTGTGTAGTCTGTGTGTGTCAAGCAGCCACAAAGCACCTCAGTAGCACCACAGATCCACACCATTGGTCAGCAATCGCACACTGATGGACCACATTAAAACTCTCCATCTCCAGGTAGAGACAGAAAAAAGACAGTGATGCACTCAAAACATTCCCGAGGGCCTTCTCCAGACCCAATCCCTTCTAAGGTGCTTTAAAATGGTGGTAAGACTTACACAAATATTTAGAAAACTTTGGTCGGAAAATCAGCGGACCATGAAGGCTAAGTTTAGCTGACAGATGTAAACAGTGTTTGAGCTCTGAATGGGGCAGAAAGGCCGCTGGGCAAGAGCTCTCATAGATGAAGAACAGAAAAACAAACTGGAAAGGCAAGATGATTAATAGGTTTTAAAACAAATGGCAGTTTTATTTCACGCTACATTATTCAACATTGTCCTTCCGTGTTTTAACTGGAGCATTCAGTAGTGTGTAATACCCCTGCCCTCAATGTGGCAGACTGTGACTCTCTTCCCTACTTGGTCAAGCACAACAGATGAGCGACGTGCCAGAATGAAAATTCTTGGTCAAAATGAAACTGAAATTCAGAACACAACTCCACCAAAACACACACACACAAATGATAAATAAAAATAAAATGCTCTGGGTTAATGCATTCATACCTGCCTGTTGATAAAACTCCACCTAAAATTGGTTCCACTAGAACCAAACTCTAAGGCCATTTTCCCCATCTGTCATAAATCTTTAGAATATCTGTGTTTCTCTGCACCACACTATTCAAATGAGTGCTTTATAGAAATTTGAAGTGCAGTCACAAAATGCATTCATTCATTGTCTGTAACTGCTTATCTAATTCAGGGTCACAGTGGGTCCAAACCCTATCAAGAATCACTAGGCGCAAAGGCGGGGATAAGCCCTGGACTCACACATATGGACAATTTTGAGTAGCCAATCTACCTACCAACGTGTGGTTTTGGACAGTGGGAGGAAACTGGAGCACCGGAGGAAACCCACACGGACAAAGGGAGAACACACCAAACTCAAGGACCCTGAAGCTGTGTGACAGAGACACTCCCTGTTGCACCACCATGCCACTCAGTCAAAAATTAAAAATAATATTTTCACCAAATGTTCAGCCCAACAGAACCGCCAACATTCTTAAAATCCTAATGGAAAAAAATATTAAAATAAAAGAAACCAAGGTTAACGGAAGCAATTAAAGTTCATGCTGTTTAGGCAGGATTCAAATAAAGACAAATAAGAGCCAGTTATACAGATAGCATCCACTGCAGTAGTAAATGTCAGAGATACAATCAAAGAGCTAGAATTAATTTTTCAAAGTGACAGACTAATAAGAAACTAACTAATTCACTATCAATTAAAATTAAATATATCGCAGCAGAAAGCATTGATTGTCAGCAGGATTCATACAGAAACAGTGGCTAACAGCAGCTTCTGAATGAGTGGAGAGGAGCTACCCCACCCCTCACTGCTCACCAGGCTGAATGCTCCACATTCACTTAACATGGCAGCCCTAATGAGTGGGTAAGAGAACAGGCGGCAGATCAATAGAATATAGACAGCTACTCTGTCCTTCAAAGCCTCTGTAGCAACACATTCTCATAAGAATGCTTAACATACCACAGGAGAGTGGGATCTAATGGGTAAGTAAATGAGCAGGATAAGGTTGGGTGAAATGTGATGAAAAGATTTGATGGATACGCTTAACTTGGGCAGCAGACCTGTCACAACTGGTCAATTAACCTGCAAAATAATCATTAAAATATACAACCTCAATTAATCACAATTTCATGATGATAAAGCAACTTATAATTTATATTTAATATTTTTATAATATAGTATTCCAAGAACTTATTAATCCATATTTGACCAATCCACATTGTTGCCCTACTTAACCTCAAATGGGGAAAATGGCTAACTGCAATATTTCTGATCAATTTCTGTGGGAATTTCAATGCAGTCATATTCTACATATTTTTTTCCACCATAGAATATTTAGACTATGACAAGCTCTGTTGGCTTTTATTTTAAAATTTCACCACTCATAATTTGTGGTTACTCATAATTCAGGATAAAATGTTAGCATGTGTTCACAGTTGGCGAGCTTGATTCAAATAAAGCAAAGTTTGATTGCTTCGCACGTGCAATTTGTGGTTTGTCTGAAGTATAAACAAAAAGCAGACTAAAGACATTTGAATCACCAGGTACCAGACCATTTTGTCCTCTGTTGTTTTGTTAAAAATATAAGTTTTGGTGCTGTTTGTAAATGTGACAAGTTTTTAGGATGTTTTCTGGAGATAAGAGTCAGTATTTTTGTAGTAAAGGAGAATTTTAATCTCTTAAAATTGGTAAACATTTTTTCTCAAAGTTCTGTATTATTATTTTTAGTATTTTCGATCGCGTTACAAGTTGCATGAGATTAAGTATTAAACTGCTTCACAATCCTTAAAGAAATCAGTTTATGGCCTAGTTTACACATACATGGGTGTTCTTATAACTGCTTGTTTCTACCTGTTCCACCATGTCATTTCCAACACAGCATGGTTTTCCAGAATATTCTGTGCACATATAAAGGTAGAAAATGGACCAGGTGCAGGAGAAATAGCTCACTCAATGACAAAAGCAATTTCCTTAACAAACAAACTTTTGTTTACAATAGTTGTCCTACCAACTAGACCTCGAGTCAAACCGAGCCTCAACTAAGCCATCGCTGGCAGCAAGGTCTGTGTCATGGGAGTGTTGGAACGCATCATGTGGCCTTGGCTCTTCAGTATGGTGAAAGAGTAATGTTAAAGCTAGCAGTACTTTGTCTGTATCTGCCATTGCCCAAAATTACTTTGCGTAAACAAAGGAGATGACAGTGCACAGTTGTGGTTACTATCCAAAAACTCCTGTGTACACAACAACACTGAAAAGTGAGTTTCTGAATATCTTCACCCTGGAAGGAGTTGTCAAGGTGGTCTCTTTTCAGCGACGTAAAACTCTAAGCATATAGAAGGTCAAAGCATATAGAAATCTTTATAAAAAAATACATATGTATCTATGGACCTTGAGTTCATGTAAATATAATTTATAGAGGTGGGCTATGCTTATAACAGCTTTAGTACAGACTCTCTGTAAACATTCTCAGTTGTAGCCACCACACACATATCGTCTTATTTTTGCTGCATTTTGTGCATGCTGTCAGATTAGAACCTGAAAGTGTCATGCCTGGAGTTATATTATTCTTTAAAAGGAAATAAACTTCTGTTTGACATGACTGCTTTCCTCCCACAGGACAGAATGTTTCCAGAATGGTTCACAGGGCAACTGTCACTGAATGAAAGAGCTGTGGAAGAAAAAAAAAAAAAAGAAGAGCTTTGCCAGGAGAGCATATGGTCCTCAAAAGATTCTTCAAAACGATGAGACTTAATCGCCACAGCTCTTCAGCTGCTGCAGAGGTGCTGTATAAAAGCAGGTGTTCTGACAATGAGCAAAGAAAAACCAATGCCGTACCCTTAAACTCCCACAGCACTGAACTCAACATGCAGCTATTAATGGAATAACACAAATAACACATTTCTAAAAGGGGTCTTCCAAAATCTGTTGTGCAAACCTGAGATACAGTGGAATGGAAGATCAATGACAGCTGCATGGAAGCGACCCTTTCCTTTTTAGTCAGATCTAAGCCTGAAAACACATTAGGAATACTACACACATCTATAATTCATGCTGAACTCCGTATGCTGTGTATTTTGGGAGAGGAAAAATATGAATTATACAAATGTTACAAATCTTGACAAGAGTTCCTCTGAGGAAAGTGGAGTAGACTCCAAGAGTTGGGGTGGGCTGCGGAGGTGGAGAGAGTACAGCAGGTGAATGCCAGGAGTTTTAAGGCCCTGTGGGGGCATTTCACCTTCAATCGGAATCACGGAAAGGATGGAAACAGAGAGGCTGCCGAAGGGGCTTCCAGTAGGAGAGAAGCCATTACCAGTTCGCAGCTGAGTTATAGATCCATCTATTAACATTTTACCCATAATCCCTCCCAGCAAGACCTCAGCAGGGCACATGCTGGCAAAATCAGAGAAGGGCTGCTGGGGGACGATTACGAAATACACACCAGGGCTCAGGGACTGGGATACAGGGGTTACACTCAGATAGACAGGCTGTAAAATAAGATCGTAACTAAAAAAATTCTCTGGATCTGAGAATTGTTGTATGATGATGTCATCTGAACTGGAGTCGAATCATGAGGTGCATAGATTCCCACCTTAATGTAAATGTATATTTTATGTCCCACAGAAAGCAGCTCATGATAATCGAGTTTACCCTGCAGACAACTGCATTACTGTCTGCTATCCACCCATCCACCCACCCACTAACACCCACACCCGCTCATGCAATTTCTATGCATGAATTTCTATTTGTCAGCCTTGACAAAAATGAAATATGATGTTATGTAGGTTCACAAACTGTGAATCAAAAAAAAAAAAAACTCCTATTCAGCAAGTGTATACGTACAGCAGTGTGTGTGTGTGTGTGTGTGTGTGTGAGTGAGAGAGAACAAAGGAAAAAAAGAGGGAAAAACATGCTGCAGCTTGTCAGCTTCAATGAGCCTTAACACCCCACACACAACACTGTCCCTTTCTCTCGTCCCCAACTCTTCTCTAGTTGTCTTGCACTCCTTTCTCCATAGTTTCTGTACACACACACACACACAGAGATAAAGATTACAGAGAATATACAGATTGTGTATTTACACTCGCCTGTCAGATTAAAGAGCACTTGATGTGAGTCTTAGGAAAAAGAGAAAAGAAGCAGAGAATGTGTGCTCTCTGTTGTTTTGTCACTAAGTCACACAATCCTAAAGCTGTATAGTCTCTTGATGTGGGTTATTCCTCAGAAACACCCCCAGATGTGTTTCAATTGCCATATCTGATGCTGTACCCTGCAGCATTACAGAGAATCTGAGGTTCATTTCTGTAACACAGTTCAATGTGGTACTCTTATCTGGCATTACACTAGCATCCAATCAGAAGTGAGAAATTCAGTTATTTCCACCCCTATCTCTTTCAGTGGAGAGAGGCCTATAACTCCAACACTGAAAGCCACAGCAATGTTTAAAAAATAAATAAATAAATAAACCACACTATGTGCATTACAATTAACATTATGCATTACAACTAACATTATAATATGTATTTTTAATATCCTAGACAGGTTTAATGTACATCCTGTTGTCTGGAGTCACTGTGACCCCAGCTGTGACCCCAGACTGTGTTAGTGGTATAAAACAAAACAGAAATATCAACGTTTTGGACGATACTGTGATCATTATAACATGCAATTTTATAAACTTTAAAAAAAAATAAAAAATATCTTTTGTCCATGAAAACATGGGTAACAATTTTAAAGCAGACGCATGCTTCCACAATTCTGGGGTCAGAACAACACAGCACTTTTCTTACCATATCTAACCAGCAATGTTCAGAACAACCAGCTTCAGATACTGCTCCTGTACATGACACTGAGCTGCTGTTTAGACACAAAGTGCAGAAACACTTTGTTTTTAGTCATTTTTGTCTTTATTTTTGCTCTGTTTAACATCTTTGGGCTCTCAGATTAACATGGGTTCGGTATTTAGTTATTGGAGAGCCTCAGGCAAAACCTTAAACAAATGACTGGGTCGTTTATTTCAGTTTGTGGGTTTGGAAATTCAGATCCCCAAATTAATGTGTTTATTCCCTCCAAAAGTGATTATTTTTTTATGTTTCTCATAATATTCATATTAAATTAATATTTAAATGTTTATCAGTCAAGTTAACCACAAGAAAACCTTCACTGTAACCAAAACCTGTCTCTGAATTAGTCTTTTTTTGGATTTCAACCATCTTTCTCAAACAAACAAATATATTGTTATTTCTTATATTAAAAGAACTGCTTTTTATTTATTTATTTACTTTTTAAATGGTATTGGGAAATAAACCTAGCTTGGACCCACACGGCAAAATGTACTGAAACAAATTTACCAACACAAGTAATATAAATCAGTACCAGAAGAAGTCCTGAAATCTGACCAGTCAGTTTCCATACGTTGACTCCACCAACACCAAGGTCCAGCAGCAGTGTAAAGGTCACATATCTGTATATCACTAAGCAGTGTTAGAGCTCACATCGCTCAGACTGCGTGTGTGTTACAAATGGCCTCTTGCATCTCTGATGGAAGATATATTCATGCAAACCACAGTGCTATTTTTAACCTGCTGACGTTCAGTCCTGGACCATTGTTTCTGCTGAGAAGAAAAAAAAATAGTGATACCAGCGGGACTAAGTGAACTGACTGGCTGTGGTCCTGTTCATAAGAGAGGCTTCAATCTCCTAAAACACGAACAAAGAACAAAGAAAAAAAATGTGACAGATAAAAATGTAATGAAGTCTTTAATATAAACAAAGGAGAGAGAAACACCCCGTCTAGCCACACACATCCTGTAGCAAATAATTCAGGTGATTTTAAACACAAAAATGCTGCATGTTCCCACCCACACAAAATCATTAAAATTAATAGGACGGCACCATAGCAACACAGCAAGCATTTGGCGGTATCCACTCGCAAGGCTTTCTGCAACAAATAACACACACACACTCCCAGATGCCCTCTTGTCCTGCACTCTTCCCCCCATTTGAATGTGGGTAGAGCGGAGCACTGGGTTTCCATCAAATGTTGTCAGTGCCCAGCAGAATCATCATTCATTGCAGTTCTGCTCGGAGAAGCTCTGCCAGATTCCCTCTGGACATAGGGAAAAGGTGATGGGAAAAGGTGATGGGAAGTGGGGAGTCTAGGGAGTCTCTAAGTGCTGTCAGGTCATTCACTATACACAAATGGAGTTAGAAGAGCTGCCAGAACCCCATCCCAAACCTATTGAGACCAGCTATGCAGCACATATGGGCACAGCAGCAATGGTAAAAGACACAGGAATTAATTTCTGCAGAGGACAAAGTACAAATCCAAAATCACGACACATCATTAAAACTTGGACTGGAACAAGGCTAGGTTTATTCGGACTTTAGGACAAGTACAGAGTATTTAAGTAGAAATCCGAACAAACACAAACGATCATGTGACCAAGAAGAACCAGTGAATGGTAACGCGTAAGATGCACAGCAACAATTAGCAGCCCTCTGGGCCACCTTGAGTCCTGAGGCAGCACCTGTCCATCACAGAGCATCTCACACTCACCCAGTCACTCTCTGCCATTACCTTTCTTATTATATTTATTTGATTATAGAATATTATTACACTATTAATCAATAAATTTGCACAGTAAATGACGTCAACTGTAGAACAGAGAGACCAGAGAATATAACAGAGCGACTGGCTAATATATTGGCTACTATTTCTCATGTAAATAAAAACAGTGGGCAATTTTGTGGTTAGCAAAAATTATTGAGGAAATGTCTATATATTTTATGATAAACCAAGAATGTAATTATTGTTACAAACTAGTTTTTTGTGACAGAAATAATGACCAGTAGAATTAAAATAAATATAATTCTCATGCAAAACTCAATCGCTGCTAAATAACTGAGAAATTTAATTTCACATATAATTGCAGTCCAAAGAAAAACATGTATTTTGTCGATTTTTAGTTTACAGCATCGTTTAAACAGAGCACCTGTCCTTCACACTGCGTAAACTATTGGAACAAAATCTTTTTACACTCAATTTTATCTCCAATAAAATTACTATTTTATAGATGTTTTTTTCTGTGGACAGTGACAATGTGTTTGTTTCCAGACGTAAAGCATAGGCCAGCTTCCTGGCTCCTACACGCTCACGGTTAGGAACTGCACCACATGAGACACACTCTCATGTAAAAACAGCTACACACCATGTACTTGTTCAGTAATCAATAAAATTATAATTTTTAATTTGAGAACACGGGTTTATTTAAATATTTCTGAAGGCCCTAAATGAATCCTCATGTGGCCAGCCCCTCATCCAAACCCTTTATTCAAACTCCATAATGAAAATCAAATGAATATTATGAGCATTGCCATTTTGAGGAGCTCTCTGATGAACACCAGCTTGTTTTTCTTTTCTTTCAGGTGAAAACACAGCCCTGTCTCAGAGGCTCAGCACTCTCCACTGGAGAGAGAGAGAGAGAGAGAGAGAGAGAGAGAGAGAGAGAGAGAGAAAGAAAAGGATGAGATGGCAAGAGGGAAAGAAGGAGGGAGGGTGAGGGAAGCTCTTGAAGCACTCAGGAATTATTCTGCTTGCATCTTTCATTACTCTCAAGCTTTTTTTCTCTGGGTGAAGAAACAAACAAGCTCTGTTCCATCCATTTTAATGAGACTGAATTCTCCCCAGCTCATGATCTAAAAACTCACAGTGCTGATGTGCAGGACACGTGATGTGCTAAAGCTGATGGTGTTTTAAGTATGTATTAAGTAGACAGAGACTTAATGCTGACACAAGCATAGCAGTCTGAGGGCCTGGATCCTGAGCTCTTTTCAGAGCACAATTTACACCGGGAGCACAGTGGAGGCAGACATCAATCTTCTTCCTTTGGCTGCCAGCAAGTTCTCATCTCCATCACTTCCTAAACACAGCACTACTTCACCAAAAAAACATCAGTATCATTGGGTCAAGATGAACAGCCGTGAACAACCACCTATTGTGAATTGTCCGGCAAGGTCTTGTGAATAATCAGACTCCATTTAAAGGAACACTAAGTAAGATATGGGGTTTCTGCTCCTGGGGCACTCTGTTGAAATCAATGTGGAGGGGGCTGGTTTCCTACCCTTCTCCACAAGTTACATAGTGCACATTCTGCAGTGCTGAGCCCAGAGTAGCAATGGCAGAGGCCCTGTTCTCACTATTGCAGTTCAGTGAAGCATCCCTATTATTTTTGAATCTGAAATTTTAAGGCAAACATAATACATAATGTTTCTTAAAACTGTTGACTATTCTGTTAATTAGATAACACACAGAAAGAAAAAAGCAAACTTGAAGGCAACCTCCTGCCAACTAGTATTGTGATCAATTAGAAAGCAAAGAGATACAAATAACAGATAAAACAGGCCCAGTTTTGCTCTGTATTCCTAGCTTCAATGCCAGCTTTGATAAGTTCTGCAAATATATCAGGATCTGCTAGAGTTTCCCTGTGAAAATAAATGGAATCTGAGAATATATTATCACATTATAGCATCCTGAAATACAGACCGAGCCGTAAAAACCTCACCTGCTCACTCTCCAGTTTTAAACAATAGCAAATTTTTGCTATTTGTTGCTCTGATTTTCACCTCGGAGCTTCCAGAACACACAGCCTACTCAACAAAATACAACTGACTTCATCTTCACTGAAAAAATGAGAGTAAATATGTTTTCTAGAGGCTTACCTTTGCTGTGCCAGGATCAGTGGCCAAGGCTAAGGCATCACCTACAGAAGCAGAAAGAAAGATTAGCTTGATTCCTGTTTAAACACGCCCACACCGACACACACACACACACACGCTCTCCCTCACTTTCTCCTTCCTTTGCTCACTTCTTTCACACACACACAGAAAGAGAGAGAGCAGAATCTAGTCTAATGATTGTTCCACTGTTCTGACTTGTTTGTCCAAGTCTTGTTTGTTCCCCTTGACTCTGAACGAGGCCTTGAACATCATCCTTTTACTTCAACTTTAAGTTAAAGAGAGACATTTCAGGTTGCACAGGTGTCTAGCCCTCGCTTCAAGGTTGCACTCCTGCAACATGTTTTGTTCTCTGTTTTAATAAAGACTTTAAATTCCATATATTGACAAACAGTTCTGCTCAGTGAGGAAAGAGCAACTATGTCCTCAGACCTTATGCTCTGTGAAATGAGCAGAATATTAAAAGCCTGAGAATGGCTCTATCCAAAAATCTCATTCACTCAAACAAAAATGAACAAACCCAGTGTTTATGTTTAACAATTAGAAATTATATTTATTGATATTGTGAGGTAGTACAATGTATTATGCTGGTGTGGTTGGTGTGGTACAGTTGTAACTAGAGGTGGGCGATAACGGTAATTTTGATACCAAGTAAATACAGGGCCAGTATCGCCGATATCGATACCGATAGTCTTCACCATGTCGCAGCAGCAAAAGCGGGGGGTGGGGGGGTGCACACGTTACTCTTCCCAACGTCACGGAGCAATAACAAAAGGTGGGGGGTGCACGTGCTGCTCTGCGCTGAGTCACACACAGGCTTTAGCAGGAGAGCAGCGGGAGAGAAAAAAAGCTTGAGTATCAATCTTTTTACACGAGTATTGATCAATACCAATACCAGCGTTGGTATCGATATTATCGATATTTGGATCGTCCCGCCCATCTCTACTTGTAACACCATTGGCTCCCATGTGAGAGACCTGGGTTTGATTCCAAGTTTGGGCAACCAGTCTGTGCTACACCAATAAGAGTCCTTGGGCAAGACACCTTGGCCTACCTGTAATACCTGTAACCTTGTAAGTCACTCTGGATAAGAGCGTCTGCCAAAATGCCATAAATGTAAATATTATGCCACAATATGCTTGACTGGTCATGGCCATTGTGGAGGTATTTACATAAAGAACACTAAGCGATTAAGAGGTGACGGGATTAGACTTGAATTGTAAAACACTGTAAAAACAGCCTTTGTAGTTGACAGTGTTATTTATATGTGGAACAATGGCACTGTTTCTCTGTTCCAACTTCACACCAGTGACATATGATAAATGTTGCGTTGTCAAATTGATTCATTGCAGTACATTTCTCCCTTATTGCTGATCTTTAGAAACAATACAATTATTATTCCCTTGTGGGAATAATAGATGTACTATATCTAATATATATATATATATATATATATGCCTCAGCTTGTGTATGTCTGTGCATCCCTATTATACAAATTGGACTATTACTATGTTTCACGCCAGTGTCACCACACTGGATGGGCTTCCAATTGAAAATGACTGAAAAATACTACCAAGCTAGACTGTTATAGAGGCTAATCAGAACCAAGCCATTTGGAAACAACAGCAGCCTGGAATCTGCCACCACATAAAGCACAAGCTCAGTTACATGATGAAATAAATGCCCCTCTCCATTCTGTTTATCCTAATATGCAAACAAAAAACTGATCAAAAAGCTTTCTGTAAAGCTTGTCCAAGCATGCAACTCTATCTGAGATAGAATGTATTTGCAGACGGAGCATGGATTGCTCTATAGTTATTAATTATTTTGCGGTTTTCTCCTTTATGCTTGGCACTGTTTGTGACAAGGGAAACCACAACACCATCTCAAAACAATCCGATCATCAGACACCATTATAACCGTGTCTGTGTCCAATCTCTGTTGCTGAAGCGAGCGGGCTCTCCATCAGCACCACAGCCACTTCATTACGAGCAAAATTACAACGTGCACATGGCTGAGCGGCAGGGCTGCTGGAGGTGAACAAAAACACAGGTTAAGAGACGCATTTCAATGCACAAGTCATGCCTGTCAGTCAAGAAGGTGCAAAGTTCAGCCATATTGTGATTTGATTCATATTCATGCCCCCACATCCATACGACCTTAAGTAATGGGGGCAAAGGAGGTGCAATTACTCGCTGCCACAGAGGTGGAAGATTTATGGATGGTGGCTGCGCCCCTTTAAACATATTAATTTGGAGACATTTGCAATTCATTAATTCCTCTTCCCACTTCATGATGCTGAGCGTCATTATGTGGCCGCGCTGGTGGAGTGTACGCTCCCACTCCAGCATGCCCAGGTCCAGCAGTGTGCTGACTGACAGGCCGCTTAATGAGAACAGAGAGGCGCCACGGCATGACCAGCGTCAGAAGAGGCCCTTATTACACCTCGCTGGCTGAGCCTGTGGGCAGTCAACCTCCTTTCAGCCGCCCATGGGTGCGCTGCAAGCCTGGCCCCTGTCCCAGTCCACTTTTAGAACTCCTGCTTTCCCCTGCTGTGAAACACAGAGCTGGACCACACTTTGATTTGAGGGCAATGTTCTCTCTCTCTCAAGCTAACAACAGTCAACACAGACTGCTCAGCCAGGAACTGGGTGTGTTTGTTAACTCCTCAATCCCTGAAACCTGTATGTACTAATGTATGACTATGTCAAATATAAAAAGGGATTACATTTGGAGAGAGAAAAAAAAGTACATTTAATATGGGGCAGTGACAGTGCCACGATTTTGTGCCCAATCTCACCTCCCTTGATGATTTCACTCCCCAAGGACACTCAAAACCAGGGGGCATGAAATCAGGATGGGGAGGTGAGATTGGGCACCACACCAGAGCTCCTGACAACTGAGGAGTAATCTTATAGGCTGATTGATAACTGATGCTGATTCTCTTGTAAACATATTCAAGGCTGTAGAAATGTGCTGATTTAGTCATTTTATTCTATTTTTAACAACAAACAAGATATGCAAAAAATATTACATTCTAGCTACAATTTCACTTGATCCCATTCCACCTTAAATGGCATTATAATTATATTTGAGTACTCCCCCTCCCACATCTACCTTAAATTGTTAAGTTCTGAGATCCCCTCTACCCTAAACATTCTGCTAGCAACATTAACATTATGTTTCACCTTAAATGGTTTAATATGTTACAGTCAAACCCATTTTCCTTTGTGCTCTAGAAGCTACTTGAAATAACTTGCCTCTTAAAAAAGGGACTACAGAGTTCTTGTTTTTGTACAATTATTAAATAATTAAGTAATTTTAATAATGCTCACTGAAATAAATTTAAAGCAAACACAGTGCTACTAGTTTTATCAAAATAAAATGTGCTGGACAGATTCCGTTTGTGTATCATTAGTTATTTATTATTTTACCTTTCTGCACATTTTAACAATACTGTGAAAATACAGATACAGCCATGTTCATTTTGGCCACAATGATCCTGATACCACGTTTTTATACAGTTTCATGTCTTGTTCATTCAAAATAATTAAGTTCAATAAAAAATTAAACTGTTTACTACTAAAAGACATTTTCTGTGTGTTGAACTGATGAGCTGTGGTAGTATGAGCGTCAGTACGATGTTGTAGTGATCATTAAACATTTCCCAATAGTACATGTTTCTGAGAAAATCCTTGTTACATAAATCAGTACTTCTAAGACACTGAAACACTTGACTGTGAAAAAGAAATGTTGCTGCAATGCTGGTGCAACATTCTGTCTGATTTCTGATAAATAAAGCATCCATGTGGCAGACGACTTAAGCCTGCTCCCCCAGTGGAGAATCCATATGTCAGGGACAGCCTAGACATGTCTCTCAGACACTGACAAGTCTCACTAGATGCAGAATTTTAGTTTTAAACCTAAAGTAAGATGGTGTTTTCCACTGTAGCAATGCATCCAGCCAACTGTTTTAAAAGGAAGCCGACAATTACCAGTGGTCAGCAAGGCACGGAATAACACTCCTGCAGAAAGGAATTATATATAATGCAGATACATGGGTAAATGCTAAACATGTGCCTTGGTGCTTACATTAGGAGTAGAACTGACCATAAAGACCACACACACCCACACAGTATGACCACAGTCCTGAACCTAACTGACCTATCACACATTCAACAGAACCCAATTACAGTCACGTAATACTGGCATGGCCTTCCTGCTGATTAGGTACCAGGAGATAATATATTGCTCTTGGGGTAAAACACAAAAGTCTATTCTCTCTCTATAGACTCTGAATGACCTTTTCAAAAGCTGCTTAATAATTCAATAATATGCAATTATTATTATGGAGTCTGAACTAAGCATGCTCTTAAATATTGCATGAACAAAGGTTTTGTATTTCCCATATATTCCAAGTCAAAAGGATTCAAGTGCCCTACATAAAATCAAGCTGCATACGGCTACAGTGATGTATTTTATTCCTTAAATCACTCATTTGATATTAACTGAATGATGTCTTTATTAAGTAATGTCACGCAGTATGGTCTTAAAAAAAGGACACCAGATTACCCATGTCCTCTGAAACAAATGGTATTCGAGAGTCTGTCTACTCTTCTGAGACTTTACACAAGTTACTGAAAGTCATTAGAATCTCAATGAAATGCTCCGTGTTTATATGCCAGCATGGGGTCCTTATGCCCATGTGCAGCCTCTCCACAACATCTCCTCACACAAAATATTTGTTTGCCCTTTTAAACATCTTTATCAGCAATTTGTGAATCTAAAATGGAGATAAATGACCTAATTCTGAACTAAACACAACCCAGAGAATCATTTTAATTAGCAATAAAAATATTGCCACATAGCAATGAAAGGAAATCCCCCAAAAATTCCCAATTCCTTTTCCTAATTCAAAAGAGGCCCTGAAAACTAAGTTGTTTTTTTGTGTGCATTTTTCCAATATATCAACTGTATTAAGCTATGACAGGCATTTCACTTTATACAGAATTATATACACTGTGTTATGGACAAAGCCAGTGGGCCGCTGTGCTGCAGAGGGACTGACATGCTTTCAGAGGCAAGGTTCACAGCTTTTGATAAATACACAGCCCAGGCAACTTAACGCTTTCTCGCTTCCTTCCATCTTAGACCAGAGTCCTTCACAGCCCATTAAGTCATCCACTTTAGTGAAGGTCAGCCTGGGAGATGCCGGGGGGAGCCATAAAGCCCACCAGTGTCCACACACATACACACAGACACACACGCAGAAGAGAGAGAGTCAGCCCAGAGAAGCTCTAAACTAAACACTTTACACATTTCACTTCATTTCAACTCAATTTCATTTCACGCATGAATGCATATTTTGTCCGTTCTATTTCATGCATAAGGAAATGTTACGTTTCTTTCCATTTAATTTGAGCAGTTTTGATGGCTAAATGAATGGTTTGCAGCCTGGCAGTTCCTTGCAAGGAGAATCAAGTGATGTTTCAATGGCCACAGACACACACTCAGATGCAAGTTTCATAAAAGCAGGAAGCAGAGAGAAAACATACCCCCTAGCTTAGTCTGAGAGTGCAGAGAATGTCTCTACCTTTTCACAGATTTTGCTGGTTTAGTTTAAAATTCTTCATTTTTGGTTGATAATGGCCGTTGTACGACAGAGTTTTAGGGCCTCTGCGTTTAAAAAAAAAAAAAAAAAAAAAAAAAAAAAAATAGATTCAGGGAATAAAGTCAGAATTCTGAGAATATTCTCGGAATAATTCGCTGCGTATAATGGAGCAGACACAGTGTAACTGTGGAATGCAGTGTGTTCCTTAAGTCATGCTATGGTATAGATTTCAAGAATAAACACTCAGTTCTCTTCCACACCAGGACCACAGTGTGATTAGTGTTTAAACCCTGAATCGGTGCACGAACCCACGGCATGTAGTTTCACATGATACAATTAATGATCAAGAAAATGATAGATCCCATGAGGCTCCATCGCGTTACGGATCGGACTCGTACAATAAACTAAAGCCTTGTGCATTGCAGTCAGGGGCTACACTGACGGAGTCGTCATGTCGTGTGGATGCATTTAATAAATAATTCTGTTCACTTCACTGACTGCTTCTTTCACAACTCACTCATGGCACACAATGAGTCTGTCTGTCTACATATTATAATAAATAATAACCCAAACAGTGTTTCTCTACATATTCTGTGAATTATACAGACCATTTTTACTCAGATATTCTGAGATTTTTCTCAGAATTCTGACTTTATTTTAGGAATCTCGTTTTTTTTTTCTCAACGCCGTGACCCTAAAACTCCGTCGTACCATTGACGTTTACGCTGAGTGAAAAATCCATAATGATAAACAGAAATGGTCAGAGATAACAAACAAAAACCTCTCAGAAGATGATAGTTTAGTGGAAATCAGACATTTCCAGCATTTTTGCAAATCTGAATTTGATAAAGCAGAAAAGCACTGTAAATACACTACATGTACAAACGCTGCAAAAACATCCCACTGTGAATTAAATGTTTGTGTTGCCATGAACAAAAAATAGATTTACATATTTCCACCTTTTCAGCCTGCAATTCTAGGACGCAGTCATGTTTATTTTAAAAAAATCACTAGTTTTGGGAAATAAATCTGTGAGATACAGTTCAAGAAAAATGTATAATCTTTCTCCCTTTCATCTGTAAAATTATCTTAAAGATATAAGGTTCTGTTTTGAGGGCTTGTTTTTGGATAGAAACAACATGCCAATGTATCCATTTCACCTTCTGTACGCCTTATATCTTAAATCTGCTCACTTAATCCCATTACCTCTCTTCCTTCTTCTGTGTCCGCAGGTTAGAATATGTCCACGTCTTTGAATCTTCTTCCATCTATCTTCTTCTCTATCTCTCTCCCACAAGCTGAAATGGTGAAATACATGTTCGTCAGCACCTCTGCCTAATGCAATGGGCACCACACTCCTTTTTTATCTCCTGAGCTGAATCTATTTCACTTGTCGTGTTGTCAGGCCGGGGCAGAGTCTGCCTTTTTAACACGATAAATCAGCAGGACCAGGGAGCGAGGAGAAGGAAGAGAGAAAAGTGAAAAAGGACGCTTGCTATATCTGGAGCCGTAATTTCCCAATCCTGGTATGTAGGGCAAAGGAAATGAGATGTTACCTCGTCTCTAGAGTTTTAGATTATTGAATGTAATGTAACTGTATTAGGAGTGACATGACATCACACCAAATGCACAATTGATATTGAAGTTTACACTACAATACAATAGGCAAATAAGTTACTGAAATATTGTAGAAATCATATATGGACCAAAAAAAAAAACAGATGTTCTAGATGAGCATAGAGTATTCCGTGTAAGATGTGAGATCACAGATATTCAAAAAAAAAAAGGGGGGGGGGGGTTCTAAAATTAAACCACAGCTCTATATTTATCTAAGTGTTTACTGAACACAGCACAGTAACATAGCTGTGAAGACATTTTACGTATGTATTTCAAGATCAGCCACTAACTACAATTTCATCAAGCGTATTTTCAGGTGATATCTGAGAACAGATATAAAAGATCCTCCACTTGTAAAAACATAAACAGTGTTTAAAGCATTCATCTTCAGAGGGAGGAGAAATCTTCTGCTTCAGATTTGAAGGAAAATCAGGTCTTTCTGTAAATCCCTGAGGGAAGTCAAATCACTGATGTGGGTCTGAAATGATGAGGGCTGTCAAGAAGCCATGTCTGAAACAACAGACAAAAACATAAATTTGCAAAGAAGCTGCTGGAGTTCTCAAGACAATGTCCAGACTGCCCCAGAGCCCAGACGCCTGCATAACTGGATATGTTTGGAATGGAAAATTCAGCCAGCTTTTAGACTGAAATTTGGAGGAGTGAAAAATGTAAAATTGAGAAGTATTTTAATCAGAATGCAAATTCTTTTAAAAACTAATAGCAAGTCTCCTGGCGAGAATGAAAGCTGGAAGCGTGGATGCATTAAACAGTACACTGTATTTAGTTGTTTAGTCTTTCTGTGTAATTTTCTGTTAAATATATGTGGCTTTCTTTCCTGACACTGGAAAATGAATAACTGGTACTTAATGGCTGTTTTGACTGGAAATAAAAAAAAAAGGGGTGGTATGTAGTATGTGCTGCTATTGTGCAACCGTATCACTACTGAAAGAAAAAAAGAGTGTAAACCCCTCAATGTATACACCACCACATACAGTTCATGTGTCCTGTTATCTGTTATCATGTGTACAAGTTCTCTCTGCACGACCCTCTTCTGTCTTGAATGAGGGCACCATCCGTCGAGAAGTCAGAAAAACCTCAGCTCAAAAGGTCAAAAGTCAACTAAATGATTTTCAGCAGTGCAGATTCAAGATTGTTTTTTTTGTTTGTTTTTTAGTATGAATGGCACAGAAACGTTCTTCAGAACATGCAAAGTGACCATATGCAAAGACTCATCTTCTGTAACACAGGGAAAATACTTAATTTTCTGAAGCATGGTCTAAAATGCCAGACTCTGGTCTTTCCCTCCAAAACTAACACAACAGGACATTCAGAAACAGCACCAAGGCAAAGTTCCCAGGTTGCCATGGCTATAGCCGAACACACGTGTCTGTGAACAAACATTGTACTGTATCCTGTAGACATTGTAAAATTAGATTTGCTCTGTTAGAGAAAACAGAATAAACTCTGCGGAGACAAATGAGGTCCGTAAGACTCAAAGTAACAATTCATGGCCACAAATTTCAAGACTCTGCTTGCCGTATGCTTCTCTTTCTGAAGAAAAGTAGGGGTATCAACATGTGCCTTTGGCCTTGCTACCTGTACATGGGTATTTTTTATTATTTGATTTTCCTTAGCATTTAGGCCGTCAACAACATTTAAATCAGTGAAAATAGAAAATAAACTCAACCCAAAGTGAAGGTATCCAGAAACTCAGTTTTCTGTGTTGTTGTGTAAATGCAAAGTCAGGAATGTACTCCATCATCAGCTTTGTTTGGCATTAGAACGTCTGCCACTGTCTCCTTTACATGCGGTGATTTTGCACAAACGGAACACAACCAAAATAGTGGGGGGTTTTTAAACATTGCTAACAGAACTTGTGACTTTTTACACATAAATGTACAGTTACTCTTAAACTACACTGAGGAACAGAGGCATCAAAAAGCTCTACTGAGGTCACTGCTACATTCAGCACTCCCACATACAAACACAGCAGCCTAAGACCTAGTCAGATCTCGAGCTGGTGGGACAATGCTGCAGAAATTTTCCTTTATCAAGGACATCACTTTTGCTGTTGAGTAAGCTGCTTCTCCCACACAGTGAAGGGCAGAGCAGTGTGTTTTTGAATTTTTTGTGAATGCAGATTGATTTGAAAATAATGCTTTTGTGGAAGGGATAATTAGAAAAAATAGGACTAGACCTTTATAGCCACTGCTCTTCGAGGAAACGCTGGAAACACAGATACTTTGAGGATTTTATTATAATCAGCCACATAAACATTGCAACTAGAACTGATCCAGAAGGCACTGGATATAACATTTCACACCACAGAACGCAAATGGCACTACCATGACTTTATTCCCCTCTAGTCCACGTTTGGCACTGGGGAGTGTCCCCATCTATTTGCAATGCAAACTGTATCAACACCTGATTCCAAACTGGGTGCATTTTAAAGTCCCATATATCCTCATCATATTTGAGAAAACATCAACATTTCGTTTAAATAAACGTGCAATACTTTACCCACATTACAGTGGGGCCAAATGTTAATTCTTTTTCACAACTAAAATTTCTCACTGTAGCTCAAGGAAATATCTAAATGCTGAAGAGGGTGCCGACTGTTTCACTAATTACACATAGACCTTGTCACTTTGACTTCATCAGTGTGTCATTAGTGACTCATTATGAAACAGTTTGTTTCTAATGTGCGATCTGTCAGCACAGGCCTGTGATGGCGCTCTGGCTGCGGTAAAGGCTGCGTGTTGCTAACATGTCCCAGCAAGGGGCACAAAGGGCTGAGGCAAGACTGGAGGGAGAAGCCCCTCAGGCCATTTGCTGCCTGAGCCAGAGTTAGCTCCCGAAAAAAAAATAAATAAATAAAAAAAGAAAGAAATAAAGCTTTCTCTTTGTGTTAAATAAGCCCCTGATGCTTGGGTGCTAACATCTGTTGTAAGTGTGAGCAGACTGAGTCATTATTGCTGCTCCGTGCATGTCTTTGCGCATCTCTTAACAACCAAACAGCGTGCTCCTCCAATTAAAACCCTGGCTCAGACTGACAGCAGGAGCTATGGAGAGAGAACAACGACTTAATGTTAAGAAAAGTGTAGGAAAATGGGTAAAGATAATGAGGTGGGAGAGGAAGGGAAAACAGTGCGAATTGGATTCTTGATGGAGTCAGTGAGCAGGGGAATGAGATGGGATAGTGAGGAAAATTAAGTTTTTCCTTCACGAAGTAGCTGCTGGAGGGTACCTCTCATACCAACCTGGGCCTTATTACTTTCCTTTATGGGCAGCAGGAAAAACCAATTAACTCAACAGCTGGAGACTGCAGAGAGAAGGAGGAGGAGGAGGAAGAGGAGGTGGAGGAGGATGGTCATGGAGAGCATCTGTGGTGACTGGATTTGTTGTTACATGACTCAATCATCTGCTATACAGACAAAACAAACCAATATAAAGTACAATCCTAATTTATTTTAAGCATATATATGTTTGTAACAGAATAATTTGGCATAGTATTTTAAATTACCTTACAATTCACATTTCAAGCTCATAAGACAGTGGTGGGTTGGCTGTATGAGTCTCAAAGGAAGCCTGAGTTTGCCTCCCAACTTCCCTGGGCTGATGAGCCTGTGTGCAACAGCAGAGACTGTATATAACATTAGTGTTCGGCTTCTTTCAAATGGCCCAAATGGTTTGTTGCCCACTGGATTTCAAACTGTACAAACTCCACGCCTGCTCCAGCCAGGTACACACCTTCTAGACGAAAGGGGGCTGCATGTGTATACGTCCTCGTGCGGTCAAGTGTGTAGGCGCCCTAAGTCAGCATGCTTTATGAACGAGCCGCAATGCAAGTCAAATTCGCCTTACAGGAACAGCTTGAAATTCTGTTGGTCTGAAAATGGTTATGTAAATATACAACGATTATGTAAAACTTACAAAAAGAATGTAGAAAATGATTCTGTAAAAACAAATTGGTTCTGGTACATAAAACCACACAGATGAGAAAATAAAAAATTAAATATGGGCCCCTCAAATAACTGCATAGTTTTACTGTTGTTCTCATCCAGAGCTACAGCTTAGTTGGTTTCTGTGTTCTGTAAATCTCTAGAACTCAGCAGGGACTCCAGTGTCTGCATGTATTTGTTTCAAATTGCTCAACATTCGCCAATTTCACAGATGCTTTTTAACAAACAAGAAGAGCTGGAGTCCTGGGTCTTAAAAAAAAAAAAATACCGGTTCACACAACAGTTGTTGATGGATGGAGGTAAGCACTTATGCTGCATAAACACAGCTCAGCAGTTGGTCACCGAAAAACAATATAAACCCAAAACTAGCAGCCAGTGATGTGTTTACAACAGCAATTCACAAACCCTTTTATTGTGCAAGTGTCTGTTTTCTGTTTTGGAGAATATATTTTTGCCAAAATAACTGCACACTGACATGTCTGAGAACCTTAAAAACAAGCTCAGGAGTTCTGACTTTCAAAACAGTCCACTGTGAGATGCTTCAAAACATAATTTTTCCTCTGCCGAGACTCAAATAAGTGAATTTTCTATTCCTATATGGCATAATCTCTTGAGTGAATGTGAAACAGCTGCAGCTTAAATTATGGCAATTGCTTACTGATGGCAGGCTGCAGATGTTCCGTTGTTTATGAGAGTATAAGAGCCAAAAATCAAGACGCAGCAAGCCCATGGCCAACGATAAAGTGCAGTCCTTCACAGTATAGGAGATCCTGAATAATTTATCTCTGCCTGTCTGCCTCCATCCTCACGCAGACTTAGCTCGCTCAGAGCTGGGAGGAGCCTCTCTTGACATGTTCCTTGCCTCTTTCCAAGCACAAAGCCCAGTTCTCACCATTAGTCACTGCTAAACTTAAACAGAGATTCCCTCAGCTCCCTTATTTTAATGTAGTGAACCCAAAGCAAAATGACCTTTAGGATTCTACTGCAGACGCCAAGGGAAGCAAAAGGATAAAGAACCAGAGGAGAATGAACCTTCACACTGGTTTTACCCTGCCACGTCGTCAGCTTCCACACACACTCTCGTCTTCCTTTAAAGATGGATTTCGCAAGTGTAGTTTTATATTTCAGCAACAGCTGGCATCTTCTGCCACATTCACATTTGCTTCTAAACGGCAGATTTAAAATTCAGAGCTTTCCTGGAACACATTTAATTTAGATTAGTGTTAGTCATTGTGAACTGCAATCTTGTGCACTACAAGTTAATTGGAACATTCATAAGTGCTCTCCTTGCTTCAGATGCCATGCGTTTGATGCTTAAGCTGGAACTCTTTCTGGCAGGCAGTGGGGGATGTTGTTACAATCTGCACAGTAGTCAGGATTATGGAAGATGATTGATCAAGACATTTCTTGAGAAAATCTTCAAGCCCACCTGGTGCTAAGGGTGTAACAATTTACAGTAAAATATTCTGTACAGTATAGTACAGAAAAGCAAACAAATGTAATGTATATATAAAAAAAGGATAATTAATTAAAAAATTACATTTACATTTGTTATCAGTTGTGGAAACCAAGTCAATAATCATCACTAAGCACTTGGGTGTATCCTAACAACATAAAGTGTAGGGCATGGGCGGGGTGGGGGGAGTCTTACACTGCTCCAACACACAAAGTGGGCTTTAATGTTTTAGGATTTGTAAATATTAAAAACATTGATATTTGAACAAAAAGCTCAGAAGCAGAATAAAACACAAGGATGTAGAGTCCACAACTCGCTAAAGCATCAGGTTTTTTACACCGATATCTAAAAACAGTTCAAATTCGTATTGACTTCACTGCTGAAAATGTTTGCTTTCACATTTTTTTTGTATTTTTCTTTCTTTTGTCTAATTAAGTGTGACACAAAGAAAGAGAACTCAACTTTGTTGAGTGCAACACACCACATCCACTTTAAGACTGATGACTTTCATTCATGAGACCCAATTCTTGACAAAATACATCTCTAATTTTTTTTAAATACTGAAAAATTATTTCCATAAAATCCTTTACAGATTACTGTATATTGTCACTCATTCATCCATCCATTTCCTGCAACCACTTATCCAGTTCAGGGTTGTGGTGTGTCCGGAGCCTACCCGGAATCACTGCGTGGGAGGTGGGAACACACCCTGAGACACACACTCACACCTATGGGCACTTTTTGAGTCGCTAATCCACTTACCAATGTGTGTTTTTGGACGGTTAATCTTAGGCTAATTATAAGGTGGAATTGGTGACAACTAATGATGGGGGAGAAAATGAGAACGCAATAATAAAAATAATAATAATACGTTTTGGAGGAGATACTGTTATCAAAAACCAAACGCAATCTTGACTGAGACTCGAAAACCATATCAAACCCGAAAATCAGTGTATCGTTGTATTTGTCACAGGCAGCACTGCTGCTCCTTGCTGAGCGCGGCTAAAGTAATCCAAGACAATTTGAGACCATTGTAGTTAAATTAAATCAAAGTGGAGTGGAATAAATGGGAAATAACTTACAATGAGGGCATGAAGATGCAATGTCAATTGAGTACAAAAGAATCTTGTGTAACTTCGTCCAGTGACAAATCCTGAGAATACAATGACACCAGTAAGTGCTCTGTGAGTGAGTAGAGGAGATGGATATAAAGGAGAGGAAACACAAAAGTAGAATATGAGAGCAGGGAAAGCAGCCAGGCTTATGAGGGGGTTGTCAGCAAAAAGCTCTCTTTGTTGGCAGTAGTCCCTGTTCAGTCGCCGGTCTCACTGTGCTACACTATCATTAGCTGGAGAATAGAGGCCAGAATCCATGGCAAACTGCCTCACTCTCCAAATAAAGAGAGAGAAATAGCTTGAAACGTTGAACAGATTCAGTTAAATAATTTCTGAAAGCTTGTACTTAGGGATGGGCACGAAAACCAGGGCAGTCGATTATATGCAAATTAGTTTTTATTACATTATTTGTTGGTCTAAAATATCTCATGACTGAACCAAAAAAGACATGTCTGACCACTACGCTCCAACAGATGGCACTGTATCAGAGATTCCAGCGAGTTAAACAAAGAAAAGCTTAGACCAGTTAGCAGCTCCATGCTCTAACTGACAATCAGGGGATGTTATTTACTCCAAACTGAAAAGGCTAGTGTTTATGGTAACATGGAATTGTGCTTTCGATTCAGTTACCACAAACACAATCAATTATTATTAATCAATGAATGACCTGAAAAACTGATTATCAAATTTGATTGAAATTGGCCTCCCTAAATGCATTGCCTAAATTAAAGCTTGGCTGTCTTTAAAAGCTCCATAAACGTAAAGTATTGAAAGATACAGGGCCAAAAGCAGAACAGACCTAGCTGACTTAGTTTTCAATACATCCATCTGCTGAATATCATTTAATTTGAGCTGACTCCAAATGGAGCAATACCAAATTACATCCAGAAATGAAAGGGAAATGCGTCATGAGGAGCAGGTGCATTTGAAGGTCTGGAGGATGTGAGTGAGGTCACGGACTGAAGTTTACACTGTGTTTGAACCAGGCACTTGAGGCCAGTTGTATGGCAGATAATTTAACTTGCAGTAGAAGCTGTACAGATAAACAAGGAATGGGAGAAGTTGCCTCAGAGAGTAGCTTTAACCTCTAATGTTCATTGCGTATCAAAACATTTGATATCTAATAAAGTGGTCTCTACATGAATACAGAGTGTATCTTTTGTAGCAGTAAACATTTGATATCAGCACAATGGTGCTTTATGAAGTCTGTGCCTCCTGGAGGAAGATGCTACTGATGGGGTAGTCACACACCCATGGTGCTGCCTTCTGTTTAGCCCTCCACCACATCCACAAAGGCTTGATCTCATACTGAGTGCCTGCTATTATTATTAATGCTACAGGCTCATAGCCAGAGTCCCCTCTGACCAAGACGCATTAGTGGAAATACGAATGTGACAGGCCATGCCAGTATCTAGCAAGTACCAACAGAGGAAACATCAGCAACCGAACTTGTATTATACTGAATACAGCGGCACTCCATCTGGAGGTTCTAATCATCTCTACCCCAACTGGGCTGAGGAACCGTAACCAACATATTTTCACATACATTTCATTGGATTTTTACTACAGACTCCCAAATATTTACTATATATATATATATATATATATATATATATATATATATATATATATATATATATATATTAATTAATGTTCAGTAATAACGGAGTGCAATTCACATTGTGATTTTATGTTTACATAGAAATTCCATTTTCATGTGCAAATTCCATTAAATAACATCAGATACTGTGAAATGCTACATTTTCTTTGTTTTATTTTGAGAAACACAACTCATAATTGTGATTCTCTGCTATTCTAGATTTTAATGCAACCTACAGAAAAAAAGGAAATCAACAGAACTTCCCTAATTTTCTGATCCAAACTAGAAACTACAAGTACAGTTCACAACAAAGCATTTCCCACTATGTGCTGGGGTGTGTTCCATTGCTTTGTATGCCATTTTCCATGCAGTTTTCCCAGACTTGCATCCTAGAGTGTGTACATTGGACATTTTCCTCTGAACAAACATCCAAGGGCCACGCAAAGGTTTCTCTGGAACTAGCTTTGCCATTAAAAATACCAGCATTAAAGCTACTGAATCCCCTCAGGTTGCCTGTAAGACATCCAGTTTTACAGTTCAACTCTCACATCAGTCTGTTTTCCTAGCAGCAGAGTGCCATGATTTAATAATGTGCAGCATGTGGGTCCAGAGACGCTGAATTCACATTCAATAAATATTCACTGTGGTATAGGCCACCATGGACTCTCTGCTACAAAAGAGAAATGGAGTGAGGAAAAAAAAAAGGTGCAAAAAAAAGTGCACTGCAGGCACTTGTGCATCTAAGAGGAGTTGACAATGGCCTCCATTCTTCTCATGCCCCCTCTGTCAAGCAGGTTGGGTTGAGGGGTTAAGCTCTGGAGTGGAGGGGACAATAAGTCAGTACACACAAAATGTAGATCAATGGCTCCATTGTTCTTTCACTCGTTTAGTAACAAGACACTGAACTCAGAACCTTTAAAACATAGCTTATTAAAAAATTACACATACTGCCATCAATCTGGTGTAAAAGAAGATAATGTTAATAGGTTTTTTTAAAAGCACTATCTACTGAAGTAGCCTAAATGTAAATTTGGGATGTACTTCGCATACTTAAACATGGACATGAAAAAAATCCACTGAAATACTGGCATAGGGTTGAAATTGGAGCTAACTGATGAAACTGGAACTAAACTTACCAGGATTATCATTACACAGAAATTCATGCAGAGCCACACATATGATCAATTTAAAAAAAAAAAAGCAAACATTTTACGAGACACAGTAGCTCAGTACGTCCTCAAGTATCTTCCACAGTACATAATCAAATGTCAATTTAAAATATCCACCTGAGCTAAAAATTAATTCATTAATGGCAATTATAGCAATAATTAAAAAAAACAAAAAACACTTTTTATAAAATTCTGAGGATGTTTCCTCAACATTTGCTGCTCTCCATTCTGGTTGATTGCTTGAAACAGGTCTAAAGTGCTTACAAACCTCCAGTGACTAAAAAATAGTAATAAAATAAAAAAATTCAAGTGCCTTCAAATTCAAGAGATGGCCAACTGCATTAGTATTTTTATTTAAAAAAACAAACAAACAAAAAAACAACAACATGAACATAAACAAACCAGAGAGAACATCGTTTTCCCACAATTGTAGATGTCTTCTTTAAGCAAACACCTCCATTATAGACAGTAGTATGAAAATCCAACAGCCGTTAGAATATGGTTCATATTTTTAAAATATCAGCTTATTCAAGGACTGCAGATATGAACTACTCATTTGGATAAATCTATTATGAACCATGTGGCTAAATAGTGTGTATGCTAGTGCTATATATTACATAATGCTAGTGATAACAGTTCTGAATTGACATTATCCATGGTTCACCCACCTCCTCTACATATCACAGTGCATTTTCAAAAAATAAATAAACAAATAAATAAATATAATGTAAAGTTGCAAACTGTCAATCTTTTTCCCCCATCCATCCCATGACACACATGAACTGTGGCTCAGGAATCAAGAACAGAAGTGTTACTCCTTGAATAAGCACAGAATAAAATTAGAAAATGTAACTATCAGAGAATAAATGAAGGTTTTAAGCTGCGTGAGCGGAAGCAGATGCTACGACTTCTGAACCATGTTCGTCCTCCTCCAGCTGTCAGTGCAATGCTCAGGCCCAGCTCTGCGTATTTCACATTATAGCAACTCCCCTCAGGTTCTAATCAGATTCATCGCAGTGACCCGGTGGAACAGTGCCACAGAAAAACGGCTGTTGGACGACCTCCCGTAACCCTGGCCTTGGGCTGAATTTGGCAAGCGTTCCATCCTGTCACTGACAACAGCTCCTGCTTGTACAAGAGTTATTACTACTGCACAGAGCACTGGCAGGACCAAAGACAGCAAGCTGTAGCAGATGTGAGCCAATGTCAAAGTGAGGCTCAGAAACATTGCTATGATTTCAGAGCCAGAAGAACGTGATTGAGTTACGAAGGCGTCAAAACCTTCTGACCTATTGAAGGCCTGTTAGAGAAACAAAATGAGTTACATTTTAGTTTGTCATTCTCATGTTTAATAATCACACAAAAAAAGACTTGGATCGATGGATACATGAAGCAAGCCTCTCATTTCTGGAGGTTGTCTGTACCGTTAAAAATGTCTAATACAGATACAGGCACCTTGACTTCAAAAGTAAGCCCGGTTCAATACTTTTTCCTGGTAACCTCTTTGAAATTACAGATAGAGGGTGTGTTTTACAGCTGAAATGAGTGTGAGGTGCTGTTTCGTATATTGCCTGAACACAGCAGACTGCAGAATAATTGGGAACTACTGAGGTTAAAGGAACACTAGGTAAGAGTTAGTATTTTGGCTCCTGGACTCCCCCCTACAGTGGTAAAGTTTAATTCATTTTTACAACACTGTATTAAAATAAAGAGAGAGAGAGGGAGGGTGGGGGGGGGGGTGTCCTTCCCTCCTCCAAAAGTAACAGTTTTGAGCCCAGAGTAGCAACGACTGAGATTCTATTCTCCTTGTTACACTGTGGAGCATTACGAAGCAATAATATTAATAAATCCTTTAGTTACTTTTGCCTGCATAGTGTTTAACAGCATTCAAACAGAATATAATTTAGACGACTAATGACAAAAAAACATGCTTATGGGCTCACTGAGGTTGATGTCATCATTTTGTATTGAAGTTAGAACTTCAATGCAATTGAATTATTCAATGCTCGGTAAAATTGAAGATATTGGGTTGGGACAATGGACGCATAATAGTTCAATAGCCAACTCTACTTTTCCTAAACTAAGTGCAGGCTCAGAATACCCTCTCTGGGCCTTTAACACACCATACCCTTTAAAATGTTTGGTAGCTATAGTTGAATGGAGTGTTACATAATACCTATTGTAAAAATCATCCGATCTTTAAAGCACCCTTCATGCGCTAGTGAAGTATTAAAAGCACTGAATGACAGACTCTAACCACCGCCATGACACTTGCACAGCTGGGATGCAAGAATAAAAGTTTAAAACCACAGATCTGGATTTTTTTTAATGATAATACAATATTCAATTTGCCAGCAGTGCTCTCAGCTGCTAAAAAGAACATGGGCTATTATGGGCTGACCCCAGGAGACCCGCAGGCCTGCAGAGGTATTCACTATCAGATTCTCACACTATCGAAGCAAAGATATGGGGATTTGGAGGCCCACAGGGATGCACTGCACCTGCAGCTCACACCATCTACAGACAGTAATTGTGATCGAAGTACCGTGGCGATTGTGGGGGGAAAAGAAATGGAACTAGGTTTTTAAAATATATGCACATATTCGGCCGGATCAACACCTTTTCCCCTGGCCACGGCTTTCGACCTGACTTCCAACCGGAGCCGAGGAGCAGATTTCTTTTGGTCATTCTACTTTTAAATTCTAACACCTGCTTCTCATTCAAAGCAAATATTCTACATAATCTGGCTACAACAAAACCCCCGACTAAACCCAGGTCTCTTAGGGCAGCATGAGAGACAAATCTCATTGTGAATTCAGCAAGATACAAAAGAGAAGTGAAGTATCCCATTACACACGCATATGCCTGTGAATGAGTAAGAAGCCAAGCAGCCAATCCTGTATTTGTTGAAAGGAAAAATGAAACAAAGACTTCTTTTTCAGTATCATTTTCGACAAAGAGGATCTGTGAGGGGACCAAAAGGACGCACCTTGCTGCTCTTCCAGAATCAACATCTGCACAACAGAAAGTACTGTTCTGCCTAGATATTAATGTACTAAAATCTGCAGTCCATCCAAGCCATGCAAAAACCTCAGGAACTAACAACTTTCAAGCGAAAACAGTGAAAAGTACTATATTTAATATGCAAATGTATGTAAAGATATGCATACCCCACTCTTGCTCCCTGTGTAATTAATGGCTAGTGCTGCCGGACAATAAATGTTCTTTTAAACTGTAAAAGATTAAACCTAAATATTCATAGCTTCAGGTGCTCCTTCCACAGAATGCAGCACCATTAAGCACCCATTCAAGTTGTAGATACCAGGGTTAAATCCCATTTGTTTACACAGCTCCAATTAAGTAAATCCATTAGGGCAAAGTGAAATAGAGAGAACTCGAGGTGCGCTCGGCAGTGGTCTGCTCCACTCAGCCGTAGATGGTAATGTCCAAGCCCACCAATCCACAACTAGTACAATTTGTGGTTTGGAATATCAGTCCATTTTGCTTGCATCATGAGCTAAGCAGAGCAGTTAATGCACTGAAACAGGACTGCAGTGTTCCAAGGGAGCTGAATGACACAAATTTGCTTCTGTAGCTTCTCCAAATATAATTCTGTCACACTGCTACAGCGTCTACAAAATGGGTTTAGCTTTGGTAAAGTCTGAAGACTGACACATCGCAAGGGGGTGTTTTTAAAAAAAAAAAAAAAAAAAATCACAGCTAAAGAGAATGAAAAGTAATAACTTCAGGATATTACAGCATCCCCTGTGACTTCTTTATGTTTATGTGCAAGAAACACATTTTCACAGGACATGTAAATTTACGAATCTCATGTTAGAATGATCATACTGCTACACAGAAACAAAAAGACAGTGAGCCAATTTATTCTGTGCCTCCCACAGGGAGCACAGGGTTTAAGCCCAGCACATGGAAGCATTCGAAGAGCTTCTAACGTTACGTTCCACCAGTGAAATTAAATCACTCTAATGCTGTGCGTGTGTGTGGTATGCATTTTATACATTGCAGCTCTTACCAATGCAGAAATTCAATGTGTGTGTTGTGTATGTAAATGCTTCAGTGTTTCTTCTTCCAGCATTGTTTCTCAAACTGTGAAGCATGAGGTGTTACAAGAATTGTCCTCGAAAATTGTGCTTATTACTTAATAGTTAAGGAATCAATAACTGAACATCTACAATATCCATGTGTAAATTACAATATAGTTCAGTTTTCATAATTACGCGACATGGACTAGACACACACCATATGTTCATCTGTAAGAGGAAGGTGCGGTGTTCCATTGTTTTTCTTTTTTTTTTTTTAGGGGAGAGAATGCGATCCCCCAGTATTTTTGCAAAATCCATGTAAGGAAAGCCCACGGTTTCGGATGCTTACTTTCTGGACGTAAGCAAAGGCTAGAGACAGTCGTGATCAGTTTGGACTTTATTACAAAAAGGGCAAAGTGGAAATGAGAAAAAACCTGAGACCAAGCATTAGAACACACATATCCAAAAGCAAAAACAGAGAAACAAAGTATAAATTCTGTACAGGTGAAGCAGAAAATAGCTAAAAACACTCAGCTAAAGGAAAACGTGGCCAATCTTCTCATCAGTGTCCTAAAACACCATTTAATACGAGCGCTGCACTTCCGAGACCTACTCATACCAGCGCTGAGAGCAAATGTGAGCACCTGCTCTAAGGAACCAAGCTGTTTTCACATATTTAAATGGCATAATTCATACATTTTAAATTTTCGTGTTATACAAAACTTTTATTTCTTTCAAAACACTTAATACCCTTTCCCAATGTTTTTGTATGGTCTCATAAATGTTAACTCTGTTTAAAACATTCGGTTTAGGCGTAGTTATTTGTATCTGTCTGTGTTAGTTTTTATTTATTATTTTAGAATAATTATTCCTGAACTGAATAAGAACCATGTGTTTCTGTGAGAAGACTCATAGGTGAGGTTTTGGTTTGATAACGGGTGGCACATGATCTAAAATGTGTGAGGATTCTTTTATGAAAACAGTACTGGGGGGAAAAAAAAGCAAAAATAAAGTTAAACGTCTGCTATAAGTCAAAGAGCCCTCTTTAACTACTGCAGACCTTCTGTACAATTCTAAAAATCTTTAAAACTCTCTTCAGTCTAAATATATACCCAGGGTGAAAGTGTATGATCATACCGTTTGACGAAAACAGAAGCTGCACATATCCTAAAGATGTCTCACATTTGAAATGAAAGGAAAGAATTCAAGCATTGCGTTAGTACATAAGGAAAGATAAATATAGGCCACCAAAAATAAACCTTGTGAGGTTTACTTCAACAAAAATCTCCCTCAGGCTCATGGTAAGTACATCTTGATATTCAGCACTAATGGATGGTTCATTCAGACAGCAGTGTCACGCTAGATACTAATTAAGAGATGAAAAGACAGACTTAAAAATTTCTCAGAGCATTTATGATTAATTCTTTTTGTAGATATGTCCATCTTTCATTCTTTTCCTGGTCATTTTCTCTGTGATGAAAGAAGCACATGCTTTTTCATACATTTTAATGAGACAACACATCACCACCTATGATCTAAAAGCTCACTGCAGATGCAAATGGAGGCAACAAAGGATAAAAAAAAAATGTATGTATGTCACATTAGCTGCATACAACACAACCACACATCTCTGCAATGGTGACATTATGGGAGAAGGAAAGATCTTAAAATGTTAATATAGATGGGATTTTCTTTCAATTAATTGCGGCATACGTCAGGAAAAGTTCATATAATGCGAAGAGCACTGTATTTTCAAAAAGGTTTGGACTCTGAGATGTTTTGAGAATAATTTAAAAAATTATTTAAACAAATAAATAAAAAATACAGAGGCTCTAAATCAGTAATTAACAAAGATTTCACTGAGCTCAGGCGAAAAAGCTTGGCAAGGATGCACCTGTGGGCAATGACAGCAGCACACTAACACTGCACAAGTGTGAGCGTGTGTGAGTGTGTGCGTGTGCAATACTGAAACAGTGTGAGTCTTAGCAATCTGTCTAGCAAGCCTGGATGAGCAATCGATTAGATAAAAGCCCATGCTGAGCAAGAGAGGCAGCCTTAGCCATTTCTCCAGCGAGGTGAAGGTGTTGAACTGAAAGAGAATTGATTCATTCAAGTTAACTGATTTAGGAGGAAAAAAGACAATCTCTGCATTATTCAATGCAGAACATCACATTTTATCTGGAGCATCAAAGCAAAACAGCTGAGAACACACACACCAAAAAAAACCTAAAATTTCACAGCAATGTAAACAGTTTACATCCATAAAGAAGACAAGTAGGGAGAGGAGGACCAGGCTGTGAGCTATAAACATAAGCTCTCACAGAGATACCGCTTAGTCAAAAGTGGCAGGACCCAGAAGTGAACAGAGCACCACAGGAATGAGCCCAAACATCTTGCCTCGTTCCAATGTTCCATTTGATTTTAAAGGGCCCATAGCGTGTCTTTATTTTCTTTTCTATTTTAAGCTTTTAATACTTCACCTCAAAGTCCACTTGTACTAAATTAAGTCATCATTTATTTTCACATTCTCCTACCTTCCTCCATCCCTTAGAATCAACAGGCTGTATCGGTTAGTGTGCATTTAAGACTGATTAATATGCAAATAACCAAAATGTCTTCTAACTACATACAGACCCTATATACAGACCCTGTTGTCTGAAGACTGTATAGAGTGTTTAAAACACTGCATGCTATAGGAAACACTCCTGCTTCAAAAATAATAAAAAATAAAGTTAAGAAAAATGGATATTGAGAATGTGTGCTTTAAGAAGTAAAATAAAAAATAAAAATATCTATGGGTTTAACCAACGCGTGCTTGCCCTTCAATAGGCTTTTCACTATGAAAGAAAATGGCTTGACGAAACAAGAGGGCAAAACCAATATGAGGGAGAAAGAACATGTCAGGGGGAAAAACAGCACCACATTTTCCATTTTCCTCTACAAGTGAAAAAGCACATGAATTATGGATGCGAGCTAGCCAACAGTGCGAGAATTTGATCCCTGACCAGACAGCTCTTGGCTCCCCGTGGAGTCGCCCCCCTGCTGCTTCCTTTTCACATTGCCACCATCCATTCCACACTACCCACTCCAAAGGGCTGGACCTAAGCTACGGCCAAACACACTCACCCTCAACCTGTCAGCTACCGCAGCCACCAGGCAGAGGACACGGAACACTGCTTCGCTCCACGAAACACGCATCCCTCCTGTCCAGATTAGATAAGATTCTGTCAAACCACCACCCCATTCATGATCTACCAAATGCTCTTTTAATGGTCTCTTTGGTGCCATTCTTCAACTGTCGCCTTCCATGAATTTGATCACAATAACGGTCATGAGGCACGATGGGCCTGTGGCTTCCATAAGGCTTATTAAGCATGCTCAAAAAAATGCAAGAAGGAAGATCCTCCAGAGTGCACAGCCACAACACATCTGGGATCAACATGGCGAGCCAGTTACAGTAAGCGCACTGACCTCCAACTCACCTTCCAGATGATAAGACACGCAGATGACTTTCACCCGAAACCCACGGGGATTTAAGGACGGTGTAAAAAAGATTGAGCTCTGCTCTGGAAAATATGTTTAACAACATAAAACATTCACTCATGTCAAGGCCATACTGATAGAGAAACAGGTCTGAAAATGATATATAGCTTCAGCTTTTAATGGACTGAAACAATAACAACAACAACAACAGCAGTGGGCCAAACCTAGAACTACTTTCCAGACAAATGTGGTCATTTATTCTGAAAACTCCAGGCTAGAAATTATAAAACCAGAAGTAAGGTTAAGCTGTAATGACAGGATGCAACATGGACAATATCTCTCTATAAATTAATAAATAAACAAACAAGACACTGCAAGGCTGGTCGCAAAAAGAGCCGCTGTCATTTCAAATGCTTCTTAAGGCATAAATTCCTCATTACAAAAGTAATACACAACAAATCTCTGTCCTTGCAGCCACATATCATATAAATTAAAAGCTCAGAAGCGAAGCGTTCTGGACTGCAGAGGACAGTCAGCATCACTCAACCCAAAATAAATTTAAATTAAGCATTCCTCACTTAATTGCCCCTGAGCGAAAAAGAGGATCATATTTTTCTGTTCATAAATCACTGTCCTTTATGCAGGAGGTAGATTAAGATGCTCTTGCGGAAATCGGGTCTGCATTCCTTTGTAAACTGTGGCCGTCAATACAACAAATTACCTTGGGCTCCAGCACAACCACGCACATTATTCATACTGGTTGTTTTTCTAATATGCATTTCACTGCCATGACAGAGCTGCATACTGTGGCCTTCAAACCCCAACGAACAAAAGTGATGTCATGAATCACGGTAAACCACATCATGTGGACCGCTTATTTTCATGTGGAGCGATGAATCTCCAATTTCTAGGAACAGTGAACAAACCTCAGCCTTGGCTTTCAAGGCTCTTCAAAGCTTAGCTTACACATACTGGAAAGCAGAGCTAGGATATGTTTCCCTGGTTAAGGACTCAGCATTGCTCACTCATTTCATTTTCTTTAGTGAAGCACCTTCAATATCAAAAACAAACATTCAGCTTCTAACTCCCAGACAAGCAATGGACAGTGCATTATTAGTCAACAACTCCACGCATGCAATTAGGAATGAGCTTGGGTTTGCTGGCTTAACCCGCATCATTTGTTTGTCATATTGAGGGTGGAGGGAAGGGATAAGCCATTCTATTCATGCATTTTAAATTAACGTGGTGGGTTCCAGTTTTTTTGGGCCACTGATTAAGTTTTTCGAGGGATGGATAGCAGCTTGGAGAATGGTGCCTGCCGGCAACACATTTTAATTATCAGAGTTATCGAGAGTATCAATAGAGCACTCAATGAGCAGTGTTCATTGGCAGGACTCTGCCCTGCACTCATTGGATTTCTCAAACGAGAATCCTTAATAGTCTCATCTAAAAAGCAGCAGAAGGTCTTTATTTCTCCCCCTCCTTCAACAGGCAATGGCTGTAATTACTGAGCTGGACT
The DNA here is from genome assembly GCF_029633855.1 of Hoplias malabaricus. Classification (NCBI taxonomy): domain Eukaryota; kingdom Metazoa; phylum Chordata; class Actinopteri; order Characiformes; family Erythrinidae; genus Hoplias; species Hoplias malabaricus. Next base: position 13,250,208 of record NC_089802.1, read on the forward strand.
GCCAAGAAATTTCTTCTACATTTTACAATTTAAACATAACTCAGTCACAATAGCTGTATTCTCCTTTCTGTTCGAAATAATAAACTGTATTCACTTTTAGCGGAAAGCTGTACAAAGGGCAGAGATCTTTTATTAATGCAGTGACCATACAAATCATACAAAAGGACAAAATTATTAGGTTCGGCTTGAAACAAGTCTTAAAACTAAAGGTGGACAGTAAAATAACATTTCATCATCATCATCATCTTTACTTTTACTGTGATAATGGTTTTCCAAATATGTCAAAAACATTATGAGAAAAGTTCATGCATGATATTCCAAGCTTCAGCTGTGTTTATGTTTGTGTAAGGAGGTACTTATAGCCAATATTCTTCCCAATTTAGTCACTGCTGGTTCTGCTTGTTAGCTAGGACTCACCCAGTCACACCATGCCATCAGCCTGGAAAGGTTAAGGTGAGCACATGCTTCCGCTGAGACATGTAAAGCTTCTACTCAAACTGCCGACAACAAAGCACTGATGGAGCACAACACCCTTGGGGATGTATACTGTCTGCTCAGTTGTGTTATGCTAGTTAGCAGACACCTAGGTTGGTTAGAGATTTGATTTAGGAAGATTTTAAAACTACAGAAGCTCTGATTGTATCAAAAATACTGTGCCGTGTTTTGTGGAAGTGTCATAAATTATTGTGATAAGAAATTTCCGTCAAATTTCAAATCCCTCTCTGATACTAAGAACAGAGAAAATCACGCTAATAAAGTGTTAAAATCTGTAATATGTATAACAATTAGCCATATTGTTGCAATACAATGAGCCCTTTGTTTCAAGCACGCAGTCCATTTTATCAGCTCCACTGACCGCACAGATACACTGTGTACATCTACAATTACAGACTGTTTCTCATCTGTTGGTCTGCACGCATTGTTAGTCCACTTTTAACCCTGTCCTTCTATATTCAGGACCACCACAGAGCAGGTATGATGTGGGTGATGGATCATTCTCAGGACTGCAGTGACACTGACATGCGCAGTGTCTGAAATGGCTCCCTGTATTGCTCACTCCACCATGCACTACTATGGGGAACTGAATTCAAGAGGGTAGTGAACTATTTCGCACACTACCACACAGTGGATTATAGGTATCTGCTATCCGCTAGTGAACATGGGCTGTACACTACTTTTTGCTGTGCATTGTGGGATTGTTTTGTGGCAGAACCCCAGAATAAAGCACTATATATTGAATATACCGCAGTTACAGACTATTAATGTGTGCTGAGTTGATATGAATGGATCAGACACAGCAGTGCTGCTTTAGATCTCAAACCCCTCAGTGTCACAGCTGGACTGAGCATAGTCATCCAGTCCAGGCAGCGTCCAGTGACCACTGAGGAAGGATTTAAAGATGGTTAACACAAAGCGTGCAGCAACAGATGAGATACTGTCTCTGACTTTAAATCTACAAGGTAGACCAATGAGGTAGGTGTGTCTAACAGAGTGGGCAGTGAATGGACTGATCCACTCATACCATCGCAACACACACTAACACCACAACGCCACCACCACTTCAGTGTCACTGCAGCGCTGAGAATGATTCACCACCTAAATCATACCTGCTTTGTGAGGGTCCTGACCTTTGAAGAACATGGTGAAAAGGGGCTAAGAAAGTATGTAGTGCAACAGATGCGCTACAGTCTTAAAAAACACAACGTGCAACTATGCATGCGTGCGTGCAGCTATGGCCTTAAGTTTAGAGAAGTGAGCTTGAGGACGGAGAGTCGCTGGTTCAGTTCCCAGGACCGATTGGAAAAATTCACCCATGGCTTAAGTGCCCTTGAGCAACGCTCCTAATCCCCAAATTGTTACCCCCAGGTGCCGAGATGGTTGGCAGCCCCCTGCTCAGGTTGCTTGTGTGTTCACTACCCCTAGTGCATGTGAAGAATTGCTCACTAGTGTGTGCTTTGTTGTTCACTGAAACAGATGGGTTAAATGCAGAGAAGCAATTACCCTAAGGGGATCAATAAAGGTGTTGCTTCTTCTTCTTATGAAGTCGGTGGAACTGATTAATTGAAAAAGGAGTGTAGAAACGAGGAGGTCATTTAATGTGGAGGCTGATAAGTGCTTTTTCTCCAGATGAGTTAGTCAAACACAATAAGTGCCAAAATTATATTCAATTCAATTAAATATTCGTGCCAACACTGAGGTAACTGAATGCAAAATTATGGCTGCAGTCTAAATGAGAGAAATGAAATAAATGTATTTAAAAAGTGTCTCTTGGAACTGTATCATACAGTAAAACTCAGTAAGTTGTTTAGCTCCAGGGGGATGATCACAAAGGGGAATGTATATAAAGTGTGTGTGGCTGGACCCAGAGAGTTAAAGCTGGAGAAGAAACAACAAACCACACAAAGTGTATTACACTCCTGAGTAACTCAAACACATTCATTCAGTCAGAGGAAAGTCGTGTCAATATTCAGTCACATTTCACAAGTGCAACTGAAATGAAAACGATGCTCTTCACTGGTGTTGTCAGCGCAAGTAGCCGCTGTGAAAAACTATAACCTCCAGACGAGAAGCTGCGGTTAAAGAAAGATTTCACAACTTTGTGCCATTCAACACCTTATTGGAGACAATTTTGCCTTCATAACAACAAGTAACGATGCCGCGTCTCTTGGAGAACACACTCAAAGCTTACCTGAGCAAGTTCGCCGAGTCTAACACTGATAATTCGTCCACAAACCGCGGTGCTGAAGGAGAAAGCCACGTTTCCTCAGATCGGAGCCGAAGTATGAGCTCCACACAGCGCCTAGAGTGACGAGGAACCCGCCGCTCAACTGAACTGAACGGAGTGCCATCGCTTCACTTCAGAAACAACATCTGCCTTCGCTTCACGCATGCGTCCCTCGCTCTCTACTCACCACATAAAAGTCCCCCGCGGGATTCCTGCAAAAATGTGCGCGAGCGCGAGTCAAAAGCCGAAGTTGACGATGCCGTTCATCCGCATCCTGCCGCTCTCCGCCATCTTCAGTGGAACTGAGTGGAGGAGGAGAAGAGCTCAATGTTTACTTCAGCCAGCCTACCTCCTTCACTCACAGTCTCTCTCTCTCACACCGTACACATGAACACCGTGCCTGCGAATAAAAAGGACGTTGTACAAATTCAACACGAGTTTTTCCTTAACCTAACTTCAATCTCTTTTTTTTTGGGTGTTATGGTTCAGCTTTACCGCTGGATTCGTTATTTACATTTTAAGGTTCAGGGAACATTTGGTCGGACAAGTGTGAAGTGAGCTAGGCTACAAAAGCAAAACATATATTAGATTTCATAAAACTGTGTAAAACAATTACACCATTATTTTATGCCGCCAAATGGATTATGAAATATATGGTAAACAATAGAAGCTGCCCTTATTTCGACATCCAGCTACTCCACAGTGTCTTTGATGCAAAGCACTATAGCGTTAATGTGGAGCATTTTATCAAACGTAAATGAGTCTGTTAATAAGAGATAAAAATGACGGAAATGTTGTGTATTTATGTACCAAAACCATTATAATTCATTTTCTCTATCCATTTTCCACCTTCCGATTATGGAATATAATTAAACAGACTGCTTTTATTAAGCTGCTTTTAGACATTTGTAAATCACTGCTGTGATTGCCTGCTTGTTTCTCATACAAAAAGAAATCCATTAGGAAACACTTTTTAATTGACCACGGAAGCAATTTTGTAATTCTGTATTTGGCGTCATGCCCATATCAGCAATTCTGTGTTTAAGGTGGATGTTTGTATGACAAAACAGATTTTTTTTTGTCAATTATTTTCTGAAATGGCCACATATGACGTGTAATTAAAAAAATAATTATAACAATACTGGATAACTGCTTACAGAAAATGAGTGCGTGAATGAATGATTGAATGAATGAATGAATGAATGATTCCATAAAATAAAACCAACTGCTTTGAAATGTTTGATTGTGTTGCTTGTTTTCTAGTCCTTCATTATTGGTCTATCTTTTCCTATTTTGCCAAAGGTCTCTGCCTAGACGATGCTACTGACAGAATGCTATTGTCTGGCTATTTTTGGTTGGTGAACAATTCTCAGTCGTTCAGTGAGTAAACACTCTAGCAGCACTGCTGTATCTGATCCACTCTTACCAGCATAATACACACTAACACACCACCATTACGTCAGTGTCACTGCAGTGCTAAAAACTCATACCTGCTTTGTGATAGTCTCTGGGGGTCATGACCCTCCAAGTACATGATGAAAGAGGGCTGTTTGAATATAAACAGGTGGATTACAGTCTGTAACTGTACAATTACAAAGTGCTCCTTGTATGGTCAGTGGGGCTGATAAAATGAAAAGTGAGTGTAGGTACGATGTACTCTAGCTATTGAGTTTTCATTTGTGTTTTCATAATATTGCAGGAAGAAATTGTTAAAACTATGTTTTTCAGATTGATTTCCATAGGATCCTATTGCACTGTCAGTAGAATACACAGCATTTAAAACACTTAAACACAGTCTGTTAAAAACTAGGCTATGTTTGTATTGTCAAAATATACGTTTTGGCTCCATCTTCCGTTTGGGGTGGTAACTACAGCTACACGTGTTTATATCGTTTGAAATCAGCTTAAATGTTTAGTAATAGTTATAAGTATTATTAATAATTTCATAGCTTTTTCCAATTATTACAATCCATGTATTAAAAGATTTAACTTAGATTCCAAAATGACAAAATTTTGTTAAGGCGTGTTGAGGCTTGTCCGCTGAATTCAACTAATAAATCTCACAAAGAAAAATGCCACGAGAAGAAATCATTTTATTTCGGCACTTGTCACACATGAAAATATTCAAAGCATTTTTACAGAGCAGTCAGAAATGTGACATAAGACTGAATGACTGGTAACATCACATACAAATGGATGCTTGCATGACATGCAACTGACATCAGCAAACCTATTTCCCGCAGTGTGTCAGGGAGCTAACGGTCCTTTTTGACTGTAGTACTTTTGAGGCCCAGTGGTGGTCAGCAGTCTCCTGAGGGCCAGATCACAGACATGGCTTCTGAAGAATAGAGCAGGCACCATCCAAGATGATATAACAGGTCAGGTTCACTAACAGAGAGCAAAACGCATCACAAATTCTCTATTATCTCCCTAATTGTACTATTCATTGTATCATATTCTTTGTATACTTGGCAAATTAAGTATTTTGACAGCTAATTTCAAGGCTGATTCCACTATGGAGTGTATGGGCAATCATAGAAGCTGCGGCTGTACACAAATACAAGGGTTATATTTTTTGTTAGTAATTTTGCATAGTGGTAGTTCCTAATTTAGTGCTCAATCTCAAATCTAGACAATAATTTATAACATATGACATAATTTATGTAAAGCAACTATACTGAATGAATGCATATTTTTAAAATTAAGTGTCATGACATATATTAAAAAAAAAAACAACTAAATGACTATTTTAGGTAAAACTCTGTCATTCTTTATATCAAATGTGCCCATAAATAAATACAAGAATGAATAGTTTAATACCGCATTGGCTTCACATTTAATCATTCGCAAAGAATACTGTTGCTCTCTTGGCACTAGTTTTGATGGAATTATTTACAGTGACCTCACCGTCATATGACCACTATTTCCTCATTAGGAAAGCTTGTGCAGTGCAGGTAATGCAAAGGAAGAGCAGCTGCAACTTCCATATTTACAATCTAATGCAGCCAATTATTAATTAGTAAATCAGCACATTTTATAAAGCCCTTACAATATACAGTATGTTGTGTTCCCCAATTTATGTAAAAGCAAATAGGGATTGAAGTCATTGATTATCGTTTCGTCAAAATCTTCCTAATTTAGATGATTATAGTATGTACAATGATTTGTGTCATTTTAAAAAAAACTAAGGGCACACTTCATAAGACTGATACATCACAGGACATAGAGTATAGCTGAAATCCCATCGAGTAAAAAAACACAATATCGCCACCCACTGGACGATCAACATATAATCCATACAACAGAGAGAATTAGCACTAATACATGTTAGAAAATAAAGTGACTCTACCTGAAATCAGTAAAAATAAAATCATTTTCCCAACGTTTTCCTTACTTTAGACACATTAAGAGTTAGAAGGCAATACAGATTCTGGGAAAGCCTTTTGGTTTCCCTCATTCAACAAACTAAACCTATCCTACCGTTTCTGCTCTAACTTCTATAAAAAATGACACAGCCAATGGCTTAATGCTGTCACAAACTAACCAAATACACTATATGACTGAAAGGAACTGTGGCTATGTCCTATTACGAGTCTAATACACTAATCTAAAATCACTGTCTAAAATATCAAGTACGCAAAACAAATTAAACGCACACTGAGTCTTTTGTAGCTTGCAGTTTTCAGAAATGCAAATTATGCTTGTGTGTCAATGAGTGAAGAGTATACTTTCAGTTCAGCGGATGTATGAATGCCTGATTAGGCCAAAGTTTTGAGGCATTCGTGGCGGATTAATGGCTTTAAAGACGACTACAGACCACTAAGTCTGAATTCTAAAAACAAGCTCAACATTTCATGACCATTCTACTCTAATGCAAGTCTAATGCAAGTCACAACACTGAGGAAAGTCTTTTATGAAGAAAAAAGGTTGGGAACATCAGTGTGTCTGGCCATTAAGTCAAGTGGCTTAATAGTAATCAGCAGCCATAGGGTTAAAAGGGGCTTTCCTTTCATCTAGTACTCACTACAGGACCCACTTACCCACAGAAAGAGAGAAACCCACTCACACTGAGCTGATGCTGCCATTCTCTACCATGCAGAAGAACTGAGGTGGCTGCACACAATGGCTTGTAGAATACGATACATACATTAACATGCACTGCGGCCTTCAGACAGCACTACATACATTACCATGTAAAGAAATGACTCCTATGACCCTTACAAACTTCACATCACATCACTCAGCAAGACCTTGGCTCTCCAGACTGTAAGCAAAGACTTAATGCTATGGACCAAGGAAGCTCTAAAAGCTATGTATGGGCCAATGTCAGGTATAAGAGTAAAGACAAAGTAGATTAGGATTGGACAGAGCTCCAGGGCTATTGCGGCATACACAGATGGTGTCCAGTCCACGCTCCGGCTCATTTCTTTTTTCTCTCCATTTCTCTAGAGTCTGTTGACCAGTGTAGTTGAGCAGTTCAGTGCTGGAGGGGGGCTGTGCTGTGTGTGACCTGCTCGATCCACGGCAGGTAGCGGCTAACTCGAGCATACACCCCAGGGTAGGAGGGGTCTCCACAGCCATGACCCCAGGAGATGACCCCCGTGAGCACCCAGCGCCCACCTTCACCCTGGCACACCAATGGGCCCCCGCTGTCGCCCTGGCAACTGTCGGCATGGTGACGGAGCTCAGAGGTCATGCTGCCAGCGCACAGCATGCTGTGGCTGGTGAAACGCTCGCCGTAGCGCTTCTTACACTGCCAGGATGGGAGGAGAGGAACCCAGGCCTGGAGAAGAGTGCGAGGGTGATCAGTGTCTGAGAGAGAGAGAGAGAGAGAGAGAGAGAGAGATTAAGAAAGCCTCAGACTGTTAAAACAAGGAAATGGTTTAAAAAATAATGTGAAATATTAATCATTTAATCTTTATAGTACTGAAAACCTCAGAGACCACTCTTCTGTTGTTAAATTTCCAGTCAAATTGGCTATTAACTACAGGTATGCAGGTTGACCAAATGTCCACTTTTCCTTGGACATGTCCTCTTTTTGAGACATAAAAATGCATTTGATTGGGGTTTCTAAATCATCAAAAATGTCCTTGATTCAGCTTTTGTAGTCTGCAGTTCTTCCCCTGTCCCAATTCTTACCATAAGCCCTTACCATTTGTCATTATTTTGAATTATAATTTTGAACTAATTTTGAACTAAAGGTTGAATGGAAAGGAATAATATTATCCGGCCATAATAGCATTTTCATTAATTTCATTCATTCATTATCTATAACCTTATCCATTTCAGGGTCGCGGTGGGTCCAGAGCCTACCTGGAATCATTGGGTACAAGGCGGGAATACACCCTGGAGGTGGCGCCACACATTCACTCACACGCACGGACACTTTTGAGTCGCCAATCCACCTACCAACGTGTGTTTTTGGACTATGGGAGGAAACCCACGCGGACACAGGGAGAACACACCAACTCCTCACAGACAGTCACCTGGAGCAGGAACCGAACCAACAACCTCCAGGTCCCTGGAGCTGTGTGACTGCGACACTACCTGCTGCGCCACCGTGCCGCCCCATAATAAGCATTTGTTAGATCTTATTACGGAGTATTTGTATTAAAGTTCAACAGCATAGTTTCATTTGAAAACTAATTACACCCCAGCCCTTCACGTGTTTCCATGGTTCCACCAATTACTTGAATTACCAATTACACACACTACCCCCCCAAGTGCATGGGTTCAGGCGTTCATCCCCAAGTGACAAACAAAAATATGATCACATTCTGTAAGTCATTTCTAATCATCAGGAAACTGAAAATAATATCATTGTTTTCAGCTTTTAACAAGTTCATCCTTTGATTTTATTTTGAGTGGCTTCTTGCATGATCCAGTTATCTCAGTTTAAACTCACCAGGGCTGAAACCTATACTCTGGTTTATTGTTTTAGTTGTCTTTTTTTCTATTTCTTTTTCTCAGTAAAAGCTTCTTGGGAGCTACATGTCCTTTCAGACCCACATCACTGAGTTTTTAGGAGATCTCTTCAGTATGAAGCACATTTTACCAGACATGCCCCAGCCGGTGATGATGCAGGATGCTGGTCTCTTGCCCCACTTGCTGCCTGGGGCAGGCAGGCAGGCAGCGTTAGTGTGAGGGTTGAAGGACACACACTTCCCCTCAGCTCCCTTCAGCCGAATCAGAGCCACGTCATGTTCCCAGCTGTCACTGCTAAACTTCCTGTGCACCTCCACCCGCTCAGGAGTGAGAACACGCTCAAAATCATCCTGCTCTTCTGTGTTATAATCTCCCAGCTTCACCACATACCGAGACGCATCACTGCCAAACCTGAGAGAGAGAGAGAGAGAGAGAGAGAGAGAGAGAGATTAAGAAAGCCTCAGTGATCTAGGATCAAAATACATAGGATTTCTGGAGATGGATTAAGCTTAATCTTAAGGTTTCAGACCATGGGTATCGTTCATATTATAGATAGCTGGCTTTAGTACCTTCAGTCCAATGTCTATGGAGTGAATAAAAATGGAACTAATCACAAATAGCATCTATAGACAGTCAGACCTGAGAAAGAAATGGTCAGGAAAAAAACGTCCTACAGGTATATTGCTGTTTGCTAATTTACAGAGAGTTTAACTGTCCCTTCTTAAGTCTTAAAGTCCCACTGTGTACCTTGAAGGTACATTATATTCCAATCTACAGAAGGAAATTTGTATTACTGCAGGTTTTTAATATAACTGTTTAAATACAAAAAACAAAAGAAATCTCTGGAGTTGAAAAGAGTTTAATGAGATCAGTTCAACGTAACTATCTCCAAATAAATTAAAATATGATACACTATGTTCCCAAATTAATGGCACAACAGTGTGCCCCTGAGGGTCCCACCACAGCGGCGGGGCAAGGTACTATCACAGTGACAGTTATTCTGAGAGTGTAGGATATGTTGTCTTTTACATTAGAACGTGCAGAGAATCGGAGAATGCCATTATTTATGTTTACATTTTCCAATACAACAGAGACTAGCAAATACAAATGCAGGTAATGTTTTATGCCAGGACTCATGCTTAACACCCCTACATTAAACTGCAACAGGGCTGAAAGATTAATTATGTTAATCCATTTTTGCTTTTTTTCTGTAACCACTGCATCCAGTTCAGTGTCAGAGTCGGTGCGGAGCCTACCAGGAATCATTGGGTGCAAGGCAGGAACACACCCTGGGCGTGTTCCCACATTCATTCACAGCTTAGATTAATTAATATCAAGACTGTCATTTTTCATTGATTAGTGTGCAACAAAGATTCCTTGAGCGATGCCATAGAAGAACCACTTTTAGAAGAACCTTTTTTTGCTAATAAGTTTAAATGGGTAAAGAACCTTAAGATGGAGGGATGGATTTTTAAACCTCTCAAAGTTTTAACATACTCACACATCTCTTAAACAAACATGGTTCTTTATGAAACCAAATGTGGTTCTTCTATGGCATCACTCAAAGAACGCTGTGTAGCACCATTATTTTATTTAAGTTTTAACCAGTTTTAAATAGCTTCAATGTGTTAACTTCAGAGTTAAACAAGTTAGAGGCAGACAAACACTGTGCTATGTACATGACAACAACCACAGCAAAATGACTGTCGACATTCAACTTGAAAGTATAAAAATTAAAGACCTTTGTTTGGTGTGTGTGTGTGTGTTGGCACTCTTTTTTCCAAACAGCCTGAAGGCAAGTTGAAATATGGACTGTTAAAGTAACTTTATAAATGGCTGTTCCAGAGATGTTCTTCTTCCATACACATCTCAGTTTATTATCTTCACGGCATGAGAGAATGAGAGAAATGGATCTCCCTTTCTGTGTCTGAACAACCTCCGCATTCAAAACAATCACAGTTCTCAAACTCTTCTCTGTAATCTTCAGCATGTCTTATCACTTATTTACCCAAATCCATACTTGCAGCTCCCAGGGATAATGCTGAGGTGATATTAGTTGAATATGTTATAAACTATGCTCAAAGGGCCCTTATTCAATACTGATTCTGGAACTGAGTGTTTAATAAGTAGTCCAGAGAGTGTCCCCAGTTTCCAGTTCAGTGGCTGGGGGCTTGTTAACGCTGTAGCTGAAATTTTAGCTTTGTCTCTTTGGCAGTGCTTGTTTTTGGAGATCATTGTACATGAGATTAATTTATAATCTAAAATAGCTCAATTTGTTGTTATTTTGTGTTATTAAATGTTTCCACAACCTGGAATCATTGGGTGCAAGGCAGAAATACACCCTATAGGGGGCGCCACTCCTTCACAGGGCAACACACACTCACGGTCACTTTTGAGTCACCAATCCACCTACCAACGTGTTTTTTGGACCATGTGAGGAGCACCCGGAGGAAACCCACACAGACACAGGGAGAACACACCAACTCCTCACAGACAGTCACCCGGAGCGGGAATCAAACCCACAACCTCAAGGCCCCTGGAGCTCTGTGACTGCGACACTAACTGCTGCGCCACCGTGCCGCCCCTACTTTGGCTCAGATGATGAAAATTACCAAAAATTGACAGGCAAATATTTACTCTTAAAAAAGTACCATCCACTGTGGAGGATGTTAAATTGTCTTTCTGTTCCACTGAACCCTTTTTGTTGCGTTTATGTTTGAGAGTATAGAAAGACTTCTGACTGTATATGAAGTGCTGATTGACGGCGATTGCCGGTGGTGTCCAGCAGGTGTCGCTCTCACCGTTTGAAACAGTGGGCCGCAGTGAGGAGCCAGCAGGAGTTGATGAGAGTGGCCCCACACAGAGGCTGAGAGCCTTTAGACTGAGACCTGAGCCACAGAGACGCCTGCCACGGCCAGTCCCCCCTGAAACACACACACACACACACACACACACACACACAAAAGTCATGCAGAAAGGTTTTAAAGCTTGGGGATTTGATCATTTTGAGAAAATAAAATACCCACATCTGCAACTGAGTGCAAATATTTCCATCCCCTTAGTATGAAATGACAAAACGAGTAAGAAAAACTCAATACTTAATGAGAGTTCACATTCCAAATGTGTCTTACTCATCAAAAGTATTAAATATGGTCAGGAAAAATACGGAATGAAAAAAAAAAAAGATACCAGCTCAATAGGGTGTATGCTCCTTTTATGAAATTCTGTTTAACATTCTCTATGTCCACCACTTGCCTCTACACAACCTTATGCCTCCATGCTGTCCTCTGAGAAGCTTTTATTTCCTGTCAGGTGTAATTTTAGCCCACTCCTTTTGGCTGCTTATTTGCTCCAGTTCTATCAGACTGACAGGCTGTCTGTCATGTAAAGCGCTCGTCAGTCTATCCAAAGATTTCCTATTATTTTCAGGTCTGGAGACTGGGAAGACCATGGCAACACTTTCACCTTTTATTTCAACCCTTTTGCCTCAGCTGACCTTGTTTTATGTTATGGATCATTGCCGTCTTGTAGGATTCATCTACAGATTCTAGCATGCATTGCTCCCAAACAATCCAGATTCATTCATTCATTCATTCATTCATTATCTGTAAGCGCTTATCCAATTCAGGGTCACGGTGGGTCCAGAGCCTACCTGGAATCATTGGGCGCAAGGCGGGAATACACCCTGGAGGGGGCGCCAGTCCTTCACAGGGCAACACAGACACACATTCAACAATCCAGATTGTGTTGATCCGTTTTCTTTGACATACTTTTTAAAGTGCTGTGCTCCTTGATTTGGATTCTTACAGAGACCTAATACCGTTTTTCTAGCTTTTCCGTTTAGTTATTTTTCTTGGTCTTCCACTTCTTGTTGGAGTCGTGTGTCGATGTTTGTTCCACATCTTGATTGTGGTCTTCAGGTTTTCCAGTGGTATCCCAAAACGTTTTGCTATATTTGTGTATCCCTCTACAGCTCAATGAAATGTTAATAGTTCTTTTTCTGAGTCTTCTGACAGCTGATTTCCTGATCCTGTCTTTCTTGCTCATAGCAAACGGAAGACCTACATACCTGCAGATTAAAACTGTACGTCTTATCTAACCAACTTGATGCCACTCATCGAGCATGAACTGTTGGCACATACTTTTAAAGCTCACTTTTACATATTTAAGTTAAACACTTTAAGGGATTAATCTTAGTCCTCTTTTCATTTAGAAAAAATCACAATTCAAAATGCTGTGTAGTCCTTAATCCCTGTCTGGGAAACCAGTGCTAAATGTTTATCAAAGTTGATACAACCCTTTGAGCTCGCTGTTAAAGGAAAATTGTGACATGGATTCAAACCAAATCGAATCAAAATGTATTTTTATAGCGCTTTTCACAACCAATGTTGAGGCAAGGTAGCTTTACAAAATTAGTATCTGAAGAGATAATGTTAATCTGAATGCCCCAGGTGAGCAAGCTGAAGGTGACAGTGGGAAGGAAAAACTCCCTTAAGACTGGAGGAAGAGACCTTGGGAGGAAACAACACTAACAACGGGGACCCATCCTCTGATCAAACTACAAACAGAAATGAGCAGTATCACAAGTCTGTCATTATACTACAGTTTAGTTATATTACAGTACTGATTTAAGAATGATGGAGTAATGGTGGTTAAGGAAGTTATAATAAATAAATAAATAAATAAATAAATAAATAAATAAATAAAAATAATAGTGAATTTTGGACCTATCTAAACTATAACATTCTGATATTTTTCCAGAGAAAACCAGCTGTAAATAATAATGTATTATTATTTTGACAGACTAATTTGTTTCCTGGCTTTTCTAACTATGTTTAGACACTGCATCACAGTAAAGCAGAATGCAACAGAAACTTGCAGAAACTGGTGATTATGGAGTGATTTAAAAGTGAAGATTGGTGTGTAATGTCCAGCAAAATCACTGTGTTTATGCAAACAACACAAATGTAATTGTTTCCCAATTTTTCTGTATTGAAGCTAAATTAGACATGTAAAATTTAAATGACCAGAATGACCTCCTATGGCAGTTCCAGTAGCCTTTCCCACCATTACTCTCTACAAACTACTTCCAATAATAGGTAAGGTAAAAAAATAAATTAATAAATAAATATATAAAAATCACTAGTAAAATTACCTGAGAGATTTGTAGCCACCAACGATGCGTTTGCTGCGTCTCTCGGCACCGCCCCTCAAGCCGCACGTGTGTGTGCCCACTATAGCGATGTCTGCTTCTGGCTCTGTGACGTAGTCACACAGCACACCTGCGTCCTGACCGTGTTTACACATGTGACTATCAGGTCCTTTAGCTGGACACTCGCCCAGAGAAGATTCTTTGCCAGTGCACCTGACATTGGCCAAGTGGATCGGGCCTTTTCCGACACCAAAGTAGCCCATTGGACGTGCCTTAGACACCCCCCTGACACAAAGAGAAGGACATTCAGAGTTAGGTCTCACTTTTTTTCTACTGGAATTGCTCATACTTAAGCAGAGAATATGTCAGGCTTGGGACAGAAGGGTTAAATATGTGTGTGTCATCATTATCGTAAGCAGCTATTCACTGTGTTTATATGCAGACTGGTGCTACAGGAAGCTATGGAGGTTACAGCAGCCTGTATCACACATTTTGGATGATTTTTATCTGTAATAGCACCCTGGAAAATATGGTAATTAGGGTAACCCTGGGCAGGGTGCCCGTCTATCACAGGGCACCACAGCCACACATTCAGTCATACATGTAGGCAATTTCACACAGACTAGACTGCAGGAAACATGTGCAGACACTGGGAAAACACACCGAACTCCTCATAGACTGTGACCAGAGGCAGGGTTTCATCCAAAACCACTGTGTTTCAAACTCACCATATTACTAGTCAATGTAATGGGCATAATATACTAGTGCCTAATATTTCAAATAATCACAGTTGTGATGTTTGGGCACACCTGGTCAAATGATATTTTGCTGATTTACTGAGAGAATATAAATATATACTTTATAGTGAGCAAATATTTGACATTTTACTAAACAATTAATTTATTTTTAAAATCACATTGAGAAAAATATAATCTGGTCTGTGTAAAAGTTGTGGCACATTGTGTAAGTGAACAGAGCCTGTGTGGTAGCAGAAACAAGGCATATATGATTTAATTCCAAGTAGAGAGTGAGTTATTTTTATTTATTTCAGAAACCAGCAAAATGTGATTCTCATGTGACTCTGTATTTAAACAAGTTCAGAATACCAGTGAATAAAAGCCAGTCCTTACGTGAATCCCAGTTGTCTACAGACCACCGCAGCGTTGACATCGTTCCAGCCAGAGTCACAGACGCTTCCCCACTCTCCATTCAGAAAGATCTCCACACGGCCCTCCTTCTTGCTGTCCCCCCCCACAAGCCGCACCAGAACACCTGTGAGACCCCCAAACAGTTCAGAGCTCATACATAGGTAAACAGCCTGTTTATCAAGCAGCTTATTATCTCATTAGCACAGTGCAAGCCTCAGACTGTGGAAGATGAGCAAGAAGATGCAGTGCAAAGGGAAATGTGCTTGCAGAAGATAACAAAGCAAGCCCCCATAGAATGTTAATTAGAGACAGCCTTCCGCCAACAGACGCGCTTCCTCAAAGCTTTAGCACGTCTAAACCCTGCCTATGGCCCCACAGCTCTGAAAATGACATCGAAGCACATTAAAGCAGGGATTTTTTACATTTTTCAAATTGTGATCCTGTTCAAGGATTAAAAATATTCTGAAGTAAATCTAGCACCCCACCCTTTATGGTTCAGTAACTCCCTGACAGTAACTCCCACCCCCATCCCCAAATAAAACCATTGCAGACAAGAATGAAAATGATACTCATTACAATCTAAAACATGATGGTGGCATTGTACACATGGCAGAAATTTAGCGGGATTTAGCGGGCGAGAGGAAGATTAATCGAGTGGAAAAAAAACGTAACCTCGCACCTCGACCCTCCCCAGTCAGGAAAAACCTTAAGGGCTGTGCATCTTTCTGCACTGATTAAAAGGTTGGGAGCCCAGTTATGCATTTTTGTAGCATTGTGAGACCACTGAGATATAATACGAACCACCAAAAGAACCTGGACCCCCCGAGACATGATGGAAGCATGAAATTCTTAGTCAAATTACTAAACCCTTGAGTGAAAATAAACCTATTCTTTTCAACAGCCTGTTGAATATGATGATAGACTGAGTTTTACTGACGGTGAAAACAGTGAACAGTATCATACGCTGTTACAAAGTCAAATGTCACCCGCAGGGCTGTGGTCACTGAGGACTACAAATGGCTTTATTGAAATTCTAATAGAAATCTTTATGGACACAGAGAATGCTGGTGGTTCTGAAATGCTGTATGTATTTATTCTGCCCTTTGGGCCACAGTCAACACCCACACTGACATTTAGAGAACTGCTGAATTTTAAAGAGGGACCGAAAGGTACATGTAATGGAGACTATCAGCAGAATATCTCTCGCTGTCTCCCTCCCTCTGTCTTTCTTTTTGTCGCTTTCATGTTCTTTCATTCACCATCTCTTGCCGCATTCTCCTCTGGTTTGTTTCCTGTCTTTCTCCTTTCTTCCTCTCTTCCTGTTTCACTCTTTCTCTCTGCCTCTCTTTTGTTGGGTTCTCTCCCTCTCTCTGGAGCTAAAGATTAATGTGGTTATCACTCTAACACATCTGAATCTGTGTAAACATGTCCATTCTCTCTCTCTCTCTCTCTCTCTCTCTCTCTCTCTCTCTCTCTCTCACTCATTCTAACTCTCTGTGGCATTGTCAGTAACCCACCTGAGGTCTCGGAGGCTACTGGCACTTCATTGGTCTCTGCTCTGTGGCAGCGGATGGCCACATCTTCACTGTGGGAGCAGTCGTGTCGTCCCCAGACACTGTGTTTACACTCCAGCAAAGTAGTCTCCACCCCCTCACACTGCACATCATCCAGCAGAATCAGGCCTGTCCCCTCTCCAAACACACCAGCAGAAGCCACCTCTGCTCCCCCCCTGCACACACCATGACAACATTAATTCATTCATTCATTGTCTATAACTGCTTATCCACTTTGTGATGTGAAAATGCAACACTGTAATGAGTAATAATGATGATAACCCAATATACTTCGTAATGATTATTACTAGTGAGGCTGATTGAAGAGTAAAACATATTGTGCTTAAACTCATGACCTTAAAGTGGTTATTACATGATGTACTCAGGGCATAAACCAGGAGAGACCGTTGGAGGAGGGAAAGTGCTGAACCGTGCACTTTTGTAGATAAATTAGAGAAGCATGATAGATTAGATAGATTAGATAGATGACATTTTTCCTGAGTGGAAAACCTGACCTAACTGTCTGCAAACATTATGCTGACAAGAGAAAACAAGATAACAGACATATGTATAGCATAAGATGCCAGTTTGGGAGTGTCTGGGTTTTGAGCAATGAGACATGATATAATAATACCTGAATGGTACACGACAATTGGTGTACATGGCAAAGGTACACATGACAGTTGGGTGTGTGTGACAAAGGTCCTATATACTGTACATACTGCAGCAAATGTTTGAATAAACCAGAGATTGGAGGGAATCCTTGACTCTGTGTATTTATTCATCTGATTTGGGTCGATCTTCCTTCCTGGTGGTGCTTAGATAATTGGCATAACACACTTCAGGGTTGCAGTGAATCTAGAGTGGTTCTGGAATATCATCACAACATAAAAAAGTGTCCATAGGTGTGAGTGAATGTGTGAGTGTGTGTGTTGCCCTATGAAGTACTGGCGCCCCCTCCAGGGTGTATTCCTGGTTTGCGCCCAATGACTCCAGGTAGGCTCTGGACCCACCGCGACCCTGAACTGGATAAGCGGTTACAGATAATGAATGAATGTAAGTGTAAATTATAATTATATAATTATAATTCATTTTACTTCATGTATTGAACAGGCTTGAACTTGGGCTTAAGTTAGCTGGTTAACTGGATAAATGTGTTTAGAGAATTTCCCCACAGTACTCAGCCTGCGCTCTATTTCAAAAGAAATGTTGAGCCAGAGCTGTTAGCATAATATAACAGTGAATTTGAAATGGGGTAGAATCAGAGCTCCGTTACATAATGTGAACGGGCCTCGTCTGGATTTTCATTCATTATTAAGAACGTAGGCGTCTGTGGGTGAAGCGTTCCTTGAAAACACTGTTACTAACTTTAACATCAGAAAGGGTTCTGTGTCCTAATGGGAATTCATTACAATAGATTACATGATGTTTTTTTTCCATAATGAGTAAACAGCAACTTGATAAACTTGTAACAGAATACTGTAAACAGTTGTTACAGATTATAGTAAATTATTGCTTCAGTTCCAATTTTCATTTAAAGAATATTATGTCACAAGTTAATGTAAAATTATTACCTGAATCCAAGCTGTCTGCACACCACCTGTGCATGCTGCTCCGTCCAGTTATCATCACACACCGTGCCCCAGTCTCCAGAGTGATACACCTCCAAACGACCCTCCCATGGGTTATCTCCATCCACCAGCCTCACCACTCCGTCTGACACACACACACACACACACACACACACACATTCAAGAAATGTGTCTGCTGCTTCATAAAATATATTGCTCCATTCATTGCTGCATCACAAAATCTATGGCTTTTTTGCAGGACCATGAAATATATTTCTGTATTTATTTCACCATGATCTACTGCTGTTGTACAACTTAGCAAATGTAATAAATGCTAGCAGGGTAAATGCTGAACCAGAAATAATTCAAATGAAAAGATTCTCTCAGATTCACCACAGGTGTACAACTAAGTTTTAAAGAGTTTTTTTTGTGTATTGTATAAATGTAATTCAAAATTCAAATATTATTCTCCTGTTTTGCTCTTTTGGTCATTTTTGCTTATTTCAAATGATAACTGTCATTTTTTTCAACAAAAGATAAACTAAAAATGAAGTAGTTTGAAAATGGCAAGAGAGAAGAATTTATTCGTCACTGCATCTGTTATGAATTTCATCAAGGAAATGTGCTGCAAAAACATGTGCAAGATGTTGTTTATGATTTTAATTATCATCAATGTAGGGCATTTATAGTACGTTTAAGATTGTTTTTATAAAATAATCTGACATTAATATATTTAATACTTCACAACTGTTACCATAAAATGACAAAAGAGTGGGAGATTGTTTGAATTTTTCAGTTACAGTTATACAAATAAAAAAGATTCAAAACTTATTTGTGCATCTAATATATGATTATTTTGGACAGAGCTGGTATCATCACTACTACAGTAGTGATTTATAACTAGTTCTAATAAGAATGGCCAAGTTTTAAGAAGCCCACAGTCACATACTGAGTCAGTGACTGGTGACCATTATATTATCTCATATTGAACCATGTATTATCTCACCTTACACAAGCAATAGGTAGCACAATACATCAACTACTGTCAAATTTACACCCCACCATCTCCTCTCATCTATATGAGAATACCTCTTTTATAAAATTGGCAAATCTATTAATTTTTTAATTAATTAATTAATGGCAGTCCAGTACAGCTAGAGTCTATACTTCTTACTCCGCATGTTTTGATGTCAAATATTAGCACAAAATGTAAAGGAGGTTTTGAATTTAATGACAGTGTTTTGAGGAATAATAATCCTTATTTTGTGTCCTGACCTGTGTAGGGGTTACAGGACACTCCTGCGTCCTCCATGTGGTCACAGTTGTGTTGTTCCCATCCACTGTGAGGGCACTCATCCAAAGAGAGCTCATTCCCCGTACACTGCACAGCATCCAGCTGGATTGGCCCGCTGCCCTGTCCGAAATGAGCCCACGACCAGGCCTTCGGGATTCCGCTGAACACAACCACAACACACAAGCACTTAAACACTTAAATCTCATGACATATTCATGGCTTCTTCTGCTGACACAAACAAGTGACAACAGCAGTGAAGTGAAGTAACAGCAGTGAGAGAATGGGCATCGGGTGTCAGGCAGACTTTCTCTTTTTTAACCAACAGCTGACTTCATAAAAACACGCTTTGAGCTGCTGTTTAACTCGGTGACTCTGTCACTACACTGTCTAGAAGTTTTGTATTCTCAGAGCTTCCGCAGCAACATAACTGAGTAAAAATACCACAGAATGATATCAATTATTCAGGCTTTCTTCATCCGTTCTTACACACGCATACACAAACACAGAGAAATAAGAGTGCTGCCTTATCCACTAGGATAAAAACAAATCCACCAAGTGCTCTTCTGACTCAGAAATAATGTTCTGAGATGTAGGGAAGGATATATAGAATGTTTTAGTGCAGGCCTTTTGAGCTATTTGCAAAAATGAGATAACCCTATCTTACCTAACATTTTGGCAGCACATTCCTTAAATATCTTCACAATCCTTCTCCAGAGAAGTTAAGTCTTCTTTAGAGTTTTCTGTGAACTATAATATGGTCTGACAAAATCTAAAAGAAGCATGATGCTGTTTTTATTGTTGGATACACTGCAGTAATCTCTGAGTCCAAATCCTGTTCATTTGAATGGTCAGATTAATTTTTTAATTCACACTTTAATACTTTTTGAATAACTAATCTATCTTGTATCGTAATCCAGATAGTTACAGAATATAAGCCTTGGGGTGTAATAAGACTGGGATGTTAATGGGTTGAAAATGACTGCGCCATAATATATACATAATTCAGCAGCTACAATGAACCTAATAAAATGTTAAGCAGTTAAACTAACTGAACTAAAACACAAACATGTCAATTACATTTACTGCATTCAATCTGGGGACTTGTACTTACCCCAGTCCAAGCTGCCGGCAGACCACCTCTGCATCCATGTCATCCCACTGGTCATCACATATTGATCCCCACCGTCCATCATGGAAGACCTCCACCCTCCCCTCAAAGTCTTCCTCTCCGCCTACGAGTCTTAGAGGAGGCCCAGTGCCTGACAAAAACACCAAAATACCATTACATGACTCATTACACTCAGTCACTGTACCCATATACTCTATTAGAGGTTTGAAATGACTTTTTCTGCTGTTATTTAATAGACAATAATGCTATATTAAGTTACACATTGTAGAAAGAAATATAAACTAGATAAAGTTTCTTGAGGATTTAATTAAATGATTCACATCTTTTGGAAGGAATGGATGCTGTGAGCTTTGGGCCAGGGAGCATCCAGACTGTTCCCAGCAACAAGACCAATAGCCATGATCTGTCTCCGGACAGGATTGTGTCAGAGGTAACTTACACTTCTATAATGGGAACAATTAATAACTTACAAACACATATAACACACGCTGCCGTCTGGAGATGACATCTCTAAAGATGCCTATATGTATGCAACAACATTCTGCATGTGATACAAAACCATGGCTGTGGATTAAAAGGTGGTGGACTAGCCTGTTTTTAGTCTGACCTGTGCCCCACAGAGAATGTGAGGCACATTTTGAAACACAAAATTCTACAACAAGACCCTGTACTGTCACACCCCTATAGGGCTGGACAATAATTCAATATCTATATATATCACAATATAAATTGTTTAAATAACGATGACATGATATTAATAAATATAAATATCACATTGGCCAAAATTAAGAAATGAATTTTGATATAAATTTTGGCTATATCATCCAGCCCTACACACACCATTTTTACAAGAAAGGGTCAAAATGCATCATTTTTTTCTTCAGTCCCAGTGTTATTTCAGATGTTGTGAAAGAAACAGCAAATATATAAATATTTTACTTAATTAATAGTTTATTTTATGTACAGGTGTTGGCACACTGAAGCATATCCTATCAGCTTGTAAAACTAGTTTGTCACAGGGTTGGTATACATGGAGACATAATCAGGTGCTAAGGGTTTAGCATGTTTGTTGGAGAGCAAACGACTAGATGTTAATGCATCAACGAGTAGCTGTAGTAATAAAATAATTAGCTTTGTGTGTGAAGGCCAATGTTTTCAAGAACGTGTGCAGGCTACAAATATTGGTAGATGGGTGAAGCACGAGATTGGAATTTACTGGTGGACGTAGGAAAAAAGCTGCAGGTCCCAGAGTGTATTGTGTTAACTACACTGAGGCCAGACATGGTGCTCTACACTGAAAGTAAACAGATAGTTTATTTCATAGAGTTAATTTCATAGAGTTAATCAAGTTCAATTTGAGGATGCAGTAGATGAAGCATTTGAAAGGAAGAAGCTGAAGCATGCAGACTTAACGGCTGAGGTGAGGGAATGCGGGTGGCAGGCACATGTAAGACAGTTGGAGATAGATGTTAGAGGATTTGTCGCCAAATTGGCCACATCCCTGCTTGTGCAGTTCGGCATCAGGGGCCGGAAACTAAGGACAGCTGTGAAGGAGTTATCAGAAACAGCTGAACGTTCTTTTTAGTGATTGTGGATAAGGAGAGCACAGATTACTTGGGGAAATGTACTGTAGATATGCCATTGGGATTGTTGGTGATGTAGCATGTAAAATTCACATGGAACTGGTGGCACTGAGCATGCATTAACGGTGCCAGTGGGGCTAGGTACAGCCTTAGGCACCAGGGAGGTCAGTGTGGATTTACAGTTGTTGATGGTAAAGGGTAAGGTAGGAATGTAAAGCTGGATTGAAGGGGGGTGGGTCTGGGACTCCAGACTTCACTGTTGAGCCTTCTGAAGGTGTTGTGGGCTTAATTCAGTGAAACACCAACAAGAGGAGGTGCCTACATGATGACCCCTGTGAACAGCTAGTAATACAGTGGCTGGTTTGGGTACTCATGGAGGAAGAGAGTGTGGTGGGCCCTATGTGAAGCTCTAATGGTTTTGCATAAGATATTTTACATCTTATCTTGTATATGATTATAAATAATAATAATAATAATAATAATAATAATAATAATAATTAATAAATAACGTTTAAATTGGTAAAGAACCTTTACATCCAGTGAAGGTTTTTTAAATCATTAAAAGTTCTTCACACTCACAATCTCTTTAACAAATATGGTTCTTTATGGACCCAAAACTGGTCCTTCTATGACATTACTCAAAAAACCCTTGTAACACCTTTATTTTTCTAAGTATAGGGTTTGGTGTATAGCTCAAAGACAGATTTACAGGCTATAGAGATTACACACAGAACTGTATATAGGGTTATATGG
This sequence comes from Hoplias malabaricus, assembly GCF_029633855.1. Taxonomy (NCBI): domain Eukaryota; kingdom Metazoa; phylum Chordata; class Actinopteri; order Characiformes; family Erythrinidae; genus Hoplias; species Hoplias malabaricus. The sequence goes on from NC_089802.1 coordinate 13,273,041, forward strand.
TTTGCTTTTTATACACAGCAATAAAAGTGATGCCGAGGTTTCATACCATATGTAGCACATGTAACACTGATGACTGTCTGAGGAATCGGTTTAATGTGATTCATTATAGATGCTTGTTTGCCTAAGAAGCATAAATAAGCATAATGGAATGGGCTAATCAAGCATATCTGCCTCTGTGCGTCCTCACCGCAGGTAGCCAGAAATTCATTAGCCACTGCTTTCCAGCCTTTTCATCATTTATCATTTCTGTCTGTAGCTCGCACTTTCTTTTCTCGCAATTCTCTCTCTTAGTGTGATTTGTTCACTTAGGATTTTCCTTAATATCCAATTTCTTCCTCCAGTGAATTTCTACAGCCACCTCTTCAGATTTTCTAATGTTTTTTTTTTAAATACACAGACGCAAACATTAAACACAAAACATCATAAGCACTAATGTTTGATGTCTTATCAGGGAAAAGGAAAGTTAATTAAAGCATATGAAAGAGCACAGAAGACTCAGTTTAACTCCCTGTCCTCCTCCCACCTCCTGATTGTGTTTCTCTAACTTTTTCTCTTCTTCCACAAACTCGTCCCTCTGCACGCAGCCAGAACAAAGCTCTTTTAGTAAACACTTCAGCTCAGCACGCGGTTTATCCGCCTGTCGCTCTAAAGGTCAGCGTTACTCGCGTCTCGCTCAGGACGTCACTGACCTTCAGGTGGGGCGCACACCAAGCCTGCTTCGTTACCATGGCTACAGTCACTGGTAACAAACTTCCGGCTCCTGCAATCCAGAAGGGATCTCTCGTTGCCACGGCAGCCAAGCCGAGCATAGTGGAAGAGGCCGGAGCCGGGGCCAAAGTACGAGTGCTGAAGAGCTGTGCCGATTTCACTGCAGACACACACGCACATATATACATATATACACAAACACACACACACACACACACACACACACACACACACACACATAAAGCAAGAAGGTCAGACTTCTCTCCACAGTAACATCAGACTATACACCCACACTATAACTTCCATTACTGTTAAATTGTGAAGCATGTTTCGTAAACTCGTGGCAAAGCTCTGCACAACGACCATGTAATACACAGTGAATACATGGTAAAAAAAATGTTTTTTTCTTGAGTTGGTACATATAATGCAAGTAAATTGTATGAGATTTACCTAACATAGTTTGGTCATCAACTGCATTGGGAAATTTTGGGTAAAATACACACTGTTACCCAGTAAAAAGCACACTTCATGGAAGTCTTTAAATATTACTAATTTCTGTGCACATTATGTAGCTAAAAATCATTAAAATGTATCACTCATACTCAGCAGCCACACTTTTGGTTAGTTTAGGGTTGTTTACGGTTGTTTAAGGGGTTTATTTGTTGTGTTGTGCATGTGCGAATTATATATGTCCAAACTAAAAATGTATATATTTCTGCAGGCCGGACAGACCAGCAAGTGGGAGAGACATCCGCAGTAAGCAGGCAGATATGAGCAAGTGGGAGGTTATGATTAGGGTTATGTTTAGGGATGGGTTAGTGTTAGGTTGTACCTTTTACTTGGAGCTGTACCTCCCACTTGGAGTTGTCTCCGTCATTCAGAGATATCCTGCTGCTTGTAAACATGCAGCTTTCTGCCTAGTGCCCTTGTAAAGGCGCTAAATAAATGTTGCTCATCGGAGAAATGGCTCAGTCTCTTTTCTCTACCTACAGTGATGTCACAATATTACTATCTTGCAGCAAGGGACCATTTAAAATTTTTATTACCTAATTTTTAAAAGTATTTGTGCAGTTACCAAATGGGAAAAATACAATTGAACGTATTAAGCACCGACTTGGTTCTATATAGAACCTTGAACACTTTCTTGATAAGTTTCTTTGCATCATAAATGCAAAGGGGCAGCCAAGGCCTGGTGGTTAAGGAACTGGGCTTGTAACTGGAAGGTTGCCTGTTTGATCCCCAGAGCCAGCAAGGGATGACTGAAGTGCCCTTGAGCAAGGCACCTAACCCCCAACTGGTCCCTGGGTATGTATACTCACTGCCCTCCTAGTGTTCACTCGTGTGTGTGTGTGTGTGTGTGTGTGTGTAAAATGTGTTTTTCACTGCACGGATTGGTTTAAACGTGGAGAACAAATTCCTGTGTGCAAGCACAGTGGCCAATATAGTGATTCTAATTCAAGTTCTAATTGTAATTCTAAATGGGTTCTGGCACCAGATATGGTTCTTCTATTGTTAAAATGTCAAGCTTGTTACAACAGAAGTACTGTTTTTGGTGCCATATAGAACACATTTAATAAAGATCTATAGCACATTCTCCATCAATCTTAAGAAGCCATTTACAGTATGAGGCAAACAACCATTTAATCGTGCAAAAGGTGCTTAGAATGTTCAGAGTCCTTTACAGAACCACTTTCTTCACTAAAGAACCCTTGTAGAACCATCATTATTAATTATGAGATGTACATTACAGTTTTAACTTGTATAATTATTATGTTCCACACATAATTTGACTAGATGTGCTCAAACAGGAAGACACAGAGCTGTGGTTTGAAATGCATTCACACACTTTCATTCACCAGAACTGAATCCGGTTACAGGTGCTAAATATACAGTAATTTTGTGGCAGCCAAGAAAATGTGTTGACCTGAGTAGTGGATAACCACCCTGCTCCCTCAAACATATTCCCCCCTCACATATAAAAATGAACCTTTCCCACTTACCCTAGACCGAGCTGTCTGCAGACCACACTGGCATCACGGTCAGTCCAGTGAGTGTCACACACAGACCCCCACTGGCCATTCAAGTACACCTCCAGGCGACCACTCTTCGAGGAGGAGCCTCCTACCAGCCTGACCGCACCTGTGAGAGATAGAGAGAGAGAGAGAGAGAGAGAGAGAGTTTCTAACAGGTATAATACAGTACCTGACTATAAATAAAGTGAGTGAGTAATGCCGTGAAAACTGTCGCCCTGTTAGCACTACTGATGACTAACTTACTGAACAGTTCTCCTTTAAATGTCAAGGATTTATTTGTATTATAAAAATAGTACAATTCTCCATAGGAGAACTGCAGTCTGATGAGGAATATCCATTCATCAGATATTGCCTGATATGAAATGGAAAATGGAACAATGCAGCTATTTCTGACAGAAGTAGCAGAACAAGCACATCTTAGGCTATTTGCATATCAATACTGTCTAGAGAAAACCATGCCTTTCTGTTTGTCGATATCAACTGAACACATCAGCTCCTAACATTGTGCGCAATTTTCGATGACAGATGGACCAATAAAAATGATCCAGAATGACTCTGTATAAAACCTCTTAACATGTACTTGCATTGAATTCTAAGATACCTGTGGGTTGGAGCTAAGCCCTGAGCCTCACAGACTGAGGCAGACCTGTGGGCTGTGGGCACAAGACTCTCTACACTCCGGTCTATCTGTGTACGTACTGGCGAAACACAAGGCAAAGGTGCATTGCTAGGTTTAAAGTAGCACAGAGTGTTGAGGAGAGTGAAGGATGAGAGACAGAGAAAGAGACTGTAATTCTGTTAGATGTTTAGCTGCAAGGCTGTGTTTACTTGAGTGTGAGTAAATGTTTCCTGGTGTTAATAAATGGCCAGAAGGCCAAAAAAGCTTTTGTCTCTAGCAGGGGTCTCCTCCGGGGGTGATTTGCTACACTCACATTACAAGTGAAGAATGTTTTTGCCTTCTCCTGTAAAGCTACCATTATGGAGATAAACTTTATTAATGATTATACATCAGACACCCGCAGGCCCCACCTTGGTGGCAGTCGCAGTAGGCCCAGCCGATGGCTCCAGAGCTCTGTCTGAAGAAGCACCAGGGGTTGGACTCTCTGTCAGGGTTCCGGCAGTAGCTGTGCTCTCCCAGGCCTCGGCCAGGATACTGCTGCACGTAGTCAGGAAACTCTGTCCATTTCAGACAAGGAGAGCCTGAGTCTGTCTGAGACACTGTGCCATTGTAGTAGCCCAGCTCAGTAAAACCCTCTGAACATGAGAGCGGGACTGTGCAGGAGAGAAGGAGACAGAACTGTAGCACATCACAGTGATTTACATGATATTATAGAGTCTCTAATAAACACCAAACACTGACTGAGATCCATAGCATGGAGTGGATAAAACCATGTCAGTTTTATATTTTTTCATTTTCCAAACTGCCATTATGTGATAGTTAAAATATGAGCAGACTATTATGAATGATCAAAATTTATTCATTCATTATCTGTAACCACTTATCCAATTCAGGTGGGTCCAGAGCCTACCTGGAATCATTGGGCGCAAAGCAGGAATACACCCTGGAGGGGGCGCCAGTCCTTCACAGGGCAACACAGACACACACACACATTCACTCACACACACGGACACTTTTGTGTCGCCAATCCACCTACCAACATGTGTTTTTGGACTGTGGCAGGAAACTGGAGCACCTGGAGGAAACACACTCAGACACAGGGAGAACACACCAACTCCTCACAGACAGTCACCCGGAGCGGGAATCGAACCCACAACCTCCAGGCCCCTGGAGCTGTGTGACTGCGACACTACCTGCTGCACCACCGTGCCGCCCCACATTAATGTAATACTCGTTTTAAAATATTATTTTAATGCAATTATAAAGCAGTAATTAAGCAGTAATGTATCATAAGACACTATTCTTTACTATATCACTGCTGTCCAAAGGAAGATATGTATCTCTATTTTTGTGGATTTTTAGTTTATAGCATCATTTAAACACAGCAATATTTCATGATGAATGGACAAATAGAAATGCTCCAAAATTATGAGAAATTAAATCTTTAGGCACTGACTTCCATTGAAAGTTAGTATTTTAGAAATACATGCTTTCTTTGGGCAGCGATGGAATGGGCAATAATCACTGTACTTTGAGCTCTCAGAGTTATCAGAAGTAACTACACAACACATACTATTACCTTTACTAATGAAACACTTCTTTCTCCTAGGTATATTTTCATGTAGCACTGATTATTTTATCATGCCTATTTGTGGCAGGTTGCTTGTGTCTTAGTCAAAGGCCCCTTTCTGCCAATGTAGACAGTTCCTTGACACACTGAGCACCAAATCAAATCATAGGCACTGTCACAGGCAGAAGCATAAACATAAACAGTAGTGCTATTGGAATATATATCAAATGAGCTGGATACACCAACGTGCAAAAGGCTACAACTAATTTACATTTTCCTATGCACAGCTGAGTAGAGAATGATCTGAGCATTAGGAAGAGTTCTTCTGTGCTAAGTTCTCCAGGTCTAGTCTTTTCAGAAATAGGTTCTCTGGCTAGCAGCAAGTTGGAGGAGGTGGGAGCCGAGACCCTGCAGTAGCTCTGAGTTTATCTCTCAGGAACACTTGCCTGGCACTCACATCTCTTCCAGACCTCCCTGTACTGCTTTGATTTTTCAGCCCCAGGGCTGGAAAGAGAAGAGAGGGAGAGGAGCAGGGCCACTGGGCACTTATCCTACCTCACTCTCCAGCATAAAGGATGAAGGATTAGACAGAGATCTGCTCCAGAATGCCCTGTTAAACAGGATAAAGAGAAAAAGGTCCCGTTCTTTAGAGTATCCAGGTGTTAGAGCTTGGCTCTGACTGACCTGGCCGCCTTTTCCCAGACGGGCATGAAGGATGTTCCTCTCTACTGGGTTTTAAACTCCCATCATTTAAGTCACAATGGCAGCAGAAGGGAATTTTGTCAGGTCGTTTGATTGTGTCAAATAAAGTGGGAAAATGAACTCACTGAGGATACTGTGCGTAAAGATAAAGAGGCTCTAAATCTAAAGATATGTCTGTTAGCTAAACCCCGTTAACACCGAAAGACTGAAAGTTATTGCCAGCTATAAGTCAACCATACTGTAACTCAATATTATTCATTCATTCATTCATTGTCTGTAAGAGTTTATCCAGTTGAGGGTCACGGTGGGTTCGGAGCCTACCCGGATTCATTGGGCAAAAGGCAGGAATACACCCTGGAGGGGGCGCCAGTCCTTCACAGGGCAACACACACACACACACACACACACACACCTATAGACACATGTGAGTCGGCAATCCACCTACCAACGTGTGTTTTTGGACTGTGGGAGGAAACCGGAACACCCAGAGGAAACCCACGCACACACTGGGAGAACACACAGACAGTCACCCGGAGCAAGACTCTGGATCCTGGAGCTGTGTGACTGCAACTCTACTGAGCGGCCCAACTCAATATTGTATATTTTCCTATTCATAGCTTACAATAGGTGACATTCTGTCAAAATTGTGGATGTTCACACTTTAACACAGTAGTGGTAACAAAAATAAATATCAAAACCTGATGCTGGAAAAAACATTGCCTGGATTGTAGTGTTCCTTCGTGCCTGAAATCTGACAACCTTCAACCGTGAGACTAAACCAACACACCCCACCCACCCTCTAGAACAGGCCTCTAGAAATGCAGACATTGGTGGACAGTAATGAAGTAAATAAAATTGTTACTGTACTTAAGTAACTTTTTTGTACATCTGTACTTTAATAAAGTATTTTTATTTTGAGAACTTTTTACTTCACCTTAACTACAGAAGTCGTATATCTTACTTTTTAATCCACTACATTATGACAAATCTGTTATTACTTTTGTCTCAGGAAAGCACAAAATAAATTTAAATTCAAAGCACAAGAAGCATGTCATCACACCAATCAGGTTACAGTGCGCACTTTGTTAAAAGAGGGGTTGGCCTACACAGAGATTTCCAGTTCAATGCCAATGCAGCAGCATCGAGTGCCAGCGGGAGTGCATATGCCAAAAAGACGGATGAAAATCCTAACTGTCCGCAGCACCCCAGCCCTTTTTTTAATGCTTTCTTTTTTGTGAATTTATACAAACTCTTTCCATGTTTTGGTGAGTTTGTTGATGAACAAACAAAGGTCTACAAAGCATAATTTATTTATTAAACTTAAACTTGTAACTAAGTTGCCAATAAATCTTAAACCAAAACTGTTTGTTCAAAAAACGTAATTTCACAGCAGTTGGGTGGTTAATGGACATAGTTTGCCTTCAGTGTTTTATGCTTTATTATACTTTTAATAGACATTAGTGTCAGAATAATTAAAATGAATTATTGAATAATTGGTGAACAAAGAGTCTGAGACGCTGAAGTCGATTAATCAAGAGTCTTGTTATAAAAAATTATAATAGGACATTAGAACCATAATAAATTATGATATCCTTCCTTCCGGTACCTAAATACATTTATAGGTAAATACATTTGTACTTTTACTCGAGTGAAAATCTAAACAGAGGACTTTTACTTGTACTGGAGTATTATTTTACCTTGGGTATCTGTATTTTAACTCAAATATATTATTTGTGTACTTCGTCCACCACTGCCGACCGATGAGACTGGGCTTTTACTTCAACTACAACTATTGTTCACCTGCCTCACACTATATTTACTGAACACAAAAATTATTATGAATTATACTTCTGGAAACCCACTTTAACTCCATAACTCTTTATTAATACTTTCCTCTGTTTTACACTGTTTTTTGTTGTATACTGCTCTCCGTTTGTTGTTTTGTTTTGCTCCGGTTGTGGAGACGCAGAGGAGGCTTGTGTCGCCATTTTTTAATCTTAGTTCCTCCTTCTTATTTTTCTTCCTCATGCTCTGAGGAACTTTATCCTTGCCACTGTCACCTCATCTGTGTTCATCTGAAACTAGGACCTGGCATCCTATAAAGCTACTTAGTGACAAAAAACTGCTTTATTAAAAATAATAATAATAATAATAATAATAATAATAGTAATAATAGCAAATAGACACTTGCAAGTATATTATGATATAATGTAGAAATCTTGTTATGCAAAAAATATTTTTGCTGAGGATAAAAGGGAAAAGTCCAGCATGTAGACTCAGTACAGAATGTAAATGAAATGTAAATACAGTATAATTAACTGCATGCAATATAATTTATGTGTAATTGCCTCATTTTACACATGAACAGTGTGGTAAATAGAAACTAATAAGTTTAATCCATCAAAATTACCAAGGTTACAGTGTAAGTACCAATACTCCTTCTTCAGTTCCTGGTTTTATATTTACATGATATATGTTTCATTGTAGCTATTGTATAATAAGCTATTAATAACTGTATAATAAGTCCGTATTCCCTGAAAAATAAGCCGTATAATTACCACTGTCTCTGGTATGGCTGATTTTGTCTTTGTTATTTGTATGATATTCCTCTTCAAACACAGTGTTTACAAGTGAACATTGACAACAGGCACATGCGATGTAGAGTGGAAAGCCCTCCATGAAGCCATTTCCTTTGTGCCATATGGACTGTGAAATGTTGCAGGCGGTGCACAAACAGCTCTCTCGTCCAAACAGTCTCGGCACCAGTCTCAAAAACTGTCAGCAAAATTTCTGAGGTTGTTGGCAACTTTTACAAAAAGTGGCCAGTGGAGATGCTTCTTTGAAAGAGAGAAAGAGAAGACAGTCAAGGTTGAAGGGGATTCAATCTCCTGCTCCCATTAATCCCCTGCTAACCCTGTGATTCCTTCAATCCCCAAATCCAGAACAACATGACCCAGCAGTATTCACATTCACATGTCTTGCTGCCTTACTACATTGTGGATATTAAGGGCCATCTACCTTTGCTTTGGCTCAGAAAATACATCAGGGACGCTCAGAGGAACGTGTCGTCAATCTCAGTCTGCTCTGGCGCATCTGCCAAAGCTTTATCACTGCAGACCTTCACAGTGCACTTCCTCAGCCAGACTGGATGCATCTAAACGATATCAGACTCGTACACATTGAAAAAGGTGTGGTGTAGTGTTTGTGTGTGTGTGTGGGTGTGTGTGACTGTGTGTGTGTGTTTGTGTGTGTGTGTGTGTGTGTGTGTGTGTGTGTGTGTATGCAGAGCAGCGGGGGAGATGAATGGATCCCTAGCCAAGCTTAAATGGGCCAACTGCAATCACAGCAGAGCTGAATTAGAGATATTAAAGCAGAATGACTGCAGCGCTCGCTCAAAATGAGTTGTGCCAACTTGAGCGCCAACCCTGGGGAAATCGTTCATTGCATTTCTACTTAATTGGACGCACAAAGACGTGCCAGAGAGGAAGTGCAATAAAGCTGTCAATAAAGTGGCCTCAAGAAAACAAAAAAGGCAGTATTTTAGTGGACACTGCAAAGCAAGTTCACCTTGTACAGCAGAGGGAATCAAATCCTTAATCGAATGGGATCATTGTGTTGGAGCGACACAGACTAACGTCAACAGAAAAGAGTTTCCAGAGGAAAAAACAACAAAAGTAAACAAATGTCCTGATCTATTTGAAACATTAAACTGTGAATGTTGCTCCAGGCAAGCCACTAGCAAGCTAGCTTTCCTGTACTCATAAGTAACACTAGACTTAAGGGTAAGTGTACACTTTAATATCAACACTATCAAATATATAAACATCAGCAAAATTATTCTTCAGTTTCATATTAAGGGGCTCCTGAGTGGTGTATGGTTATTAGCAGTGGTCCAATCATTCATTCATTCATTATCTGTAAGCGGTTATCAGTTCAGGGTCGCGGTGGGTCCAGAGCCTACCTGGAGTCATTGGGCGCAAGGCGGGAATACACCCTGGAGGGGGCCAGTGGTCCTATCATCAGGAGATAAATCTCCAAGGGCACTTCAGGCATCAGAGACGTGGAGTGCAAGTGAACACAATTTCCCCCATGCTCTCTGGTTGGGTTGCATGTCCCTCTCTCTGTTTATTGCAAGCACAATTCTAGCCAACCTGGACCTAGCTGACATAGCAGATCTAGAAAGTTATGGCACTTATCCACATGGTACCTAGTCAACTTGGCATGGCCCTACACTGCTTGTGTTAAAATCTCCAAGTTACAGCAGTGATCACATTTGTTTTTACACTGTGGTGTAAAAGAAGAGTTTCAAACAATCTTCTGATTGGTGGCTGACATGTTCAGTCCCAAAAAACACCAACAACAACACACGAATACACAAAGAATAAACAAAGCTTAATGTTACTGCCGCTGTTGTTGTGGTTTTCAAAGCCTGTGGTTCCACAGTTGGGAGCTGTGCTACTGACAAAATGATCAGGAGCCAGGGATTAAAAAGTGTGTGGAGCTCTGCCGAGCCAAGTTAGACTAATGCCAGTAGTGCTCTCCTTCAAGCTTATAGAGCAACCCAGTGTCATTGTGATAGGAGCAGTTAGCTTCACAGGTACTGAAAAAAAACATGATTTTGCCCTCACCCTCCCAGGATAGTGGCATTGTGTGGAATTGGGGGAGCCATTGTTAAAATAATACAAAGTAAAAATTGTATTTTAAAGGATCTGGAGACATTCAGACATGCAAACTCTGAGTGTAAAATAGGAGGGAGCATATACACAAACATAAACACTGAAGATTGAATCACAAACAGCAGGCATTTTAAATTATTTCTATGTGGAAGTATAGTCCAAACTTGTTGCTAAGGTTACAAAAAGTAGAGTATACTGTGCCATAAACAAATACAGTAAACACAGTTGTCTTGCCACCTTCAGATTTTACTTTCAGATTTCTGCAGCGCCCCAGTTTTTTGCTCCTTCAGACAATGAGAAAGAGAGAAGACAGACAGGGCGCTAGGGCACACACACACACAGAGGAGGCCGTGCTGACTCAGCTGCTTCCAGCCCTCAGTGCTGATGCCTATCTCACTGCATTAATACGCTGGGTACATTAGTGAACCTGCTGTAGCCGAGGTGTTAACTGCTCCTTCTCTCTGAGAGCAGGAGAAAGAGGTCAGAACACCAGGCAAAACCCACAATTAAGAGCAGTCCTCAGACAAAAGCTAGAGTTGGATTAGCTCCCAAAGAGTCCAGGCTTCTGTGAGTCGAGAAGCTGCTGAAGCAGCACTGTAGCTGCCCTGAGGCTAGTTTGAATTTTCCAGATGGTTAGTCACAACTCAAGCTGCCATGAGATAACCAGCGATATCTGAACTCAAGACAGTGTCAGGAAGGAACTGAGTGGAGTGGGCTGATGGCACGGCAGAACACGATTCGCTGCAGTGAATTTCATCTATAGTTGCATTCTGATTTGAAACAGTTCGAAAGAACAATTAGCCTTTTGAACCAACAAAACTTAGCAAAAGCATATATGAATGTAATGATTTATTTTATCAACATCTGTTTCCATAAAGTGTAATTCACATAAGATAAAAATTCACATTATTTTGTAGTACCTGAATAAACGATTTTCTGCTCCAGAGAGTGGGTCTCCCCACGTGTGATCCAAAAACAACTGTCCAGCATCAGTACCTGACCTCACTACAGGTGATGTTCGATGATATCAGAATACTATCATTGTTGTCAGATGTTTGCATTTTTACATGCCCAATGCTTTGATTCCACATCAAAAATATCACTTCTGACACATTTATTTTAATGCCTGAAGATGCTCTTTATTGAATAAAATAGAAATAGAGTCATTAAAAACTGGTTTGGTTCAGATTTGTCCACCTCTGACAGCGTGGAGATGCACCCAGGCAGTGCTGAAGCGCTCTTTTTTCTGTTTGACCTTAGGGCACCAGTCCTTCACAGGATGACACACACTCACGGACATGGACCCTTTCTTTGAGTCGCCAATCAACCTACCACCGTGGGAGTTTGGACCGTGGGAGGAAACCGGATTACCTAGAGGAAACTCATGCGGACACAGGGAGAACACACCAAACTCCTCACAGACAGTCACCCGGAGCAGGACTAGAACCCACGACCTCCAGATCCCTGGAACTGTGTGAATGTGACACTAACCTGCTGCACCACCGTGGCGCCCTAATTTTAAATTTAATAGCCATCTACATTAGAATACAGAAATATGTGGACAGTGAGGCAGTTTTCCTAATTTAGCTTCTGTATTCCATCATAATTTGTTGAATACAAAGAAATCAATGTGTAATTCATGTGTGGATTTCTGGTTTAATTTAAGGGGTTTAACAGAATTATTGCACAGTTTAGGAATTACTGCCATTTTTTATTTACACAATCCCTCCATTATCACAGGCTCAGAAGTAATCCAAGAATTAATTGATAAGCTGTTTCATGATCAAGTGTGACCTTCAAAATATACCTTCATCTTGACTTGACAAATTAAAGAGATAAAAGGTCTGATTTTGCATTTGGTGTTTCGAAGAGTGTCAGTGTAAAAACGAAGGAGGCCATCTTCAAAAAAAGCCTTTTAGGGTGGCTTAATCAACCATTACATTCTTAAAAATAGCTCAGTTAGCTAACTTAATGTGACAAATTTCTCAAGAGACGTCTTTCATTTTATTGCTTGGTTGGTTGAAAGCTGAAAGTTATCTCTGTCTATAATGTTAACTGCAGTTACATTTTGCTGACATCTCTCCATAGTAGTGAGTAGGTATTTACCAATATGGGACCAATATGTGTACCAGAGTATAACGCACAGCCTTTAAAAAAAGATTAGAGCTGTTACAGCAGCAAAGGGTGTGTAACCACTTTTAAAGAGGACATATTGTAACTGTTCTCCACAAATGAACACACTTCTGGGCTCTTAACTAAACATCTGTGACATGCTTTGATCAAAATACCACATGGGTCACAAAAGCACAGCATGTTTCTTAGCCATTCTAAACGGCCCTGTTCAGAACGAGCAGTTTAAGCTGCTACTGACCGTGAATCTCTGTTTACTCCACAAGCGAGGTGCCTGGAAATGAGGTGCAAGGAGCAAAAACACTGTACGTTTATTACGCTGTAATCAGTACACTTAATCCTCTATGCTGGTTGTATTGTTTTGCTCTATTTAACATCATCTTTACCCTCTCACTGGATTGGACTGGAGAGACTGGTGGGACAAGTGCTGAAGTGCCTGACATCTACATAAGATACAGCACAAAATCAGAACCACTTGTTTTATGCCATGTTTTCAGATTTAGGCCAGATCCCTAAATAAACGTGAAAAGGTGATTTTCTCACAACACACCAACATTTGGGCAAAATGCTGTACATAATACATCATACTTAGAAGTCGACAGATAAAATAGTGTTGTTCTCTGGTAATTGTGGTAAATATAAATGCACTACAGGGTTTTGTGGGAAGAGAACTGTTGCTATGCCAACATACGTCACATCAAGACCCTTTGGTTCTGGTATATTCTCCCCCTCATCATTACATGCACCTTGGTTGATTTTCTCTCTCCCTCTTATATATATATATATATATATATATATATATATATATATATACATAGTGCCGGCAGGAGCTGTGTTGACTGACTGCAGTAAGCCAAGTCTCATAACTTCACCGTTCATTGTGGTGCTGTGCTCCAGTTTCTGCAGTTTCCTGTGCTCTTGTATTCTCCCGTTTTAGACACAGCCTGCCTGTTTGTTGGTTTCCATATTATAGATGGATCTGTGATGACTCTTTCTGACCCCTGCAAAGAATATCGAACAGAACCTCTCAGAATAGCCTGAATAGACTATGCACACATGGTTAACTGTGTATGGCGCCCTTTGACTCACACACTCTTTATCAAAACTATATTGTGCTTCAGCTTTCTGAAAACTAAGAACATGCTGTACCTTGTATTCTCTTCTGTCCTACTTTCATAACATTCAAGCAATCAAACTCAAACTCAAAACCAGAGCTCTCTCGCTCTTTCACTATAGTGTGCTTTGAAGATTAATTATCTGTATTTAAACAGGGATGAAGAATGGAACATTGAAATGAGAGAAAACAATGACAAACTCTGAATTGCAAAATCTATATTCACAGTTCGTCTCTGATCATTGATCAGAATTACAGATGTTTATGTTTAATTATCAAGAAAATAATCCCCTAATGCCTTAAAGTGAAGGGATGGGACTTGAAACATTCATCTTTATTTAGTGTATGCAGATCTATGAAATTTTCATCAGTCCCCTCCTCTGTCTACACTTCTGTCACTCACATGTAGCTTGAATGCCCCACACAGCAAGTTGGTTCCTTAGGTTTATGATGAAAGAAGCCCTGACTGCCTGAATCTGCATGTTTGAGACTGTCTTTGGAGCACTGCAGCTTCAAAGCAGAAATGCTCAGCTCTGGTGCTGACTTATGTCACTCATGATAAGTCTTTAAGTTTTTAAAAAATACTCTATTATGCAAAAGGCAGCACCATTCAGTTCAATCATAAACCGTCATTAAGTATAAACCATATTTCAGATAAGCTGGAGCACTATGCTAAATGTTAATAAATAATGTGCAAATTAAACCCTATATTCAATTGTTAAAAATAGTAAAAATACAACAATTCAAATATTGAATCTGTGGAAATGTATTTATTTATTAAAAATAAATTTTGAATTTAATGGCAGATTTTAAAGGGACAGTAGCATGTTTAAAATTGTGTTGTATCACCTTTGCTTTTAACAGTACTCTATAAGTATTTGGGAACTGAGGTGACCTGTTGCTGTACTTTGGAGAGTGCAATGTTTTCCCCTTTTATTTCTTTAGGATTTCAGCTGCTCAACAATTCAGGTCTCCATTATAGTACTTTTCATTTCATAATGCTGCAAATGTTTTTAATTGGGTGCAGCAGGTAGTGTCACATTCACCTGTTCCGGGTGACTGTCTGTGAGGAATTTGGTGTGTTCTCCCCGTACGTTGGTAGGTGGATTAGCGACTCCGTATGTGTGAGTGAATATGTGAGTGTGTGTGTCACCCTGTGAAGGACTGGCGCCCCCTCCAGGGTGTGTTCCTGCCTTGCACCCAGTGATTCCGGGTAGGCTCACTGCGACCCTGAACTGGATAAGCATTTACAGACAATGAATGAATGAATCAATGTTTTGAATGGGTCTGAACTTGTTGAACACCCCTCTTTTATATAGGATAGCATATAGGATTATATATAGGATTAGCACTGTCTTGCAAAAATAAACAAAGGCATTCCCTGAAAACATGTCTGGAAGGCAGCATGTTGTTTCACAACCTGTATAATTCAGCATTCATGGTCACCCAGGTGCATTTATGCACCTACATAGCATCACATATGCCACTTATTGTGCACTTATTGTGCACTTATAAAAGCCAGATGGTCCCTCACATCTTTTAGCTCAGAGGACACAGCAGTCATAGTTTCCAAGAAGAATTTCACTTTTTTATCCATTTGAGACAATTTTCTACTTTTGTCCGTCTTAAATAAGCTCTGGTCCAGTATATATTGATTGCTATGTATTGTTTCTTTGCATTTGTGAGTTTAACATGTTTGTAGATGCAGTAACAAACTGTGGTTTTCCAAAGTGTTTCAGAGCCCATACAGTGATTTCCACTACAGAAACGTTTTTTATGCACCACCACCTGAGGGCCTCAATATCACAGCCAGCTAAAATTTGTTTTGGTCCCTTGCAGATTTCTCTGGATTCTCTGAATATATTAAGGATATTATGTAGTGTAGATGAAGAATTCCCCAGATTCTTTGCTATCTTACGTGGAGAAATATTCTTCAATTATAGAATTTTTTGCTTTCACAGAATGGTGAACCCCTCCCCATCACTATTTCTAAAAGACTCAGCCTCTGTAAAATGCCCTTTTAATCTTTTAAATTGTTTTAATCACTGACATGATGTCCATTAACCTACACACCTTTCCTGTCATTAGTTGCCCTGTCCCATCTTTTTGGAACGTGTTGCTGACATCAAATACAAAATGAGCATTTTATATATAGTCAAATTGTACTTGCTATCATCATTAAGGAAAAAGTTATTTTCATCTTTCAGAAATAAGAGACAGTCTTACTATGTAAATGAAACACTGTGGAGGTTTCAATAACTTGTTCATGATGAAAAGGAAACAAAAAAAAAGTACTTTTACATATTAAACAAAGGGCTGCTTACAATTTGGAGATTATGTCTCCAAAATAATGGAAGTTATAATAAAAGCATAAGGTTAGGACACCAAATCTCAAGATTTCCACATGTAGTTCCAGATGTGTAATAACTGTATAGGATTAAGCTGCAGGTGAGTTGTGGATGGGTGGGTGGAGATTGAGGTAGGGACTGATCACACATTCATAGACAACACATACAGAATGAAGGTGAAGCTTTCCTCTGAGTTACAGTAGAGGATCTTTTCTTGGAACGAATACTAATTTAACATATGTGCCATTACGCATGCTAAATTATCATTGCTTAACTACAATGGCTGGTAGAGAAGGTAAATTTGAATTCATAACTCTTTAAGGGGGAGTAATCTGCAGTCTGAAATTACAGTTTTTGCATGTTCCTGTGTTCGGTACACAATACTTGTCCGGAAATCCACACTCATGGCACTCATATCTGCTGAACTTTCTGTGAAACTTGATGGTAATTGTAGTGACATCCTTCTTTCTTGATCATCTTTCATGCCACAGTAAACAGAAGCAGAGGAACATGTGCACACAGACGAGACGTGAGGTGGGTGCTGGGATATCAAAGCTGTCAAAGACACAGGGCTGCCAAAAACTGGCACAGCAGCGGCTCTGAGGGGGAGGGGGAGGGGGAGGGGACAGCTGCCTTCATCTAGTTCAAAAAGAATAGTGAAATCTGGTGAAATATCAAATTGTGAGACAAGACTGGGAGATCCAATCAGCTGAAACGCGGAAAAAGGATGGTTGGATGTCTTTGTTTGAGCCGACGTGTCTCTGATTCAGAACGGTCTCAGCTTCTTTTGTGTGATAAATAAATAAATAAAAATACATTAACATTACCCTTCAAGTGTAGAACAGATGCGAGGAAATCCAAGTCACAACATTTCAGTTATCTCTTTGTGTCTTGTTATCGGAAATGAAAAGTGCAGAAAATGTAGGATAAAATGAAAAAAGGAAGGAAAATAGGAAGTGTGTGTGTGTGCACCGTAAGTGACTTTTATTCACCTTTACCGTGCTCTTCTCCCATATTAACAGCAGAGTAACAGCAGAACAAATGCCATCAGAAATCATGTAATTTACTCAAAGCAGCCGTACAGCGTCCAGAGACACTCCGGCTGTTCTTCTTGCTGCAGCGGGACCGCTCATCCCCACTTCTCCAATAATCCATTTGCCTTCCACAATAAATATTTGATACGGTTCATACACAGCACTGCTACATGCCAAGAGGGTGTGCAAGCCAGCTCTCCAAGTGGAGTTTAGCAGCAAAACCACGTCGGCAGGTAAAAACCTGTCCAAATCTACACATCACGTGACGTCACAAGACAGTCTCCTCTTCAGAGGGAACAATTCCACATTTTCTTGCCAGAAGCTGAAAGTATGGGCTGATACACCACACCTCCAAATGCTTGTAATTAGTGAATTACTTCATTTTAACTATTAACACACAGCTTGTTTACTCTCCACAGAGAGGTACAAAACAAGTCTTTAGGTGACAATTCAATGCCAAGTGAGGGTTACAGGAGTATAAATCATTCTCTGGAGTGATGGAGTATCATTTACCATCAGTACCTTTGGGGTGAGTTGGAGTGACTTCTCACCCAGCACCAATCACCCATCAGCACCAGAACCCCACCTGTGTTTTCAGGGTTGAAATCCCTCAAATCCTCACATACATGTTCCAAAATGTCCTGAAAGCAGTAGCTGTTACTGCAGCAAATAAGAACAAGCTGCATATTCACAAACTTCATTTCAGAAGGAATGTAGGATTAGCAGGTGTCCAAAAGCCTTTGGCCTTAGCTTTAAAAAGCTTTTAAAAAACTTTCAAATGAGATGTTTTCAAAGGACGTATTTCACCTAACAAGAGTATCTGAAAGTAGGTTATCAAACATTAACAACTTAAAATGCTCCTATCCCACAGGAAGAAATACTCAGCTTTCAACATGACGTGGCATTCTGAGTCTGTGCTATTTCAGGACAGATTTGTTACATTATTGAATCAGATTCATTCTTTTTTAATACATGAACCAGCATTATGTGCACAGTACCAACATCAGCCCAGTACCAATATGCCATCTTTAATTTTGTGTGACTGGAGACAGATATCCCTTTAAAAGCTCAGGCCTTGCTGCATTTAAGCTTCCATTTTTCACCCATTAAACTGCAGAATAACATATTTTTCCCATTTGATTATTGAATAATTGCTAGAATGTAATAACCCTCATAAGCGATATTCATTTAAAGCCCAACTCTATTATTCAGTTATTACTCTTAAGACTTGTTTTTATTGCAATTATCTTACAATTCAGTAACTACTATGAAATTTTTACCAATGTGGTAAATGCTAACTTTACTGGAGGAGAAAAATATCCTTTTCTGTAATGTACGTTACAGACACGGGGAGAACACACCAACTCCACACCAACAGCCGCCCTACTACTCATTTATTTAACGTTATTTTGAACCTTTTTTTGGATTTCTATTGCTCCATTTATTATGAAATTCATCACACAATGTAAAGGGTAGCATTTATTTTCCCGTGTAGTAAAAGCAAAAAACAGCAAAGGTTTAGATTCGGCAGTGAAAATTTTTATTTACATTACTGAGATTGAGAATAGATTTGTATGGGCCCTTTGGTCTACAATATGGGGAAATGCTGTCCCCTCTGGTCTGTTACCTTTCAAGAGCTCTGTGTCTTTTAAGTTGGTCATGCTTTTTAATGTTTGGAGTTCTCTCCATTGCCTAAAAACTCCAGATGCATTTCCTCTACTACGAACAGAGAGAGAGAGAAAGTCTAGCATACCTAGCATTCTGATTCCCCAGAATCCCCCAGAATTCCCCAGAATCATTTACATTGCCTTTAAAGAATTTGTGACTGTCTAGTTTAGCTCCCCAATTTTCACCCCAATTGTGCTAAATAAAAGGTAAAGACACTGTAAAAATACCAAAATAAAAATGAAAAATAAGGTGTCTTGACAGGACATCTAGGCCAGTAAATTTTCCATTTGCAAAATTATATTGTAAAAGGTTATTATGCACAGCCAGTTGCCATTATTCAACAGTAAACTAGCGGTATATCTAGCAGCCAGTGCTATGCAAATTTAGAAAATATTAGAATAGTATTTGGATGGTAAACTTTACACATGTTAAGCTTCAATTGAATGACAAGAGCATCTCTGATCAAAGAAGCTACCATCAGCTACAGTCGAAGAAGTTTCTCCACTCCAACATACCTGCGTGTTGCTAATGGCCATTACAGCACATTTACCTACATCAGTAAGAAATGTAAACATATTTCAAGCAAAAAAAAAAGTGTCTAAAGCTGACCCAGTTGCATTTAATGTGTGAGCGATGCTCCTGGCAAAGGCTCTTCTGATAATCTTTTCATTGGAAAGGAGCTTCCACAAAGCACAAATCGTCCAATCTGAGGCCTATCATCTCCAGCCTTGTGCTGCTGGCTGATTGGCTGAGCCTCACTGCTCTGTTTATCAGTCTTGATGCAGTGACATCAAAGCACTGAGAGTCATTAGCACTGTGGGATTGATGCTAGGGAATTTCACGCTGTCGAGATGTTTGAGAGAAAGAAGGAGACAGAACTGATAGGCATCAGCGAGAGATGAAAAACATCACAGGGCAGCTGCCCTCATCAACCTGCCAGATGTGTTATTACTAGTAACCTCTGTAAGCCAGTGATTGAAAGTGAATGTCAAATTCTGAAGCCCTCCAGACACTTAACGAATGATTTATGCTTCATCTCTTAGTCTCTGCTCTCAGGGGCACCCCTTCTACCCACCATTCTAGACTAATATTGAGAGCATGGTAACACAAGTTGTTATAATTTCATAGTGCTCAAGTCCAGTCCCAGTCTCTAGATCTTGTCTAGTCTCAGGTCTTGTCTCTGTCTTTGACTTAGTTTAGATGTTGTTTTATCTTGGCTTAAGATGGACTTTTCTCAATATCAGCTTATGTGCCTCCATCTGAAATCACTGGAAACAGCACTTTTTAGATGTGAAGTATTTCACTCATATACTGACTGACTGACTGGATCACTCACCAATTCACATCCATACTTACAAAAATACTCACTCGTTCTCCACTGATTCACTACTCCTATACATACTCTCACACATAGTCCCATAAATATTCACTCACTCACTCACTCACTCACTCACTCACTCACTCACTCACTCACTCACTCACTCACTCACTCACTCACTCACTCACTCATTCACATACATCCATTCATTCCCTTATTATGTCACTCATTTATTCACTCACTGACTTACCCTCTCATTCGCGTACCTAATCTATACATTCTCTCTCACACTTAGTCCTATACTCACTCACTCACTCACAAGCATGTTTTCAAAAATACTCTCTCACTCACTCACTCATTCACATAAATACCCACTCGTGCACTTACATACACAATCCTATACATACATACACTTATTCATATGTCACTCATTCATTCATTCACACTCACACAGTCACATATAAACACTTCTATACATACTCACTAAGTATATATTTACATAATACATTTACAATGAACTACAAATAATTTAAATCTTTTCCACGTTCTGCATTTTATTTTTTATCTTCTGAGAAGCTGTTAAACTGGTCTTGACTTTGACTCACACACAGTTCTAACGGTCACGACTACAATACAGTGTCTACCTATACAATATGTTCAAATGTTTACAGAGACTTTTTCGAATGAGTGAAGTCAGCTGCTTTAAGGTGTGCTCCTTGCCAACAGATGTTCAGTTGTGCACATCCAGCTTGTATAATCTCCATAGAAAAGTCTGAAATTAAATAACTGCATATGTGCATAAAGGCACCTTGCCTGGTGCCAACTGTCAGCTATTGAGCTGTGGAGCGTTCTCTGGAGTGAAGGGTAACCATCCAATACCGCTGAGTTAACTTGATAAAGGTAGAGTGGATTTGGGCACCTCACCTTGAGTAATGTTCTCATGGCTGCACACCATACAAATTTCACAGCAATGTTCCAACAGCTAGTCTACAGTCTGTAGCAAAGAGTGCCAAACTCCCTCATTACACTCCAAAGTTCAGAAGAGTTTCTGGGTGAACACTTATTACAAATACTTGTGATATAGGATAGAATATAGGATTTGACATTAGCCAAGCCTTTGCTTGAACACTTGAAGGTACACGTGTCAACTTACCCGTATTCTTTACTGCATTCAGGTAGCTATCATCTCCAAGCACCTGCAGGGAGAAAGGAAACGCAAACAGTTCAGATACAAGGAGCTGACAGAATTATGAAGTGATTTGTTCAGTGTGAGAAAGCGGCTGTTTTTCCAGAAAAGGAGAGTTTTATCTTCTTAGACGTGACACACATTTGAACAGCAGCTCGATCTGTCTCTACCCACGCTCTCATACGCCTCAGAGGAAGACTTCACCAGCAGAATTACAGGCAACATTGATGATATCTGTTGCATTTTTTAACTCTGGACATTTAATATCCGCTTTTCCTTCAGTGGTAATGTAACTGTCATGGCCTGAGTACATCAGGAGCCCTAATTAACCAAAAATATTGTCTTATCATACAACTCAAACGGTAGATAATGATGGTTATAGAATAATTCACCATCTTAAATAGAAATGATGAAAGCATGCAATACACTTCCATTCCTTTCATTCTCTTTCCTTCACTGGTGAAAAGTTAGTGAGCATTAGATTGGTTCATCACCATTTCACTGAGGCAACATGCTTTTTGGAAGTCATTATAAAACTCAGCTGAAACTCTCAGCAATCGGCTTCGCCGAGTCTAGGGGCGAACTGGTCAACAAACCGGCTGAAATTGGCTCAAATTTCCATGAGCCAAATCTGATATTAATTTCCTTTCTTATTAACTAAAGTGGTATTAAAGCAATCTGTGAAATTAGACGTGCGGGATTAGTTCAAAGGATCTGGGAAGGGCAAAAGAGCAGGAAGAGCCTGATCCAAAATCTGCAATTAAACCTTCCAGTCATGATCCACAATCTGACATTGGCCCAAGAACGTATGAATTTATGAAATGCCCACAGTCGGTGGCAGTAGATTTGTCCTTGGTCTGCACTTCACACTTGTATTTATGTCAGACTTCTCCAGTGGAACATAAATTAAATTATTTGTGACCTTGGGTATGTTTGAAGAAGTAAACTGAGTTTCCTCATCAACTCCACTGTAAATGACACGATAATAAAAACACTCAAACCAAAAACACATCAATCTTAGCAAGCAGCTGTATTAGAGTTGGTTAAGGGCACAGCAAGTTTAATGCAGGTTAGAACTAAACTATAAGTTATAATGGTCAATACAGTGTTATATTTACATTTACAGCTACCATGTTCATGAATAATATAAAGCACCAATAAATGATCAAAAAAAGGTATTTAGGCCAAAGATGTTGGATATATACTCTACTTTTTATGTGTTTATTTTTTATAAATTACAGTGCAGAGCCATAATGGCCATAATTCAATGTTAATCAGTTGGAAACCATATATAATAAAATAACAAACCCCAAAGTAAAAACATAACCAATATAATAAATCCCAAACTACCAAATTATTACTACTACTACATTAAACACAGCCCTTTACAATATTACCCCAAGAAATAATAAATATTTCTTATTATAATATCCATCCCACACTTGTGCTAATCTTTCTAACATGCTGCCACACGTTTATCCACACAGCAGTGGAAAGTAACATGGGGCTGGCTTCATTAATTTACAAGTGCTGTAGTGCTTTAGGGACTGAGTGAGGCACCAGCAAGCTAATTGTGTTACATGCGGATAACAAGCCTCAGTTATGAGCGATGATATTTGTGCCCATATCAACTCACACTGGTCAGTTAAATCCATAATTGCATCTGTCAATCTCCAACCAAAGCTGCAGCTGAGGCCAGGCGGACCCTGCCCCTAGCAGCTGTGCTGCATTCTGACAGCAAACAATACACCTCCAGAGAAATACAGCTCACTTTATACAGGCCCACAGCCGCACTGGACCAAATTATATCACCTGTTCCATAACCACACAGTGTCATTGTGTAACTGTCTTACTATTGTGTAAAATACTGCATAAGATGCGGCATCATGTCTCCTCAGACCTTCAGCAAAACTACACATTCCTCTTAAGATTGGTTTTTTAATACTCTTTAAATTCATTCATTTATTATCTGTAACCACTTATTCAGTTCAGGGTCGCTGTGACTCGTTAAATTAACAAAGATAAATATAAATTCCAGTGATTACCAGCTGCTAACACTAACATTGTCAGAAAATGCTTACGGAATTCAACCTTTAACCTCGAAGTTAAAGCATCCTACTCTTTTTACAGGCTTTGCATAGGGTTTTTAAAATATTTTATTACTTGATTTATTATGAGAGAACTTAAAAATCACTGGCATATTACTTAATAATTATAACCACAAACAGTAGCACAGAAGCAAATCTTTTACATTTACAAGTGGAGTAACTTCACCAAGGATAACTGCTTTGTAAAGAGTTGGCTGTGATAACATTAGCTAGCTTGTTAGCCAATATTAATGTGATTGGCATTATTCATAATTGTTGTATTTTTCTGTACATTACTCAAATTTATGTTAATATCAGACTATACACAAGATTCTGCCTAAATTTATAAAAGGACATCCAGACAAGAGTTTACGCTGGAGACACACCCTCACCACTTTCTGAAATGGTGTACACTAGGCATTTCATCTATGTGAAGTGCTCATGGACCTACTCTTTACAATGGTTGGAAAAAAAAAAGATTTGCGTTTCTGTTTAATCTGGGATAAAGTGTTTCCTTTATAAACTGTTTTTATAAAGTTTAAAAGTTTCATTTATTCAATAGTAATTCTGGAATTTTAATTTACACTTTTATAGAATCCTTCTAGAAATCCAAGGACACTGTAAAATGAACATTCAACATTCAATTCACACACACACTGGCGAGAAGCGGCAGCCAAATACGCACAGCGTACTCTCAACCAGGAACGACCGTCCACCTGGAGGACTGCACAGGGCACTAATGATTCACCCAGGATACAGCACCAATCGATACCTGGGCATACACATATTCACTCACACACATACAGACATTCATTCACATATTCACTCAGTCACTCACACCAGGATGGTTATTAGAGAAGCCAATTAACCTAACCTCCATGTTTTTTGGACTGTGGGACGAAACCACAGACCACGGAAGAAACCCACACAAACTTGGGGAGAACATGGAAACTCCACCCAGATGGGACTTGAACCCAAGATCCCAGCGCTCAACACCAAGCTACTGTGCTGTTTAATTCAATAAAACTAAACATAAATGATCTTAATAACAAAATCAGAAAACACTGATTATTATTATTTTATTTTTTTTGCTAATATAAACATGCAGGCCCCGATTACTTCATTTCATAAAGGGAACACAGCTCAGAGCTCCTGCTGATTTGAAGTCAACACCTGATCCACAGTCCTCTCCCCAGCACTTTTTAAGTTAAGGTCATGTCTTCAATCTTGTCTGCATAAGCTAATGGTGTTCATCATTAGGCTGAACAGGCTAATTTAAACCCAGCTGCTGTCACATCAGATAAACTACAGGTAGAGCTCTGATAAAGCTCTAGCACAAGACTACTAAACTCATTGGAACATAGGGGGCAGCCATGGCCTAATAGGAGTGAGCTTGATACCGGAAGGTCGCTTGTTTACGCAGGCTGCCTGTACTACCGGCCACCAGCAGGGGGACTGGCCGTCACGGAAGAGGATGGTGGATCTGGGTCAAAAGACTCCAAGTCCCAGAATCCCCAGCGGTAATCAAAGCTGACCAGGCTCACCTGTAAAGCACGGTATAAAACGACAAAGAAATAGCACTGTACTCTCGCAACTTTGTAGAGGGGCGAACAGTAGTCGTGTTTTAAAAAAAAACAATAATAATAATAATAAAAAGAAATTAAAAAAATATCAAGTGGCAAGTAAAAAATCAAAGAAGAGAAAGTTAGCCCACTTTTAGATTCTTTTTAGAGATTCAGTTTGCTTTTGGTTGGGGTTAATTAAACACTGTTTTTTCTTCTGAGCACGCCAAGACTAGCGTTTCTTTTGTTTGAAATTCTCACCATCATTTTCATACCGCTTTCTGGGCGGTCTTTTTCCCACATGTATTCAAGATGTCTCGGTGGTGCTCTGGTAAATCGTTTGTCTTCTGACGTCAGGGTTGGTGGCGCGAATCTCGTGCACATCGTTATTAAACTTCAGTAAAACAATAACTTCCGTTTTTCATTTCCCTCATCACTCATCACAAAGCAGAACTTACAATAAATAAAATAATAGATAGTAAATAATAATAATAATAATAATAATAATAATAATAATAAGTATAACTCTAATATAAATAATTAAACTCTGCACTTGTGTCCACCTCCCACACTACAACATAACAGTTTGTTCGAGCCTCACGAGTGGCAGGAAAGTGCCTTTGAGCAAGGCACATATCCCTCGAAATGCTGGTTATACATTTTGTTCTAGCTGGGATATTTGTGCAAGCAAGGCAAGCAAGTATTTAACGAGGTAGCAAGCAAAAACTAATCAGCAAATTTAAATGTGGCTGCTGGTCTAGAATACAACAGGGTTATTTTTCTGGATTATTACAATTCTTAAAGAATGGATCTACTTTTTTTACTTTAGAAAGAAAGCAATACTTGGGGTTTACCTCTTACATGGGTCTTTAATGTGTAAGAATGTGTAATAAAAGTAAGCATCAGAAAAGGCATAAAAATAATCATTTTGTTCTATTTTCTTTCAGCACTGACCATATGATTAATGATTATTTTTCCAGAGGGTGGGGACTTTAAATAACATTTAATAAAGCAGTTCATTGTAAGTAGTGGACCACTTAAGTTTGGACCATTTCTATTGGTTAATTTATCATGAACGCTTAACACATTGTAAGCAGAAGGTGATATTTTCACAGAATAGACATAGATTGAAATGTGTTTTTTTCCAACTGCAAGGTGTCCATTCGACATATTCTGCACTTTAGGTAATGGCAGAGCACATAACTAGGCCAGCGTCTTCTCCTGCTATAATGACAGTTTTTGGAAAGTCCAATGTTTTTATTTTCTAAATTAGAACAGTCACATCCAAAACAACTATCTGTCAAAGACCATCAGCCTGCCTCAGAGCTCAGGTTTTCTTTGTCTTCAGAGAAATAAAGCATAGCCAAATGTTGATCACCAGTGTCTGAATTAATTCCCCCAGAAGAGAGGACCTGCATAAACCTTTAAATGTGAGAAGTTATTTAAGACAAATGCTAAAAAAACTCAGACTACTGAACCCTCTCTAAGCTTCAGCAGAGCGATGTACTGGAAAATACTATGCTCTTCTATTTTTTTCTGAACTGATTCCTCTAAGCTTTGGTGAGGTGAGTCAGACAAAATGGGTAAGTTTTCTCTGAGACTATTCTGATCAAAGTGAGGAAAGGATTGTTTCTCAGGAGCTCATTTTCAGAATCAGGTGAAAATTGCTGAAGTCCCACTCAGATTTCAAACAGGGTTTGTCTGGGAGAGGTGCATGAGACTGCAAGGACCTCTTGTTGACAGAATCCCTTTCTTCTGAATATTTGGACACAATTTAAGAGCATCCATAGTTGTGTGTTGTGAAAATGGAGTTAACCTCTTACATAGCTCCTTGAGAAGTGACTTTACATTCAGTGATAAACGAAGGAACCAGGATCAGAGAGCTGACCACAGACACACAGCTGAGATCCTGACAGCCGAAAATTGAGCATGACACAGAGCACCCCACAAACGCATCGCCTTTGAAGCTAAATGAAACACATCCCTGCTGCAACATTATTGGCTTACTGTTGTGATGAAGCAAAGCTAGTTTGAACAATTCATATAACCTTAATGATCAGAGAGAGAGAGAGAGAGAGAGAGAGAGAGAGAGAGAGAGAAAGAGAGAGATAAAAAAAAAGGGGCAGAAAATTTGGATTAAGACAATCCTCCAAACTGCGGAAGCTCTGGAGTTTGCTCTGGAAGATGAATCATTTTTATACTGAAATCACAATTTGAAAGACTTCAATTATCAAGTCCCATGGATATAAATGTCATTATTCATTCAAGGCTCTTTACTAAATGCAGTGGTTCCAGCTAGAACCATGAGCTCTATATAGAACCATCTCGATAGTGAACTGATGTTTTGCATGGTGAAATGGTGCTTCACGTTGTTTGAAAATATGTCATTTAAGGATTCATACAGCACCTTTTTAAAAAAAGCTTGTGAGTAGCAACAAAATGAATCCTTGCTGGACACTACCAACAGTTCTACGTAAATCTTTATTTTATTTTATATTTGCTATCTAGAATCACAACACAATCTCCATTAATATGAAGAACCATTTCCTCTGGAAAAGAACCGGTTCACCATGCAGAGAGCTATGTTTCTAACTGGAAACATTAACTTTACTAACAAACCTTTGATGAACCGTCACTGTAAAGAGTGTAGTCAATAATATCTGCAACGTTGTTATAGCAAGTTGAAGTGTGGATATTTTGCTCTAGAACTCTGTGCTCATTAACAGGCTATAGATCAGTTAAACCAATCAGAAATAATACAATACCCATGTGCAGTGTAAATAAGCACAACTAACACCCAGTCTGGCAGTCTACTAAAGCCAGTCCATCACAGGGCATCACATACTCACAGTCTATGATTACAGTGTCTAATTCGTTTTTCTGACCAAATTTGTGATTATTGCTTGTCAGGAGCCCCCAGTCACACAAATGCTACAAACCTGGGAGGGTGAAAGTTAGCACATTATTCCTCAGAGGTGTCTGAATCCAGTCTCTGCATTAACACTACATCACTGGACAGCTCAACACACTTAGAGAATGCTAAATGTTCAGTTCTGGTAAATACTATAATACTATATTCCCTTTGCATAGCAAAAGGGAATGGGGATGAGGGAAGCTATTCAACCCTCCCAGAGAGAGTGAGGCCAGTCGTATCCCCTTTTGGTGCTATTCTACTGCATGGTGCCTACACTACTCTGCTCTACTGGCTGTTTGGTACCTGCTACCTCGATCATTTCCACTATCACAGCTTTCCCTATGCATTGCACTGTTATTAACAAGTCTCTGTGATCCATATTCTGCAAAGTTTACACATTACGATTTAGTCTCTACTCAGCTTTCTTGGAACCACTAGGGTGCAAGTACTAAACTAGAACCAGGTTCCAAGTACAAAATTAGCCTAATGGAAAGGCCATAAAATAAAAACAAACAAACAAATAATAAATATATAAACAACCAAAGGTGGGATCAAGTAAAGTATAGGTACCATGCAGTGGAAAATCACCATTTGCCTGCCTCAGGTGGCTTGGGCTTTAGTGGGGACCTTACGTTTCCCAGTGTCCTGAGGACAGCGCCAATGCTTACACAGTTGCTACATCTTTGTGTTATTAGGTTAGGTTATTCCACTTAAAGCTGTGTTTATCTAATGCTGACTAATGCAGTGCTACTGCAGTGTTCATCAGTTCATCTTCCAGCCCTACCCACTCCATCCAGCATTCAGAAAAAGTGGAAATGCTGGTCTTCTTGGAGGAAATAAAAAACAGACTTGGACATTACTTTATAGAAGAAGTTAGCTGTAATTAAAATGGCAGTCACAATACTGGTCAGAAAAAGTGCAAATAGACATTTTCCCCAAAGTCACTGAGCCATAGCTGGAGTCCTCAAACTGCTTCAGTGGAATTGTTTGCAATGCACAATCACCCTGAAGAGCAAGAGTCTAACTCGGTGCTACACAGCAGGCGTATTACTCATTAATACCTTCCCACACTGCTGTAGTTTCACCGCCCCAACAGATGTTCAGATACAGCAGCCCTGTTCTCTATGAGCCGGAGTGAAAAGATTACACACATGGATCGTGCTGATTATATCACTACTGAGGTGTGGTGCATCAACACAGACAAGACTCGATACAAAATACACATCGCATAATAGTCTCCAACCTCTCTCACATTCACACACATCTGTTTATACAACTTCTTCTTTAGCATGTCTATTGTTAGACAAATTAAATATGTGTTATTTGTTTTGCTTTGCTTTCCTTACCTTTCCAGCAGCCAGAGATATAGCAAGGATATTTAGCACTCACATTAAAATGCAGCACCTGAATGTGGGTCAAGGAGTTTGATGATTGCAAGGCTTCATTAGGACCTAGCCTGCACACATCAGGGCTCGATAGATCACAAGGAAATGGCAAAACTGTGACCCAGATCAATTTCTATAATTACCCTACATTATATTTCCTTTTACGGATTTAGTATTTGATTTCAGGCTACAGTAAGAGGTAAGTGTGACATTGTAGTCTTGTTTTCTTGTTTAGGGTTCTGACTAATGTTTTTATGCTACAGCTAGCATCACAATCTACCAGCAGCAATTGGGACTACAATGACCACTTAGAAATGGTCAAACTCAAGACACAGATAAATGCATTTACATTACATTAAATCTATGCATATGTCTGATGATGTTAACAAGTATGAACAGTTAAATCAGGTCACAGTCTGAAATTTTAGTCGTGGTCAAGGACTCTCTGGCGTAGTTCTACACTTTTCTGGCTTACTGTGACATTATCATCAGGTAAAGAGTGGTTCGTTCATTAGGGTGATGGAGTGATGCTCCAACAAAAAGGAAAGGAAGGATATTTTCTCACTCATTTCATGACTGTATTAATTTGTGATTAAGTTCTGCCAGATGGTTTGTCCCCCTTCAGTATCACAGTCCACTAAACCTTACTTTTGGTCCGCACAATCCCGCCTTTTTTGGGCGATTTCAACATAGACTGGACTCTCAGACTAAAACTCTTTTTCTTTTTCCAAGCTGCTGAGCTTTCAATTCATTCACTGTGCCCACAGAGGCACGTTCCAAATGCCCCCCTGCTCCAGACGTCTTCAAATTTGGAAATTGGGTCCAGGTTCCAAGCCAAGTTTTTAAAATGGCAGCCAATATGGGATGACACCTGGCCAGTCAGGTACTTTAGGATTTGCTGCTGTAGTCTGGAAACTGAATCAAAGGTCCAGATTTGAAGACTTCTGCCGTACTCTGTTCCCTACATTCCTCACTATGTAGTGCACTTTAAAGTGAAAAGGGTAATGATTAATTTCAGGCACACCCCTGTAGAGATAATATGATCAGCTAATGATCGGGGCAATATGGCTACCATTAACTTCACAATGCATGTTACTCGGGACGCCCTGCACCTAAAATAAAATGTGATCTAAAGATTAATAATTCATGATAAAGCTGGTCTGTCTCTTTTCATAATTAAGCCATGAATATAGCTATCCACAAATACAGTACAGTATGTGGTGATTACTAATGGGATTGCTACATGGGGTGACCAGAAAAATAAAAATTCTTTAGTGTTACATGACTGGGTCAAGTTAGTTTTCTGGTTAATTTGTACAATGCAATGTGCCAACTCTTAAAATGACTAGCTCTTAATTTATCCAAAGCCATTGACCACCCTGAGAGTTTTGGTAGGAGCCAGCACTGAATCCAGCCTGTCTGTGGGGCTCAGTCACAAAGAAAGGAGTGATGTTAAAGCAATTGCTGGACGTTCTTATCTACAGCCACTTCCAGTTCAGTCATATAACCCCAGGAGGCAAATGTAGTATTAGGTGTCTTGCCCAAGGATTCTTACTGTTGTAATGCTCTGTCATTCCCATCAAACCTGCAGACATCAGTACTACACTGATCACTGTGGTGAAACTGTAAGCAGGATCAGTGTGTGTATGCTAAAAAACAAGGGCAGGGCACAAAGCCTGAACACACTGAGCACAATGAGCACATGCCAGGTGAAACAACCCCTCCTCGCGCAGCTATATTCTGATGAGAGGGCTATATCTCGTGCCTGTCATATCTCTGGCTATTTTAAATGAAAAGGCAAGGAGGACACGTTTTAGAAGCTGCTCTTGCTCAGCGCAGGCGTGGTGGACGGTGGATGTGTCCTCCTGATTTTCTGAACAATGCCACTCTCGCGCTGCTGCAATAGCGTGAAAAAGACACTTTTGAACAGTGTACGGATCGATGTGTGTGGTGTATTAAGGTGTTGGCGTTCTCTCTGCTCTGTGGGATAGTAAAGCGGCTCGTACCTGGTTGACTCCCGCGCAGAAGCAGCAGCAGCAGCAGAGCGCGATCAGCGCCAGCAACTCCCGCGCGCTCCGCTCCATCCTCTACCGCGCCCTGCGGCTCGCGCTCATGCCCGCGGCGCGCGCACAGCTCCGGTCACCGCTCCAGCGAATACGGCCGTGTGTGTGTGTGTGTACGCGCACGGTCCTCTTAGCTGCTGTTAACGGTTCTGGTAGTGGGCGCGGCTTTGCTTTCCAAAGGAGTGAGAATGACGCTCCGTGATGAAGCCTCCTCCTCCTCTTCTTTCTTCATCCTTCTCCTCCTCCCCTTCTTCGACCTGGTGCAGGTTAATGTGTGATGTGATGTAGGGTCACACACACACACACACATCCCTATGCGCCCTGCGTAAATCTAGCAACCCCCCACCCCCACCCCACTTCACACCGCTTATAAATCTAACCCCAACGTTCCCAAACCGCTGGGGTCATCAAAAAACAGAGCCCAAGAATAGAGTGACAGACAAATAGCTAGCTAGAAAGACAGACAGACAGACAGACAGACAGACAGATAGATAGATAGATAGATAGATAGATAGATAGATAGATAGATAGATAGATTGATTTATATTTACATGGCCATGTGTCGTATTCATGAACCTATGGTCATGGAGGGCAGTGGCACTTCTCACTACACCATAAGTACTAGCTGCAGCCCCCTCGCAAGTGTCTCAACACTCAAAAAGGTGCATATGAGAAGGCTTGCTCCCTCAAATAGGGTGGGTGTGTGGCCTGTCCCCCCAAAAATTGGCTAAAAGGTGGTCTGCCACCTCTAAAACAGTGCAGCTGGGCAGGTGAGCATTAACCCAGAACACCATACCAACCACCTCACACTGATTCCTTGGTTGATGGCCTGTCCCTTCAAATAAGGGATAAGTGAGTGTGTGGGCAATGCCCACTACATTATACGAAACATCTGACACTGATCTCTGGGTGGTTGGTCTAACCTTCAAAAATGAATGAGGAACAGGAGGGTTGCCTGTCCCATAAAAACAGTGAGGTGTTTTCACCCATTTAGTGGATGGCCTGCACCTCATATGGTAGAGTATGTTCAGAGAGTGACAATTTTGATGGCTGTAACCTGGCTTTGTTCTCATGCGGCCATGTCTGATTTGTCTGCATACTGTGTGCATGAGACTACCACCGTATACTGTACATTTATGTGACTGGGTTCAGCATATGGCAAAAGCATGTTAGGTTAATGCATCCCAGACTTATACAGCCATACACCTCCACAAACATATATTTTACATTATAAACTATATATTGCCAAAAGTTTTCACTCATGCATCCCTACAATTGAATTGAGGTCTTCCAATCACTTCCCTGGCCACAAATTTATAAAACCAAGCACACAGGGATGCAGACTGCTTCTACAAACATATGTAAAAGAATGGGTCGCTCTCAGAAGCTCAGTGAATTCCAGTGTGGTGCCATATGATGTGACCTGTGCAACAATGCAGCAAATTCCTTGCTACTAAATAATCAACAGTCAACTATTTGTGGTATTACAATAAATTAGAAGCATTTGAGAAAGACAACAATTCAGCCACAATGTGATAGGCCACGTAAAATTACAGAGTGGGGTCAGCGGATGCTGAGGTGCATAGTGCACAGAGGTCACGTACAAAATCATGAGGTCTTCAGATTAGCTCAAGTACAGTGCGTAGAGAGCTTCATGGAATGAGTTTCCATGGCCTAGCAGCTGCATCCAATCTTTACATCTCTTGGGTTCAGTGAAAGTAACTGCTTAACTGCTTCAGCATACTAAAAGATTTTGGACTATTTCATGTTCCAGACTTTGTAGGAACAGTTTGGGGATAACCCCTTCCTGTTCCAATATGACTGTGCACCAGTGCACAAAGCAAGGTCAATAAAGACATGGATGATCAAGATCGTGGCGCAGCAGGTAGTGTTGTAGGGACCTGGAGATTGTGGGTTCAGGTCCCGCTTCAGGTGACTGTCTGTGAGGAGATTGGTGTGTTCTCCCTGTGTCCGTGTGGGTTTCCTCCCACAGTCCAAAAACACGTTGGTAGGTGAATTGGCGACTCAAGGGTCCATATGTGTGAGTGTGTGCATGTGAATGTGTGTTGCCCTATGAAGGCCTTGCACCCAGTGATTCCGGGTAGGCTCCGGACCCACCACAACCCTGAACTGGATAAGAAGTTACAGATAATGAATGAATGAGCGAGACTGGTGTGGAAGGTCTTGACTGACCTGCACAGTCCTGAGTCCTGACATCAACACGATAGAACACCTTTGGGATAAATTAGTGCGGAGACTGCGAGCCAGACCTTCTCGTCCAACATCAGTGTGACCTCACAGACGTGCTTCTGGAAGAATGGTAAGAAAGTCCTATATACACACTTCTAAACCTTGTGGAAAGACAGCCCAGAAGAGTTGAAGCGGTTATAGCTTCAAAGGTTGGGCTGAAATCATATTAAACCCTATGGATTAAGAAAAGGATGTCACTCCAGATTATATACGAGCGAAGACAGACAAGCGAATACTTTTGGCAATATAGCGTACATATTATACAAATTATATTCTGTACTTATACATTAGCCTTGTAGCTTCCGTGCAAAAAAAATAGAAGTAAACTGTCTCATGTGTGTGTGTTGGCCAACCTTACTTGGGATGAGAGGCAAATTGTACTTAATTTTGCCCAGTTTAATCAGTTTAACAGACCCTTTTAGCTGTGTTGAATGGAAACGTGAGTGTGTTTCTGAAGCACAGCTCCCCTAAACTAAATCGTTTTTCATAGTATTCTAGCAGACCAGGGTTGTCCAGCTGAGGTCTCAGGAGACAAGAGCACAGCACAATTGATTTTCCCCATTCTAATATACCTACTAAACTAATGAGCTAAGTTGCTAAGCTGAAGCAAGATTTGAACTACTGCATGCAGATATAATCTCTCTAGTACACATTTAATTACATATATGTGTTTAATAATATACTGATTTTTGTACATATTTCAATATCAGACTCCAGTTCATGACATTTTATTGTTGGTAATATTTAATCATCTATCAGTATTAAAGGCAAGTAGTCTGATCACGATTGTCCTTATATCCACAATTACTTCCTACACATGCCCTTTTCCACTAATATCTCATTAGGCCCTTTTTTGCTTACAATAAATATCTGAGGATAAACATAAAACAGAGTAAAACATTCTGATTGTACAAGAATAATTGGGCAAAATAATGTTTATCTTCAGAAGTCTGTTGCATCATCAGTTTGTACACCATCAAAATGTCCTTTCTGAAAAAGCAAATCAGATACATCCCATCAAAGAATGCTTCCGCATGGCAATTAATTTTCCAGCTTATGTCATTTTCTGGTCTTCAGGAAAACATATTTTCAACAGATTTCCTTCCAGAACGTTGTCTTTGATGAATTATCAAACGTTGTAAACCAAAAAGGGAAGCCTTCTGACTTAATTTTTTCTCACTTAATTCACTTTTTTTTTAATTGTCATTGTACAACGTATAAAAATATTATTTTCTGTTAGTTTTTAACCCATCCATACAAAGAAAACCCACACACACTCACATCCACAATAGTACACTAGGGGCAGTGAGCACACACATACCTGGAAGGGTTAAGGGTTAAGTTAAGGGTTAAGTTAAGGGTTAGTCATGAATTGAGAGTTCACACACCCCACCCCCATTTTCCTGCTGGTCATGCAGATAGAACAGGTGACCTTCCAGTCCCAAGTTCACCCCTTTAACCATGGCCGCCTGCATGACCAGCAGTGAACAAAGCCACAGACACTAGATGGGATGAGAGCCAGCCTGCTTAATTACACACAGTTGTATTCATGGCCTCTGTTATTAAAAAGTCGGCTCAACTAAATATTTGTTCTCCCTACTACTGTTAAAATGTTAATTTAAGAGCTGAATTACTACAGTTAAAAAGCCTGGAGGCCCTTAAATTAAAAATCAGCAGGCAAAGCTTGGAAACAACAGAGATGTAGTACAAATGAGAGAGAGGAGGGATTCTCCATTATATGCAGTGAGAGGAAGAACGAAGAAAAGAGAGCAGGAATGGGTGAGGGAAGATGGAGAAATGGAAAGAGTAAAAGAGCTTACCCCTCTCTCTTCATACTCCCTCACATCATTCATACATTGTCTGTAACTCTTTATTAGTTCAAGGTCACAGCCAAACTGAAGCCTAACCAGAAAAACTGGATGCAAAAGCAGGGTCACCAGTCCATCACAGGGCAATACACTCTCACTCATTCACTCACACTAATGGACACTTTTGAGTAGCCAGTCAAGAATGTGGGAGGAAACCTGGAGCACCCAGAGGAAACCCATGCAGACACAGGGAGAACACACATGTACGTATATGTACATTCATCCATCCATCCATTATCTGTAACCGCTTATCCAATTTTTAGGGTCGCGGGGGGTCCAGAGCCTACCTGGAATCATTGGGCGCAAGGCGGGAATACACCCTGGAGGGGGCGCCAGTCCTTCACAGGACAACACACACACATACACATTCACTCACACCTATGGACACTTTGGAGTCCCCAATCCACCTACCAACGTGTGTTTTTGGACCATGGGAGGAAACCCAAGCAGACATAGGGAGTCCTGTATATGTACATGTATATGGTAGTGGTAGTAGTAATAATAGTAGTACTGTTGTTGGTGGTTGTAACATTAATGTTATTTATACTTACTATAGAGGTAGATAAGAATTTAGCAACATTGTCCTTGACAAAGTGACACCAACAGAGCTGTGAGACAGTGTTAGTGTGTGTATGAGAGGGAGACAGAGAGTGAAACAGAGAGAGAGAGCAACAGAGAGATAGAAACATATTCTTCTGATAGGCTCTATTACATGTGGAGTGAGGAAGGGAATATGACGGAAACATTAGTATTAAGTGAGAGAGCACATATTACTTTGGTTGGGCCTTTGTCCAATTGAGCTAATTAATGCAGCTCGTACACTTCAGCCTTTAATAGCACAAACAACAGCTGGGAACCCCATGAGTGACCTTCTGCTCGTGGCATGCGCTCAGTGACCCACCCATGGAGTCATATCACCCACACTAGCATGCATACATTACACTATCAATACATGCTTTCATTCCCTGCGCTCCTGACCTCTTCTGTGGAACTAATGTACTGTATTTTATAGTCATTATTGCCTCTGCGCTTCACTTCATCAGCTCCCTCATTGAACTGTAGCTTGAGAGGAGAGTCTTACTGGGGCGCTATAGTGTGGTTGCCATGGTAACACAATGGTTAAATATCCGACAGCACCTTCCAACTCTCATTGTAAATTTAAGAAATGTTCAGACACAACAGTCTTTGTGCTTTTGGTAGAGTGGAGGAGATAATAAGAGAGCCTGGTGAGCTTTTTGGCGGGTAAATGTTAAAACATGTTGATTAGGTTTGGAACACGATGGCAGAGAGCATGGTTTTAATCCAGTCTCTGAAAACCACGAGTCCTAAAGGACTGCTGGGAATTACTGCTAATTTTACCCATCTTTGCTCAGAGCCTCAACACTTTCACATGAGCAGAAAGCACATGCGCGTATTTTCACATACAAACACACAGTCGTTATGGGGGTGGTGTCTGTCACAACTGCTGTGCTCAAAGGCATCAGCTCCCAATCCCATTAACCCCCCTCCACAAGCTGCAGCCAATCCCAACAAAAGCCTGTTGGTATGGAAACGAATGAGAGAGACACACGATCAAATATTTTCCTCCTTTTTTCCCCAGGTTAGAGGCTGTGATGAGAATGAGCCATGGCCTATATAATTTGGTTCCAAGGTGTCTTTGTTCCCGTACGGCCTCCGCTTTGTCCACAATTTTCCAATTTTAGTCTTCATTCAAATGCTGTCTGTTATGCTTAGGCTCCAGTGGTGGATGGATTGGACAAAATAAAATCCTACAGCCATACAGACAGTGACATTCAGCCGCCCCATCAACCCCACCCCCCACCCCCCCAACACACACACAAAGTTTGTTTAACAGAGTATCAGTGTCATACACAATGTCAGTCTCTCCTTCCCAGAAAGATGTAACTATGGCATTTAATTTTATATCCAGTTGTAAGTCTTAAAATGTAATTGCTGCTCCTCACACTCCAAGTAATCCCTAAAATTTATTATACTGTGGAGGTCTGGGTTCTGTGGCAGCCAGTCTACTCTCCTTTGTTTTCATTGGCAAATTTTTGTCTATTTCCATTTCCCAGTGATAGTTTCTTCACAGCTACACATCCTTTCAGTCCCAGAGCACAGCCCTCTCACCGTGGGAGGGAGGACAGATACGGCTGTGACTTGAAAATTAAATAAAGGAAGAGTCGTTTCTGACTGGTTTCTGCTGCAGTAAACTAAACCCAACCATATACTTACCCTCAGTTAATGTAACTGTAACTGCGAATACCTTTTGGAATATTAAAACATGTTGCTGGGCCATTTTTTTTTCAACCCCGTCTTCATTTAAATATTCCATCCTGTTGTACATTATGTACGTTTTAGAAAACATTCCAACCTTTCCTTAGCTTTAGGTTAGTGTCATTCACTGTATCAAAAGACACAGATAGGTTGTACATTTTGAATGCAGTGCAGCAAACGGGCTGCTTTAAGAAAGTGCCGGCTAATGCTGGGAGGTTCTTTTGTGACCGGCCTGCTGTGAGATCTGTGAAGTGTTAAGTGTGAAGTTTGTAGTGCAGCTTCCGTTATCCTCATCCATCCCCAGAGCCTGGAAGCAGAAGAGAAGCAGATCGTTTATCGCTGGCAGCCGTAGGCACTCTGAATGCTGTTGTGAGATAGTGTTTGAAGTGGGGTGTGCAGTCGAAGACACAGGCGGCCTCATCTTAGGCTGTTCCGCTCTAATTGAAGATCTCTCCGCCGGCATCATCAGCGCCACACTAATGTCATTAACTAATCATGACGTCCAAAATGAAGATAGAGTGCGCAGGGCTTAGGAATGAATACGCAAAAAAATGCAGCCCAATGGAGCTTTGGAATAACTTCAGAATTCATTACTTTATACAGCTAATTAACTTGCCCGTTGAAAACTTCCTCTTAATTGCTTAAACACAATTGTGGAAAGTTTATCCACATTTTTTTAAACCCAGATGCATATTGCATAGTGATAGCACTGTGTGCAAGCATATGAAACTCATTTGTCAAGGGAATCTAATGCAAATCTTTCTGCACCGTCGCCTGCAGCTGACATGTACTTGCACTCAAGTAAATAATTCGAACAACAAAATGCATCCGTAGCTAAAGCTTAGGAAAAGGTTTCACAGTTGGCAAAACTGTCATGGCGCTCTGCAGCACGTTTACTGAGGCTGCTTTGCAATGTAACTGATGACTACAGTCCTGTGTTTATTACATAAAACGGGTTTGGAGAACAAACACTAGTTCTGTTGGGTGCAGCATCAGGGGATATATGCTGTCTTTTTTATACTTATTTTTGTTTGTGTTAAAATAGATAGTGCTCAAACCATTCATTCATTATCTGTAACCGCTTATCCAGTTCAGGGTCGCGGTGGGTCCAGAGCCTACCTGGAATCATTGGGCGCAAGGTGGGAATACACCCTGGAGGGGGCGCCAGTCCTTCACAGGGCAACACAGACACACACACACATTCACTCACATTCACGCACTCACACCTACGGACAATTTTGAGTCGCCAATCCACCTACCAATGTGTGTTTTTGGACTGTGGGAGGAAACCGGAGCACCCGGAGGAAACCCACACGGACACGGGGAGAACACACCAACTCCTCACAGACAGTCAGCGGGAATCGAACCCACAACCTCCAGGAGCTGTATGACTGCGACACTACCTGCTGCGCCACCGTGCCGCCCTATGCTCAAATATGTTTAAATGAACATTGCTGACAGCAAGGATGGTTTTAAATCAGTATGCCACGTCTGCATCACTGTAATGTTTTGCTCTTCTGGCGCAAATAACAAATATCGGTTTGAAATATTGGTCAAAATTAATTATTTTAAAGCTGTAAATGTTTAATAGGATGGAAAGTCTGGAAGTCGGTTATAGAGTGGATATACGTGGGTACATTATGTACACTATTTAAAGCTTGAGAATCATATACTAAGAGTTAATGCAGTGCAGCTCCATTTGTAATACGTTAATTCATTACACAACTCTCTTATTTTTTGAACTGAAATGACAAAAGGGAAAAATGTTTTAGTGATGTCTCATTGGTTACACTCACATGGAAAGGTAATTCAGTCCAGTAAAATAAGTCTGATCTGAAAAAGGCTACTGCCATTTGCCCCGCAGCCCCATCTATGGCGTCCATTTATTTATGTTGAAATCATAGATACTGCATTTCTGTTCTTCTGTTAATCTATTCAGAAACAAAAGTGACATCAGAGCTGATTGGTGTGGGTTATTCATTGGCCTTTGGCTTATGGAAATATAGCAAAGAAAGGAAGAAAAATACCAGACCAATTAGATAATTGATGTTGTTCACAAAAGCGATACTAGAAAAAAAAAGTATCAGAATAAGATTATATACAAATTAAGTTACCAGAGGCTCATTTGGCACAATCAGGGAATGTGGACAGTTCATGGCTTATTTGTCAGTCTGACCCAGAGGGGTTGCTGAAGCTGTGTTTATTTATGCTTTTCCAGCAAAAATTATACCTGACTCTCCATGTCCCACTCTGCCAATGTCACTTCACTGGCCAGTGAGAATGGGAAGCAACATAAATCCATGCTGGCAGAGAGAGAGAGAGAGAGAGAGAGAGAGAGAGAGAGAGAGAGAGAGAGAAAGAGAGAGAGGTGCAGGGAGAAGTTACTGCAGATGAAAAGCATTCACTATTTATATTTATTTTAATCATTATTCTACTATGTCACTATGTAAAACACTCACAAAGGCTGAGTGCCTAAACTGAAGTCAACAAACAGCTAGATCAATTAGTGGAGAATGAGGCTCTTGCAGGAAAGCACACACTGCCACCTAGTGGTCCGAGTAGCGTTTTTCCCTCCAAAGCAACATAACCAATGCATTTCAAAGACACGTTTCAAACGAGCAACCACGTTTAAAACTTAAGTTGATTCTCAGCTTGTCTGTCTGTCACATACTGAGTGAGTCCACAATCAGGGTGCCATTTTTTTTATAAAAAGTTGGGTTTATCTCAAGAACAATACTTTTTTAGAGGCTCTTTTCCTGACAGTGATTTAATTGATCAAGTGCTGATAAGCTTTATTTTTTTTTAGTATAGAAAATTAAGTTTAGTTTTCAGTACTAATGGCATAAGGATACAGATCAACCTACAATATAAAACGAGTAAATAAATAATTTTCCTTAAATGTAGAACTAAATTAACAAGTTTGAACTCATCAGTCTATTTTACTATATTACTAAAAATGCGAGATTTTTTTCTTCTACTTCCTAATATCTCAGGGTTATTTAAATTATGAAATGTCTGTTGAATTGTGACCCGTAGAATATCTCAGAGGAGAAAGTACACAGGGCTAGCTAGTTTTGAGAAGTTATGGTGGAAAAAATTGTTTCAGGCTTAAGACTTCAGGGATCCCCCATTTAATAAAAAATAATAAAGGTTTTAGTTTTTAAATTGCAACTTTAATTATGTCAATAGTCGACTGAAAGAGGCCAAATTGTTCATAAGCTCCGTGTAGGTTTTTAATAATGATTAAAGTGATTTATTTGAAGAACACCAATGGGTTGTTATGAGGGACTATTTACTTATGTTTAAATATCCTTTACATTTATTTTACATACATATTTCTCAGTATATTACTCATGGCAATACAGTCGTGGTGTTTAACTTACTGTGGACCCAAAACAAAGAAAATGGTGCGAAGAACACTAAACCCCTGCTCTGGTCTTTGTTGTCGAACCGCTTTAAGCTCCGGATGTCCCGCCCCCTCCGGTGTGACGTAATACGACGGACGGAACGCTCAGCGAACAGCGAGTTCGCCTCTCTATTGATTGACAGATGAGCAGACCATTCAGAGCAGGAGATAATATAGCCATGGCGACAGAGCCCTCTGTGCTGATTTGCAACCCGCCGAAACGGCGTCGGGGAAGAAGGAGAGCTTCGGAGAGTTCGCCATGGACTGGTCCAGGATCAGTGTGCTTTAAACTCGAGTCTAACCGTAGAGCGGTAAGTAAGAATACTGTCAGCAGCTCGCCTCAGATTCAAGGTTAGAGTTTTTAATCGTCAGCAGCCGTTCTGAGTTGCGTTCTGGACGTGTTTGTGTTTGTAAAAACGAGCCGCATCACATTTCACACAGCAGGCTTCCCTCCGAGGCTCCGGCCTGGCCGGCTACTCCACCAAAACAAGTGGATTATCTTCCTCTTAAAGTCCGCCCTTACACATGGACAGAGAGGAGGAGGATTGCGCGTACACTGACAGAAATGTCTCCTCGTGATTTACGTGTCAAGTGACAGTAAACCAGCGTCCGGCTTTACTTTCCCCACAAATTACCTCACGTTAACGTAATTTAAGTACCCCTAGTTTTCGCACAAAGTCCTGTAGCCTAGCTCCATTCGGCTACGACAAAGTTCACTTCCACACGGTGGCGATACGATAAGCTGTTTTTTCTCTGATTAACTGCCTTAAGGGCGGGTGGTCTGTTTCATTCACACACCAACACTTGATAGATTACTTCTAACGCAAAGCACTCTGGCAGGAAGCCATTATTTCCATACAATTTACAAAAATATTATTAAAAGTTAAATTATGTGAATTACAGTAACACCACAGTAATAGCACAATAACATAATTCTGTCCATGAGTAATACAATGATTCTAA
Organism: Hoplias malabaricus; assembly: GCF_029633855.1. Taxonomy (NCBI): domain Eukaryota; kingdom Metazoa; phylum Chordata; class Actinopteri; order Characiformes; family Erythrinidae; genus Hoplias; species Hoplias malabaricus. Next base: position 13,314,922 of record NC_089802.1, read on the forward strand.
TGAATGTAAATGATTACAAGGCTTTTTTTTACTTTTGCAGTTAATGTTTTGCTTCATATTTCTACAGTCACTGGCTCAGACATTTTATGAAGAAACACTTACGTACCATAGCTAAGGTCTTCACAACAAAATTTCAGAAACTGAATGATTAACCTGAAGAAAGAAGAAAGGACTGAAATAATTTAAGTAAAATAGTAATCTCAGAACAGGTTCTGGAAATGGATCCATCTTCTGGGATGCATATGTCCACTGTACCCCAAAACAGTGAGGTGGTCCATGTGGCTGTTGGGAATCCCATCATTACCATGTATCCGGCTCCACCTCAACCCCCTAACATTGCACATATTATTACACAGCATGTTCTACCACAAGATATTTCCTGTCAAGCTGTACCACATACAATTCAGTCACAAGTCCAGCTATCATCACAATCCCAGGTTTCGCTGCATGGCATTGGTCCACCTCGTGGTCAGCCACAAAGCCATGGCCCACCACTAAACCATGGGCAGGTTCAGAGTCATGTGCAGCCTCAAAGCCTTGGGCAAGCACAAAGCCATGGGCAGCCGCAAACCCATATGCAACAACAAAGCCTTGGCCAACCTCAAAGCCAAGGGCAGCCACCAAACATGGGACAACCACAAAATCATGGTCCCTCACAAGTCCACCTTGCAACTGAAGGCACATCAGACAGCCAGGGTGTCCAAGCCTCTCAGGATCCTACCAGATTGCAAGTTCCCTTTGCAGAGGTTGCGTCCCTCCTGGATCCGAACATGAAGAGCTCAAAGGCCCGGAAGTATCAGATTGAGTATGATGAAGTTAAACGGAGGCTGGAGCCACCTGAAAAGATGTCTCTCAGATCACTGGCTGCGTACACCAGAGTGAGTCGAGGCCCAGCCAGTAAAAAAAGTCTACTGGAGTCATTAAATGTTTTTGGCCTGTCACCAAGCACCAACACGGCAGTGTCCAGCTCTTTCTCCAAACTCACAGAGGGTAAGACCGTTAAACTTAAATCGCTTGTAGTAAATGTTATATATCTTACTTATTTGTCAGTGATTCAAAGAGTTAATTTCAGTTTTTTTCAGAGCTATTGGTGGCAATTTTACATACAGTTTTTAAAAATATATATTTTTCCAGGTGACACAGCAGCGCTGTGTAAAGATATGAAGGACTTTGCTTTACAGTATGTGGATTATGAAAATATGGCGAAACAGTTACTGCCTGACACGAACCAGGTACAACACTGGTCAAAGATCATTGAAACAAGGTAATGTAATATACTACTGATAAGTTTGCTTCTTGCTTAAATGTGATCATTTTACATTTAGCATGTAGTATTGTCATAAAAGTACTTCCATGTTTCTTTAATATTATGGCTTTGCTTCACAGAAACTATTTAGAAGTGATGAGGAAAGTTTTCAAAGACCCAGCAAACAGCCGTTTATTTTCCAACGTCACCCATGGCCTTGGTAATGGCATGATGGACGTAGCCTTGGACATTATTGATGAGGTAATCGATCGGCAGATCCGCATCCTCTCTGGGAACACAGATCCCAAACCTGAGCCTCCAACGAGGAGGATACGGAAACGCACACGTAAGCCTAAGACCAACACAGAGGATGGGAAGCCCAAGGAAAAGGTCAAGAGAGGAAAGAAGAAAGGCAAACAGATGCGACTAGATCCTGCTGTCCCACAGGTTTCACAGTCCACAGACATAGAAAGTAGTGTTCTGACCCTGGTGTCTGTGGGATATGAGACCATATCAAGTGGCCTTGGAGGCCCCAACACAGGGCTGGCATAAACTGAGACTAAAGGACACAGAGAATGTGCGCATGCAGAGTGAGGGTTCCTTTTAAAACACATTTTAGTTTTGTATTGATAGATTAATCATTTTCTTTAAACATTGACACTAAGGCCGTGTTCTGTTTTTTAATTTTGTCAAATGTAGATATAAAAAAATCAGTCTTTGAACCATCTAATTGGCAGAGAGAGTGAGGTGTTTATTTCAATTAGCATCCTACTAAAAGTGTCATATTCATACCTTGTTTTATTCTTCTGATTTGTGTTCAAGTGAAGAACAAACGTGCATTTCTGTGCAAAAATCTTGGGAATCCATGAAAATAATTTATAATTCAGCAGTGCTTTTTGCTGGTAGAAACATTATATAACAGAGTATATATACGAATGACCATGAGTAAATATTATTTTACTTTATTAATTTCTTGGTTGTTTGGTTTCTGCTTTTCCTCTGCACACCAACCATTTCATGACTTTGTTCAATTCAATTTATTAAATTATTAAATTTTAATTAAATTAAATTGTAATTAATTAATGACTGGATATAATTAAAGAATGGATGCTAACTGTAAATTAGGCTTAAAAATTAGTCAGCACTCTGATGGACAAGATCACAATTTTTGTGTATTTAGTTTAAAGTGTCATAAACAATATTAAAACATACATTTTTAATGCTGAAATGTACAACTTTACACAATTTTCATGGATGGCTAAGATTTTTGTATAGATCTGTACATATGGCTTACATCTGTTTTTTTATAATTACAGAGCATATAAAGGTGAAACACGAAAGTCATCTAAAAACAAATGTAATGAATTATCATTGAAATGGTGCTGCTGATTCTGGTTCATAATAGCAGAGCAATTTAAGTTGAATAACGCCATGCATTTTACATAGGATGACCGGTTTGCGTGCAATGCCATTATATAATATTTATATATTACCTTGGAATCTATTTGGTGTACTGCGTGACTAGTGAATGATTGTAGCCTGTATTGAAGATATTTCAGGTTGCTCAATAGTGTATATTAAACTTTACATTTTTATTGATTTATTTTAATCTCTTCTCTTTTGATTTCTGTTAAAAGCATTATGTATTCAGTTCCACCATTTTAGTTTCATTCATAATTGAATTACTGAATTATTATTTTATGTTTCTTCCAGTTTAGCATTATTCCTATATGGTTAAAAGTTTCTGGACATCCACTCATTCAATCTTTAAATTACAAATCCTGTTTCTGGAAAAAGGTGCAAAAAAAAAGAGAAGTGATTGTTTAATTCTCATGGACGATTAGTTAACTTGCAAAGTACAAAGCAATGATTTACAATGTTGCCCCTGACCAACCTTAATATTTTTTATTAAAAATGGACAAATTTATAATTTGATGCTTGCAATAGAAACTGGTTGGGGCAGGAGCGAAACTAACACGGTAAGTTTATAGAATATTCATTACACTGTTTTAAAACTATACAAAAATTGAATATTAAATGTATGAAAGAGCACCCTTCGATGGCTCAGTCTTTGCATGCTTGGATGTGTCGTGGTGCTAAATGTGTTGAGATAACTGATAAAAGGTTCAAAAAGAATGTTTCAACTAGAAGGTGGGAATAAATTAGGTCTTTTCATCATTTAGCTGTACAAAAAGAATGTGTACAAAAAACTCCCCACATATTTTCAAAAATACAGTGGAATTGTGTGCTGCGGTCAGCTGAGTTCACATTTCATTTGTTTTCAGGAAAACGGATTGTTATTCATGCCAAAAACAACTGCTGCCATCCACAATGTTATCAACAATAGGTTTAAAAACCAACATCTCTCACTGTAATTGGGGTTAATCAGTGACCATGGTATTTGTGAATTGAATATATGAGAAGATACCATTGATGTGGAGGCATATTTGGGGATTTTAGACAGACATGTGCTGCCATCAAGGCAACATATTTTCCTGGGAAGTCCATGGTTATTTCAGCAAAACAGTGCCAGGCCTCATTCTGCACATGTTAAAAGAGCATGGCTTTGTAGACACAGTGCATGTGCTTAACTAGCCTGCCTGCACTGCAGCAGAAAAGAATCAAACAATGGTGACCAAAGACTGTGGTGACAGCAAAACTGCAACCATTGTATCATCAGTTCTCAAATTATTTAACAGTGTAATTAAAATGAAAAGTGATGTAACAAAGTGGTATCTGCTGATGACCCAACTTTTTAAAAACATTTTGCTGGCATCAAATTCTTAAAGTCTTTATATTGACAGTGATATATAGACAGTTCAATCAAGTTGATCAGTGAAATCTTTGGAATATTCTTTGTACTTTTGTCAGTTAAATAAAGTGTTTAATGAATAGAATTTGAATTAATTTGACAGAGTTTCCTAACTTCCTGGAAACAGGTGTTTGTAGATGTTGAAACTTTGCTGTGAGTATTTGTAGACATTCAGCCACAAGCACATTAGTGAGATTAGGTGCTATTTAGATTTGATTAGATTTAGATCACAATTGCAATTTAAACACTCTCCCAAAATTATTTGAAAGTGCTCCGTCAGTTCGGCACAGACCCAAAAGCTTGGTACTGTCTGCTTGGCATTGAGCAGAACAGCCTGTTCCAGAGCATCCCATTCCATTTCATGCTTTTCTGCGAAGATTAGCTTTGTATGAAAAATGTAAAGTAGCCAAATCCACTAATAATAGGGGGGTTAGAACATAGTGTTCTTTATTGATATAGCACATTTCATAGCCTATTTAATACATATTGAAACTCAGTACAAAATCAAACTGTACATACCTGTTTTTTTATTATATACATATAATATATGTATATTAACTCTATACCTTCCTGTGTCCGATTCTGTTTTCCATTTTTTTTATATATTATTTTATCTTTTGAGTCTTTACTGCTTACTGCATGATACAGTGTCACCCAGAGGCTACCTATGCAGCAAAGAGCTTTAGTGAGATTTAGGATTTGCAGTGCATTAGTGTAGATCTGAGAGGGAGAGAGGGGGCAGGGATGAAGGAAATAAAATGCATGAGAAACAGAAGTGAAGAGCCACTCATCTCATCTATGGTAGTGAAGAGGGTGCGTATTACAGGGAGAATTGCTAATCATGCCAGAGGTGGGGACAAGTGCAAATGTAGAACAAGGTTAAGGTGAGAGAGAGAATGTGGCCTGAGGTGTGGGAATATCTTGGTTTTCACAACCCACGCTGAGACCCATACTGTACTCCACACATACACACATGGACAGGAGGACGGTCGGTCACTACCTGCCCAGCACAGCAAAGGGTGAGTACCAGGATATGGAATGACTTACAAACAACATGCCCTGTGAATCTGGGTGTAGGAGACCGATGTCAGTAGACTATAATCATCACTGTTATCATTCAGTATGTGTTACCAATAATACCGGATATTCCCATTATTTCCAAAAACCATTTTTACACCCTAATACATTTTATCTTGCTTAATTCTAAAACCTTTCCCCTCTAATTTTGCCCCAGTGCCTTGATCCCCAGGCTTATTATTCAGTTATAAAGCTTAAATGATTCATCTTAAATTATGTATCTGTCTGTGGATCGGATTTAACCATTTAAATCAAAGTGAAATTCCAGCATGATCTGATGTAAAGCGGTGCTATTCTAGAGAGTCAGGATTGTTCACGGTGGTGGGGCTGATTGGAACCAGACATCCATAGCTCTAAAGCTGCCTCACCGAATGCTATTGCACATAATGGAAAATTAATATTCTGCTGGATACCTTTGTTTTGCCATTGAAAATTTGTTTTACATGAACGTTTGACCTTAGTCTTGCTTCTTAAAAAATATGCATGGAGGAGAGGTGCATACAGGGTGTTCTAAACAAAAACACTCAATATTTTAACATTATCAACATTACACACAGAACCATCTGAAGACATGTAGAAATTAAAAGAAAGACAGAAATTAGAGTTGATTAGTTTATCTACAATGCACCATTTTGTATCTCAATCACTGGAATGAGCAGTTCAATGATTGCATTATGAAGAGTTTATGAAAAATTTGGCCTTTAGTAACCTTTAAGGTCACATTATAAGTTTTGTGGACCAATACATCATTCATTTTGTCACTGTCCAATGGAATATCTCCCAAATAGTAACTTCACAGGAGAAGGAAAATATGAATAGAGGTCAATGGCACGGGATTTATTTGCATGTCATTCTGGGGAATTTGTCAGTTCACACCATAAACAGCAGCTGGGGTTCTCAAATTTTAGTCAGCAAACTGAGTATTTAAATGTTTGTCTCATATTTTTAATGGCTGACTATGACTTTACATGTGAGATTTTAATGTTGTTGGTTTCCTCTTTTGCACAGAGTCTTTTTGTGCTGCTTTAGATGCCATCAGTGTGACCACAGAGCTTGTCGAGGAGGAACTGAAACCGCACTTGGACACTCTTCTGACTGCTGCTGTGGAGAGGAGTAAGTGACACACATATATAGCTTCTTTGATGTGTTATGAGCCACTATGTTGATTAATAATGTATTCATTACAGGGGGGAATTTTGCATATAAACTACATACCAGCAACTGTACTGGAGGCTGAGTTGGATTTGACCCTGTGGATTTGAAAACACACTAATCCTTCTCTGTTCAAGCCATTGAGTGACAGGTCTGATTAGCCAGTCTTCCTTCAAACTCTTACTCTGCAGGTGGCCAGCTGTGAGGGAACATTACACCTGTGTAAACATGACCAAGATTTGCCCTTACTCAATTTGTTCAGGGGAAAGGAGATAAGACAAGTTTGACTGGTTTTAAATGTCTGAGACATGACAATGTTCATATCATTGCTGTTTTTTCAGATCTCTAGACGTCAATGTAAATCTTCATGTTAATGTTATGGAGGGATCTGAAAAAGTAATTAAATGTACAAGATAGTATTCCTTTAAATTTGGAACACGTATGTTGGTCCATTTATTGCGCAGTTTAAAGACATCACGTGCTTAAGGGTATGGTAATGCAACATGAGGTAAATTTAAAAACAGGGATACATGGGCTCAAGGATTTGATCTAACAGTGATGCTTGCTTGCTTTTACTTTATTTATTTGCTATTTACAAGTGTTAAAAAGGAAGAAGAGCAGAAGAGAAACACCCATTTCATCATTAGACAGTTATGTTCATATAATGTCTTAATACATATAGGAAAAACAGTGTAAAATATCTCTGAAGTATGTGATGATGATTACTGTGGTGAATCACATGTTCTGAACTGTAATGAGTACAAAGCACCATGAAACTCTGCTAACGCCTGTAATAAAAGTATCTGACCATGTCCTTCCCTGTATGTGCACCGCAAATCATTTTAAAGGATCTATAATTACATTCAGAACTACAGTCAATTCAAAATACAAGCTGCATTCCTTATTTATAAACAATGACCGTAATAGCCACTTGCATAAACTGTCATTTAATTCAGTTTTGTAATCTATAACTATGCTTAGGTGTACAATGGATTTGGAACGTAGTTACATGCATGATTTGTAAAATGTTTTTTTAAGATACCAGTAATAAACACATATTTCTAGTATCATGGCATTTACTTGTACTTGTTTATCTTGCATCTTACTTAACAGGTACTTATATTGTACCAGTAATGACCACATATTTCTAGTATCATACCCTTTACTTACTCAGTACTTATATTTTATTTTACGGCTTACTTGACAGGTAATTACTCTGTATTTATCCAGTAAATAGCGGGCTGTAATTTAAAGTGTTACCTACTTTGGTTATATCTTGATGATCCCTGAAAATTTGTGTGTGTGTGTGTGTGTGTGTGTGTGTGTTGAATGTGGTCTGTCTGTGTGCTTCTCTTTTAGAACGAGGCCTTTCGGAGCAGGTGGTAGAGAGTGGCATACTGCCTGTCCTGGCTCAGGCTCTGAGGAGAAAGAGCTCTCTCACTGTACACACAGCCAGATTGGTAGCTGAACTTGCCAGAGAGGGTGAGCACAGTAAAACTGTTCCAGATTTAGCTACATATGACTTGCAGTGTAAAAAGTCTTTCTAACATGCCATTTGCATATACCTGCCTTGTACCTACACTGATCCAATATTTTATCAATAATACTGATGCATACATTTTATACAAGTATAATTACTAAATGTAGCCATACTATCAGTCACCAACTATGGAGATCACCTCAGATATGCTGCCAAATTTGATATTGACCCTTCACATTCTCCACACTTGACAAATTTTGTTCATTCATTCATTGTCTGTAACTACTTATCCAGTTCAGGGTCACAGTTGGTGTGGAGCCTACCCAGAATCATTGGGCGCAAGGAGGTAATACACCCTGAATGGGGTGCCAGTCCTTCAGAGGGCGACACACACTCACACATTCACTTACACCTATGGACACTTTTGAGTCACCAATTTACCTACCAACGTGTGTTTCTGGACTGGGGGAGGAAACAGAAGCAACTGGAGGAAACCCATGCGGACACAGGGAGAACAAACCAAATTCCTCACAGACAGTCACCCGGAGCAAGGCTCGAAACCACAACCCCATGACCCTGGAGCTGTGTGACTGCGATACTATGTGCTATTATGTGCTATATAATCCAATATTCTTTTCGGTGTGTATTCACAGCTCCAGTGAGAGACAGCTGCTTTGAGACTGGTATTATATCTGCTCTTCTGACACTGCTGCTCAGTGAGGACCAGGATCTGCTGCTGCATGTTAGCCGAGCCATCGGGAGAATCTGCCATGATAGCAGTAATTCAACATGTTTTTCTAAATTATGCTTTTGACCACATCATCTAGTCTGGATACTTTTGAAAATATAGTGTTGCTAGGGTGTTGCGTGTTCGGATGACTCAAAATAGCTTCCTTTTAGTCATTATGAGATATGTCCTATTGTCCTATATGTCCTATTGCACTGATACAAAGATCATGTTCATTCCATGACCTTTAAGATGGAGGCATCATGTTTCAGCTGGGGAAATTCATTAGCATAATGTGATCATCTAAGCACTCATCCAGATTCAGACAGGAGCATGAACAGGAAAAGTAGTTACAGAAATTGAATGAATATATAAATGAATGAACAAATGTATGAACAAATTAATTAATGATGGTAAAAAAAAAAATAAAGGATGTATCAACCCTTTGGTGTTCCTAAGCTAGCCGCACTGCTGGAACCCTTTAGGAAGCCTCTAGGAGCCTTTCCGTAAAGAGCAGTTCTCTGAGGAACAGTTCAATTCTGGTTAATGTCTGGTGTTTAATGGACTGCAGAGGGGGTTTTAGAGGTTCCTGGAGGGGTTATAGACTATTAGAGGTTTCTTCATTAACAAAACTGCATGGGATTTTATTTGACCAGTTTCACCCGTCCCACACATTGAATCAAATAATGAATTAATGAAAAAAAATAAAGTAAAACAAATATAAAATATAAAAATGAAAATTCGCACGCATATATCGTTGTCCTATCTGTCCTAGACTTTGTTGAATGGTTAATGATAAAAACAGTAAGTAACTCCGGAAATATAAAATGCGGTCTGCGTGTAGTCGCTAAGTCAGTGTGACGTATAATTAATATGTTCTTTCTAGGAAAGGAAAATCTAAGAGCACTATATATATAGTATATATATATAAATATATATATATATAAATATATATTTGTAGTTTGCCCATCTCTAGCACATATTTGTCAATATGTTTAATATTTTAATCACCAAGTTCAATCAATTAGTCAAAAATAAAATGTGTTTTTAGACATTAATATTGATGTGATATATCTTAAAATATGAAATGACTAAATTCACATTCTCAGGTCTTTAGCCTATGCTTTACCTTGACATTTCAGTATTAGGCAAAATAAAGGTTGATCTGTGTTAAAAATGATTATTAATGATTTGTAATTAATAACCATATAATAACAGATTTTAAATTGTTACTTATTTTAAATTGGTACCGACTGATTTTTATCTGCAACTAAAATACCATTCCTCATCCAACCTTTTGAGTTTCTCTGTTGTAAGTAACCTATTTTTTTAATGGTGCCCGATGTATCTCACATGTCCTAATTCTATTTCTTCTTTAAGAATCAATGCTTAGTTTCCTGAGTTTTTGAGGGCAACCATTGAGCGAAAAAAAGCGGTCTAATTCAAACTACAAAGATATTAAGGAAAGTACATACTTTCTCTCTAATTTGTAAACGTAGATTCAGCAGATAACCCCTGATTTTTTTCTCTCTGCAGGTCTGCAGCAGGAGAGGCTGCTGAGGCTGGGCGTGGTCCCAAGACTGGTGTCTGTGCTGCTGCAGCATAGTGAGAATGAAGCCCTGCTCAGTTCCTGTCTGCTGGCTCTGTGTAACCTAGCAGATTTGGGAGAGCAGGACGACTCCAAGTTTGTGTGGGAGAAGAGCGGCCATTTTGACGAGGGAGAACAAGTCTTCCACGGCACGTCCCAGCACTCCTTTGGCTTTGTTTCTGCTGTGACAATGGTCAGACTGAACCAGTGGTCTCAGGGACAGTACTCAGTGAGTGTGGAAACACTTCAAAGATGTTCCACTCTGTTTTGGGGGGCACAGAATGGACGGCAGACCGGCTGGCGCTTACCAAGCTTCACACACTGGGGCTGCTGCCCCAAGTTCTACAAAGTTATAAAGTACTCAGTGAAGAACATTCCTAAGAACAGGAGCCTGAAGACAGCAGTGTTCCACACCTTCTTGTGAAGACAGAGTGTCATCACTGATAGAGAATAGTTTGACTTAACTTTGACCATGGAACAAGATGGATGCCACTAAATGTGTCATGAGCCTACACAGCTACTGTATTATTGCTGTCCAAAGAAAAACATGTATTCTCCAAAATGAAAAACACACTTAACATTCAATGGAAGCCACTGTAAAAGTATTTTATTCCATGTAATTTCTAATAATCCATTCATCATCAGCTGCTGTGTTCAATGATGTAGTAAACTAAAAATTGAAATGTAAATACGTTTTTCTTTGGAAAGCGACAGTATTCAACACAAGAGGAAGAACCGTGCTGTGCAAAATTAAAGACCACTTTCTTTTATTTTTGATCCCAAACAGCAGTTTAGTTCAAATTATTAATTTTAGTATCAGTTAAAAACAAATGTATAATGAGCAGAAAATGAGAATAATATATAACATCTTTTTTTGTTTTTTGGTCTCTATTGTTTACACCACTTGCCTTTAATCCACCTTCTGTTCATTTCAGGAGAATTATTTGCAGGTATCTGTCAACGATTCGTAAGTTTAGTCTTAAAAGTTGGTTACATTCCTGTTGTGCAGATTCCAAGTACTTCCTAACACATTAATGTTGAGGTTTGGGTTAGTTTGGGAAGATCAGTCCATTGTTCGGAGAGCAATTCACACCCGTATCATCCAGTCTCTCAAAGATGAAGCATTTGAGTATTGTAGGTGACATTTTTGGTGATGTGCCAGGTTAGACACAGCTGTATGTCCAAATTCTATTAGTTTCATCTGCCTGTAAAATGATTAACTAACTTGTGGTTGTTTTGAAAGGAAATTAATTCAATAAAATGTTGTATTTTGTCACTATCGTAACCAAAACAAAATAAACCTTGTATCTCAGAAACTATTACTATAGAAGTAAACTTTCTTATGTGGATAATGTACCAAGGATTGATTCCTTGGATTGACATCTGCAGGTTTCAGATCAGGTTAAAAGTAATTTTATGCACAAAGTTAAGAGAGAAGCTGATTGTTCAGCAGACCCATCTCTCTCCATCTCTCTCTCTCTACACTGCACATAAGAGAGGACAGAGGCAGAGGGGCAATCTGCAAGTTTGCAGCACTTAAGTATCTAATAAACCTTACTGTGTTGGAATTCCAAAATCAGTGGCTCACAGCAGAGACTTTTACCAATCGCCTACTGGCTTCAGTGCAGCTCTATCACACAAAACCTGGATAATACACCCATTGAATGAACTACAATATACACCAATCAGCCATTGCAACAACTTTATAACCACCTCTTTGTTTCTACATTCACTGTCCGTTCTCTCAGCTTCACTCACCATACAGGAGCACTTTGCATTTCTACAAGTACAAACAGAAGTCAACATATTGCTCTTCATACTTTGTTTGTCACCTTTCACCTTGTGTGTTCCTCAATGGTCAGACTCCTTTCCAAATATAAGTAACTAATTTACAGCTGATAGTTCTAACTTGTGAAATAATTTATGTATCTAATGCACACGATGCAGCGTGTCTTTCTTTTAGGAAATAATTCTCCATAAATCAAAAAGTGCAGCTTTTTAAAGGTGACCAGGCAATGAGCTTGAGTAATGTAGGTCAGGTTGAGCTCTGAATGGTGCTTGTTGCTCCAAGTCCATGCCACTGCTTGACCAGTTCCTGTGACTTACTGATCATCTCGTTCCAGTGCTCCAACTCCCTGCCTCTGGCGTACATGAACGGCCCAATGACCACAAGTCCCAGTGAATCTGTAGGAGGAAAAATGATTGGAAACACTGAGGAAAACAAGTATAATGTGTGCTAATAATTGCAGCATGTGGCCAAAGGTTTGTAAGGACTTCAGAGTCTACAAATATAAAATTTTGCACTAAACAAACAAACAAATAAATACTTATATTAAAAAACATAATGGGACACACCTGAGCCTAAGGTCACCATGCCCAGTGTCAAGTGAAACAAGATACAGCCTTCAGGTTTAAGCTCTGGAGCAGTGGAGCATCAGCTAATTATCTAACATCAACACATGACATCACTAATGTTTATGTTGCTGACAGCAGTCAAAAATCTAAAAAAAATATATAATAAATAAATATATAAATAAAGGCTGTATTGGCAGCAAAGAGAACCAAACTGCTTATCGATACCTTTGATTTAAAAGAAACAATGGGTGAGCAGGTGTCCACAAACCTTTGGCCACATAGTGTATGACATGTATTATGATGCTTTTGTATGTTGCTAAATGCACTGCTGCTGTCAGTACACTAAAGACTGATTTTCTTTACTAGGTGCCATGGTCTTTCTGGTGCTTAGCTGATGGTCAGTTGGCTCCTCTGTTGCTGGCTGCTGGAGCTCCAGGGTCAGACAGCTAGTGTCCAGCTGCCGTGGGTGGAGCTTGAAGGTCAGCTTCTCATTAAAGGTGGGATCAGTGCCTCGGGCTACTGAAGTCCACTTCATCTTCACCACCTGAGTATGTATCTGCAGAGAGACCTGGACACAGACACCTGTTCGAGCCATAGAGTGGTCACAGCTGTGTCTTTTGGCAGAATTAAGGTGAATAATAAAATATATAATATATAATCACCACTGCTGAAACAAACTCTTGCATCCCTACTTTGAGGATTGTCATTTTTTGACAAACTCTGCATGTTTTTAGCAAACTTAGAGCAGGTATAATTTGGGCGGTGTATCATTCCTTGGTGTTGGTCATCCTCTAGTCCTTCATCAGTGGACAAAGAATGCCACCCACAGGATGCTTCTGAGTGGGTGTTTTGGGCTGGGGGACTATTCTCATTGTAGCAGTGACATTGAGGGGTCACTGTATGGTCAGTGGAGCTGATAAAATTGACAATGAGTGTATATTTCTAATTTTTAAAGTTTTGGCCGAACTGTGTATATTTGTATGCGTTTATCACCTGAGTTGCTGGAACACTGGAGTCCTCGAGCTCTAAGCACAACCACAGTGAGGCGCTGTAGAGACTGGTTGTAGTTCAGTGACACTTGGATATCGCCATGTTTTGAAAGAAGCTGATAGAGAAGTAGAAAAGAGATGTTTAAAGGTACGAAATGTTACAGATATTTACAGAACTGTTCATGAAATTCACAGTTACACAGTACTTCATAAGACTGAAAGTTTTAAAAAATTTTAGTTTAGTTTTTAAAATTTAAAATTTAATTCATTGTAATATTAAACAGAAAGAGGTGCACTGCTATGCAAGCATGGTTAGTATATGCTTTTAGTAATTTGTCTTTAGTCTTTTGGAAAAAGATATGTGCTGGTGTTCTGACGAGTTGTGCTGCCTTGTAGAAATGTGCTGCCGTCATTTTTTTACGTACAGTTTTTTAGATAAAAGAGTAGGTGAGATAAATGTAGTGTAACAGAAAGTGCTGCATGCAGAAATATAAGCAGAAGATGTGCACAGCCCAAATCCCTTTCGTAAAGAAATTATAATATATATTATAATTATATATTAATTTAAATCGTCGTGTACAGTTTTGGTATACTCAAATAATATAAGTAGGGTGACCAGATCTGAGATGGTGAAAAAGAGAGAGGGGGGGGTGTTGTATGCTTAGCTGAACCAATGTGTGCTTTTAGGTCCTTTACACCTTTATTTGTTGCACAAAACATGGGAATTTCTTTTTTAATTCATCCGAGAACTTACATTTACGTTTCGGCCTAGCTGCTCGAGATGAGGGTAGGTACATGAGCTTTGCCTGACGTAAACAAGGACTACTGACGTGCAGACTGACCAATTAAATGTTTACAGAGAGGTTTATCGACAAATAACGGTAGCTCTACAGTCAGTCCGTCCAATCAGAAGATTTTAGGCTACTTCACCACGCCCCCTTCTCACTTAAGCGAACCAATCGGAGTAGGGGAGGGCGGGACTAGTTTGTGAACGAAACGCTTCTCGAAATTCTATGTAAGCTCTAGAAAAACAAAATCCCGGACGTTTGTGAAATTCCGCACGGACATTTTTTTAAGTCTAAAAAAGAGGACATGTCCGGGTAAAAGAGGACGTTTGGTCACCCTAAATACAAGTAAATTTAAAATTGTGTAATGCAACCTGAACACACAAAAAAAACGGATTTAACACGAAAAACAAATGAAAACATTACAAGTTTGGGTCTGAGCATGCGCAGAGCTACAAAGTAGCATATTTCGACAAGGTAGCACAACTCGACAGAACACCGGATCAAATCCGCGTGTGTAATGAAGTCTGTAGATAGCCTTCAATTAAACTGGTCTTATACACCAATCAGCCAAACACTGTCCATTTTATCAGCTCCACTGTCCATATGTGTATTTTGTGGTTCTACAATTACAGTTTGTAGTCCATGTGTTGCTCTGCATACCTATCTGCTCAATTGTAGGGAACCTCACAGGACCACCACCTAGTATTTTAGGGCAGTGGATCATTCCTATCATGGCAGTGGCACTGTTGTGGTAGTTGCTTGTTAGTGTGTGTATGTAGAGCAACAGATGTATTACAGGCTGCACCTACATGGAAACTGGAGCTGATAAAATGATCTATGAACATAGGAGCAGGGAGTGCATTTAAATGTTATGGATGATATGTGTAGTTAATAAGGCTGCTTGTGTACCAGATCACTCTCAGCATCCAGGTCTCTCCACAGCACCTTTCCCGCTGCTTCTCTGAGCTCTGAGGGCCTGAGAGGGAAGAGGACGCGGCCCAGCAGGTGGTGCTTCTTCAGACGGTCCACACTGTACATGCTCAGGCTTAGAGTACACTGACTCACGGTGCTATTACACACCTGCAGAGAGCAAGCTACACTCAGTACACACAGCACTGCTTTATACACACAGAGTAACATGCAATATATAATGTACGAAAGCATTCATTATTTGTACAGTAAGACTTTAATACATGTGGGAAGCTGTAAGGCAGTGCATTTCTCTATGATTCATAACTATAACCCTTGGTCAATATTAAGCTTTTGCTCTTCATGTATTGGCCATTAGATGGAGACAAGCACTGCACTGCACCTCTCATATCTCACCAAGCTCTTATTTCTTTATTAAATGAATGCCATGTTTATGAGATATTGGACTCCTTTAACACTGTATAAATTAAAATTCATTAGCAAAAAAGAGGGCCATAATTTCCCTCTCTAGTCTCTCAGATAAAGCAGGCAGTCATAACCTCTTACAGCATGCAGCTGATGTATGACAGTAAATTAAAGCATGATGCTCTGTACTTTAATAGCTTAAGAGACACTGAAAATCATGTTGATACACTGTCTCCCATACTCCAAATAATATCCAATTTTGTCACTGGACCTATGGCGTAATGCAGCCAACAGATATAGGAAGCATACAGCCATATGCCAAATTTAGTTATACAGTTATAGACTGTACTCTGCCTGTTGCTCTGCATACTTTGTTGTGGCCCTTTATTAGTGGACACAGGACAACAGAGCACGGTGTTGGATGGACATGTTTGGTTGGTGGATTATTCTCAGTCCAGCAGTGATACTGAGGTGTTTTACAATTCCTGCAGCACTGCTGTGTCTGATCCAGTTTTACCAGCACAACACACAATAACATACCACCACCACATCAGAGTCTGACCACTGAGAACGATCCACCACTCAAATCATACCTGCCCTGTGGTGGTCCTGACCATTGAAGGTCATGATGTGGCAAACAAAATATGCAGAGACACTGATGGGTAGAACTACAAAGCACTTCTACATATAAATGGAGAGTGAGTGTAGAAACAAAGAGATGGTCAAAATGTTGTAGCTGATTGGTAGTTTAAGGCAGAGTGTGATGATTTAAGGACTTTTTTCTGTTGCTACACTGGTGGCTGCACACTTCCATTAGCACAGCTCCCTTAAACCCAGCGTGTCTCCTGTAAATAATCCTCATTTCCTGCTGCACCTGAAACACGAAGCTGTCATTGAACTGAGGCTGAGAGCCTTTAGTCCGCGCCTTAGACTGACGGTGGCGGCGGTCATCAGAGGGCAGGAGCTGTAGCTTGATCAGTGTGCTGTTGCCGTGGTAGTGGGCAGGCAGGTTAGCAGCACGGAGCAGAGAGACCACCAGCTGCTCCTTCTCGAGATTAAATTGCACAGCGAAACACAGACGCACGCCGGAGCCTCCCGGCTCGGCCCACTCACTCAGCTCCTTGGGCAGACGATACAGGTCAGGCCTCACGTTGCCCACTGGAAACCAGCCTGCAGGGTCAGGAGAATCATAGACAAAGAAAAATCAGATCCATGCATTTCCCTTCAGGACATTTTGTTGGACCTGCAGATTCCCAGGCAGGGATTGAGTCTATAATCCAGGACTACATTGTCATTTCAGAGAATATTCTTTCATGTTCAGAAGGCTGAACAGTCTAGGGCTGTCTGAGAAAACAAAAGCTTAGAGATGGGTTTAAGTAGGAAAGGCAAAGTGGAATAAAATAAATACAGTCTCTTCCTTTATTGTCTTTCAGTAACTTACTCCCAATTGTGAGAGATCCACGGTGTGTGTGGAGATGCTGCTCCCACTGCTCCTCTTCCACCCTCCCCTCACTCCTGCCAGTCACGGCTGGACTCTTAAAGGCCGGAGGCACGAAGAATGGTACTTCAGCCAAACTGAGATGTCGAACATTGAAGGTAAAAATCAAAAGAGTGAAAGGAAATAAGTGAAAAGAATGAAATAAAAATGAATAAAAGTAATAGAAAAATATGCTAAAAAATACAACATTTTGATGTTTTATGCTTTCTGAGAAATTGAGAAATACAGATTAAACTCATCCATGGCAGTGAACACACACAAATACACACCTGGAGGAGCAGACAGTCCAGCAAAGGAACGTTTCATGCTGTTTATTATGGGCATGGATATTTTATGATTATTTGACATTAAAGTGTACTGTATTTATCACACACCTGAGCAGGAACAAAGACAGTATTTATGAGTCATTTATTTTGGACATATTTCTAAGGAGGCAAGAGGGGGACATAGAGAATTAATTGAAGGGCCTTTGTCAAAGAAAGGTTTGAAGTAATATTTAACAATTTAAAACATTTCAATTATTCAATCCCTATGGCAGGCCGTATATATCCTAGGCTCATTAAACTGCCATAAACTTCTGCCGGTTGAATACGTGCCTATGACTGTATGCACTGGTCACAAAATCAAATACCAGCAACAGTTTATAGCCTCAACATTCACCCTGAACTTTTGGAGTCATAACAGAGATCCGCACCCATAGCGGCTGCTGGGTGAAGTCTGGAGCACTGCTGTGCATGGAGGGATAGTTGGGTTTGTTCGGATCAGCTGCTGATATTGTCTCTGATTCTGTCTCTTCTTCCACAGCAGGTAAACAGTCAGAGCAATCAGTAACAGGAAGATGAGCACAGCAGAGAGACCACTGGCCAATGCTACCAGAGAATCTGTAAAGCAGAGAGGTGAGATAATACAGGTAATACTTACTTAAACTGACATGGTGTTTTTCTAGAAACCCAAAGTGCTCAACGTTCTTAATACAATTAGGGGATTGCCTTAGTCACCTCCCATGTGCACCAATCATAAAACTCCAGCAGCACTGCTGTGTCTGATCTATTCGTCCCAGCACAACACACACTAATACAGCAGCACCATGTCAATGCCACTGCAGCGCTGAGAATGAGCCAACACCCAAATCATACCTACTCTGTGGTGGTCCTGTCCACAGAAAAAAAGGGTGATAGAGGCAAACAAAGTAGGCAGATCAACAGACGGACTGCAGTAATTGTAGAAATACTAAGAAGGCCTGTAAGATAAATTGAGCTGATAAAATTGACAATGTGTAGAAACAAGGAGGTTTTAGTCTAATGACTGAAGGGTATGAAAAATTCTGATAAAAAAAAGGTTGTACAGGAAAGAAGGTGGTGATTTTCTTCAAAGGGCACATGTTCTACCCCTAAAGATAAAACAGTTCTCTGGGGTCTGTGCATGCTTTGGTCAAAATAACACATTTGTCAAACACCAGAGCACCATTCTCACCCTGTCTATATAGCCCTGCTCAAAACAGCACTTTCAAAAGGCATGTTCCTTTAAATGATAATGAGCCCACCCTTGAATGCACAGCAGTGAGAAGCGAAGCCCAGAATCTTTGCTTGGTTTGTTGCGTTCTTTTATGTGTTTATTTGTGTCATGTCTGTTAAATGCCTTTGCACTCTCACATAAATGCGCGTCCAGCACTGTGATCAAAGGCACTTAGATGAGAGGATTGTGTAATTCTAAGAATTCCCATTGTTACCTAATAATAGAGCAAAATTAGGCACTTGAGGTCACCCAGTTATTGTGCACAAGCACTGAAATATGAATTTTATATATTATGTCCCATAAAAATGTACAGTGTGCCATCCCGGTTGACTGGACATTCATTCATTCATTATCTGTAACTGCTTATCCAGTTCATGGTCGCGGTGGGTCCAGAGCCTACCTGGAATCATTGGGCGCAAGGCGGGAATACACCCTGGAGGGGGCGCCAGTCCTTCACAGGGCAACACAGACACACACGTACATTCACTCACACCTACGGACACTTTTGAGTTGCCAATCCACCTCCCAACGTGTGTTTTTGGACTGTGGGAGGAAACTGGAGCACCCGGAGGAAACCCACGCAGACACAGGGAGAACTCACCACACTCCTCACAGACAGTCACCCGGAGCGGGAATCGAAGCAGGTCCCTGGAGCTGTGTGACTGCGACACTACCTGCTGCCCCTCCGTGCCACCCTTGATTGGACATATATTGTTCTAGTTTTACAGTATCATACTGTCTGAACACGATGTCACTGTGCACCAAAATGTCTAGTAGCATGTCCTGTATAGAGGATATGGCCTCTGCTTTTAATAATCTTCCAAGAACAATGTGGACAGACAGCTGTGAAGCACTCCTCTAGTCTGTGGTAATGTATAAGGTTCTTGCTGAGTAAACACGACTTGGCTTATTATGTATATGTAAACTATTACAGTTCTACAGACTACTGTTCAAATATTCTACTGTAGATAACCTCATAGCTGACCAGCCAATTAAAAATCAAGTCTCCTGCTATGGTTTATGGTTCATCAAGTTCATAGCAATTATGCCATTGTTTTTATGACCTGTTGTTGAGATAGATAAGGTCTTTACCTACCAGCCATGGATGGCCAAAGCCACTTCCTAGATTCCGGTTGTTTTTAATCACACTCTGTGATTATCAGTCATAACAATATCTTGTTCTACTGCTGCTTCCACATGTTTCCTCAGCAGTTCTCCGTCTTCGTGTCCCAAAGACTTCCACCTAATCACCACAGTGATCCTGAAGCGGCTCAGTCTGGTTAATCAACACCAAACAACCACCCAGACTCACACACACATACCCACAAACCACATTTCAGGCCAGTCTAGAGAGAGTTTTTATGCAAAGTCAGCATAACACAGACATTGAATGCCAGAAAATGGATATTCCTGCTTAAATTTTAAAACTATTTATTAAGTGTGTAAAAACAAAACAAAACATTGTAATACATTATTAACTGTATTACTGTGGTATTGCACAAGCCAACTTTAAGCCAGTATGAAGTCAAACTGAAGTAGACAGACATTTATCATGCGTGTTCAACCTAATGCAGATAAGAAAAGGCCTCTTTTCAACTTTAGTTCAGAGCTAGCTCCTAAGATATTGTCACAGCTAAATAAATAAATAAATAATAATTAATGAGTAAATAAATAAATAACAAAACAAGATTTAGATTTTTTTCAAAGTTTTCAACAATCTCTAAACGTATATTAATCAGGATTTTTTTTTAACAATTTTAATACGAGCTGATGTGGACAAAGTATATAAAACAACACAAAAGGAGATGTATGGTTTTATCCTAAAAATAAATTTATTGTCAAAAAAAAAATTATAAAAATGGCCATTTCAATGTCAAAATATTAAGAAGGATAAAAATGAAGATACTATTTTGTATCCAAGGCAATGCTTGTCTTTAATTTAAAATGAAGAGTGGCTTTAGTGAAAAACAGGTCGAATAAATATATGTCAGATAATTGCAAGAAATTATTTTTAAATAAATATACATGTCCACTTAATAAACCTTCATGACTAAACTAATGTTGAAAATAATCCATTGTTGAACTTCCTCCTGTGAGGTTCAGTATAAGTGCAATATTGTAAATCACTCCAGTTAGCCTTATAATAATAATAATACTAATAATAATAATAATATCATTCACCACGACTCTGAACTGGATAAGCGGTTACAGTCATTGAATGAATGAATGAATAATATCATTGTGGACTCAGTCAAAGCATTGTATGTTTATGCACTGATTACAGTGTTAAAGTGTCTCAGTGATAGCAAGACCCCTATTCAGGGTTTAATTACTACAAACAGTAATACACTGTTGCTGCTGCTATGATATCCTGTTATATTCAGACTCTTGCGTTCGCTGAAGTTAATGATCAACTCTGGTATACCTGGATAGCGGCAGAATCCTTATCAGAATTTTAATCAGTCAGCACGTCTGTTGTTCCCACACTACATTTCGTGCCAGAAAAGACTTACACCTGCTTAAACCTTAAAAACTTTTATTCAGGTTTGTGACTCATTACTACTACCACAGTAACACTAGTGATAGAAAACGTTACTGGTTGTCTGTGCAGCTAAAGCATCTTTTGAAATTTCAGTGTGATTTGTGCTGCATAATATCTGTACCTGTAACTTACAGCAATCATAAGGTCAGAGCTGATCATTGCTGACCATTTGCCTACATTTATGATCACATCCGAGTTATTTTTCATGTTTCAGAGACCACACAGCTTAAGGGCACATATATGAGAAGCAAAGGCGTTTATTAAGAAAGTATACATACATCCAAGGCCTGATCCTTTTCATCTGGCACATAACTGACTCTTTGGCATTTATGATGTGGATCATGTTTTTTTCCCCCTGACAGCCACCATTATCTTCTCCAAACCTGTTTTCTGAAGGTGCTGTTTTCATTGTTCCCACGGCAACCTTACAAAAAAAATGTCATGATGAAAATTCATTGGGCCCCCATTGAGCATGGCTGTTTCTATAGCAACCAGAAGAGAGATTGGTCGAGATTGGATGAGTAAGAGACAGGCACTGTGCATGTCTGTGGATGTGAGAAAAGGAGGGAGGAAAGAGAACATAGAAGGGGGAATAAATGAGTGTGCTTCCAAGAGACTGGTAGGAAAGAGAAAAGGGGGTCAGGTGTTATATAATTTAGGGACTACCCGGGGTTCCCTAATTGGATTTATTCTGACTGGAAGGATCAAAGAAGACAAAGAGAATAAGGAAAGGAAAGAAACAGACAAGTAGCCGTGGTCTGGATAGTAGTATAGGGACTAAGGGATTTGCTTTGAGATGTCTCTAGTATTCCCCCAAGTCCTGCACTGTCCTCAGTGTTCACAGGGCATAGGCACTCCCTCCTATGCCCGCCCCCTCTGATCACCCCTCCCACCCCCACCTCCTCCTCCTCCTCCTCCCTCCCGCCACCGGGGATTTGTCTCTCCCAGGCAGAGCCTCTGGTTGGTAATCAGATGACAGGAGCCGATAATCCGAGGCTACACTCTTTCCATTTTGTTCACTTCTTCACAAAGTGATCACGAGGAGAAAGGAGAAAGAAAGAGGGAGGAGAGGAGCAGAGAAGAGAGAGGGAGGAGGGGAAAAGAGTGACTGAGGTGGGAGCTTTCCAGGCAGCTGGAGAGGAGAAGAGAAAGTGGGAGGTATGTACATGTATATGTGCGGGTGGTTGTTGACTTACCTGTGGATGAAGGGTTCACCAGTGTGTTTCAGTGCAAGGACTTCTCTTCCTGCTGTAAATACATGGAGACTGGGGAGAGAATGCAGATTTGAGTAGGTAATAAAGGCAGGTTGAGATACCTTTCTTTATAATGTTCTTTCCATGATCAGGGCTGCTGGTGTATGTGTGTGTGTGGGTTTGTACTGAGACTTTGGCAGGGACAGGTGTAAGGTTTCGGGCACTTGTAGGATCATATAGTGTTGCTGCAGGTAGAAGTTGAGTTGGTATGGAACGTGTTATTTTTAGATGGAGATGGAGGACAAATATTTTCCCATCATGGCCTTGGGGAGATAAAGTCTGTCATCATCATCACCACCATTGGAGTTCCAGCCATATTGCTAGCATTCAGGTTTCACAATTAGCCCACCTTTTCCATAGTTGAATGAGAGACATTAAGGAGCATTTCATCCCAATCATAACCAAGCCAATTTCAGTCTTGTTTTTGACGTCATTTGAAAACTTGCTTTTAGATTGAGTGAAAGTTTCATGATGAATGGACCAGTACAAAATGGTCAGAAATTGAAAATAAATCTTGTCACACTAACCTCCATTAAAGTTTAAGGACATTGTTACAGTTTCTTGTAAGGATACCATTCTGAGATAATTGCCCAGCATCTATATTATATTTTGCTGAAATAAAAAAAACCCTTACAGAATATATGCACTGATAGAGCTCAATACTGATATTTATTAGTGACTTTCATAACTTTTAACTAATGCCTGTAAAAATGCTTTCATTTTGTCATTTATCATTCAAATCAAATACATCAAACTCTGCAACAATAAATACCTCTAAGTTCTTGCATAACATTATACAAACCAGGAATGTAATAATATCTGGAGTGATGTTACTGTGATTTGTGATGCTAGTATGTGTCCTGTAGCTAATGAAGCTCAAAATATTAGCAGTGTAAAAAAACTGAATATCATCTCTTTCTGTCAGAAAAATGCCTGATAATGCTGTGCATGTTTGAACGAAAGACAGGAAGCTAGTGTTTTATCTTATTGGGAAACTACTGCAATTTATGTAGGGGGAAAAATGGCATCATGCTAATATAGCAACATGGAGAAGATCTCAGCTAAAAAAAAATACAATACCATATAATCAGTATTAGCATAAGGTTCAATAAGCAGCAATAGCTCAGAATACAACAGGACTTTGTTCTGATTTGAAGCCAGAAATGTGTGTGCGTGTCTGTATGCCGACAGTAGAAAGTGACACATCAGCAGGGGTCCTAAAATCATCTGCCAAATCTGCTCAAATGACAGAACTGAGATATGAACAAGGCTAGCCAAGTCATGAATTCGCTAATCAAGGTCTGACTCTGTTCAAATATTTGGAACCTTAGTCTTTGTGACAAAATTCAGGAAGTCAAGATGGGAAGATAAATTCAGATTCGCAATTGATTTTCAGCTCTGCAATGTCCCTCCCTTTTTCTGGGGTGAGGGTGTCTCATTCTATCCACTGTGCAGACAGTGATCGTTGTTGTATGGCACCCACACAATCATTTACTCTTGAGTGAAGTTGGCAAATGGCATGTTGTGGCTTAAGGCTCAGCTTGGTCTTAGCCTACTGTAAACCCATCAGTAAGTGCATGGATAACTGACATGGCTTTTGTCCAGCTCTCTTTGTTATACCAGGGGAATTCATATGCAAAGAAAACTAAATACAGCTGCATACCACAGCGTCTGCAAATTTTATGATGGCTAACTGGAATGTGAGAAGTCCTAAAACGTTTAAGTCTGGTTTAACAGGCTACAGAATGAGCAGAATGGAGATGTTGACCCATTGGGGACAGTGAAGGTGTGAGAAGATCTAGGCCACGATAAAGGGGTGGTCAATGTATTGATCATCTTTTCTGTGCTGTTTCTTGCAGAATATTTAAATTAATGAGGCAAGTTACACTTACAGTATCTCTTTCTTTAATCACCAGGACTTTCAATATGGCAGAGGGCAGACGTCCAGTATCTGAGATCTATGGCACTGGAAATCATCTTGGTTCAGCTGGAGTAGAGATTGTGGATGACCATGAGCCTCGCATCATCTCCTTATCCAAGAGTTTTACAGACATGGCGAGCGGTCCTCCTCAGAGAATGGAGCTGGCTTGGTGCCGGAAGGATATCCGCAAAAGTGCCAGCACTGCTGTGTGCCCACAGAGGCCTGCCAGCCTGGGCGGGCCAGTCAGTGGGGTCCCGGCTTCTTTAGAGTTTGAGCAAGGTAGTACGTGTAGTGGCAATAGCACTCCAGAGACAGTCATCTGGCGTGGAGGAAGCACACAGCCCTGGAACATCACGGAGGATTCACCAGCAAGGACGGCAACACAAGAGCTTCTTCTAACAAGACAGCGAGCTTATACCAGTGAAAGGTGTGCTCCCTGTTCCCCATCCACACATAGGAGCTTGAGGATGGAGTGCCTCGAGGGCAGGGAGACATGCTGCCAAGGCAGAGCGGCTGCAGAAAACCTGAAGGCCTGCAACTGTTCCAGGATGGTCTGCGGCATGATGTCTCCTGCTCTGGGAGCCAGGCCATGCCTTAGAAGTGCACACAGCCTTGCACAAGATACAGATATTTGTACCATTAAAGGTAATGGCCACCATTTTCCTGGAGCCAGTGCGTGCAGATCAGCCTGTGGTAGCAGTTCACTGAGGAATTCTTGTGTTGTACCCTGTCCAGGACATTTAATATCTCTGCCAGTCTGTGCAGGAAGTCCTTGTCCAGGACAGAGGTCAGTACTCCATTCTAATTTGCTTGGTTTTCCACCACTGGTGTCTTCAGTTAGTGAGACGGGTCTAAACAATCGGGCTGGGGGTCACTGCTGTGGACCTGAATTGGGTGGTAAGAACTCTTCCACCCTTAAACTAGACAAACTAGTCCATAGCCAACAGACAGTCAAAGATGCCTCCACCATGACATCTGTGTGGGAATCCAAAGACGTTGGCGTACAAACCATGTCGACCGATTCCCTTGTTTCTCCACTGTTGAATAGGCTCCCTGAGAACTGTTTGACAGATGGTCCTGGTTCAGACACGTGTCCTGCTGTAGAGGACCCAGGTCCCAAGACCCCTGTGAAGGAGGTGGAATGGGATGCAGAAGGAATGACATGGGAAGTATACGGGGCATCTCTGGACCCAGAAGAACTTGGACTGGCAATCCAACGGCACCTGGAGCTGCAGATCAAGGAGGTGGCAGCCGCAGCTGCAGAGAAGCAATCATCTGTGGAAAACAATCGTTCATCCATGCAACAGAACAAGAGACAAAGGAAGAGCGGACGTCTGGTGCCATCCTTGCCCAGTCCGGCATGCTGCACCAGCTCCAGTACCGTGGGAGACTAAAGAGACAAAAGAAACTGTAGACCTCCAATACCTGTAAATGGCCTTCTTTACCTCCCAAGCGCTTCTCTTGCCTATATAATAGATGCTGCAGAATCAGCTGGTCAGGTCAGAGTCCTTAAAAAAAAATCTTAGCAGAATCTATAGTTTGCAAATTGGCTCTACTACTTGGCAAAGACAACTTAGGTTGAGAAGGCAGTTGAGAAATTTGAGGGCTGTCCTTCATGGAGGTAAGAGTTAAACCCCAATTCTGGACTCTTACACTCAGGGACAACTTCAGGCAATACATGAAACTAACTCACATACACAAAACACATGTACACAAACACACGCACTGTGCCAAATGTTGACCGATAAAGTGTATTTCAATGTTGGTAGTAGATTAAACAAACGTAGGCCATTTTGCAAACTCTCAGAATACTCTTGACATAAATCTATTTATCCAGTGTGCCATTATTAAAAGTGGATTTCATTTTCCCACAGACAAACGCATTGATATGTGATGAAATATTTATTCGAAAGAGTATGGTTTAGGTTTTGATTTTTCCAAACACACAGGGTTATAGCTGCCATAATTCCTCAAAAGAAAACCACTAAGTAAGTATCAATCTCATAACTCCTGTTCACAGCTCATTGTATACTGTAAATGCTTCATGTCGGGCCTCTATCAAGGTCAAAGTGATTGCATTCCTTTGCAGAAATTATTTGTATACTTAATGTCCGTTACATACTGTGTAAGATGGTGATGATAATTTAGTAGCGTTTTACAGTCATCTAAGTTCTAGGTATTCATTGGCGGTGTGGGGAGGGGGTGGTATGAAAGACTGAATTATTGTTATGGAATGAAATGACATTTGCTTACATACTGAAAAACACAATTATTACTACTTATTAATCACGTACCGAACACTTACCTCTAAATGAAATTCAGTTGCACATTTCAAAGAATATCTTTATTAGTTTCAGGGAAAATACCTTAACAAAGGCACAGTGATATACAGAATATAAATAACAATATTTGTTATACATTCAATCAGATCAATGAGATCTTTTTTTTATTATTTGATAGACTTTCAAAACAGGCCTATATTACATATCCAGTATTGTACTTAACACATTGCCAGGGGCTTAATATGAGCTTCTTTACAGTCCAGCTTCAGTTTACGTAACTGGAACATTAAGAGAATCTCATAGTAACATTACTGTTATACGAATAGTAGTCACTACCACAATAAAGCCTTAGGTCCCTAAGCAAAGTGTACAAATCTGTCTCAGGAGGAAGGATGTTTCTGCCACTAAAACACTGTCATTGTAGAACAAGTAAAGTGTAAAATGTAGTCAGTGTCTTCTAAATTAACTAGAACAACATACATTTGGCTGAAATGTTCTCTCTAAAGCAACCTGCAAAAACGTTTAAATGCTTTTTAGAGAACAGTTTTTGTAAGCAAGATCAGTGTGTCAAAACCATTTTAAACCTAGTATACTGTTCAGCAAAGCTTTTAAACTGGTATAAATCATTTATGTAATGGGAGGGTTCTTTATACCACTGAATGGTACCTACAATCACACTCCTCATTCACAAACAGGGTTTTTAGGCATTGATCAATGTATTCCCCCTACCCAGGTTTGGAAATATTTAGTCATTCACTGACAAGACATTAAAAAAGCAGATACTGTATTTTAAAGTAAATGCTTTTCTGGGTCGAATATGTGCTAACACATTTAATCCATTTTAAGCTGAAATGACTGAGATGTTTCTGCACAGTATACAAGTATATGCATATAAATAATGTCTCAATTAGATAAAAACACCAAAGTCTGCTGTTAATTGTAAACAATTAAAAATTAATTTCAGGTGGGAAATAATACCATAACATCATACATACAGAAATATGCTTTCTTCGTCCTTTCATTTTATCAGCAACTCTTGTTTATCCTGATCTATGCCTAGAACACAGAGGACTGTAAAAGGAAGCACTGTAGGGTCATGGATGATTCTACACATGACTGATGTAATCAGCTGGAAACAGACACTTAAAGGCTCCATAATGGAAAAGATCACTGAAGAGACTTAACTGTATGTGTATGTATGTGTGTGTATATATGTGTGTGTGTGTGTTTTGCCAGTTCTGGTCAACTCTCCCGGCTGTTTTTCACAGCTTTGTTCTTTTGCCAAAGCAAATTGATCTTTTTAGACCACAGCATTGTGACTGAGTGTCAATAGATGCCATGGACCATAGAGGGCAGGAAGGTTTCAGTGTAAGGTTTCTAATCCAAACAGGCTTAGTATATTTCAGTGTGTGAGAAAGCTTCATGATAGCTTGTGTCTTAATAATGTATGGGTAACAATAAATAATTTCATAAACTACATTTCAATTTCTTTCTTCAAGATGTTTCTGATGTCTGACAAAAATGTGTATCTCAAAAAAAAATTTAAAGTAGGAAATACATTCTTAAATTTGAAGGTAAGGAAATGAAAATTCATTATATTCTAAGATTTTTCAAACCATTTCTGTTGGTCCGTTAATGGTAGAGTTTTAATAAAATGTAAAGAGCAGCTGAAATGTTCATACCAAGGCAAAATGTTTAATGGAAATACTCTGGGTTATTTTTTTGGACAGCAGTGGTTTGTAAAAATATGTGATGTAATGCGTTTCATTGGCAGATGAGCTGCCTCTCGGAGACACTTGAAAGAATTAGCTTGTTTATCTCTGTGTAGTATGGAGAGACTGGGAGAGAGAGAAATTGCCTGCATGAGAGAGGGTCCCGCTAAACTTAGTGAACTGTGTTGTGGTGAAATGCCCTGGACATTTCCACAGCCTTTGAGCTTTTGGATGAGCAGGCACATTCTGTGGTATTGAGCACCTCATCTCACTGCTTTTCTGTTGCGCTTGTTGTTGTTCCATGTCTCACTGTTTACAGTGAACACAACATCTGAGCACTAACACAGACCCGGCACACACTTACAAGACAACAGTGCACAACACTAGCAACAACACTATCTAAGCTCAGATGTCAGTATATGGGAATTTATAAACATTAATAACTCAAATCATGTAGATAAAATACATAATGCTGGTATGGCTACACCCACTGCTACCTAGAGTGCCTAGGTATTTTTCCTACTGATTTAAAGCCTGGGCCCTCTTTCTCAGTAATTTCCCCACCGCCATCTGCTGGTGGAGTGCAGGAATAGCACCTCTACTCTAAAGCCCCATTCCAGGATCGCACAGCACCATGGCCACCCCAGAATAATCTTGTGGTAAACACGATTTAGTGAATGTGGATTTATATTGTCTATGTTGAAAGAGCCATGACAGGACTGAATATATTACATAAGTTTGTGGACACCAGGTAACTGTGTTTGAGTCTAATGTTACAGAGTTTGTTCCCATACACTAGGTTGGAAGATTGCTGTGATGACTTTATTGCATTCAGCATTCAAAAGTGTATCAATGAGGTCAGGTACTGATGCTGGATTATTAGGTCTGGATCACAGATGTTCCACCTCATTACAAAGATAATGGATGGTGCTCTATCACTTCACTGAACACAGTTCTACTGCTCAACAGTCCAGCGCTCTGGGGCTTTATACCCCTCTAAACCATGCTTGCCATTCAGCATGGTGACAGTAATCTCTGTTCAAAGAGGTGCAGTTAAACTGTTTAAAAATAAGCAGCTGCATCAGATCACCATATTCATTTGGTTAATGTTTTCTTTAAAGATTATAGGAGATGTGTGGCTGGAAGTGGTTAAATTCAGTATAAGGGGTGTCTTTAGATGTATAGTGTACCTCACCAAAATGTCAACATCAGATTGAAATAGGTGCTCAAGTATTGTGACAGTGAGTGTAAAGGCAAAAGCAATTTCAGTTTGCTGGTCTTTTTTCTCAGACTGAAATGGGTGGATTTTTAAAGCGTTTATCTCAACCTTAGCTTAAGCTTCAAAACTGCATCTTACCACTGGTCCCCTGGCCTATAATAATTGGGTAAAATAAACTCAGAGGACTAAAACGAGCACAGGTGTATCCCTACATGTGTGTGGTGGCCAGAGGTCATCTGAAGGTTAACAGGTCTTCAAATCCAAATAGTGGCGTGGCGTGACTGGCAGGAGGAAGGGTAGTGTTGTTTTGCTCTGTAGTAATGTAGTATGAGTTGGAAAGTGCTGATGGAACTCTCACTCTGCTCTGGGGGCCAGCCTGTTGGGAGTACCCCCCACCCACGCCCACACACACTCACACACACACAAGCTCCACCAGAACAATCCAGGAGCAGGGGAGGGCATTGTGGACACCCATTGTCTGGGGAGAGAGGGGCGTAGCTGTGACAAAGGGTGGCTTCAGCCCCGGACATACTATAAAAGGTGCTTCTCCAGAGCGGCGGCACACTAAACTGTGAATCATGGCAGTGAGGAGACCCCTGTTACCCCTGCTGTTGCTGGGCCTGGCTCTGGAGATCACCTGCACCTACACCTTCACCCCTAGCCGCCTCCAGCAGCATAAAGTCCTCCACCTGGGTGAGAGTCAAAGATGGGTTCTTGGCTTCGCTTTCTTTCCAAATACTTCGATGTCACTGCACAGAGATTTATGCACAGCTTCCTGTTTTCTCTGCTCTATGAAATGTAATTTATGTCTCTCTTAAAACTAACAAAGACTTTATTAGTTATATAAGAAACCTAAACTGTTGTTCTATTACTGTAACTTAGCACTGTTTTAACTCCTTAATCTCCCAGACTAGTTAATCTGTCATTACTAGGTATTAATTCTATGTTTACTGTGAAACTAATATGTAATATTGAATCAACACTTAATGTGTAGTTCATCAAAATCATAACATAGACACTTTAAAGAAAGAGGGAAGGCTTTCTTGACCTTTATGATATAATTAGTAGTTTTTGACTTTTTTCTGTGATCATTATGACAAAAAGCAGATGCTCTTTTTTTAACAGTGAGACATGGAAGTATAAAATGATAAATAGCATTCTTAACTCTTGTAGGGTGCAGCACTTACTTCTACATACATCTTGCATAAGAGAGTGATTCTTGAGATACTTTGAATATTCAAATTGTTCATCCTCAGACTGGCCGAAGGACTGTGGCCTGGCTCACTTCAAACCAAACACTGCAAAGCGTATCGTCTCAGGCAATGAGGCCAGACCTCACTCCTGGCCTTGGCAGGTCTCACTGCAGGTATACAGCTTTTGCAAAACAGAATACAACAGCACACACCAGTTAAACCAATACATATGATGTCTACACTTTGTCACATTTCAGGTTCGTCCAAGAGGAAGTAAGCACTATGTCCACGTGTGTGGAGGGACTCTGATCCACCAGAACTGGGTGCTCACTGCAGCCCACTGCTTCCAGAAGTAAGCCTTACAGATGTTTCCTCAAACCTACAGCAATGTGAAATGCGGTAACACTTTGTCTACATTTTACAGTAAAATAATACCTAACAAAACTACTCAGATTCCAGCGAACACAGCTCTCGGCTGGGGTTTTTTCAGTATCTTAATCCATTAATTAGAATGGGTTTTTAAAAGCTTTATGATGATATATAGGGCGGCACGGTGGCGCAGCAGGTAGTGTCGCAGTCACACAGCTCCAGCGACCTGTGTGTGTTCGATTCCCGCTCCGGGTGACTGTCTGTGAGGAATTGGTGTGTTCTCCCCGTGTCCGCGTGGGTTTCCTCCCACAGTCCAAAAACACACGTTGGTAGGTGAATTGGCGACTCAAAAGTGAGTGTGTGAGTGAATATGTGAGTGTGTGTGTTGCCCTGTGAAGGACTGGCGCCCCCTCCAGTGATTCCAGGTAGGCTCTGGACCCACCGTGACCCTGAATTGGATAAGTGGTTACAGATAATGGATGGATGATGATGATATATAATGTTTCTTTGAACTGTGGTATTAGCTATGTAACTGACTTTCACAACAAGAGTTAATATTTGTTGTTCCATCTATACTTTCTATAATCTTTCCTTGTAAATCATATCAATGCTGCATAGTATCCCACTGTTTTAAGATCATAAGGTTAATGTGTTATGTAGTAGGTAAGCTGCCAGTGGGAAGAAGACAACAAAACATAACCACAGATTATAAACTATATCTCAACAATTGCCACTGATTTTTCTTACTGATATCCATGACCATTTGTTTTTATCAGTTCTTCTTTCCTGTTCCACATATTGTAGGGGGAAGGCTGAGGATGCAGGGAGCTGGCGGATTGTGTTGGGGAAGCACCAGCTGAAGAGGTCAGAAAAGGCAGAGCGCATATTCCCCGTGAAGAGAATCTACAGACACGAGCATTTCCGCTACCCAGCTCACAGCGAGCTGGACTATGACATCGCCCTGGTTAAGGCTGGCACAGACATCCTGCCCAGCAACTTCATCCGCTACGCCTGCCTGCCGCGCAAGCAGACCAACCTCAAACCAGGACACTACTGTTGGGTGACTGGCTGGGGCGACACGCGAGGTAAAGACTACCCTCATTCAACTGTCCAGCATGTGAGGCTTGGGCTAACCATACAGCAGCAGGTCAAGAATGACAAGAACATTAGAAAGAGGCCTTGATATAGAGTCACTCACCTTGAGGTTGCCTTTTGTATCTAAGGTGGGAAGGAGAATGTGTCGCTGGCCGAGGCGCTGAATCAAGCTCGCCTGCCCATCATCGACTACAAAACATGCAGGCAGAAAAAGTTCTGGGGCGACCGTGTGAGGGACTCCATGATTTGTGCTGGATTCAGAGACACAGAAGGACCTCCTGCTGCCTGCCAGGTAAAACAGGACATTCCACCGCAAATAAGGGATTATAAGAGGGTCATATCTGGAAGATCTAAAGTCATTTAATTATGAATTTAAAGGAACACTACATCATATTTTTATCTTAAAATGACAGTTTCAAATCATTGTCATGTTTCACTGACCTGTAATAGGAAAAATAGAACCTCTGTTGATGCTACTACACTGGGCTCAGCACTGCCTAAACTTCACTATACTTTTGGAGGAGGGTAGGAAACCAACCCATTCCCTCCCCCTCCCCATTGATTTCAGTACAATGAAAAAATTCAGTAAAAATGTATTACATTCGGAGGGAAGCTTAGTAGCAAACAAAACAAAAAAAAACACCCTAGTGTTCCTTTAAAAGATTCCGTACCAGTTCCAGTTCAGTTTTTTATCATTAACAAATTAATTACAACTAATAATAGTTATAACATGAGTTTATTAATTGATCACAATATTTAAAATGCATGAATCATTTGCAAAATGCAAAATCAAATAGATCTTGTCTTTTTAAAGCAATAAAGTAAAGATACCTCTATAATTCCTAATTCTTTACTCATAGATTGTCTCTAGTACATATTGCCATGGTAATTAATTAGAAATCAAAGAACTATAAAGGGATATACAATTTTTGTTTTAGAACATAATATAATATAATAACTACTACTACTAATAATAATAATAATAATACACATTCCACAAAGCAAGATAGAAAAACAAGATTGACTCTTATGCCTTTTCTCCCTCAAGGGGGATTCAGGTGGTCCTCTGCTCTGTCAGTTGGGTCGGGACCGCTGGGAGGTACATGGCGTGGTGAGTTTCGGGCCTATCGGCTGCACAGTGGAGAACAAGCCCAGCGTATTCACTCGCACTGCTGCCTACATCCCCTGGATTGAGGCCACCCGCATCAGGGACTTCTTCCTGCACTGATCTCCCTGACATCAGTGACCTCTTCGTCCAACTCCAGGGGGAGAACAGTGACGCTGTGACCTTCCAGGGCCTGGGTCTAGTTCCACACACATGCTCATTCGTCTGTACTCTGTACTGAGCACTAGTAGCGCACTCCACACCACCAGCCACTAATGTTAGGACAGTTTGCACTGCAGTGTGGGTCGCTTCAACGCTATGCTTGTAAGATTGCACCGCTCTTGAATGGAAAGAACATCAGACACCTTAAGTCCTTAACTGCTTGCTTGGAGCCACATAACCCTATGCCTTCTGCTTGGCTAGTTTTCTTACATAAACATACAACAAAAACCTAATTCTGGTATTAAAGACTATTCTCAATTATTTGGATTTGGCCTGGACCAGCTACCTGTATTAATATCCTGTGAGATCTGGCTTGAGCTGGCCTCCTAGTGGTTTGGATCCTAAATCATTGAAGTAATGCCATAAAAGTAAAAAAAAAAGACTAATTAACTGAGAGCCTTACCAGGAATAAAACACTTCCATCCCAAGACCTGGTCTCAGTGCCATTCAGTTCTATTGGTGGTATACACTTTCCGAGAGACTATTACCATTAGCATTATAACACATGCTATTCTTTGCTTCTTATTTGTGGACTCATTCAGACATGTCCAAGAAGGATCTTTTTAAATTGTGGCACAACAAAATACCATTTGAAACCAGAACGAAGCAAAGAAGTCTGTTAATGGCAAAACATCCCTCTTTACCACTGTAAACAGATGGCATTTTGTCTAATAAACAGATCTATGAAGTTTTGGTTTCAGCTGCACATTTACTGTTTAAATGAATTTAGATTTATCTGTTAGCATTCATATTGACATATGTATTCCACCAAAGTGTGAACTAGCAAAAAGCAAAGTTTCACTGCTCCTCAGTGGGGCACTTAATATTTAACATACAATAAATGAAGGCAATATGATCAGAGACTTCTGAAGCTTCAATACAGATTCATAATTCACATTTTCGAATGCTAGCACAGATTACCCTACCAGCTATCAGAATCCGAGCCAATAAACAGAGTGGTACTTAGATGAATACTGCAAATACATCACTGAAACATGACTGAATAGCAATCAAATGGGAACTGTTACCTAACACCACAAAAAAAAAAAAAAGAAGTGAACTACACGTTCAAAAGTTAACCTTTACACTTTTAATTTAAGTGTTGAACTGATTAAATCAGCTTAGATATATAATGGTACATTTAGATCCTGCCAAAGTGGTAAACACTTATGAAATTGTATGCCCACTTGCGTCAATGTCCAGAAGCATACAGTTCAAATGAAAATGTTTTGATTATAAACATTGTTACAATATTGAAAAGTATCACATCATTACATTGGGTGGTAGGCCATTGCAAGAATGTCACTGCGGTGTACTAAGGCAGCTGAGTTCTGCCTTATTGATAATCAACATAATATTCTTATGAAAGAAGCCCCAAAACAAAACATTGGTCCAAGGATCCCCAAAGGATTGGGCCCACTCCAAGTGGAGAAGGAGACAAGTCAGTTAAGGACAGGTTTAGAGTCAAAATGTCCAAGGTTTGAGCTCTGGGTTCTCTTCAATAACGTGAGGGAGTTGTGCCTTTAAGATGATCCCAGTTATTGTAAAGGGCATACAATGCAGAAAACGCTAATCCAACAAGACCTCCCCTGGCCACTCCTCTCAGTCCACCTGACAACAAACATACAAACAGGAGATTAACTCAGAAAATTATGTATTAGTACAATTATTTATAACTATGCATTAACAAAAACACAAAAAATCATTGTTATAAAAATACTGATGGTGACAATACTAACTTGTGGATTTATACATCATTCCTGTTAATGTCCCAGCAGCTACTGTGTTCAGATCATCCTCTGCTCCTCTAGCCTTCTCAATGACTACTCCAAAAACACTATACAACAGAGCTGTGGAGAGATGATACTTGTTAATACAGTGAATTCATTTGGCCTATACACTGCTACTCACTCCACAGTAGACAGCATTAGATTCCTAATAAAACTACACGTTACCAAAGGCATTGCTGTGTTGTTCTCACCTATTGAACCTAATGTGTTAGCCCATGATGCCCCTTGCCTTGTGACCATGTTTAAAATCCTGAGGAAATAAAAAAAATAGATTTGTAAATATTTATTACCTCATCAGTGCCAGAATGAATATAGCAGGTACACATTAGAATTAAGAGTGCTCCAGAGCTTAAGTCTTAAACTTACTAAAGTATTTCTCACCAACACATTATTTACACAAACAAACTTACTGTACATTTCTGGGTTTTGACCATGCCATGTCCCTTGTCTCCTTTAGACCCATACGGAGCCCATTCAGCGTTCCAAAAGCAGCACCTACAAAGCATTCATACACAACCCTTCATTTGGTAGTCTTTGAAGTGGTTCCTAGGATTAGCCAAACTTATTACACCCATGATTTTTAAGTAACCACATGAAAAACAATATAAAGTGCCACCATTAATGTCTTTACACACCCAAAGTGATATATGGATGACAGTAAATTTTTTCAAATGTGTATAATATGATATGGCATACTAAATTTTTCAAACCCTGAAAATGCAACATTAACTTATTCATCCTCTGTTTGATATTTGCAAACATTTGCCTGTCAACAATAACACCTTTGTCATTTTTGTCTCAATAGTACACTAAAAACAGACCAATATGTCCAAATGTTTGTGGACATCCTTTAAATCTCATATCTAAGTAGGGCTGGACAATTAATCGAAAATTAATCAAACTCGACATTCAAGACTTCTAATCAACATACTCTTGTTTATATTGATTATTTTTATTCTGTTATGTCCCCTGTGTGTGTTCATGTACTGTCTCCTTAAAATCACGCTACATGATTCTGCCCCTATCTGCCACATGGAAGCAACCTAAACACAGAGGCTGACCGAGCGACCTGAGCAGCTCGTACTAAAGAAGAACACTGTGTCTGTGGTTTGGACGTGATGTGTTTAACTATCATTAAGATAACACTGAATAGAAAGAAATCAAATGTAAACGCTGAGGGAAAAATAAATGAGAGGAACAAGCTCCCAGCAACATTAAGAAAAACATTCCATATTTAATACTGGAGCATTTTTACAATACAAGCCTCGTCACTGAGGGTCAAAAATACAACATCAAAATAATAGTTCATTAATCGTAATCATGGTTAAATGTTAAAGCTAATTGTGATATTGTTTTGCGCTCATATCGCACTGAACTACAAGCAAGGTAACCGATGGCTGAAAGTATGCACTAAAACAGTCACAGTTTCAGCTCGACTAAAATGTGATTCATTCTTTTATATTAAACTGCATGTAAACACTGATGCAATTTGCATTTTATGAGCAGCTTAAGGAAGATATTTTAGCCAACATTTTCACTGCAAAAAGCATTTAATCCATTTTAAATGTCCAGTGTATTTTTGAATTTGACCATTTTACATTTTCTTGTCATTTTTCTCCCCACCACATATTCAGTGTGTGCCCGCATTAATTCTTATATTACAGGAATTAGGGGATAAATGCTCCCAAACAACTGTGCGCATTGCAACTGAAAAAAGAAAAGCCATCCTTACCTGTAATACAAGACCCTCCAATGGTGAAGAAGGCCAGTTCAAAGCGACCACGAGTTTTGTTTGCTCCAGTTGGGAGTATAAACTCATCTGTGTCCTAAGCATTGTAACAAACAAATATAAAGTAAAACATTACTTCATAATTTAAACAGAACTTTAATGCAACCACTAAAATGTGGCTGTACATTTGATGAAGATACACATTTGATTAGTTCTGATCATTTTACACCAAAAAGGCAAATGAGAAAATAAACAGAATACTGATCAACTATTGTTTTACATTATTGAGATATATTTCTTTGCTAATTTATTGAATCTTTACACCTTACATGAGATGGATAGTAACATGGGTGGGTGATATGGCAAAAGTATGACAGTATTTCACAATATTCTACTTTTCATGTTTTGTTTTTCTAAGCCTAGATGTTTAGAGGAACTTTAGAGAGAAAAAAACTAACCAATGACACCACATTTAAACACAAAATTACAATTACTTAACTGAATATTTAATATACTGCTCTGCCATACATTACTTAAACAAAGCTGTTCAGTGTTCTTTTAACAGTATCTTTTGAATTATATGACAATAGGCAACACTGTTTGTTTTTTGTTGTATGTTATTAATATTTCTGAAAAAGAAGAACATTAATAAATAAAAGTATTTAAATGATACACTGACCTGCACTAGGTAACGAGGGTCAACATTGAGGTAGGGCGAGAGAGGGCTCATTCCAGTCACTATGGAGAGAGAGGGAGAGGGACAGAGAGAGAGAGAAGTATTGATAACACTTAAAATTGGTTGTACAAAATGTCTGCTTAATTCAAATACTGAGATATATAGCCAAATGTCAAGTTCCAATCAGACTATAATTTTCTCGATAACAAGCAAATGTCATTTCACTGAATTAATTAAAGGAGACATTGTGAGAACATTCAGCACAAACAGGAGGTCAATGCCACAGTTAAACTACCTAGCATCTCAAGGCCACGAAGACCTACAAAAACAACAAACCCTTCAAACTCGAGTTGTCCGTTCCATCTTAAAAGGTGTAGCTAATTGTGTTACTTAGCTACCGTTTAAAGCGGAACGGATATTTTTGAAATGAAACAAACATCAGCTACGTAAACTCGGAGATACTCACGCGGTACCCCGGCCAGTTCTGTGTTTGAATACTCTGGAGAACCACCACCAAAAATACCCCCAAGTCCGGCTTTAAAATTCCCCGAGCCCGTGTTATTCTCCATGATTGTGAGCGGAGAGCCGTGTTGAAGCTCTGTATCAGAAACTATTTATTCTCGTGTGCCGAGTCCTGTGGTCCGGGCTGCTGTTTTGGTTCGGTTCAGAGTGGGGAGTCCTCCGTGTGGGTTTAGAGACAGCGATCAGTGCGCGTGTTTATCGCAGGACGGAGCCGGTTACAGCCGAGAAATCATCTGACCTCCAACATGCGCCGCTGCCGCAAAACTGAAGAACACGGCTTACGTAACACTGTCGTGAAGTTGCTGCGTCGTTAAAGGAGAAGGATGCTGCAGGCCGGAGCGCCAGTGGGCGTGAGTAAAGAGCAGAGCATATGCTAATCATTTTAGACTGCAGCCAATTACACAAGCGAAACTTGATGTCAGTCACTTTTTATTAAGCCAATCATCAGCCAGAGCTGTCCATAATATTTTAATGCAGCCAATGGCGTTCACGTCCTCTACTACAGGGGTTTGTTTTGTGGCGGCAAAGACATGGCGATCAAGTTGAAACTCTGGGGAACTTACAGCTTTGTTTTAGGTATAATTTAACAGTTAACGGTGTAAACAGATAATCTGCTGGAACAGTAATTTAACTTTACCAAGTGTTGTGTCAGCACCACTATAACTAGGAAGCGAGGTTTGCTTAGAGTAAATTAGTGCTGTTTCTAAATTCTGAAATTAACAACAGATTTTTTTTATTTACAATAACAATCAACTTAGTCTAACATACTTTTCTGTGGAGAAACATTGTGTGTGTTTGTCTATGTTTCTTTAACACCCCATAGAAGTGCTGAGAGCATGTCTGGGGAAGACACACAACAAACTCCCATCCTTCCAGTACATTTACCAGTTGTGTCACGCGATAAAGACTCAAACTCAAAGCAGATTGCGCC
The DNA here is from genome assembly GCF_029633855.1 of Hoplias malabaricus. Lineage (NCBI taxonomy): Eukaryota > Metazoa > Chordata > Actinopteri > Characiformes > Erythrinidae > Hoplias > Hoplias malabaricus. The sequence continues at coordinate 13,354,045 of NC_089802.1, forward strand.
CACTGAGCACACAACCTGTTTACCATGCTACCATCTGGTAGGCTGCACAGAAGCATCTGTACTAGCTGTGAATGCTGCTATTCTCTTTCATTTCATTTTCATATATATGACTGTATACTTTGTCACTTTGTGGTGTTAGTTATGGACAGTTGCTAAAGATCACTGCATCTGTGCACATGCATACTTATTTATTCATATTTAAAGCTATGACACCACAGGTAGGTTGTCTTCTGTCTTTGCACTACTGCATAGTTAGCTATAGTCATATCTTCCACACATGATCATTTATTAAAATAAAAAAACACTTATGAAGCTGCACATTATTATATGTTTAGTACATTTCTGCATGTACAGTATAAATTATAGTCATCTTTTCTCCTGTATACACTGTATTGTACAGCTGTAGAGTAGAGGTGGGCCATACCAGGAATTTTGGTATCGATCCGATACCAAGTAAATGCAAGGCCAGAATCACCGCTATCGATACCAATACCGCTAGTCTTCGCTTTGTGCAGATCAATACCAATACCAACATTGGTATCGATATTATCGATATTTGGATAGATCCGCCCACCTCTACTGTAGAGTAATTTTCTCAGACTCACCACAAGCATTTCAGTGTGTGGATGTCTTTGGAATAGTGAAATATGCCAAGGAGGAATGTAATTCAAATACATCTTTGTGGAAAAATAACATTCATTACATTTATTGGGTTTATTAGAAAGATAAACAATGTATTTAATAATAATATAAAGTAATAATTAAACACTGAATTATCAAAAAAGAATTATGAATGGCACTTTAATTTCATGCAGTAGCACAGCTATCAAGACCGAGTTCTCGTTTACTGTGTAGAATTTTTCAGAGAAGTGAGTAATTGTTTATAGGTAATTAGAAATGTATGATTACATTAGATAATTACATATAACACTGATACAAAGTCTTAAATTAGCAGATGGTTTTGTATACAACACACAGCTTAACAGGTAAACAAAAGCAGCAAATGTGTATGCATATACATAGTAATATTAGAGTTAATTATTTAATGTTAAATGTCATGCATAGGAAATAAAGATGAGCATGATATATGATGACAATGGTAAGTATAATAATTTGGCAGGGCTAAAATTTTTCCATTGAAAAAAGAAACCAAAACTAGCTTCCTCATTATTTGAAAACTGCAAAGTGTTAATGGGCTCTATAGTTTGATTTTATTTGGCTACTACAACCTAAAATTATTTGCACTGATAATCAGGAAATCGAAAGCTACAATGAAACAATGTCAGGTTTGTTCATATACTTACTGTAATGCAATGACATTTACAGTATATTTTAGGCCGATAAGATACTTTACTTACAGTTGGCTAATTAATAAACAAACTAAAGGTAAGACATGTCAATTTTGTATAAACCATAAATTATTCTAATAGTATATTTATTACAATTTCAACCAAGTGTTTGTTAAATAGGCCCCAACTAACCCCAACCCAGCTAACAAAAACTACTGTGAACATCACCACAAAATACACCTTCAACAAGACCATGAAAACCATTCTGAACACCAGTATAAAACACCTTCTTGAACACCAACATCAACGCTGTCATAAACATCATCATATACCACATTGTGAACAACACTGTCAACACCAACATGAACACTGTCTTGTGTCACTGCTGTGATGAGAATGGAAAACCCATCATAAAGTTTATCCATATGAACATTTAATATTTTGTCTTTGTAGTGAATTCAACTGAATATAGGTTGAAAAGGATTTGCAAATCATAGTATTCTGTTTTTGTTAATGTTTTATACAATGTCCCAACTTCACTGGAACTGTTTGTAGACCTGGCCACACAGTGGACTGTAAAATTATTGGACAAAGGGTGGGATCATATGAGCTCTTTTCCAGATTGGGCACTTCTCAAGGAGAATATACTGCTTTAGCAATGCTGTGATTTAGCAGCAGTGTTTTAGCTTTGACCGTTTCCTTAAACTATGATCATACACCCTGGACATTTCATGACTACATACCGTAAATATCCTAGAGATTGGTCCTTTATGTAAGTGACCATGTCACTGAAACTTTCACATAAAAAATACACCTTAATAAATACCACATTAAAACGTCCCCCTTTATATTTTGCCGGCCACAATAAAAATTCTACCTTAATAAAATCAGCCCTTTTATCTAGGCTTCCATATTAAGTAAATGACCATACCAAATAAACGGACTCTCCCATTATATTTAGACTATCTCATTTAATAGACATTTGCTGGAATTTCCCGTTCCACCTTAAAAATCCAGCGACATTTATCCAGGGCTTCCTTAAGTCAGTGTAATATGCTGTTATTTTTATGCATTAAGCCCCATGTGTATGAGTCTGTTAGCACTTTTGCACCAAAAGAACTATAGTTCTTGAACCTGTTCCGTTCCTGAGTCTTGGAACCTTGAACTGTGAACTGGCCTGCGTTTCTACAAGTTTAGAGGAGAACCAAAGATATGTCATCAGTGGGGGGCATCGCTGTGGCTGAACACAGCACCAGAATCACAGATAAACAGTCAGAGTCATGACAGGGCCATTGTTTATTTTTCTTGACCATGGAGTCAGATCAGAGTGAGATACAATACATGTTAATGTTGCCAAGTTCTGAGCCGTCCTGCTGAGCTTGTGAACAGTGGAGAAATGTAGCTAAAGCTGAGCCAAACACAGCCACAGAAACACACAAAAATGTAGCATGTTCCTGTTTTATTTCCTATTATTTATTTATATGGAACGTTGAAAATGCATCTTTAAAACACTGTATTTGAAGCTCTAGCTCTTTCCTGAGTTACTGAACCCCGACACGCCCACGGACGATGTCACTGTTTGCACTGAAAAAAAAAAACTTTTCTGTGGTTCCAGTTGGGAACAAACATTCGAGAACCAGTTTATATCGATGGGGCAAAATATAATTGAAGACTCTTTAAGGTGATATATTTTTTTTATATGTCAGTTTCTATGAAGTGGTCATTTACTGAAGGTGGAAGCCTAAATAAAATGGCAGATTTTTTTAACACATTCTATAATTTTCTATTTTGTGCACTACATTTGAAACATTTTTTAAACAGTTGGCAGAAGAAATGATTTGAGCACCAGTCTACAACAGCTGCCAGTGAATTCTGAGGACCAGATGAGCTGGATTCTCCTTGTAGCTACTTTGATAATCATCTGTTCCAGCTGATTGCTGAACAGACAAATCTCTACAGCTGTCAACTAATTGGAGCCAGCATTAACAAGGCTGGGGATGAGCTCAATCTTATGTTGGTATTAAGCTAGTCATGGGGCTAGTGAATATGACATTTATGGATGTTTATTGGCAGAATCCTATTGTTATCCCATAATTGTGGATGTGATAACAGTATAAAGGTTTAAATGCCTTTCAAGATTCATTCCCTTTCAAAATGAGACATCCGATACTGCCCAGGATCATCAGCAAAATCAGGCCAGTGCTGGCGCACATAAGGAAAAAGTGTCTGGAAACTGAGAATGAGAACCTGTTCCCAATAGATGAAATGTTGGTTCCTTACAAAGGAACAAAGGCTGGGTCTCTTTGACAATATCTTCCAAGCAAACCCCACCACTGGGGTTTCAAGGTCTTTGTTCGAGTAGGTGTTTCTGGGATAGTGTATGATTTCCTGACATACACTGGAAAGAGCACATTTAGCACTGCACAGGGTCCTTTTAACAAACTTGGACTTTGAGCCAATGTTGTAATTGAACTCTGCAAGACTATCAGGAACCCTACACCTAAGAAATGCACCCTTGAGTATGACCGTATACTGAGGCGAGGAAGGGGCAGTAATGATTACACGGTGGATAATAAGGCAAAAGTGGCTGTTATGAAATGGGTTAACAACAAAGCTGTCACTCTAGCTAGCTCCTGTGCTGCTATATGTCCTTTTAAAGAAATCAGACATTTCTCAAAGGAGCAGAGAAGAAAGGTTGGTGTTTGTCCAAACATTGTGTCAAAATACAATGTCCACATGGGAGTAGTTGACCTTGCTTACATGATGGTGGCTTTGTACTGCACATCTGCAAAATCCCACAGGCGATACATGTGCCTGTTTTGGCAAATGGCCGATATAGCCATAAACTATGGAAGGATGCTTTATTGCCATGATGCCAAAAGCCTTGGTGTGCAAAAGCACTAAAAGCTCAGAATATTCAAGATGGAGGTTGCAGATGCAATGATCCATGGAGGAAAGAAGAAGAGAAGGCCTTCCAAGGCAAGTGAGGATGTGCTCACCAGATGCATCCACAGACCAACAGCCCCAAGACCCAACATAATCCATTTGCAGTGCTGGAGAGCCAACCAGCAGTTCTAGACCAGCACTTCCAAGGCATGCCGTAGTTATAGATGTGTGCCACCTCTGGTGTGGAATGTAATAGTAATATTCTGATGCTGATTGGTATATCGCCGGGAGCAGATAGAAAATACAGATATTTGTAAGTAGCAGTTACCTATTACAGCTAGTAAATGTTCTAGCTAGCTTGTGTGTCTTATTGTGTGTACAGTATTGTTTAAAAACCTGTCAAAGAAATTAGGTTATAGATTTGGCTAAAACAGTTGAGAATATGATGAAGTCCAAAACAACATGTGGAAGCCAGATCAATATGTGGAAGCCCAGATACCACATACATTTAAAAAATAAGATCATCTTTATACCACTGATTATTCATAACAGTTTGTAACAATACATGTGGATATAGTGTATAGTGAAACTATAGACAATGGACTTGGTTAAAAATTGAGTCAACCCAAAACCACAGCATTCCCGTTACATTCCACACCGCTAGGTGGCGCAAGTTTAAAACTATGGCATGCCTTGGAACTGCTGGTCTAGAACTGCGGTTGGCTCTCCGGCTCTGCAAATAGATGCATCTCCCAAAATCTGTGGATGATGTCCGCTATGATCACGTAGATGACTTCCCAGTTTTTACTGACAAGGGAATATGCAGGTCCTGCCCAGAGGGACAGACAACCATCTCCTGTCAGAAATGTGGTGTTCATCTGTGTATTGTCATAAGGACAAATGCGCGTAACTGCTTCCAAAAATTCCATAAAAAATAAAGAGTGATTTTAAGAGAGAGAGAGAGATAGGCACCTTTTTATGTGCCCTGTCATTGTTGAATCATTTGAAAAATTATTTGCAATGTATTTACTTTGTCATTATGGAATCAGTTAAAAATTTGAGTTGAAATGTACTTCTGTTGTTCCGGTAGTTGCTATTCATGTGGTAGAACTGGACTTGTAGAACTTAAGGTTTCAGTAGGCCTATATGTGGTTATTAAAAGGATAACACCAATTCAAAAATGAGTTTTTGTGATGTAAATAACAAGAAAGTATCAATTCTCATTATTAAATGAAACATTAACATGTTCACATTGTTGACATTTCTATACCTTAACAGAGCAGCGTATCCAGGGAGACACAACTCATAAAATCCAAAATACTCAATATATTAAAAACAATAATTGAATTGTTTCATTTAGGTGCAAATGAGATAAATAGTAACTGTAAATTATTTTTTCAATTCAATTTCTACTCTTGGCTGTTTAAGGGTTAAGGTGGAAGCCTAAATATAATGGCTGATTTTTTTAGGTGGATTTTTTAAAGGTGTTTAATATATCTTAGCAGTATTTTGAAAGGTTTTAAGGGTTATTTGAAGTGGCCATTTATTTAAAGTTGAAGTTTAATTTAAATGACAATTTTTTTAGGTGGAATTTTTTAAAAGTGTCAGTCAAAATAATGGTCGGTTTTAAGGATTGTTTGAAGTGGTCATTTATTTGAGGTGAAAGTTTAAATAATATGGCCATTTTTCTAATGTGTAATTTTTATTAAGATGGCAGTCGAAGTATATTGGCAGGCTTTTTAATCTGGTGGTATTTTAAAGGTAGTGTTAGATAGACGATACTTAGGCATGGTAGCAACGATGCTAGCAATACGTGACAAGCCAAACTCAGTTTGTCCCCTCTAGTTAATTTGGCTTGTCAAAGCCAAATTATTGTTCTTCGTAATCTTCTTCTTATTATTGTTAATATTATTATTCTCTTCTTGCTTTCTGCAATGCTACTCCTCCTAGAGTTTTTAAGATACAGCCACAAAACTTCACAGGATCATAGAATCTATAGCCAATTACGTGGCTTGTGTTTTTGGAGTGATCTGGATTACAAGCTTATGGATTACAAGCTTCCAAAGGTAATTCCAAAAATTTCAACCTGCTCTAACTCGATCAATTTTCAAACTACATGGTTTAGCTTCCCCATATTTAATGGAACTCCTCCTGCAGCCCTACTTGAACACCTGTGTCCTCTGAAGCTGGTCTTCTATATGTCCCTAAATTCAAATTCAGATTTCTTAAGACGGATGTCTCAAATAAGCGGACATATATAGCTTTACGTTACTTGGCAGATGTTCTTTAAATTAGTTAACATTAACTTGGACTGGTTGCACAATTGTATCTACTTTTTTATCTCTTCTCCCAGACTTTTGTATGTCTTTTCAAATTAAAAGCCCTCTTTCAGGGGGATGGACTTAAGCCAGAGAAGAAAACACTTTATACCTTGTGTCATAAAGTCATACATATTTTAATGTTAGTTATTTTATACTGCCCGTAGTTTGAAGACGCCCGATCCAGAGGGAGTAGGACATGAAGTGGTCACAGAGTCAACATGCACAGAGCAGTTTAACTCTTTAATGCTGTCTTATGGACAGCCCTTTCTCTAATGCTCCCTCTGATTTATAATTATACATATAAAATAATACATATATAAATACACTTTAAATGAAAACTGATATGAATATATATCAATTTGTCGTTTATTATGAAAACATTTTGTAAATATGCATTATTCAGTATAAAATTCTATGTAATCTATAGAAGTGTAATTATACATATAGTGACTAAACTTGTTTTTATTATTAATAATAATCACCAGTACACAGGTAACTATTATTAAAACATTGATAGACATACAGAGGAGTTCCAAGACTGAGGAGCTGTTTCAGAGTTTGAGGCAGATTAATCTCAATTGGATAAAAAGAAAAAAATAAACACAAATAAATTGGAGATTCAGCCCATGTTTTACCTCACAGGAGGCATGAGAAAGACCCAGACATTGCAGAAATAAAACAGGAGCTCCAGGATTTGTAATCCCATCTGAATGGGATAATAACTGCAAATTAACTGTGAACAGTGAAACACACATGCTGCTGCCACACTCAGTAAAGCAGCAGTTAAAATAACTGGAAATGGCAAACTGGAATTCTTCCAAAGATTTTGCTTTCCCTAAGAGCACTGAATATAAGGTGAATAATTTTGTAGAGATGAATGTAATGGAAACACTAAAATGTCACTGCTGGGGGGATAGATTCTTACCTGTCATGGATCCCAAACTACTGAAAGCCCTGCCACAGTCTTTTCACCTCTGTTCTTCATTCTTTTATTATTATTATTATTATTATTATTTTTTTTTTTTTTTACAGTTGAAAACTGCTCAAATGCAAATAATAAAACTCATCATTAAGATTTTGTAATTAATGATCACTTAACCAAAATTGCTGTCTTAGAAATTGTTTTCATAAACTATATTAGTGAAACTGATCAGGACTGAGCGGGTGTTTCTGTCCCCATCAGGTTCAATAGTGGAGTAGCCATGGCACATTATACAAGCCCATGGAATCAGGCCTTTTGGTGTTTTTATGCTTTTATTTTTTTGGCAGTCATGTTATGAACATGTGAGGTATTGAATAACAGACTAACGCCCTTTCTGATGAGGCTGCTTGTGGTAGCTAGGTTTGTAAATGTTAATGATTAAGGCAAATTTTAATTTGGCCAAATATTCAAAAGCATTTGCTAGGGAAATATGGGTATGATGGGTAACAAATTAAAGCATTTAAGCAATGGGAGCACATGACAGCATATAGTAAAGGCTTGTTCCGGAACTAACTTTTCAATGTGTGCCAATTATGCGATAGCAACAGACTTGTGCACATACTGTAATGTAACATTCTGTCAGGAGCGAGGGGCGGATTGAGGGAGGCGGACGCACTCGCTAAAACACAGCTTTTTAATAAAGGAAAACAACAAAACAGAGACTTTAACAAAACGAAAACAAACAGGGAGCTAACCAGGCTAAACTAAACAAGGGGAGCTAAACAGGGCAAACGGGACTGACAGACTAAAGAGAAAACGAAAGAACGAGAGAGGAAAAGAAACTACGACACGAAACAACGACTAGGGAAACAAACACGGAGAAACTGTGGAGACAGACGGACAGACTCGAAAACACGACCGACTAGACATGAGAACTGAAATGAGAAATGTACGACCAACAGGACGTGACACAAGAGGGCTTAAATACAGACACAAACGAGACACACCTGGACAGATAACGAGGACGGGCTGACACATGACACGGACGAGGAGGCGGGACGAGGGCGGAGACAAGGATATAAACAAAACATAGCCATGTGCGAATAAAGCACATGGCGGGGACAACAGACTGACAGGACGAAGGCGTGACAGATGCCCCCCCCAAGAACGCGCAACTCCCGGGCGCGTACTCCTAAACCCCCCAGGAGCTGGCACAGGAGAGGGCACGGAAAACAAGACAGGACAACAAACCAACGGGTGACAGGACTCAGGACAGGACGGGAACAGACACAGGAGCTGGGGACACGACAGGACCGAATATACGAGACGGGACATGGGACATGACAGGAGACTGACAAAGGGGGGCAGCAAGAGACGAGAACGGACTGGACAGGACAGGAGTGGACACATGGGACTTGACAGGGTTTTTGACATTGGACATGACACTGGATGGAAACAGGGACTGGACAGAAGACGGGACAGGTGACAGAACTTGGTGCTGGGACTGGACGGGAGCGGAGACTGGTGACAAGACACTGGACAGGATAGGAACGTTAGACTGGACAGGGGTACGTGACTGGACAGAAGACAGGACAGGTGACATGACACTAGACTGGAACGGAGACGGGACTGGAGACTGGACAGGGGATTGAAAGGGAAACTGGACCGGAGACAAGACAGGTGACTGGACATTGGACGGATACGGGAACTGGACGTGAGACAAGACAGAGGGTTGAAACGGGGACTGGACAGGACTAACAGGGGACTGGACAGGAGACAAGACAGAGGGTTGAAACGGGGACTGGACAGGACTAACAGGGGACTGGACAGAGGGTTGAAACAGAGACTGGACCGGAGACAAGACGGGTGACTGGACATTGGACGGATACGAAGACTGGACATGACTAACAGGGGACTGAACCGGGGGTTGAAACATAGACTGGACAGGGCTGACAGGGGACTGGACATGAGACAAGACAGGGGGTTGAAACGGAGATTGGATTGGAGAGAAGACAGGGGACTGAACGCTGGACGGATACGGAGACTGGACGTGACTAACAGGGGACTGAACATGAGACAAGATAGGGGGTTGAAACATAGACTGGACAGGGCTGACAGGGGACTGGATAGGACTCACAGGAGACTGGACTGGACTTGGTAGGGGAACAGGGACCAAGACGTTTACGGGGACAGACATGAATACAGTAACAGGTACAGGGACAGAGACAAAGGCTGACACGGGTACTGGGACAAGGACAGAGACGGGAACCATGACAGGGACAGACAAGGGAACCAAAATAACAGGGCGGTGCCCAGGACTGGCTAATGTCTGTGTGGCAGTCTGAGGAACCAGCCTGGGCACAGTTCTGGGGATCGGCCCTGAAGTCCTTCGGGCCGACCTACGGACATGGACAGGAGAGGCCGTAGCCACAGTCACGGGGACAGGAGCGGCGGGCGCCGTAGCCACAGTCACGGGGACAGGAGCGGCGGGCGCCGCCGCCGTCACGGACACAGGAGCGGCGGGCGCCGCCGCCGTCACGGACACAGGAGCGGCGGGCGCCGCCGCCGTCACGGACACAGGAGCGGCGGGCGCCGCCGCCGTCACGGACACAGGAGCGGCGGGCGCCGCCGCCGTCACGGACACAGGAGCGGCGGGCGCCGCCGCCGTCACGGACACAGGAGCGGCGGGCGCCGCCGCCGTCACGGACACAGGAGCGGCGGGCGCCGCCGCCGTCACGGACACAGGAGCGGCGGGTGCCGCCATCACGGAGACTGGAGCGGCGGGTGCCGCCATCACGGAGACTGGAGCGGCGGGTGCCGCCATCACGGAGACTGGAGCGGCGGGTGCCGCCATCACGGGGACTGGAGCGGCGGGTGCCGCCATCACGGGGACTGGAGCGGCGGGTGCCGCCATCACGGGGACAGGAGCGGCGGGTGCCGCCATAGTCACGGGGACTGGAGCGGCGGGTGCCGCCATCACGGGGACAGGAGCGGCGGGTGCCGCCATCACGGACACCGGAGCGGCGGGTGCCGCCATCACGGACACTGGAGCGGCGGGTGCCGCCATCACGGACACTGGAGCGGCGGGTGCCGCCATCACGGACACTGGAGCGGCGGGTGCCGCCATCACGGACACTGGAGCGGCGGGTGCCGCCATCACGGACACTGGAGCGGCGGGTGCCGCCATCACGGACACTGGAAGCCCCGCAGCAACGTCCACGGGGGCAGGGGAACCTGCGACGTCGTCCACGGGGGCAGGGGAACCTGCAGCGACGTCGTCCACGGAGGCAGGGGAACCTGCAGCGACGTCGTCCACGGAGGCAGGGGAACCTGCAGCGACGTCGTCCCTGAAGACAGGAGAGGCGCGCGCCGCGCTCTCGAGGACAGGGGTTTGTGCTGCTCGCCGGGCTCGCGCTGGAGCTGTAAAGGGTTTAGGGGGTTTCACAGGCGCACCCTTTAGATCCCCTCGAGGTGCGCCCCTGTTAGCCTCCGACCTCAGAGCTACAGAGGTGAGGCTAACAGCCCCTACCCTTAACGCCCCCCCAAAAATTTCCCCGGACCTGAGGGGGTAATCCTCCAGCGAGGGGGGGACTCCAGCTCGCTTCTTTCGCCGACTCCTACGACTCGCGCTGGAGCAATCACTCGACTCATGAATTGACTCATGAATCGACTCCTCCCGAAGGCGTTGAGCCACTGTGGCATGTATCTGTCGGAGCCGGCTATTCCATGTCGCAGCCCTATCGAACATACTGTCTGTGCTAGCTGCGTCCTGGGGGTCGTACATTCTGTCAGGAGCGAGGGGCGGATTGAGGGAGGCGGACGCACTCGCTAAAACACAGCTTTTTAATAAAGGAAAACAACAAAACAGAGACTTTAACAAAACGAAAACAAACAGGGAGCTAACCAGGCTAAACTAAACAAGGGGAGCTAAACAGGGCAAACGGGACTGACAGACTAAAGAGAAAACGAAAGAACGAGAGAGGAAAAGAAACTACGACACGAAACAACGACTAGGGAAACAAACACGGAGAAACTGTGGAGACAGACGGACAGACTCGAAAACACGACCGACTAGACATGAGAACTGAAATGAGAAATGTACGACCAACAGGACGTGACACAAGAGGGCTTAAATACAGACACAAACGAGACACACCTGGACAGATAACGAGGACGGGCTGACACATGACACGGACGAGGAGGCGGGACGAGGGCGGAGACAAGGATATAAACAAAACATAGCCATGTGCGAATAAAGCACATGGCGGGGACAACAGACTGACAGGACGAAGGCGTGACACAGTCCCTCAGTATTCTGTTCACATGCACTGCACTAGATTGTGTTCCATTTAATACTGTATAATGGCATTCTAAATGCAGAGGGGCCTCTCTCGGGAGTTTCCTTCAGCTGTATACATATTAATGATGCCACAGATCATCTAATGTCTCTGCTTGTCCTCTCAGACATGTCAGTCAAACCTGAGTGAGTGGAGAGGGTCAGATGCACACTAGGGACAATGTTTCCCATATGAATGATGTAGCATTGTGTGAACGACCACTCTGGAGAATTTTAGGGCTGGCCCCTAAATATTCAGCTATACAGATATTCGTTTGTTGGGTAGGAATTTGGTTTATAATTTTGAGATTTGCATATACGTTTTTTGGATAAACATGGGGATAAAGGTAACCCTCCCCTACAATAACCTCAAGTAAACCCTGTCACTCTGCTAAGCAAAGACATATGACGTACTGTTGGGCTATAAGACTGACACTGAATGGACGTTAGCTTTGTCTAATTGATTGGCGAGTGTATGAACTCAAGAAAAGTACTCGAGATTAACAAAACAAAACTGCTTTATTGATAAGAGTTTCGGTTTGTAGAGATACACAGAGCACACACATGAACCGGGTGCATTCCACCTACAGAGAGAGGGAGCAGGGTACACACTACAAAGTGCACGTCTACTAAATGCATGATATACTGTTACTCTACGCTGATAATAATGGGATGAAATAGTGATTATGGTACCTTTCAAAAAATAAACAACCCTACCAAGACGATAAGGTCTGGTTTATTAGCAGAAACAGAAAGCACCTGCATGAAGCACATTCAGTGGAAGCTGTCATCATATATAGCACCAGAAATCACTTCAATAATGATATGGTCATCATATATAGCACCAAATCTCTACAAAGATTACACCATATTAAGATATCCAAGCTTAAAATAATACATTATAAGTCCTGGAGATAAAATAGGGTGTTAAAATCAACAACAACTTCAAAAACTACAATTAATATGGTCACCAATCCACCTACCAACGTGTGACAACCACCTACCAACACGGGACTGACAAACTCCTCACAGACAGTCACCTGGCATGGGACTTGAACCCACAACCTCCAGGTCCCTGGTGCTGTGTGTAACACTACCTACATTGTGAAAATTAATAATTCTTTAATAAAATGCACACTTGATGTAGTCCTGTGTAATGTAATGCTGTTTTGTCTTGCCCCATGGCCCTCAGTGTGATTTTAATCCAGCAGACACAAATTGTACATAAGCATGTATTTTGTCCACAATTTTGAAGGGTTTAAAGGTACACTAGGTAAGAATTAGTATTTTTTCTCCTGGGTTCCCCCTGCAGTTGCCTGGTGTAATTCACTCCCCCTCCCTCCTGTTAGTATTTCCATCTATTCCTAGTCTGTTAGTACTTCACTCTTACTCTCTCTCTCTCTCTCTCTCTCCCTCTTGTTAGTATTTCCTTCTCTTCCTAGTCTGTTAGTACTTCCCTCTCTCTCTAATGTTAGTATTTCCCTATCATTCTTATCAGTTAGTAATTCCCTCTCTCTTTAATATAAGTATCTCTGTCTCAGCTACCCTGCATTTCCTTGTTTCCCTATCTCTAGTCTAGGTTTCTCTGTATCTGTCTCTCTAGTATAAGACCTCTCTGTACCCGTCTCCAAATCTAGATCTATGTAAATATCCATGTCTAGGTCTTTGTTGTAGAATCTCTGTTAAAGAATCTCTGTTCTTTGTCTGTATTCTGAATAAAACTGCTGTCTTATAGCGCTTGTGTCCGCTTCCCTCAGTCAACCCGGACCTGACAATGTGTCTCACCGCATGGATTTCAATGCATAAATATCCTGACATCTTGTGAAAATGACTAAATTTGAAGCTTGAAACAAAAGGTCTATATTGTGTGGTGGAAGAGTAGTTTATTGTGAATGATTTTTGTAAATACATATATTGGTGTATTATATGTTGGCCGTGGTTTTATAATGGCAATAAGCGACTCCAGACAATATCTTATTGCTTTAGTTAAAAAATTTTTGGGGTGGAAATTATGCTTGTGGGAATAGTAAAGGCTGTGGTATTTTAACTGTCAATTAACTGAAGTGATTGACTTGTTGAGATTTGATTGTCAACTGTCAAGTTGTGTATGAAGTTCTTTTGGCAGAAAATGTAATGATGTCTTGTGTTTGGAATCAGTGGTGCACAACAGTGGACTCCCACATCTTCTGGCTACTGAGCCATGATCGTCTCTAGGACAGATATTGCTGTTCTGAGTTAGGGTTGACTGCCTCTCTGCTAACCAACAAGAGGACCAAAGTGTCAGGGACAGGGAAGAGTCCAGCCATGGGTTGTTCTGACCTTCTGGTCCGGAGGTGGAGGCCCAGTTCATTCAAATCAATGGAGTGCAAGATTCAAGAGTCTTTATTGTCATTTCAACTTTATAGAGAACACAGTGTGATGAAATTACATTCCTCCAGGACCATGATGCAACAAAAAATACGAGTGCAGACAGAAACACAAGTGCACACAGACAGACAGTACAACAAAATGCAGACAAAAATGTGCAGTGTTATCTGTAGAAGATCTGCACAGCAGCCTTCATGGTATCAGCCACGGAACAGTAGGACATTACAAGAAGTAATGTGCAAAATATGCAATGTGCAACAATATGTCGGATCAGTGCCATAGGGAGATGTCAAAGTGTTTTGTTTATATTAATTTGGCATTGCAAAAAATAAGAGAAAGTGTGTGGATTTTACTTTTAATCTGTTTAATGACACAGGATTCTGCAAACTCATTTGTTTCCAGCATGCAAACAGAATGGAGAGCTAGCAAATGGTGAAGAAATCCTCTGAATTTGTCAAGAAAATTCATGTCATACCTTGTTGGGGAATGGTAACATCTGTTTCATTACAAACAGAGTTATTTATTCTAAGTGTACCTGTATATTCCTAGTGACCCCCGCCCCCCAGTTCTGATCCAATACAGAGGCGTAACTGCTGATACTGATTATAATATGAGCTCTTTTTACTTTAATATTATCATTATTAATGGTTTTGTGTTTAGGGGTTCATCAAGAGGCTGAAATAGACCACACATTCATTCATTCATTCATTATCTGTAACCACTTATCCAGTTCAGGGTCGTGCTGGGTCCAGAGCCTACCTGGAATCATTGGGCGCAAGGCGGGAATACACCCTGGACACACTCACACCTACGGACACTTTTGAGTCACCAATCCACCTACCAATGTGTGTTTTTGGACTGTGGGATGAAACCGGAGCACCCGGAGGAAACACACATGGACACGGAGAGAACACACCACACTCCTCACAGACAGTCACCCGGAGCAGGAAACGAACCCACAACCTCCAGGTCCCTGGAGCTGTGTGACTGCGACACTACCTGCTGCACCACCATGCCACCCATAGACCACACAGCACGTAGGAAAAAAAAAAGTATTTATTTAATATTACTCTTACAACTCCTTTCTAGAAACCCAAGGACGCTTTACAGTAAACACTCAACATTCAATCCAAACACACACTGGCTATCATCATTTGTAAATCACTTTTTTCATAAACACCTGGATTCATCAAAATGTTTGTAGGTACATGGAAAATTTACACCTGCTCCTGAAAACGCATGTAAAGTGTGTAAACTTTGAAAGACTATTATTTCACATGTCTGAACTTTAATTGAATGTAATTAAACGTTAAAATGTATGAAGTAAATCAAAATAACAACATTTCCCAATGATTCTCTTCCTAATATATCCTATTATTCAGAGCAAATAACCTTAGAAAAAGGACAATTGTTTGCTAAATTTTGTCGCTAAATTGAAATCATTGCGGTAAGTGTTTAGTATTCATATCACATGTGTATCCATATCCATATGTAATGTCTGATGTGCTGGATTTAAGACAGTTCTACGGCAAAAAAATGTAGCGTCTTTGAAGGCAATACAGGTTTATTGGCTGAGTGATCACTTGATGGTTAGCTGCCGTTTACTGCCGAAATCCATTTTTCTTAATTGCAACAATTTAGAGCCAGCTTTAAAAAGAGTTGAGCAGATGCCGTGCTATTCTCAAACCTGTGCAGATGCTGGCTGTGCTTGGCTCCTTGGATGCAGGAATGTTTAAGAGAGGAATTTAATGGCTTAATTATCTGACTCACTTTAAAAGGTGCAAGAGTGTGTGACCCAGAATGAGACAATAAGTGCTCGAGTCTCATACGTTTGCCCCACACACATTTGTGCATCTGTAACTTGCTTCATCTAAAACAGGTGCAAATCCACAGGTATTTAACCCACTGAGAGACTGTAGAGATAGAGAGAAACTGCCCAAAACCCATAGGAGCTCATGTAAAGAATAAATCCATTTCGCTTTTATGCAAGTTCCCCCACTATAGTGGCTTTGGCTTTTCACATTGGACACACACACACACACTCTCCTGAAACACTCTTCAGCGTTGTAGAAAAGTTTTTATGTAAACAAGGGGCAAGCACCCATAAAACAAATGCATTTTCAGGGACTCAGACTGAAGCTGGTGTGGATTCATGGTGAGAAGTGCACTGGAATGTGGATTGGTGACGTGTAATTTTATGTTATGCTGTTAAGGTTGGTTCATGGTCCGGTTCATGGTCCAGCGCAAGCTCCGAACTGTAATATAGATTGTAAGTGTATTGACCCTTAAGTGAATGATGTCTATATCAGACCAATGTGATACCAGACCTGTCCTCCCTAGTAATAATACCGTCCAGTGTATATTTGGAGAGAGCTTACTTGTAGTTAACAGTAAATTCGATTTCACATATTATCTAGGATCAGAATTCAAAACCTAGCAAACCTGCCGTCTAAAGAAGTTGGAAACAAATAGTAGTTCAGCGTATGTAAATCTTTGTCATTGTTATGTTCTTTCAGTTTGTTAGAAGGGATGGGGTCAAGGGAGTGGGGGAGGTTTCTGACTTGATTTCATGACAATGCTGTATATGTGAATTATACTCAGGAACTGTAGGGGAAAGCAGGAACCAAACAAAAGCTAATTCTAAAAACCTAGTATTTGTTTAAATGAGACAATTTGATCTGACATGTTAATCAAAAGGATAGTTAACAACCTTAATTAACCCTGTAAAAGCAAGGCTCAGTGGATACCAGTTAAATGAACAAATATTGGAAACTAATGTGTTCAAATGCTTTAGAATCTCCTTAATAAGGATGCTACAATTTAATTTTCATAAATTATACACCATGTCAAAGTAATGAAACCAATGATATGCCTTGTTTACTGCTGAAGTGTTCAGGTAGCCAGACTGCATTTGAAATATTACTTTGTTCATGAATCATGTGGCAACTGTGAAAGTGCATCCCATTTTCCAGGTTGTTTTGACATTCTGTCTATATGTAATTAGAGAGAAGAAAAGTTGCATCCACATAGAGCATCTGGTAGGTGCTCCTCACCACTCATTAAAGCTACTAAACATAGACTAAACCATTAAAACAAGCTCCAAAGTCTTCAAACACACACTGACTATTATGGTGATGGTGAAACAATGAGCTGGTCCATGCTGCCAGACTCGTTCCTTTCAGCTCATAAAATGCTCTCATTATTGTGAGCACATCAGTGTTTACTGCCTTATCTAAACCAATGGCACTCACTGTAACTACAAACAAGCTAGGGGCTACTTAAGGCCTGGAACAGGGTCTTCCAAAGGGCAGTGGTTAGACACAGAGCTTGCTCAGAAATGTAAAATCCAACCTTTTTAAAGAGGAACTTGACTGATTTTTGGAATTCCATTGGTTGAATTTAAGACCAATAAGATGCTTTTCAGAGCCAGTAAATGTAAAATGTTCTGCACTGAGTTCAGTTGAGCTGACACAACTGAAAAATGTTTGCTTTTATATCAAATGCGCTGTCTGAGACATTGTTTTGAGATTTTCCAGGGTGCTATAACAAAATACATGTTTAATGGATCCCAATTTATTATTATTATTATTCATTAATAATAATATAATATATATTTATTCATTTATTATCTGTAACCGCTTATCCAGTTTGAGGTCGCGGTGGGTCCAGAGCCTACCTGGAATCATTGGGTGCAAGGCGGGAATACACCCTGGAGGGGGCACCAGTCCTTCACAGGGCAACACACACACATTCACTCACACACTCGCACCTACGGACACTTTTGAGTCGCCAATCCACCTGCAACGTGTGTTTTTGGACTCTGGGAGGAAACCGGAGCACCCGGAGGAAACCCATGGGGACACTGGGAGAACACACCAAACTCCTCACAGACAGTCACCCGGAGTGGGACTTAAGTTACAAAAACCTCAAGGGAACATTATCTCAACCTTATTTATGCAAGTAATTTAATATTCTAGGAACATTGCCTTGGAACATTCTTAGAACATTGCAAAATTATGTTCTTAGAACATTCCCATAATGTTCTATTTTGGTTGTTGGGGAAATTGCTTTGAGATATTCCCTCAACAATAATCAATCCAGTTTACTTAATACTGAAGTTACGACATTCCCAAAATATGACCTCAACCTCATTAGCACAGACAATTTAACATTCCAGGAACATTGTCTTTGAATGTTGAGTATGTACAATGTAAAAACCTTCTCTTTACATTCTCTTATGGTCATGGAAACATTGCTTTGGAAATGTCCTCAGAAAGTGAAAAAAGTTTTTTTCTTAACCCTCTATGACATGAATCTTTATTTTTTTAGGAAAAAGATATTACTGCTTATTTTTTGAAGATTGGGGTCCCTGATAATGTATCACTCATAAAATGTGATACTCCCCCCACACCACAAGCCAGTGTTATTTTGTTGCCTCAGGGAAACAGTTGTACTAAAACGCAGAGTATTTCTATAATACATTTAATATGTGAAACAATGTAAAAACGTGTAATACATGCATTAGAATATTATATTACAACAAGCTTCATCCAGGATTTATTAATCACCACAAAATAAGACTTATGCATCAATATTGTAACATTGGAACTCTTTCTATACTGTAGGTATTTTGTGTGTGTGGGTGCGTGCGTGTGTGATGGAATGTGTGTTTTTTGTGGGATATTTTTTGATAAAATGTTTCTTTTTGACTCAAAAAGTGTTCGTAGGTGTGAGTGTGCGAGTGAATGTGTATCTGTGTGTCTGTGTTGCCCTGTGAAGGACTGGCGCCCCCTCCAGGGTGTATCCCTGCCTTGTGCCCAATGATTCCAGGTAGACTCTGGACCCACCGCGACCCTGAACTGGATAAGCAGTTACAGATAATGAATGAATGAATGAATGAATGAATGTTTCTTTTTTAGCTAATTGTAAATTCCTATTCTGTGTGGAACTTCACACTTTTTGGTGGTTGTGAAGCACAGGTGTGCATCACAATTCCAGCTTTTGCATGTGCCTGGCAACCCAAATAATGACATATACATCACAGTACACAGAAACTGCTCCAGTTCTATGACAGTGAGATTTAGGAGCCTGTTGACATTGCATTGCATTGCATATAGATTTGTTCTACAATGACTTGCAACATGTTTTCAGAAAAATGCTGAAAAGGAATGATAATTCATTCATTTATTATCTGTAAGCGCTTATCCAATTCAGGGTCGCGGGGGTCCAGAGCCTACCTGGAATCATTGGGCGTCCTTCACAGGGCAACACAGACACACACACACATTCACTCACAGGAATGATTATGTATCTGACAATGATGTTCCATGCTTACCACGGTGTAGAACCCAACACAGTGCGAACTTTACTGATTACTCAGAATCTGGTCCCCCCTGGAGTACTTCAAGCAATTTTTTGAAGACATTTTGCCAGTCATTGTAGAGCAGTAAAGTCTATATGCTATGCAATGCAATGTCAACATAATTTTCTTCATTTTCATCATTATCAACTGGCAAACAATCCGCTTCAAGAAGAAAGCAGGCAGGGATAAATGAGATCTTATGCATTTCATTCATTATCTGTAAGTGCTTATCCAGTTCAGGGTCGTGGTGGGTCCAGAGCCTATCATTGGGCACAAGATGTATTTCATACAAATCATAATTCCTCACCAAAAAGCTCATGGAAATATCTTATTTTACGTTAAAACATTTTACACGTTTTACTCTGGTAACTGCTTGATCAGGTTTCTATTGGCCATACAATTTCTTTGTGTCTCATTTTCTGTGAGAACAGGTAGATTGGACAGCAAAAACATTCAATGTGATCATTATTTTGCACCCTACCACATATCCATCCATCTGGAACTAAACAGTAGTCTTGTTGCACAATGTTGCCTTGAGGCAACAAATGAATACATGAAGATTTAGTATATAAATATAAACAAACTATGTATTTAAACAATAAAATGCAGTTCATTTATGATTTATGTAAATATAAATACAAACCGGATTCCAAAAAATTTGGGACACTAAACAAATTGTGAATAAAAACTGAATGCAATGATGTGGAGATGGCAAATGTCAATATTTTATTCATAATAGAACATAGATGACAGATCAAAAGTTTAATCTGAGTAAATGTAACATTTTAAAGGAAAAATATGTCAACAAATCCCAAAAAAGTTGGGACAAGTAGCAATAAGTGACTGGAAAAAGGAAATTGAGCATATAACGAACAGCTGGAAGACCAATTAACACTAATTAGGTCAATTGACAACATGATTGGGTATAAAAAGAGCTTCTCAGAGTGTCAGTGTCTCTCTGAAGCCAAGATGGTAAGAGGATCACCAAGTCCACCATTGTTGCGCAGAAAGATAGTGCAGCAATACCAGGATGGTGTTACCCAGCGTAAAATAGCAAAGACATTTAAGTTATCATCATCAACCGTGCATAATATCATCAAAAGATTCAGAGAATCTGGAACAATTGCTGTGCGTAAGGGTCAAGGCCGTAAAACTCTACTGGATGCTCGTGATCTCTGGGCCCTTAAACGTCACTGCACCTCAAACAGCAATGCCACTGTCAAGGAAATAACAGAATGGGCTCAGGAATACTTCCAGAAAGCATTGTCAGTGAACACAATCCCCCGTGCCATCCGCCGTTGCCAGCTGAAACACTACAGTGCAAAGAGGAAGCCATTTCTAAGCAAGCTCCACAAGCTCAGATGTTTGCACTGGGCCAGGGGTCTTTTAAAATGGAGTGTGGCAAAATGGAAGACTGTTCTGTGGTCAGATGAGTCACGATTTGAAGTTCTTTATGGAACACTGGGACGCCATGTCATACGGACCAGAGAGGACAAGGACAACCCAAGTTGTTATCAACTCTCCGTTCAGAAGCCTGCATCACTGATGGTATGGGGTTGCATGAGTGCTTGTGGCATGGGCAGCTTGCATGTCTGGAAAGGCACCATTAATGCAGAGAACTATGTTCAGGTTCTAGAACAACATATGCTCCCATCTAGACGTCATCTCTTTCAGGGAAGACTCTGCATTATTCAACAAGATAATGCCAGACCACATTCTGCAGCAATCACAACATCATGGCTACGTAGGAGAAGGATCCGGGTACTGAAATGGCCAGCCTGCAGTCCAGATCTTTCACCTATAGAGAACATTTGGCGCATCATAAAGAGGAAGGTGCGACAAAGAAGGCCCAAGACGATTGAACAGTTAGAGGCCTGTATTAGACATGAATGGGAGAGCATTCCTATTTCTAAACTTGAGAAACTGGTCTCCTCTGTCCCCAGATGTCTGAGTGTTGTAAGAAGGAGGGGGGATGCCACACAGTGGTAAAACATGGCCTTGTCCCAACTTTTTTGGGATTTGTTGACGCCATGAAATTTTGGAACAACATATTTTTCCCTTAAAATGATACATTCTCTCAGTTTAAACTTTTGATCTGTGATTTCTGTTCTATTCTGAATAAATTATTAGATGTTGGCACCTCCACATCATTGCATTCAGTTTTTATTCACAATTTGTTTAGTGTCCCAACTTTTTTGGAATCCGGTTTGTATTTTTTGTGTGAATGTATGTCTATGAAAAACTAATGCTTTTTCTTACACTTTGCTAGCACTGTGACCAATGCAACACTGCTTACTGAAAGGGTTGCTCCACCCTCAAACAGACAAGGACAAGCACTTCAGGACCCCATGTTATTGGTCACTGACACGAATTATTTAAATATTTATTTTTTTTTAAAGGGAAGATTTTAGGGTCAAAAATGTGTTTGTTGCCTGAGGGCAACACTATGCCATAGAGGGTTAATGTTTCTAGAGCATTTTTCCCCTGAATGTTACCTTAACATTATTTACACTGACAATTTAATGTTTTTTTGAAGGTTTATAGTTTCAGTTTTCCTGTTCTTTCTTATTCACTCATTGCAAGTTAGTAAAATATATACACTATAACATGTTTTGTTCACTCCATTTATTTTATTTATTTATTTTTCCTTGTATCAGATACAAGGAACAGTCAGCAGAGCAGTGTCAAAACTTGAGGTTTTTTAAAATGATGGTCCTTTTAACATTCCATTAATTTTAACCACCCTTAAGAAGGCTTAAACATTCGCATTTTTTAAAAAATCTGATGGTCTAATTCAATATAAGATAATGACATACTGAAGCATAATCAATGCAAGCTTAATGACTTAAAAAAATATATTTTTTTATTTTTATCATCATCACATTTGTCAAAATCCAAACTAGGGGGTCTCTGTATGTTCCACCTGCGAAGTACACAAACAGGTTTATTAAGTATTTCTTATTATTTATCAGTTCATGTAAAGGATTGTTCCAGACTACCCAAGCCATTCGGGGCAGATAAAACACAAAGTTTTCTTTAATTTATACTGCAGTTTTTGACTTACAAGTGATGAGTGTGCAAGGGGTGCCTGTGGCTTCTTATTCCTTTATTCATGACTACATTACTTACTTCCCTGGGCGCTGGGGATGGCTGCCCCCGCTCTGGGTGTGTGTTTACAGCCCCTAGTGCACTAGTGTGTGTGTGTGTGTGTGTGTATGTGTGTCCACTGCCAGAGACGGGTTAGATGCGGAAGACACATTTCGTTGTATGTTATACAATGACAAACAATTGCACATTATTTACACGTTGACTCAAATCTGGCTTAGTGAAAGACCTGAATATCTATACTGCCACTAATATAGGGTGACCAGACGTCCTCTTTTAACTGGACATGTCCTCTTTTTTAATTTTAAAAAAATTTCTGGGCGGAATTTCACAAACATCCGGGATTTTGTTTTTCCAGAACAAAGAAATTAACATAGAATTTCGAGAAGGGTTTCGTTCACAAACTAGTCCCGCCCTCCCCTACTCCTTTTGGTTCGCTTGAGTGAGAAGGGGGCGTGGTGAAGTAGCCTGGTCTGACTGTAGAGCTACCGTTATTGGTCGATAACCAAAAGTACTTATTTATCCTATATATATATATATATATATATATATATATATATATATATATATATATATATATATAAGCGGAGACAAAGCTTTAATTTGGTTCCTGTAATACTTGAGATATACTGACAATTACAAGCAATGAGTGTTTTTGCCCGCTGGCGTGTTAAACGGAGAAACAGTGCCACATTCAAGCACAAAACTGCTTAAAAATGAAAAACTTATTCATTAAAATTAGCGAGGTAACCTAATATATATATGAGCCTATACAATCAGCTTTACCTCATGACTAATGAAGACATAACTAGTCAGATATTGCTAGCTAAATTGCGCTAGTTAATCTTAGCTAGCTGATAACATTAAATAGCTGTTAACTAATGTTTGCACTGGTAAAATCAGTTAGTTAACTTAAATGTACTAAATCTATGGGATCTATTTATATAATGCTCTACAAACCTCGCACAAACCTTATAAAACAGGTAATAATATCAAAACATTTATTTTATTCCTGTCAGTAGAACAGCCCCTTCTAGAAAACCGGCCAAACTAGCTCCATCCATCTCTGTAACCTTGGCAACAGTATGCAAAATGGGTTGGAATGTGGAAAACATTTATCCTAACAGCAGTTTTTCGTGCAGTTGTTATGAAATTTCAGTTTGAAAAAATAAGGAAAAAGTCAAAGATAAAGTAAGTAAAACATAAGTAAGTAATAGATTATCTTAAATATTTTATTGAATTAAATATAAGACAAAAAAAAAGTTCATGATGTTGAACACAATCAATGGATCCACATCTTTCAATGGTGTACCTTAATCTCAAACATTGATGTAAAACAGGTGACTCTTTCCTAATATGTGTCCAAAGAATACCATACATATACTCCTTTAGACTATTTATATAAACCTTTAAAAGAACGTTCATGTAAATTTCACCTGGAACGTTTCAGACTAAAATTAAGAGAACTTTTATCAAGGTCAAGTAACGTTTATGGAAAGTTACATTAACGGCATTGTAAGACTGTTTGCGTCTAATATTAGGAGAAGCTTTACATAGCGAAACATTTACATTAGCCAAAGTTGTGGGAACGTTCCCTGTGACAGAACAGGAAAATACGGGCATCTAAGCAGTATAAGTGGACCACTATATAGTACAGATCTCTTAATAGAATAAAATAAAAGATTGCTAACTTTATAAAATAGTGCTTACTTTCTATGTGTATTATTCTTTAGTTTATTATTATTATTATTATTATTATTGCTTAGATGTGAAGTTTGCTTGACATTTATATAAGCCGTACTAAACGCTAGATGGCACCCGAGGCTAATTAAATCTGTACGGGAGCTGCACGTATTGGCATTTTTAGAGGTTTTTAATTTTTTTTGGTCGTAAAACAACAGCTTTGTGCATATCAGTGCACAAAGGCGTATTTGCAGATGGCTAGTTTATTTATAAATGTAATGAAAGTTCAGTAGAGTTTGGTCTATCCTGTATCTGGAATAATAAACGAAAAACTATGGCATGACTGGACTGTGGGAGGAACGTCTGTTTGAATACAGCCACTATAGCTGTTTTTCTCCTTGTGCTTTCTTTCTCTTTCTTTTCCACCCCTTGAGGTGGAGCAATAACGTTTGCTATTGTTGTCGTTCTGTGAGCTCAGACTTCCTGGCATCCACACTAAATTATCCAGGGCTTTCTGTGGGAGCAGAAACGGCTCACTGTTCCCCAACAAAAAGCCCATTCACAGCCAGTGGATGGCCTCCCATAGGCAGCCCACAGAGCTGAAGAGACACTAAAGCAGCAGAATAGACAGTGAGGGCTCCCTGTGGAAAATGGCCGCAGTGGGAAATGAGTGTGATGTCATCATAATGAATCTCTCAGTATGTCTCTTTTTCATCTCCACGGTCTTTCTCACATTCAGTCTCTGTTTTACTTCAGCCACTCACTTTTTTCCCCTTCTAAGACTTCTGTTCATTCCGGAACTTAAACATACACACACACACACACGCAATCTCGTATCTGTGTATTTTGTGAACATTACATAGATTTCCATGATTTTGTGGAGATTTACCACTAACTTTTCCATAACTACTACTAGCTTAACAAACACGAACCTTAACCCAATCAGAAAAAAACATGTTTTTACTTCAAAATGTAGTGATTAGCTGGTCCCCACAAATAAGTCCCTACAGTGTGAGTGTTTAAAGAGGTTTTGGTCCCCACAATGTGATATATTCTTGGTATACACACACACACACACACATACACACACACCAATAGCACCCCAAAGGACTGAGTTACCATGGAGACATGAAAGCTGTGCAGTGCTTCTGTTCTTTAAACTGGTTTGGACGAGATGAGAGGAGGGCGTTAGGGGCTTTATACAAAGCTTCTCCCCAATCTTCCAGATAAAGATTTTAAAAACTCTCACTCATTTTTGAGCTTTTTGACTCACACTAACACACAGAGTCCGTGTATTAGCTCTGTGGGGAGAGAATTCATAACAAATAAAAGTTATGACCATAACAAACTATGTATTAGTCTAGAGCAGCACACAAACTTATCTGGCTGTTAACTGGGTTAGATCCTAGAAAATGGGTGTCCGAAATTGAGTAAAATAGAAAGTTTTTTATTTTCACAATTTCAGTGCACTTCATGTACAGTTCATGCTAATTAGCTTGGTGACATGTTAGCTATAGCCTAGTCCCTGTGATTATGATTAATCTTCATGAGACAAATTTTAATTGGAACAACATCAGAATACGTGGGTCCTTGAAACTTCAGGATGCATTCCCCACAACATTTTGTTAACCCTCTACAATACATTTAACAAATGACAGTTTTTCTAAAAAACTAAAGCATAGTCCTTGACTATATTTTAGTAGTCTCATCTAATTTGTACTCTCCTCAGGGCTGGTGGTCAATGCTGTTGCTTTGATTGGATGCCTGCAGCCAGACTTTCTTCTCCCACCAAGTTTGGGCAGTGTCCAGGCTTGAGGAGCCAGAGTAGGGTGTCAGACTGGAGCCAGAGCCCAGGCCCCATCCCCTGAGAGTGGGCAGGAAGGGCAGGAGCATCCAGAGGAGGAGGAGGAGAGGAAGAGGAGTGGAGGAGGAGACAGAAGGGAGTGGGACATAAAGCAGAGCTCTGATGCATCCTGCAGCTCCACGACAAGTCACTTTCCATGTGTATGTGCATTAATAAATGTTAGAACATTGCATGATTGTGATTTCTCTGTGAATGTCTCTCTCTCTCTCACTATATATATATATATATATATAATAATAATATCATTAAATGACCATTAATTAATTATTATTATTATTATTAATGTGGTGTTGTTTATGTATTCTTTACAGGCATACATCCTGCCTGCAAACTTTGTGCCAGTACAATTCATTGATACTCCTCAGATCTTGAGACAATTGGACAATGTGAGTAAATAGTAATGGTTTCCTCTCTTACATAAACTTGAGATGGATGGGTGCGTGTGTGTGTGTGTAAACAGCTGTCTTACACAGCAGAGGGGAAGTGTTCCTCGAAGTCTCCTGTGTTCCATGCGAGACCCCAGGAGGACATTCCACACCCACTCCACATCCTCCTGTAGGACATGTCTTCTTTGTGCTCATTGTTTCACATTATGTGCTGTTTGTTCAGCCATAGCAAGCCTCACATATTGACACACCTCCTATCCCCCGATAGCTACGAAATATACTACTCAAACAACAAGTATTTTAGTATGTGTACTCCTCTAAAATCAGAATAATGCAAAATATGAATTTGAGCTGCATGAATAATGTTACTAATAAAGAAATGGAAGTTTACTTACACAATTCAGCAGTGTGTATGCACAAAACATCACACAGCTAACTTCTATTTCTTTGTTAACAAAGTGCTTTTGTAGTTTTGGCCCTGTATAACCTGCTGTTATCTAGGAAAGTTTTAAGAGGTCTTCCATATTTAAAACGATTATAGCAGCCATTTTTAGGCTAGCAATTTATTTTCATAGATGTTCATGAAAATAATTGAGTGAATTGAGTTAATTCTTTGAAAACCACTTAATCTCCCCATATGGACACAGAAAAATGACATGGGAAGCTCTGAAGTAGCTGCAGATGAAGGTCAAAACCACCATGCACTGGGCAGAAGTGTATGAAGTTATGACATGGAAAGTACAGATAGAGCAAGTACAGAAGGCCCATGTGGAGAACAGAGATATAATGCTCTCAGTCAGCTAACCATCTAAGATAATTAGTCAGGGAAGGAAGGAAGAGGAAGAATGGTAGGAGCAACATCTATTTATAAGGAAGATGCTGGGGCAGAAGCTCCTGAACTTGATTGTGGGAATGAAGGTCACAGAGGCTGCTGGAGCCATCCAGGCGGAAGTGTGTGAGTGTCTGTCGACATGACACACTCTCTGAGGGCTCTTTATAGGGATTGTGCCGAGTTCATCTTTCCACCCAAACCTTCAGCTAGGCCCATTATCCAGTCATTAAACTACCCTACTGTATTATGCATCATTAGTTTGGGTGTGTATGTGTGTGGACCTGACACGGCGAGTTGGAGATGGTCTCGTAAGACAACTATACAGTTAAAGGCGTAGGCCAAGGCGTAGGATGGAGCTGAACAAGGGCAAAAGAAACAGAGCTTTTAATTGCAGGTTACAAAGACGGAGAAAGGGTAGAAGAAGGCAGAGGGAACGATTTCCTTACATGGCAGCTAGCAATTTGGTCTAGACAGGGTTTATTTGCCACACAGTGTGATGTTTAGCAGTTTTGTTTCTGTGGGGGCAAATTGATCACAGCGTTTTTTAATTTCCTTTTTTTTTTGGCTGGTCATCATACACAAAAAAAAAAATATATATATATATATAACCCAGTCCACATCTGGCATAAAGTGCATCAGGTCATTTCTGTGGATGTGTGCTACTCTGAAAGTTCAAACACTCCCCCGCTCCAGCAGTGCAGCATTGTGGCACTTTGGTCTTGTTGAAGCCACAAGAGCTTGGTGAGAATAATCTTATCAGCTGAGAACAGACCCCCCCTAACTTTGACTCACAAACAAAAATTTGCTAACACAAACAGAGAAAGCTGAGAGGATTATTAGGAATCTTTTTAAAGTCTTGCACTTTCCTTTGTAGAGTTGGGGTCTGGACATAAAATTCAAAAGGTTGTGGCTTCACCAAAAGAGAGAGTGAGAGAGAAATATTGAAGTTGAGTTAAATTTCATAAAATGTCTACGATGGACATTCACTTTAGGAAATAATTAGGATGTTCACTTTTCAAGTTGTGATTATTTGGGAAGTGGTAGTCAGACCAAAAACATCCAAACTGAACCAAAATCTTGTTTTATTTTATAACTCTACCTGCCCTTTACAATGTTGAAAATGGGATGAAAATGTCATGGCAAATGGATCAATGCAACTGATACAAAATTACTTGGAATATGGCCTTAGTAACTTGTTTTTCTCCTTTCTTATCCATAACAACTATTTTAGAGTGAGTGATAAGGCTTGGCTCTGACAGAGACTGCGTTAGTGTGCAATACACTGAACACAGACTGAAACCCTTTAATCTTGTGGGCGTGGTATTAGTTTTCTCTAATTGGCAGGTGTTCTGAATGTCTGAATTTGAGTGAAAAATTTGCATCCCTTTTTCACATCTCTTCCATAATCTGGAAATCTGGAATCTAGTTCACATCTGCACTCTGGTGAACCTGGGGGAGAAAGGCTGGTGTAAACATTTGATATTCATTCAGTGTGTGCCTCTAGGTTTGGCATTCCAAAGCTACTAAAAAGATGGTAATGACAGAAAACAAGCATACACAATGGACAGGTGGTGAGAAAGAGAAAGAAAAAGAGGGCAAAATTGTGTTGTGTGGGTGTGAGCATCTTATTTTTAAAGCCCAGTCAAGCATACAATTATTTTTCCAACATAATTACCATTTTAACTTCTTCCTGATGTGCAGTGGAGAAGACTAAAACAGCTGCTAACTCGCTTTTTGCCTGCTATAGCCCTGGCTAAGATTAGTATGCAAAGTGTATTGGCACATAAAAGCACAAGAGAAGGAGCAACAAAGTTAGTTTCTTTTAAAACTATGATTTTAATATTCTGCTATTGCTTTTCAATACAGAGTTTAGTCCAGCATCCTTATAAATGTCAGTTTAACACTCTTTTGCTTAATTTCACACAATTTTTTGAAAAGATTCAAAGCAGACAAAAAATTATTGAAGTTGTTAAGGTAAAGATATATTTAAAATGTTAGTACAAGTGGCAAGAAAAGATTAATCCAAATACATCAACTAAAATTGTTAATAGCTCACACATTACATGGAAAGGCACAGAAGTCAAGCAACATTGGAACTGAAAAAATGCCCCAGTAAATGACAATTTACAGTAAATTGGAGGCTTGTAGCAATGGCAAAAACAAAATTATGTTGGGTGTAATATTATTATGTCCCATTGCGCAAAATGCTCATAAACCCATTGGCAATTTTACTCACTGAAAGTGTTGTCAGTATCGTTTTAACATGGAATCAAACAAAGATCTGAACAAACCTGTCATATATCAATTTTTATAATAAGGCATAGAGTTCATATCAGAAAACATGATTTAATGTTATTTCATACATACAAAATATGAATAGAAAAATACATTATAAAGTTGTTACAATGGTTATAAATAGGACTGTTTCCCATGGGAAAAAAAAATCAAGATTGCTTAAAAAAGGGAGCTGCAGTTCATAGGTGTTTATCATATGCATGATATCAAAGACAGCATGAAACACCACACACACTTCTTAGCACTCCCATACACACCCACATGCGCCACATTCACACATACAAACACACATACAATAATACTGCTGATGAAAACAAAGAAACAATACTAAACAGAAAGAACCACTCTGTAACAGCACTCCAGTTCTTGAAGGTAACTGAGAAACTTTTTGGGTTAAAAATGTCTAACAAATGCATTCTCTCAGTGCATTTGCATATTTTGCTGTGGAGATTCCAAAACAAATAAAAGAAATGAGACATAAGATGAGAATGTCTAGGACTTCAAAAACTATTGCATATATATATATGGCACTACTTACAAACGTATCGGCATAAAGAGACAATCCAGTTACAACAGCTAAATAAGAAATCTGATTCTTCATTAATTGTGTTTCAAATAATATATCTACTCAAAGTTTGTGTTCTTGATTGTGTTTTTCTTCTCATATTTCCATATTAATTTGTGGCCTCGGCTCTAACATGGAAGACCTACTGAGTGAAGCTTAATTCATTTAACTTGGCAAAAGCAAACAATTGCATAGAGTGTTTTAGTTTTGAGATGTTATTTTACAGAGTATTTCACAGTTAACTTTTTAATAGTGGAAAACAAAAACTTAACACTAAATCTAAAGATCATTTTGAATGAAAATACCAAACATGGATTGCTGAATTCAACTTGGTTTGATAATTCATGCAGAAATACTGACCAAATGACTATTGATGACATCTATGTAACGATTTGTTGGCATTTTAGTTACACAGCAGAAGATCTGAACAGTTATCATACCTCTAGCCTAGACACATTATTGAAAACCAAAGTGAGCATCACAACGCAACTAGTATAACTGTAGTTTAACAGATGGCACAACTGTGCTGATAAGGAATAATGGCAAAGCATACATTTTAATTGTTATTTCTGTAGTTGGCATTCTTCTTCTATTTTCCTCCCTTTTATACTAAGATATGGAAGAACTTATATACCTGATATGCTGTTATAAACACTGATGGGTATCATTTGTAATCAATGATCATGTGTGAAATAAGGCACTTTAAAAAGTTTCTTGTTTACAAATAAAAGAAAAGACGCTGTTTTGGTCTCTAAAATCGCTCTGTCATTGTAAAGAAATAAATGATTTTTCTTTGTTACATTTTGACAATACTGTAGTTTCATACAAAAAGAATCTGTTCTGAAAAATATAGAAATTTCCCTTGCAGCACCTTCATATCAAAAGTTTATTAATTAGTGTTCAGTGTCTTTATACTTATTCTTATCACTGGATGCATTTTAATATCTTTGTGGACAAGAAGCTGATAGGCAAGCATGGCTTTAACTCCCCAATTTACATTTTGCCTTGGAGTCATCTTCAAAAAAAAAAGGTTTGTTGATTTCCCTGTCCCTGACAAGCATGCCGATCCACATGAACACACATCCACAATCCAGGGTGGCTCCTACAGCAATTTAGCCAACATATCATCTAATGCTCAATCTCTAAGGTCTGTTAGATGTGTTTGCAAGACAGAAAGCTGGTATGTCAGTTTTGTGTGTATGAATGTGTGTATGAGTGTTGTTCCAGACCACATTATTGCTTTATGACGCTTCAATGCATTTTGTGGAAACTAGATCACCTGACCATGGAGGTCCTCAGTATGCAGAATTGGACAGTTTGCTGATTTCAGGGGGCTGCTGCATGGGGTTGAAGTGGAGCCATCACTGCTTCAGTGCTGTGTTTAGTGATTTAAAGCTGCTTCCAGGCTCACCAGCAGGCCGCGAGTACAGACAAGCGAAGGACGAGAGCCAGAGAACTGGTCAGCAGACAGGCAATGGTCAGGTCATCATTGGGTGAAGAGTTGAGAGCTCATAGGGTCATTGGTTAGTTGCCGGTGGCGGCTGGGTGGTTAGAAAACAAACGGACAGACAGATACAAAGAGTGGGAAAAATAAAACAAAAAAGGACATAGAAAAAAGATAGAGAAGGAGATTAGTTTCAGCTAGTGACGGTCGGATGACAACATGACATTACTAATCAAAGCTACTGTCAGAGAAACTGCTCAACATCTACATTAACAATGCAAAATCATGAAGGCCTCATGATTTCACACAAGAGCCCAACTCCCAGGTGAAAATGGTTAAAGAAGCAGAGAGGCAAATCAATTACAGAATTCAAATTAAACTAACTCCACTTAATGGTTAGTAGCAGTCAAACAAAAAAAAATTCAGATGATTTGATGTGAAAGGTAGTCTTGATTAAACAGGGTAAATAAATGACAGGTCATTCTCTGACTGCTATTAAGCATTACAGTGGTCATCCAGTCAAAAGCAACAAAGCTGCTAGTGATAATGGGTTTGAATTCATGAGTAGTTAAAGAGACGTGACTGCAGAAAATTGAGATATAGAAGAGAAAGCATCTATTTCTAAATAAACAAAAATGTGTTCATTTTTTTACTCAGTCAAACTTTATTGTCTTTAAAATTTGTCTATTTACAATAATATGAAAACACAATGCTAAGAAAACAGAAAAATACTAAAACAACTAATGTCAGAGCTAAAGTAATGAAGAGGAAAATATACACAAATCTACTGTTTACCAAAACTAATTAATTCTTAGGATAGAGAAAATGATACAAATTACAATGATGCTGTATAAATTTTCTGAGATGTACTTGAAACTGTATCCCCAAAATGTTCAAAAACATGGTTTTCTGCACTTTCCTCTAGCAGATATTCCCTATTCCTTCACATATACAATATAATCTTAATTTCATAAATGTTCAATTCTTTACTTAAACATATTGTTTTCATAATCTTTAAAAAATGTCCACACAAGTAAATACTATGTTCTTTTCCAAACAAGAAAATGAAAAAAATGACAATAGTGAAAACATTTACAACAAAACAAAACATAAAAAATGGAGCATTTCTTCAGTTCATCTGTTCATATTGTGCCGACAGACAAGGTGTGATTTCCCAAAACATTAGAATAAACCTTTTACACTAACATTCTTTACTAATTAAGATGATGATAATCTGGATCTAATGCTGTTGGAATCTCACACCATGCCCATCTAGGGACCACCCCGTCCATCACAGACCGCTCACCCTCGAACCTAGTATGAGGTTTTATTGTTTTGTCTTTTTCTGATATTTTTTTTCGCCTTGCAATTTAAAAGACTCAGTGCAAACTATTTGTGCTATATTTTTATGAAGAGGTATGTTTGCATGGGGAGTAATAAAGAATTCATAAGCACTGCATATAACTTTTCTAATGGTTGCAGAAAAGAGGTGATTATCAGCTGCATATGAAAAGCAGTTATGCTCAGTTTTTTCTTTATTAAACCGTTTCTCCTCAAACAAGTCATACCCTTCATTTGTGTCAAATCTCTCTCATGTGACACTGACCAAGGCTTTTATCTGACATGCTTCCACCTTTAGAAGTGTTTTACTTTCTTAATATTACTGTTGAAAATTTCTATTTACAAAATTGATTTTGTTTCTTCGTTTTCCTAATGAAAATATATATTTGACTAAAACACTGAAATTCTGAAACAGTAAGCAAGTAATTATCTAAAGTATAAAGGTGGCTTCAGGTGCTTTCAAATCAGCAAGAGTTTTCACTAAATACGGTTTTGACATTGGTAGAATATGTGTGTAAGATTCGTATTGCTAAAGATTCGGCTGCTGGAGTTATGATAGCATTCTGGTACTTTTTTTATTATTTGGGTTCAGAGATGTCCTATAAAGTCTTGGGCAGTAGGCCAGATGAGGCGATTTGACTTTTGTGCAATTTCACAATTGTTTCTCATTAATCTGGTCAGTTTGGTTGGTCGGTTATGTGTTAAGTTCTTACAATGCTAATTTAATTTCAAATTTCACATTTCATGCAGGAGTAATTGATATTATATATATATATATATATATATATATATATATATATATATATATACACATATTTGGCACACCTAATGTTGTTCAATGTGACTAATAAAGTGTAGTTTATTTAATATGCTGTAGTTTCACTGAAGGTGGTTCTATAATGTCCCTTAGATATGGTTTGATTTTACTTAAGACATTTTTACTCAATATCAAATAAAAATGGTCCTGGCCCAAACTTAATGAATGTAGTATTTATGAGTGACAATTAACAAACAATATTTAAGAGGTCATAACACAGGGAGATAATGAAAATGCAAACTATAAATATGTGAAACACAATAGTTACTACGATGATTACTAACAGTTCTAAAAGTCACAAAATGGGGCGTGTACTTTGAGTATTAGAATAATAATTTTCATGGATGAAAATCCATATCAAAACTTCATACAACTTTAAACAGGCCATGAAATCTGATATATCATGACATGAGACACAACACTGGGTTTACTAAATACAGTACTGGAAATTTTTTTGTGTGGTGATAAACATTGCATTAAATTTGTTACACTCTTTTGTTGTTATGTTGGTCTTCAGATATCAGCAGACTTATATGTGTAAACATTATCAATGAAATAAATCCCCTTCTTTTATAAATTAATCTGAAACAGTAGAATAAATTTGTTTGAACAAGAAAACAAAACAAAAAACAAAAACAAAAACAAAGAAGACTGAGGAAGTTTCAATTGCCAAATAACTGGCTAAATGGAATAGAGTTGGTGCGAATGTACATTTGAATTCAAAGTGTAACACTTAAGACAACAAGACTGTGGAACTGACATCAACAAAATGAAAAGAAGAAAGACAGAAGCTAATAACTGAGCTCCATCACCCTTCATGGACTGGGATAAAGTTATCCCATGGTCATCAGAATAAAGGTGCTCAAGCAAACAGTACATTTACCTTTTAACAACCCAAATGACTCTCTCTGTGAGGGGAAGATTTGAACTCAAAACATGCAGTGTGGTAAACCCAACTGTGAAATACATACTGGATGTAACACTTAACACTAAGCATTATCTAACCTACAAAACAGTGTCATTAAGCTTTATAACAAAATCATCCTATACTTAAATTTAAGGCCTGAGTTGGCCTAAGTGCTAACAAGAGTCATATTTCCGTTTTGTAGTTTTGTGTAGTATGTTAATTCAATGGCATCTTAATATTGTTGGGGTATTTTTTATTCCAAAACAATCATCCATTACAAATGAATAATGTCTTCAATCAAAAATTTCTGGAATTAATGTATTTAAAAAAATATATTTTAACAACCCTTATTTTACAATAATCATTTATAGCCATGTAAATATTTTTACTCTACTCTTAACAGACAGCCAGTTCTGCTTAGATAAATATTATGCTAGGTGAAAAGCAACAACTTTCTCAGTTGGAATAGTTAAAACTGTCTTAAAATTTATTTTTTACTACACTACACTACTTCATTACACGAAGAAAAATCACTTATAAATGTTATTGTGTAATGCATACCAACACTGCTGCTTAATAGCACTTTTCTGTAGGTTTTATATGACCTTCACATATAAAGTGTTACTCGTGTGTACTCCAGTGATTCCCCAACCTTTAAACATGCTCAGAAATAACTGATTCAAACACACATCAGCATTCAACCACATGCTCACAAATACACTTTCAATATCAATACATGTGTGATACATGTAGTGTGGTTTAGATATCATCACTGTTCAAAAAAACATGTATATCCATTTTTAAATATACACAACATTTGAACACAGCTGCTGTCCTTCATATTGTGTGAACATTACTTGGAATAAAATATTTTCATATTGACTTTCATTCGAAGGTATGATTTTTTCCGTCTATAAAATTACTATTTTGGTGATTCTTTGGACAGTAATGATAATGTAATTGAAAGTGTAATAATCTCTATCAAATCTTTCTCACACACACACACAGTATTGCTTGAACACTGGGGCTAAACTAACCTCTTTCTGCGGTCACTACCCTTTGGTAAGGATGGACGCGCATATCCTGCCTTCGTACTTTAGTAGTCACTGCACCTGCTCAGAGCGCAACATTACCAATAAAACAGAAATCAACATCAGATAATTAATCATTACAACACATTAAAACAACAATTTCCTCTTTACAATAAGAAAAATAAACATAAACATTTAACACATTAAGCTTGTAAGACCAAATAACTCAAATGAAATAATGAGAATGGTTTCTATTAGAAGCCCAAAAGCTGTTTTCAAAGTGCAGCAATCTGCCATAGCAAATTGTAAATACATCTGTCATTTCAAGGAGGTGACATAAGACCGCAAGTGTTTATTTGCTCCATTTATCTGAACCAAGCCTACGGAGCCCTTTAAAACCCACCCTAAATCAGTCATAACATACAAAATGCTTTTAATAAGATGGATTCATTTCAGGCTGATCCCTGTAGACAGATTTATGCTATCCCACTGTGAGTGCTTCATCTATCCCATTATTCCAATTCATAAGTCAGCTATAATACTGATCGTGTTCTGAGAAATCTCAGATTTGATTCAAGCACAGAGATTGCAACTGACATTGGCTCAACTATACGCTGCAATATTATTCAAAGAACACTGTGAGTGACAAATTTAATTAATCGTCAGTATTCTAGATATAATTCGTTTTAATTCATAATTCCAAGAGGAACCAATGAAACAATTATAAATTCTGGATGTTAGGACCAGTGTAAACATCAGTAGTTGTGACTCTTTGACTTGGTTTATCTGGGTTTTTTTTTTAGCTAACACAATATTAGGCGTCTTTGCTGTTTAATGTTCCGTTGTTCTGTGACAGCTATAAAACAAAGCATGTTAACATTTGTGGGGGATGCAGACTGTCCAACGAACAATACTAGCCCTTTGTTGGAAAAGCCATACCTAAAAAAATGAGAGAGTTCCGAAATTAGTTTATTTGGTACCTCAAAACATATAAAATGAAGAACCGCATCTGCCAAAATAATTGCTTTTTAACTTCAAGAACCTGTATGCTGAGCGCATGACAAAATTACACTACATGTCCAAAAGTATCCATACATATCTTCTAATTGGTGAATATGGTGCACTCTTTAAAGAAACAACTACACACAGCTTAAACATATATATATATAAATAGCCCAGCCAATAGAACGGGACACTGTATAAGAATGAGTATATATGAACGTAATGTCTTCATACACAATGCCAATACCAGCTAGATGTGATAAGAATTCTCCAGCACTGGGCAATGGAGCAGTGAAGCTGTGTTCTCTAGAAGCATTAAGCACTACTGAATACTGGGAAAGGGGTGGCATTTGTGATCCGGAACTAATAGTCCACCATCAGTACTTGACCACACTAATGTTCTTGGGGCTGAACGCAAGAAATTCATGACAGTGTAGCATATCTGGAGGATAACCTTCCCAGGGGAGTTAAGGTGGTAATTACAGTAAAGAAGGACAAGCTCCACATTAATACTTTAATTTCAGGGGAAAAATAAAACAAAACAAAAACACTGATGAACAAGTGTCTGTAAACTTTTGGACACACACTGTAGTTTACTCACTGCTATTAAAAAGCTGGGAATTAATATTTAGAATAATATATCAATTTGGATGCAGGTAAATATAGACATCAAAAGCTTTTAACACACACACACACACACACACACACACACACACACACACACACACACACACACACACACACATATAACTTTTCCCCAAAATACCTGAAATATCTACAAATACCTAGTTTACAGTATTTAGAGTCTATGTTATAATATTAAAATTTGCATTGTATTTATTACCATTGTATAAACAAACCCCATTTCCCAAGAAGTTGGGACATTTTGTAAAATGCAACAACAACAAAAATCTGTAATATGTAAACATTTCTAAGCATTATTTAGCAGATAAAAGGACTACGAAAATATCTCCTTTATTTTCATTGACGAACTTGATTGCTCACCGTGTATCCTTACGCTCTTGTGGCTCGAGGCCAGAGAAACAGATCCTCATGTTTTATAAAACACTGAAATACACAATGAAACAAATCCTTGTACTTTAAGAAACACAGGAATTGAACAACTTCTCTTTATACTAAATGAATCCTCGTGCCTTTTGGGCACGGGAGTAGATAAACAAATCCTCATTTTAGAAAACACAGGACATTTATATGTGTTTATGGTAAATATAAACACAATTTTATTAATCTGTTTAATTGTTTGGGAACTGAGAAAAGGCTTTTTGCCCATTAGGGCTTGATACAAGATTTCAGCTGCTAAAAGTCCATGGATACCACTGCCTGATTCTCCTTATCACAATGTGCCATAGGAGACAGATATAGAGTGTAGGCAGGTCAGTCAAGCACATGCACTGTGCGTCTTTGTACCCATATTGTTGTAGCATTTACAGAATGAAGCCTGCTGAAATAACCTTGGATTTCCCAAGACAAAACCATCAGCTTGATGGGAGCATATCTACCTACATTCCTAGTGTTCCCAAATATCTCATATATACAAGTCACCCCAACAGTACCATGGGAGATCTTGACTTTTACACCTATTGCTGATAACAGTCTGGATGGTCCCTTTCATCATTCGCTTGGAAATCATGGCATTCATTTTTCATGAAAACATTTTCTGAAATTGGACTCCTCTGATCATAGCACACATTCCATTCAGTTGGACCATCTGAGTTGGGATTGGGTCTAGAGATCTCATTAGCAGTTGTGCATAGAATTGATATATGGCTTTCTCCTTGTGTGAGTTTCAAGTTGCATTTCTTGGTGCACTGGAGGACTCTTGTCAACACCAGATTTTTTAATCCTCCCAAGCCCATCGGGCTATATTTATCACTCTAACTTGACAGATTTTATGCAGTACCTTCTGAGAGCAATATGGTCATGCTCATTCAACACTGGTGTCCAGGTTATGTCCCTCTATGGACTTCTATTTCTCTTAATGATTTAACAATAATAAGTACAGTAGTAGATGAAAGACCTAAATTCTTTGCAATCCCCCTAGAAAACTGTTCTGTTTAAAAACTCTGACAATTCTCTCATGACGTTTGGCATAAAGTGATCAGCAATTACCTATTTTTGCTTGCAAAGACATTGCGTCTGATGAATGCTGCTTTTATAAATTTTAAATTTTCCTGCTTATAGTGTAATGCTTTAGAACAGTGTGACATGAATTTTCTATAATATTTTCACACTTATTTTGTCCAGTGCCAATTTTTTTGGAGTGTATTGCATGCCTCGAATTAAACATTTGTTAATATTTACAAAACACTATCTTGTTGATCAGTGGAAAAAGAATGTTATATAAAAATAGATTATGTATTACAAAATGTACCAACTTTTCCGGAAGAGGGGTTTATAAATCAAAACACTGTTAAAATGACTAGTCATACCAAACCTTTGAATGAAGTTGTATGTAAAATAGGTATGTATTTATCTCACAAAAGCACATTTACATGGCTAAACATACTTACCTAATAAACCACTGGAGTCAATGGGACACTCAAGGATGGAGGTGGCAGGGGCCAGGGCGTAGGGGTATTCGTATGGGGTGTAGATGATGCCGGACTCGGGGGTCTGAGGCACCAGGGTGGCAGTAGGATGGGGGGTGCCTGTAGGCATGATGGCTGATGTTTGGATCTGTCGGATAAGGGGCATGAGGGTAGGGGCAACAGGGGCAGGGGCACGCAGGGCTGCGGTAGGCATCACAGGGGAGGGGCCGGAGATGATGCGGGGAGCCTGGGCAGTGGCGGCCAGTGAGAACGCCAGAGCTGCTACACAGGGTGAAGAGGAGGAACACACACACAAGAGAACACATGTACAAGG
The DNA here is from genome assembly GCF_029633855.1 of Hoplias malabaricus. NCBI lineage: Eukaryota > Metazoa > Chordata > Actinopteri > Characiformes > Erythrinidae > Hoplias > Hoplias malabaricus. The sequence goes on from NC_089802.1 coordinate 13,393,683, forward strand.
AGATGTCAAAAGAGGGAAGACCTATGAATAAATAATGAACACCTTACCTCATCTTGTGTTGTCAAAAAAGGCAAGTTCATAGAGATATAAAGCTACACACAAAAACTGCTACCAAATGCTCAACACCAATAATCATGCAGGAATATGAACACTCTAATAACCCATGCTAAAAATCCAAATTGAGCATGATTAATTTTACCTGCAAGGATACTGGGCATAACATAAGTGAATTGCAAGGAGATTTGTGATTTTTAACCCCCAGTAACAAAGTGTTATACAGCTGGGATGGTGAATTCATGCACATTCTTCTGAGACATGTAAAGTCAACCACAGACAAGGTTTTTTAACCTGCCACTAAGACACTGGACAGCTCAGTGTGCTCAGTGAAGAACACTAACTGTCAGGTTTTGTCACGTTAGCAAAAAACTGTGTTGGCTAATGTGACTTAGCTATGTGATGAGGATGGTAGAGGGCAGGTCAGTTTTCCTGTCTTTGAGAAGGCATTGGCAGAGATTAAACTGGCAAAATCCTAATGATGGGGCCAACACCTAGACAACTTAAGTACTTAGGAGACTTAGGAGTACTTGTTTTTTTGTGCAAAGTATAATGCAGAGCCTCTTCTTGTACAACTAACACAGCTTGAATTGTGCTCAAGAATAGGAACAGAGAAATAGAGCTAGATGGACAGACTGTATACTGGGTGAGTTATAAAGAGGTTTGTTCTTACGTGACTTGATATTGGCATCTCGGTATGTGCCGTTGAGGATAGCCAGCTCCATCAACTGCATCTTTTTCAAGCTGTCTTCACCTTCAGCCTGCCAGCAAACACACACATGCATTAAAACAGACTCATGAATTTATATTATATGAGCAAAATTAATTCCAAAATAATAATAATCCATACAAAATAATTTAATTAATAAAAAAAGGTAATCATGTAAAAAAAATGTAAAAGGTGTATTTACTCTTGGGACATTATTACCAAATACCTGAAGGAAGTCTGTTTTATTGCAGAGCTCCAAATCTGTGTGGTGCACTGCTAAGTCTTAGCGATATTAGGCTAACATACTGAATATGACTTACTTCAGGACTGTCCAAACAAGCCAGCCAAAATGAACACACAGAGTACAGGGGTTAACAAAACAGATTGCATTTCCCTCAGCAGTCTGCCATCAGCACCTCTCACTCTCTCCTACATTTCTGCAGCTTCACTCTGTGCCATTCTGTTTTCTGATTTTTCCTGAGTTTGTTTTCTCTCTGTGGTCATCTCTCTCTCATGCTCTTTGCTGTCCATATCTTTTCTCTTTCTGTTTTTCAACATGTAATGTAATTAAAAAAAAACATTTCTTCAATAGCTATGTCTCTCTAGACTTTGTTTGCGAACTGAAGCTTATACAGGGAAAATGCAACACAAACAAATATTTTTTAAATACAAACATTGATTTTGACTGACTACCATCTTGTTTACATCACTAACCTACTGATAAGAACATTTTATTTAGTAAGAATAATTTGTATTATATATATATATATATTCTTCTTTTTTCCCCTTCATCAGTACACCTCTGCAAGAGATCATGCCCCTCTGTCATATAGAGCTGGTCAAATGCTAACTATTAAAATAAGCTTTATAAAATGCAATTTGATTCTTATGAGTTGCATATTATAACAATGTACAAATAAAATAAAGCTAAATATATTGTTTTCCTCTATACAAGTTACTAGTTTGGAAATAGTAGGTTATCTGAAAAAATATTTTACCGCTGGCAAACTGTGGGGTTAGTACCTTACACCTCTTAAAAGAAATGGACCAGTGCAGCACTGGTTTCTCAGTAAAGGCCAAGTACAGATGCTGGCTGCACTGTGCAGCTAAATCACTAAGCTGGGATTTTTATGTGCTGCTAGATATTGCAGTGGAGTTCAGGCTAGGTCAGGGTCTGCCGGAGCAGACAGGCCACAGAATGATCTAAACTATGTCAGCAAGCACAGAGGCGAAAGAAAAGCAGAACCATTCAGAGTGGGATCAGTGTGTGTGTGTGTGTGTGTGTGTGTGTGTGTGTGTGTGTGTGTGTGTGTGTGTGTCCTTTGCTTACACTGCTGATGTCTGCTTGTCAAATGGCCTGAAGCCATGATATGGTCCGGCACTGACATAGAATGATGAGAGAATTCCGTTAAGTCTAAAGTGCAGCTTGCGCGTGACTGTGAGCTCAATGACAATGATGGCTCACCTTGATGTAAAAAGATTTTTACCCCTTTGAACTGAACCTTTTTAGCAAAGACATTTGTCACACTGCACTTTACTAGAGGGTGGTGTGGTCACCCACTCAGACAGCCTGCAAAAATAGACAGCTGGTTATTTTTAGTTGTTTGTGGAATCCACTCCTATCCTGTTAGTCTTGGGTGGAGGTTGTGGAAGTGCATTGTTAAACAGGACTGTGTGTGTCTGTCTTTGTCTATCTGTATCTGTGTGTTTACATGTTTTTTTAGCATAGTGAAAATATAGAGACATAAGAAGAAGCAGAAGGAAATTATTTGTACAGCATTTTTTATGTTGAAAACATTTGATCACAAAGTGTGTGAGACACTTGAATGTATTCCCTGTTCAAGGTAAATAGGACACTCTACTAGGGGACATAACATATTGGCTGACAACATACTACAACCAGATGAATAGGAACATGGAATTATTATCAATTAGAACTTGGCTCCAATTTGTTCTAGCATGGTTTTACTTCCAAATTAGTTTTTGGCTTGCACACATGATTCTATCCTTTTTTTTTAATTAACTAATAATCTGAATTTCTTTAGAGTACATATTTTATGTGGTAATCTTCAAATATGTTAGAAGCTGAATCAGGTGTTTCAAGGCATGATTTTTTAAAGTTTGTAACACACACACACACTTACATAACATACATACTTAAAACAGAATTTCCATTAGTTAAGAAAATTCTGTAACCTTAAAATGTAACTGTAATGTTTTTGCAACATAATTTTTTGACCTGTTGCTTTCTTAGAGCTTTCAATAAATAAATAAACAAATAATCAATTAATTAGATAAAAATAAAACTATAAAAAAAATCAATATGAATTTGTGGAAAGGTTAAACTTAAGTTCTTTAAACTTTAAAAGGGTTCTTTACAAACTAATTTTCAAAAACAGCTCTTTGAAAATAGGAAAGAGATGAAAGGGGCAACAGACAGATTTACTATGAATGCACAATAATGTGCCATGTTTCTACTTAAGGCCTTCCTATAAAATATTTTTTCTCTGGGCACAAATATTGAACTAGCTAAAACCTTTTTGTTATTTGACATAAAATAAGTCTTTAGTGATGATCTTTGAAAAAAGCAGACTCAAATGTCACTAGATATATCTTCAGTAATGATTTCTCACTAAGAGAACATGAGTAGCACAGTGTTTATCTGTAGCCAGTGCTTCCTGATGTCAACAGTGCGAAACTTTAAAGAGAGCTTAGCCTCCATTCAGAACTAACGTGCCACCGAAAGGGCACAACTGTCAATCATGGATCAGCGGATAACCATGAGCGTTTCCATGGCAGCACTGTTTGGTGTGCGCCCCCCCACCCCATCCCACAGTGGAGCGCCACTTCCAGCCAGAATTACAGTGTTCAAACGTTCCCTTCTTTTCTATTCTACTCATCTCTAGCACTTAAAACAGCACTTTATTCCTGCAGTGAAAACTGCTGCTGACTTCCAAGGTCTTCTGCTCTCCACTGCTATCTTTGTGTAACTTCAGACAAACATGTGAATCTTTCTGTGTTGAAAAGTGGAGTTTCGAGTGGCCTACAGTTCACGGTACGGTAGGGCACGCTACGGTAGGGCACATAGTTCTGCATATATTCTTTTTGTCTTTAGACCTCGGCGGGTTTCCACTGGCATCTCCTGCTAACCTGCTGTCACTTCATTAAGACTCACAGCTTCATTACCATTCAGCTCTGAGCCTGACAGAAACACAGAGGCTTCTGAAGCCCCCATTGGGGGCCTGGAGTCTCGACCCCTCTGTCTCGTGCCCCTCATTAAATTTTTAAGCACAGGTAATTAAGCCCATTAAAAACTGCCCACGCTGCTCACCTTTGCACGTTAGAAGCTTGCATGTGCACATGGCAGTTTTCCCCTCAGTGCCAGTCCTTCTGTTTTATGTTCCGTGTACCTTACTCCCTCTACAGACTCAGTATAGCTAGCGTGGAAATGGCAGCCATGCTGAGGACAGCTATTTAGATTGAGTTAGCTCCCTCTGAGTAAATACATTTATCAGTGCCTATGCAGCATTTCTTTAACCGAAACCCACGAGTCTTGTTTGTTGAAGCAAATCAATGTGTTTTTGCTACTCAACACATTTTCTATTTTTCTGTGTGCCGATAAGTAGACGCAGAGTCAGGGGTAGAAAGGTAAGAGAGTGGATATGTTACTCACTGCAGGGACCAGCAGCTTCTTCACTTCCTCAACAGCTCTCTTCAGTTTAATCTCAGCACGGTTCTGTGAGTCTTCCACCGTGATGAGAACATGTAGGTCCTCGTTCAGATGCTCCCAGTTTGGTTTTCCTCTGTTCTGCTCCTCCTGCACACACACACACAAGGTGGTACATGTAGCATACATGAGTACACATCAGACACATTGTTTTAATCCCATAATTTATTAACCTTCAGATAAACTACTATAAAATCTGTATCTACATTTAGGTTCAATGTTTCAATACGGTTACAATGTTGCCTTCTTATAAACTATTACTGTAGTGTCAGTTATTGTGGATACATTTATGTTATAGATAATCATGATATTTGTGCATGGTTACTGTGTAAAACAGCACTTGTTGTAGCCTTCTAATTGAACTATAGCATCAAGTAAGGATTCAAATGCCTAATTGTATGTCTACAGGTGATCAACAACACCAGCCATTGGACTGACTTCTCCTAAATCAGAGGACTGTTGGTGCATTTTAGGCCTATTTCTATAGAATGAATGCTTTAAAGCTAAAGCCTTTTTAGACGTGTTGTCAGTTTCAAACTTTTTCAAGCCCCATTGTAAATTAGATTTATAAGTAAATGCATAAAAGTTCAGCTCTTTGCAATAAATCAATCATGCAAGAATGATTTAAAAATATAAACATATTTTCTCCAAATTCAACACAAAATACCACTTTTAATGACTACTGCAGTCATAGAATTATTCAAGCCTCCTAACAGAATGCGTCATAAAACACATTTGCAAATCAGGTGAGATTTAAGCCAACCTGCTTTGCTTCCTCTGGTACTGCAAATCTGCAGTGTCTGGAGGGCAAGATGGATTCTATAAAATCTCAAGAAATTCTAAGAAAAAATATCATGCCTTCTGTGAGGAAGCTGAAGCATGGACCTTCCAACAGGACAGTGATCCCAAGCATACCTCAAAGGTCACCAAGGCAAGGTTTCTGGAAATCCTGGTATATCCAGGAATTTCTGTCACAGTCACCTGACTTAAACCCTGAAGAAAATATTTAATGGCTTTTGAGGAAGACAGTTGCAGCATGCAAACCCAACAATATTAATGAACTGGGGGCTATGGCCAATCAGAGACAAGCTAAAATTCCATCAGGAGCGTTGGCAAGTGGTGGTGTCTGGCTATGCAGCAAAATTGCAGCAGGTCATAACATCAAATGTGTGTTCTACTAAACCCTAGATACTCCTGTCATGAATGGGTTGAATAATGCTGAGACTGCACGAGTCATTAAAAGTAGCATTTGTTGACTTTGGAGTAGCCACTTGTTATATTAGTTGCACTGAGCTATTCAAATATTTTCTGTTTGACTGGTTTATTGCAAATGGTTGAAAGTTTGTACATTTTGATAATAGCCATAATTTGCTATGGGGGTTGAATACTTGTGATTGCAACTCTATGTTTACAGCTCAGATCTACAGGGCAATCAATTTCAAATGATCTCACTGGTCCTTCATCTGTGGGCTTGCCTGCAAGATGGGACAGTGAAGTGAGCATGTGGAAAAAAACATCTGAGGTCACATTGTAGCCCCATGTCATGTTTCAGTGTTAGATCACTGTAGACAAGCCCTGTTTTTGCTAATTACTGGCTGCCACCTACTCACAAACGAGCAATTACTTGATCAAATATCTGCACTCAATAACAAGATACAGTCTAATACTCCTGGGAGCTAGTTACATGCTAAAAGCAAGTCCTACTTTGATGTCTGGAAAGAATTTTCCAGTCTAAGGAGTCAAAACAAAACTGTGCTACTGAGGTTATGCATTGGCCTACATATGGTGAGCATGTGGATTTGTTCATGCCTGCCTGTTAGGAATAGTTGGCATGCTCAGGTGCTGTGCTCTTTAAACCCTCAAGTGAGAAGCAGTATGGCAGCTCAGTCACCCTTTAACAGTAGCTGGAATAACTTACAGTAAATCACCATGTCTATGATAGCAAGAGTATTTCTTTATAACAAAGTTCTGACTGAAATGTATTTAGACTGCAACAATGTTGTATTATTTTTTTGCTGCGAATTCCTAGTCATCATGTGCATAGTGTCATGTAAAGAGACACCCATGAACTAGACTCAATCTTAAGACTCTACAAAACTCTTACAAATATAAGAAAAGGAAGTGTTCCAGTGCAAATTTATAGCTGTAAATATTCACACCATCTTTTGTGTGTGTCCTTATATCTGTGACTGTACATCTAATTTGGGTAAAAATAAGAGAGAGTACATGGATCCAGATGGCGCCCCTGTTTGATGCCTGGCTTGTATGCTCCTGGCTGCAGCCCTCTACTAAAAACCCCTCATTCTAAAAAAGCCTCATTCATTTATTCACTCTTTTCTTCTCCTGCAATGTCAACTTGCCCAGTAATTCAGAAATCATGTCTGGAAGGTGCTGTGTTCTAAAACGTACAAAGTCTGAGGAATATTTAGATGTGCACACACAAGCAGCACACAGTGAAGTGAATCTGACAAGTCATCATGACAATAGCATCCACAGCCTTGATCAGGAGAAGCTCCCTTGTGGCTACTCTTGGAAAAGGCTGATGTCAGCTTTGAGAAGCAGTGTTTATTGGCACAGTTAAAATCCTCTTTAAATATTTCTCAGACATACAACAGCAAATGCAGCTCCAAACACAGACTCGCCAGAATGTGTTTCCATCCTGTCCAATTAAATGCCCTCTATTACTGTGTCCGCTGAGGGCTTGGGCAAAATTTGTGGCGATGCAGCTTGTGTAACATTGCAGGAACATGGCAGTGTGCCTGGGGGATCTCAGCTCATTGTGTTTCATTAATTCCCCATCACTCTGAATTAGCAACACTGCACAGCAAAGTATCTCATCTGCCACATTGCTACTCTATTCTTTTGAATATGCTTCTATTTGTCATTCTATTGCAACCACTGGCACCACAGAATCTGTGCTGAACTGAACAAGAGAATACTTAGGCTCCTAGAGTACCTTCCTTCTTTAGGTCCTTCAGTTCCAGTTTCTTTAATTCTCAATTAACTCATATTCTCAACTTAAAATTATAATTTGACTACATTTCTTGACTAAATTATTGAGATTTTCCCTAGAGATAGTTTCTAAGGTCTTTCAGAAAAGCCAATAGAAACTACATGTACCATCCATCCATCCATCCATTATCTGTAACCGCTTATCCAATTTAGGGTCGCGGGGGGTCCAGAGCCTACCTGGAATCATCGGGCGCAAGGCGGGAATACACCCTGGAGGGGACGCCAGTCCTTCACAGGGCAACACAGACACACACACATTCACACTCACACCTACGGACACTTTCGAGTTGCCAATCCACCTGCAACGTGTGTTTTTGGACTGTGGGAGGAAACCGGAGCACCCGGAGGAAACCCACGCGGACACGGGGAGAACACACCAACTCCTCACAGACAGTCACCCGGAGCTGGAATCGAACCCACAACCTCCAGGCCCCTGGAGCTGTGTGACTGCGACATTACCTGCTGCGCCACCGTGCCGCCCTACATGTACCATGAAAAAGCCTAAACTACTTCAGAAGGCAAAAAAATTTAACATATATAAACACATGCTGCTAGGAAATATGTAACATTTTGAGAAGAGAAACAGCTTTCATTAGAGATAGAGTGTCTTTAGCAGAATAATTTGTTCTGCACTTGGTTTTGCTGGTAAGTCAAATTGGATGTGGCAATGCACTAAGGTTGTCTTTTAATCTAAAAACATGGACTAAATAGTCTAGGGAGAGACATATATTGAAGAAGTGTAGCAACCCTCTCGCTTAGCTCTAAAAAGCAGAGAGCTTTTCCCCCCATGTCTCTCTCTTTCTCTAATGGCACTCATTTTCATTTTAATGCGAGTCATTTTTCCTCTATGTCAGGCACCCTTGGAGGCAGGCAGAATGTCTGTCTCAGTCCCAGAGTGGTGCAAGCCATGCAGACTCCAACAGAAACTCCATTAGAATAGAGGCTGCCTGGATTTTATCCCTTGCCATTTGGCATGCATTAGTTATGCATTGGTGCAAAATATGTCTTTCTTTACAGAGAAAATAAAATCTTACTTTAGAAAAAAAAATTCCAGATGTCCACGCTCCACACACATACTTCTTCATGGTGGATATATACATATATATAACATTACATCAGTGAAAGGAAATCAGACAATCAAACAATAAAGAACAATACAGACTTACCTTCTTCTTGTCTCTCATGGAGCCCTTGCCTCGCACCATGATCTTGCAGCCTGTTTCAGCTTCCAGCTGTTTGGCAGTGAGCCCACGAGGCCCAAGGATTCTTCCCACAAAGTTGAACTGTACAGAGAGGAGGTACAAGACTTAATTCATGACTGCACATCTGCATGTCAAACACGTAATATACACTTCCACATCACACAGCCCTCAGTGTGGCAACAGCTCAGCATCCTCCCTATGTTGTGTAATAAGAAAACACCTGCTACAGGCTTTAGGAAGAAAGATGTTCCTTCAGCTGAATAATGCTTCTGTCAGCACATGCTCATGTTTGTACTTGGCAAAGCACTGGATATATAAACATCAGCAAGACTGTAGCAGGGCATCCACCACTTGTAATGATGGACACTTTTTTTTAACTGTATTTCATACATTTAGAGTAATATCAAAAAGCACAGGTTTCTCTTTAAACACATCTTCATTTATAAAAGCATCCACTAATGGGTCTCACATAGGAAAATGGTAATGTAAACTAAAGCTTGGTAATATCATTGTAATAAAGATATAATCTCCTTTTATTGTGTGAGGGACATCTAGTACTCAAATACCCTTTGGAATGTACCATTTGCCAGCAGCCACAACTCCACCCCATTCCCACCCTGAAGGTGAAAAAGAAGGGGTGAAAAAAAAAAAACACCATTCACTCTCACACATTTGTTTTAATACAATGTCAGTACATGTATTATATTCATGTACCAACGTTTTTAACATTTATTTTAAAATGAAATAAGACTATAATTGTAACAATATTTTGTTGATGCTGATATTATTAGTGATGTATGATGATATCATAATTATACCAGTATCGGCAGATAATTGCTTTTATAAAGATACATTTTTATGCTTTAATTTTTTGCCAATATTTCAAATCAATAACTGCTGACAGTATTTTATGCCAGAAAAATTCAGGGTGACACAAAAAAAAAAAAAATAGACAGATGAACATATAAATAAAAAGTTGGCTCTGATTCCTCCCCCTCTGACAATGTGGAGAAGCACATACTTACATTGTTATAGGTCTACTTGTATTTATTTGTGCTTAATGTTAACATACATAAAGCTGTGACCAGTGTCTGTAAGGAACTGTTAGCTAAATAAATGGCTAACAATTTTCTCAGGAGCCACATTTTATTTTGTTTGCACACAGTTGGAACAGTTGAAAATGTTATGCAAATAAGTGCTACGTTTGTCAATAATGTTTATCCAGAGAATCTTCTGTATTTTGTAAATGTGTATAATCGGCATTGGCAAATACATACATATACAATATTAGCGTCAGCCCAGAATCCTCATATCAGTGCATCCCTAGATGTCACATTGTTTTTCTCATTTTCCTTAATAGCCAGAACATTTTTGTTTTGAAAATATATGGAAAAAAACACCTTAAGTATTTAAGAATTTATTTCAGGCTAATGGGTAAAGACATTGTATGGTGATTTAAAATAGATTAGCACTGGGATCAGGGAATTATACTCTGTATCAGTTATAATATAATTTACTGAGAGGGCTGTCTTTATTTGGGAATCAATAGATGGCCACCCCCCAGGTTTTTATTAATATAATTTTACTTTTGTTCAAAAGCAAAAAGAATTGATGAATGAATTGATTAAAAACTGTTAACAATGCCAAATACCACATAGATTCCGGCTAGGCTCCGGAGCCATCGTGACCCTGAACTGGATAAGCAGTTACAAACAATGAATGAAACACCACAAATATAAAGTACACCAAGACTGTATTTAAAGCAAATTATTGTGAATGTGTTTCTCCTAACCCTAATATACACAACCCAGAAATAATATTCTATTTTCCACTCTGTCATAAATGATGCGCTAACACAACATCTCTCCTGTTAAACACGCTCAGTTGGCAACATTTCTCTCATGTCTGTGAGAGATTGACATCGGGGCATGACCACAGAGAGAGAGAGCATTCATTTCACACCTAACTCTTTCGCACCTCTCTCTAAATGACATGAAATTGATATTTGTGATAAGCAACATGTTCTCTTCACAGATTGTGGAAAAGATTGCTCATTTTTCATTTCAGTATGAAGAGTCATACTGAAATGAAAAATGATCAATCTTTTCCACAATTTGCCTTTCAACTACTTATGCACTTACTCTGTAAGTTAATGAGGAACACATTTTAATTCAAATGAACCATTTGACTTTTAGTAAATTTACAGTTCCTAGTTCTCTTATGAATGTAAAAAAGCAGTAATCAGTTTTACGCAGAATTACAAATGTGGCAAGATCTAAAGGAAAAGAAAAGGCACACAGCTAATGTAAAATCGTTGAGGCACAGTAGAGAGAACAGAGAAAGACTATGAAAAATTAGCACATGTGCATTCACACAGGCACATCATTACAGAGTAAAAAAGAAAGGATCAAAGATGGTGCCAAGAATGGATGCACACTCAAGGGCCTCTCGAGAAAATATAGTCTAAAATCGTATACCTCACACACAAGGCATCAGTCTTCACACTTAAGTCATTTGAGGTTCAAGAGGATTTCTACTTTTTTTGCACTTTGTTTTTATTGAAGCTCTTTACAGTTGTGAAATGGCACATTAATGTAAGAAGAAAACATTTTTAACTTCACATCTTTCCAAGTTCCATGTCATTTGTACCATTTATATTGCTCTGTACATAATAAAGCATTCACACAAATTGAAAGAAGCATTTCTGAATTGTGTCAAAAAAATAATGAAAAAACAAGTTAAAAGGTTCTCTCACAATTACAATAACAAAAATATGTTGAGTAACCTCATTTCTTTGTGTGAAAGAGCTCACTCTAGTCTTTGGCACACACTTGACAAAGGCTTACAAATGACCTAGCAGGAAAAAAGGACACATCACTGTGACAGTAAACAGAATTAAGAGTGTTGATTGACACGCTAACCGCTGTTTCCTGGGAGCAAACAGCAGGGCTCAGAGCAGGGATTTGTACAAGGGAATATAGAGGGTTTGAGTGATCACTTCGGTCACCTAAGTTAAAGCAGTTATTTGTGCCCTGGCGTGATTTAGTGGGCTGCATCTCCAGCAGTGTCAGGGCCGGGAATAATACATTGTGTTTTTTGGCGTTGCAGACTAGCGGCTAGGCCACTGTCCGAGTGTTTAACCTTATCTGTCACGAGGGCTGAGTGATAAGCCAAGCAGCTGCCTCTCTCTCTCAGGGTCACAATGCATTCTCTTCCTTTTAAAGCCCATCTCCTCTCTACGGCTGATCACAGCTGCTGTGGCCACGGAGCCCCTCTGTGCTGTATATTTAGAGCTGAGCTCATCACACTACTGTGCACTCATGGCAAAGGGCCTGTTGTTTTGTTGTTCAGTGTTTTGTGCAAATTTAATTGCACTGGTATAACTACTATTATAATAATTTACAATGTACAATGCAAGTGTGTGTATTTATGCGCATACATCACTATGAATTATATAGTTGACATAAAATCAAAATATCTTAGCAAAAACAAAAAATCTAACGTTTTTCTCTATTTGAAAATACTAGGTGCCCTTTGCATTGAGTGACAATTTCACAATGAATGGATCAATACAAATGGGATAAAATTATTTAGATTAAAAACTTTTTACATTACACTACATTCAAATTAAAAATCTGTTTTCCTTCTCGAAAAATGTTGCTATTTCATGAAATATGACCATTCCATTATAAAGACCATTTTCGAGGGCTTCAAGCATGGCTGAATCCCAAACAAACAAACATGCTCAGAGAATATTAATGAAAAGCAAATAACGATACACATAATTGAATTCTTCACATCAGGACCTTTTTTCTCCCTTGCGCTGTTTACCAGTTTTGCAAAAATTCATCTGAATTCTGCTTTCAATTAACAACAACAAAGCTTTGAACAAATCTCATTACCGCCCAACAGAGAGAAAAAGCGAATGGGGAGAGAGAGTGAGTGAGAGAGAGAGAGAGAGAGAGAGAGAGACAGACAGACAGAGAGATGGACAGAGAGAGAGACGGACAGACAGACAGAGAGAGGGAGAGGCAGGGTCCAGCAGTCTCAAAATCACTTGCAATGATTTTATCACAAAGTGAGAGAAAGAATGCAAGCCGAATGAAAAAATAATCAGAGGCTGAATGTAAACACTTCTCATCTCTGCTGCTTGCATCTCTCTCTTGCTCTTTTTTCCTTCAAAGCTCTCATTTGTTTTCATTTCCATGGAGGGCAGGTGCTGGAGAGGCAGTAATAACTTTCTAGATGGTTCTTTCTTAATTAGCTGGACCAGAGAGGACACAGGAGCCAGAGTTTATACGTGCCACCCTCTCCAGCCTGGGCATGTGACCCTGCCGCTGCAGAGGTATTGTGGGAAGCCTGACAGATTTTTGTGGGATTATCAGAATCCTGATTGTGTTTCAGGAAGAAAAAGTCACACTCAAAACAAGCACAGTGATTAACGATCCCTTAGGCACTGAGGATTTGTATTTCTTCATTTGATCTACAACAGGACTGGGCCAAAAAGAGACAGAGAGAGACAGATAAAAATAAAAATATAAATGGGGTTATTTTTTAAAAGAAAAAAAAATGCAGCTATGTGGCCCCCTTAGGAGAGTCTGATGTGTTGTTCCTACAAATGTGTTACTTTACAAAGTTTGTGACCTCAATAACTCAATAACAATGTGATGTTCCATGTAAGCTGTCAAACAGTACTTTGCTTAATATACTAGATACCAGAAACAAATCCTGAGGAATCCTCAACACACAATTCATTTATTCATTCAAGATAGCTATATTTCCAGTTATAGATATGAGTATTTTTATATCCCTCTGACAGGAGATGATTCTCAGGAGTTACCCCGCCCTCAATATCACTTTTGTATCAACACTTACCAAGAACTGACACTGAGGACCACTCATATACAGGCTAATTTTAAAAATTGTGAGATGAAAAACAAATTTAAAATATTTGTCACGAACTTCCTAAAATTGCATAATCTGCAATAGAAAAGCATTCTGTTGTCCCTTCATTATTTTCTGAGGGACAGAAAAGTCCAGAAAAAGATTACAGTGAAGTAGAATGCTTAGCTAAAGACATATAATGGAGTTTCTATCTGCAACACTAATTGCTGACAAGACTACAAGCACTGTCACACAATAATGAAAGAGCAACAAGAGGCTGCAAGTGTATGTTTTAAGCAATATTTACAATGGTAATTCTTTTTCCTTTGATTATTGCTGTACTAGCAGGAATAAATTAATTGGATCAATCAGCTCCAGGCCAATACAGATCTTCTGAATAAAGAGTCTGGTGGGAGATAATTAAAGAACTTTTAAAACAATACCAGTCCCTAAGTTACAACTTCAACTATTCACTCAAAGATTTTCAACACTGGATTTCATTCAAGCTAAGTTGCAATTTTTCATGAAGTTTTGGGACACAGGCTGTATATGGATATTTTTCAGTTGATTCCAATAGAATTTGTTTTTATTAAAAAAAAAAAGAATCCAATAATCAGTTGTAGACTGAACCGAATTTACATTTAGAAAGAGCTAAAAATCTCTACAATAATGATCCAGCTCCCATATCTGCAGGCAGCCTCCTCCGCAAAGCCTGTCAATGCAGCATCATTTGTTTCACGCATCCACACCCAAAATTCATCCGACAGAAGACATCTGAAGTAGCCTGTATTTCTAATTATTGCTTTAAGGGTTTTAAGCAGCTTATAGATGCAAAGATTTCAAAACACTTTCAAGTGGATTAGGCGTCAAACTCTGTCCTGCAATAACACTAAAAAAGTCACACCATTTGTTTGGATTTTACAAACAGTGGATTAAATAAATGTCCACTAACCTACTGCAGTGTATATCCAGCCAGAAATACCGGAGAGCACTTTAAATAAAGCATGAATGACATACCAGCCTTCTGTGACTTTTTTTAATTCAACTAATGTTTTCATATGGCATTCCACATTAACCTCCTTTCCCTTACAATACATTAGAGATCCAAAGGATATCTACATTGGCGTTCTGTTACGCTCCTAGTGATTCTTGAAGAGAAGGAACACACAGAAGCACAATCTTTCTCATGTGTGTAAATGTTCATAGGATTGGTAATGAAGTGCCACTTACGTCTGGATATTCTTTTACAGGCACGTAGAGTTTCTCCTGGAGCTGAGCAATTGGCCCCACGGCGTCTGGCAGCTCCGATGTCCTTTTGTCCGTGCTGCCGTTCAGTGTGTCATTGTACATGTCCTTCCGTACCCGGCCGATCTCTGCCAAACAGAGCCATAAAAAAGCCAATTACGCAAAGGCACTGAGGAGAAATGGACTTGTAGGAGCAAAAAGGCAGAGAGTGAATTCACAAGAGATTTCAAGACAAAGTCAGAGCTTAAGGTAAAAGATCAAACTGGGCTTAATCTCCATGAGGGTTATGTAGGTCAACTCACAGAGTGCTTACTTAAGGCAGGAAACAAACGAACCACAGTGTATATAAAAGCCTAATTTTAAGACCTGTTCAAATACAACTGGAAGTTAGACCAATATTCAGTGCCACTGCCAAACAGTTTTTCAGACCTTCAAAATACAGGAAATCATTATTCCTTTTTTAGTACAATTTTCCTTAATCCTGCACAAACCAGTACAAATTATACACAACAAATACATGATAACTACTTTGCATCTATCAGTACCACGAAATGTTATTCTTGCTAATTATGACTGTTACTTTTGATAAGAGCTGCTTGTGAATTCAAACAACTCCCTCAAGGCAAGTGAACCAAACCAGTCATGCAAATGCAAACCATCATAAGTATTTGCAAAAGTCAATCAGACATCAACCCTCTGAGTGCTCTCTACTGAAATACATGCAGTTCACCCGAGACCAGCTCCAAAGACAAAGATCATTATTTAACAAAAGCTCTTAGACAAAAGAAACTCTATATTAGAATGGATTTGCTATGATGTACAATAAGGTTTGGAATGACTACATCAAAGTGCAGGCCAGACTACCCGATTAATGTAATCTTAATGTAACCCTGAGTCCAGTCAGTCATAGCCAGAGGGGGTCCCAGCGGATTCTCCCAGATGAAGTACATCTGAGGCCTGAGCAAACTTACAGCAACATGATCTGCTACGAGACATTACACTACCCTCTTCCTTCAGACCCCTTTGCCTCCACAGGGACAGTCAGAAGAGGCTAGACAGTGTAAGTTTCCACAGTCTCTTAACGTTAGCCAAAAAACCCAGGCAAGTGTTCATACACATAAATCAGCACATGTGCAAACTGTGCATTAAATAGGCATGATACAAGTGTGACATCCACTTTCACCGTCAGGCAGACACCTGGACAAAATGCTGGATTAGATATCAGAGACAGAACCTAATCTTGTTCTTTAACCAATGTAGCCTGAAATATCACAAAAACATGGATTTGAGAGAATGAGTTGCTAGCTACATGTTTTAATTAACAGTAGCTTGATAAAAAAGTGTCTTAATCAGTTCATTTCCATTTTTGTTTAACCCTCTGGGGTCGAAGAACATGCCGGCGCATCAAATACGACCATACGCGATATTTCTATTAATATCTTAGCAATAGCACAGCGCAGAAATACAGTTTAGACACTCTCTGAATGTGCAGAAATTACCCGATGTATGCGATACTGTACATCCCGAGTTACTAAACTATGAATGAGCTGGAGACACGCCTCCTCTGCCTCTCGTCGTGTCTAAATGGTGGATTCATTTGTTTTTAAGACTCTGATAAATCTATTTCAATCACCAAACAAATCATCCACATAAGTAAAAGGGATGTTTTCACAAGAGATAAAGATTTTCTAAAAAAAATCGGATTTAAGATTTTCAGGGTTAGAGACAGATTATCTTTTCATAAAATGCTCTAGGTCACATGGGCCTCTCTTAATGAGAGAGCTGAGATTGTTCTGAACATTTTGATATAAAACATGTGGGCAATATATTATAATACAAGTACTATAAAGGTGAATTTCAGAAAATTGAGAATATGTCCTTAGACCCCAAAAGGTTAATGGGTAATCATAGACTCAACACGACTATCATTTACAGGGTAGACATTTCACCTTGATTGTTCCAAAAGCACTTTATGATGTGAAATCCTGAATTTACCAACCCTGGGGCATGGTATTGCAGCCCCATAAACAGTGAATCGTTAAAAAGGTGAAAATTTTAAATGACAATTTCACTGGTTATTCCAGAAATCCAGCTTTATGGTGTTTTCTAACAGCAGATGTTTAAAGATTCGGTTGAACTATAAAAAAGGTTTCCTCTTATGTGTAGTATTAAAAGTGACAGTCACGATGTAATCAAAAATGACTTTTTATTTAAAAAAAAAAACACTAATGTGTTTATGAACTCTGTAAATGAGTAAAAAACAAACTGTCTCAGTATGTCTCTCTCTGCTCTTGGCAGAGGCATCTACAGTTTAGACAATGGAAAGAACTTCAAACATTAAAAAGCACAAACCTGATGAGAATATACTCTGCTCTTGCGCCACAGGTGGGTAATATTGACATTTTTGCTGATCCTGATCACTTAAGGTGGAAATGTCTCGTAAGTCTACAGACAGCTAACTGCATTACCAAAAGTGCTACAAAACTAACCAACTTGGGTTACTGGGGTAATTCAAACAGTGAATAAAAATTAACAGACAAGTTAAACTTCAGCGACGTACAAACAGCTGTAATTTCCCCCCTCAAAACACACCGTTCCAAAGACACAGAGCTTCTAAACGTAAACAACTAGAGAGAACTGCATTTCCTCACGATCGTAGACATCCCTTACAATGTCTAATGTTAATGATGCAGCATTGCCACAGAATTCATTATTTATTGACTAAGGTAAAAGCAAAGCCAGACAGCAAAAATATGGCCTGTGTTGAGATTCATAAGCAACTGCAATTCAGTAAAATGTTCTTAAGGTGAAAACGCTATACATTGAGTGTAATAAAAATATAATTAGGAAGTGCAAAAGCATAACACAGTGGAAAGCATTACACAAGTTCTTCAGTTTATAGTACTGTCCAGAAGATTTCTGCAGAGGATAATTATGTACATTTTTAGAAGGCGATCAAGCCTCCTCTCAAAGGTTTATATTTAGTGTTGCTCAACTAAAAATTCCAACAGCCTCAATGTTCCAAACTAAGTAGCTTTTAGCAACCTGCTTGACTAATGTACGGAAGCACACATACATTCCAACACAACACCCCCCACACAAACTACTGTCTGTGGCAGCATGAGAGGTGTAAAAGCCTTTGTCCTCAGCAGAATGAAGGTGAAATAATTGTCACCTCCACTTGAGCTGTCATTACCTCAACCTTCAGCAGCACTAAAAACAAACATTACAGACTGCTGGTCAGCACAGGAGAGCCATTACATACAGCCCTTCCTACTGCAGACCATCATTAGCGGGAGAGGGGGCGAGAGAGAGAGAGAGAGAGACTTCTCAATTACAGTTTGTGTTTGTTTACTGCCATCTGAGTCCACCAGCCCAATGCTCCACCATGATACAGTGGCTCTGGTATGCTATCATGTAATGTCTACATCATTAAGGCATAAGCCATAAGGCATAAATATCACCTCCACCATCCAGAGTGGCGTCCGGTGCCTCAAAAATATACACTTACTGACAAACGCTTCAATTATTCTAATCTTATAATGTAACATTGTAATCATATGTATAATGACATGTTGCCATGTTTTGCAACTTTATAGCAAAGATGTGCAGATACTAATGAGTGCATAAATACCTATTAAAATATTTATTTTGTTGTGATGTAGAGTACTCATAAGTCTTTGCATAATCAGCATTTTTTCATGTATTTTCTATTATAAACTGAAAATATACCTGACAAACATTTGACAAAACAAGCCGCTCATTTAAAAAGCCAACAATGATATGGCTTACACAGGATACAAAACTGGTAGTTCCAAAATTGGTAGGCCCTTCCACTTAAAGATGACGATTCATTACTATAGGTTGAAAAGGAAGTAGAGCTGCCAGGAAGCTGTTACTGAGAATGGAATAGGGAAAAATACCTAGTGTTCTTAGAAGAATGGACTGGACACCTCAAAACCCAGCTATTAAACAGTTGTTTTTAAGTTTTCTTGGATCATGAGAAGTAGAAAATGTCACTTTCTAAGACTGAACATTTAGAAATGTGGAAAAATCCTTTCTTCTCATTTACTTAAAAACTGAAACCAAGTCTCTCAAATAGAATGGATGCAATAAAAGCAAAAGGTGGAAACATTAAGTGCTGGAATTTGACATTTATTTCCTGACACAGAAGAATGAAAACCTTGATTGTTTTACATGATCAGACTGATATGACTGTTTTCATTAATAAAATAATTGAGGATTAGCTGAGCAGCTTCCAATACCTCTTTTTATGTTTTGATATGGTATGAGGAAATGCTGATATATTATGCATGTATAGTCCATGGAGGCCCCCATTATGATTCTTTTTGACCATGAAACTGCATAAATGAATTGCATTTTTCTCTATAAATTCAAAAGGATTGGTTTGATGAAAACTTGAAAGGGGGACTGAGACAAAGTCCAGACCTCTGCAGGAAAAAATATACCATATTTATTCTCTGTGGAAGTAGAATCTGAAATCTTGAAAATTCCATGATCAGTATCCAAATGAGTCAAAGTCAGAGATCTGAGCGCGCAGAGAACTGAGTATATTTTAATGGGAGATACAGGACAGATTCCACAGTGGTGTAGAGAAATATTTCCACTGTCAGATACAACTAACCACCATCATGACTGAAGGACTTTCTGGCTGAAGACAAAGAGGTCACTTAACTCTACAAATCCTGCACTAGGAGCTAATGCAGAAATTACACAGAGATAGAAAAAGAAAGAGAGAGAGAAACAACATTAGCATATACAGCAGATAGACATATGAAGAAAACGAATGACTCATGACACAGAGTGAAGTATTTCTCCTGCGACTACAAAGCTAATTATAAGTATGCCCTGAGTACCAGAGCTGGCGTTAAATTCTTGTCATATGGTTGCTCTGAAACTGTCACAAACTGTGATTTAAGAGTCAGTGGCACAGTGCTGCTGGACAAGCTCAGAGCCTGAATCTGCAAATATGAACACTTTTACAACAAGGAAGAGCCATCTTTGTCTCTATTACGCATTCCTCCGATACATTATCTGAGCTGTAATTTTAACAGGGGACATAGTTAAGAAATCACTTTCTGAGTGCGTTAGCACATTCATTTCGGGATGTGTAGCTCCTACCAGCCCACAAACTGTGAAATAAGACAATCTAGTCCAGTTTTTTTGTGATCTGCCTATGTCTGTAAACATGGAAACTTGCAATGAGTCATTCTGACTCTGTCCTGTTCCTTATGTAGATATCAGGCACTTCAGGGTTGTACCGCCTTCGCATCAGAGGATCTCCAATCACAGCACTGGGTTAAATGGAGCAAAATGGAAAAATAAATGTACTATTTAAAAATGATAAAAAAAAAAGAAAGGAGAAGGCAGGCAGCAAAGCAAAAATGACTAAAACCCAGCCTTTCTGTGCTTCGTGCTTCACTGTTGGGTGACTTGCCCTTGGTTTACACCGAGGTACAATCTAAACAGGGACTGAAACCAGTTTTTCTTAACAGTGCTCTTTATACAGGGTTAGAAAATTGTTATGTGGTTGATCCTTGTGCCATTTTGATCAAAGCATGTCACAGATGTTTCATTAAGACCCTGAATAGTGGTAACTGTTTTATCTTGTGGGTAAAGGGTATACATCCCCTTTAAAAACTGCTAAAACATATATAAAAATAAATAAAATAAAAAACACCCCAGCATGTATGAGGTGATTCCTTATAATGCCCATTATGGATTCTGCATTTAAATAGCACACAGAAATTATGGGTTCACGAAAAATGGATATAATATGTGCTAAAGAAAGGTAAATTGGAGGATGGAAAGGTTGCTAGAGGGATGAAAGAGCAGGCCTCAAACAGGGAAACCATCTGGGTACACTTGTACTGCCAAGAAAGTGCTCTCACTTAACTCTCACACTACTGGAGCTGACCCAGAACTCCACACCCAAGACAAGGCCAGAAAACATCATTGTTATTTATTTCTTAGTTCCACCAATGAACAACTTATCAGTTTACTTCATAACATGATAAAATGGACCTGTCTTTTGTCTAAAGCAAAACACATTGCTTTTCAGCCTTCTTGTTGTCTTTCAGGATCTCTGCCCTGTTCCTATCTTCCCACCACATTACCTAGCTGTGTTTTCTGTCAAGAAGATGTGCTTGCTGATAGCCAAGCTGTGCTCTTAGCATGAGACTGTGGCTCTGTGACCAGTATGAGATCACCATACGTGATGTGATTGGAAGAGGCAGCCATGGAGATAGAGCTATTATGATGTATGGGATTGTGGGTTGATGACAGGGTCTCCCTTTAGGCTGAGCAGCTCGAAGGAAAGACAAGTTTCAATGGTGAGCCTTACTTCAGCCTCCAGCAAGGTGGCATTTAGTGGGGGGAGATAAGTGCTGAGTATTTACAGAGACAAGCACTCACATCTGTGGAATGGGGTACAAAAAGACTAGTGCAATGATGTGATCAAAGAGACAAAAACGACACACTGGCTTATCAGCACAGCAATCTTATCAAACAGATCAGCCCTGAAAGGATAAGGATAACGCACTTTAACGACACAACAGACAAACTACAGGCTTGGAGGATGAGATCATAGCTGTAGCATCCTGGCCCTGGTTC
The DNA here is from genome assembly GCF_029633855.1 of Hoplias malabaricus. Classification (NCBI taxonomy): domain Eukaryota; kingdom Metazoa; phylum Chordata; class Actinopteri; order Characiformes; family Erythrinidae; genus Hoplias; species Hoplias malabaricus. Next base: position 13,415,149 of record NC_089802.1, read on the forward strand.
ACATATTTTGAACTGACACCTGCCACTGAAAGGAGACATTGTTTCTTTCTATGAGAACATTATAAAGACACCAACAAACAGTCTTATTTACCTGATGATATAATAACAATGGTGTAAGCCTGGTCTGACTCAGCTTATCTTCAAACCTCTACTGAGCTTTTATACCCTCATCCAACATCACCCTCTTGTATCAAGGTGTTATCAGGCCAGGGTCAACCGTGGTAGATAGAGACAGTTTTAGCCCTAGAACCCTCAGGAAAATCCAGGTCATTTGGAAATCAAAAACATGCCTCACAGTAGATGTTTTGTTTTCATTGCTGAAATTTCCTATATGGATACAGAGAACAGCCCAGTAACTTTTAACATTCCACAGTGAATGGACCAATAAGAACTACATTTTTACTACTACTTAAGTGTATTAAATTTAAGAAGATTTTCTCCTGTAAATGTACGATTTTGTAGATACAAACCTGTGATACGACAGTGACCATGTATTTACTGACATTTTCTCTGACTGCACCTCCTCCCTTTCGGAGGGAGGCTAATGGACTAGTGAGCCTTCCTCACTCCCTGCATTCTCCTGCATCTTCAGGCCTCTCTCTGTGTCACAGGACTTGGCTAAGAAGGTAATGGCTTAATGCAATTCAAATCAAAGAGCATTCGTGTCACATGTGCTCACAGATCAAAAGGTCAAAAATGTCTCACAGTGAATGAGATCTACACACACACACACATCAGAACAAACGTACTTAAATATGCACCAACACATTCCACATAAAATATCACTTATTTCTTTTCTGTTTAAACATGCCCTGGTTACTGAGCACTTGCCTTTTCCATTTGGGAGAGTCTTTACTGCAATCTTAATGATTGTTTCTTTAGTTTATGAAGTGAGAGTGAAGCCTGTTAGATGACCCCTTGGAAGGCCAGAAATTCGAGTCAACATCAGAGTAGATTTGGTGGCAAAAATGATAGTAATAGCAGTTATATGCCTGCATTTGGCAACTGAAAACTTGCTTTACACAAGATTTGCTACATTTAAGATTCTAAGGTATATATGTGATAATATTTTGCATGTTTACTGACACATTAATAAATGCATTGAGTAGGATATATTTAAAATATAGTACTATATAATACTATGTAGTATATTCATTCATTCATTCATTCATCATAATCATACCACTGCATCTAGTTTGACAAGGAGTGTCTTGAAAGAAACTGAGCATTTAAATGACCAATAAAATGTCTTCAACTGGATACATTGTGCTTCATGTCAAGGGCAAGTGTGTTCCTGTTTAAAAATCTGCTTCTTCCCTGCCTATTGAGTGGACAATCTTGTGACACTGGTGACACGCTCACTCGAGTCATCTGGAGAAGTGGACGAAGCCTGCTGACAGCAATGAAACACTGCCACAGTTCACTGGAATGAACACTTCCTACCCAAGTACAGTTTTCTCATGTCCCCCCAACTCACCCTCCTCATGAATTATGGTGTTTGTCACAAACTGTGTGTGCATGCTCATGGTGTTCATATAGTGTGTTCAGGTTAGAGGGGGCTGTGGCCCTGCTTAGGCAAAAGAACATGCCAGTACAATCAAAGGTTAAAACATCACAGACAAGCTCACTTTACACTTTGTTTATCAGAGGCCATTTAGAAATAGATTACAAGTGGTCCTGAAATAGACTGGAAGTGGTCCCTGGTCCAGTGACTGTAGAAGGAACTACTGCTTTGAGAAACAGCCAGACCCTTAGCATTCAAACTGTATCAGGTTGAGCCAGTCCAGTGCTTCATATATTAACTCACACTTTGGGGGTTGCCAAAGCAATAAACATTCATTTCCATGGTTTCAAGTGAGGTAGTTGAGTCTATTTTTTTAAAGTAATATGGGTGCATGCATAAGCACACCCAGTAACTGATCTAAAATTAGAGAAATCTCATAAGAGTCTAGGACAGTTCATGAACACTAATCTATGAGAAAAAAAAATCTGTTATGTGAGATTTACAGTGATACTAATATGTACTTTTACTATTTCCATTTGTAATAATGCACTGGATCCTTTCAGACATATCAACCATTCAAATATGACAATACCTCAAGTGTGCCAAAGCACAATGTGAGCCACTGAAGTCACTTCCTATGTGAAACTACTTTATTTAGATGTAAAAATAGAAACACTTGTTGCAGAAGAAGAAAAGGTTAACAATATAAGTGGCGTTTTCATACCGTTATATTTGAAAAGATCCAGGCAGCAGAAAGAGATCCTTGGCCAAGCAAAACCTTTACTTTTTTTCCCCCCTTTTACATCTTACTTATGTGTAATAATAAATAATTTCATGGGCAGACAATACTTGATGTAGAGTATTTGATTTTGAGAGTCTGAATTATATTAGCTACACAATAAACAAAACTAATTCAACAGAAAAACAGTATACAGTCTACATATTCTATTGTGTCTAAGAATATATTGAGCAGAGCAGAAATACTGTTCACAATTAATCTCATCAAGCAACCTCAATAAACACTGTCAATAATACTGCTTATAATTACCACTTGGCTCTAAAATCACTTCTGCTTGTCAAGAGGTCAGCAACTTGTGCTGAGCCAAATGTTAACAGAGGGGCCTTCTGGGTGTGCATGCAGTACAACCCCTCCATGCTATCTGAATTACACAGATAAGGCTGTCATTCCATGCACAGGTTCGACATGGCTCTGGATTCTGTCCCAGATATTTGGCTCCCCACTGGCTTAATTACTCAGATAATTCAATTGGCTGCATAAAAGCAGAATGTTTGTTCCGAAGAGAGAGCACAAAGACATGAACATGAAACACACAATATATGCACATGTGCTATTCTCACTGGGCCACCAAATATTAGCAATGACAAATGTAACATTTCTAAGAAAATACCATCCTCATTAAGCTTCTTCTTTAGTGACGCAACAGCCAATGATGATAAATCTTGTTCAACATGTACAACTGTGTGCTAAAATTCCTAATGCAAAAAAAGGTATTCTATATTTTCATCTAATTCTCATTGCATGAAAAGCTCATAATGTACATGGATTTTAAACAATTGTATAAGGCTGGTTGCATAAAAGGAAATTAACATCACAAAAACTCACAACCAAACTATCAAAAGTGCATTGTAAGATACAAAGCATTAAAAAGAGCACACAAAATCTCAGGTTGCCACTGGTTACAGTGCGAGAGTGTGAATGAAGAGCAGGTTTAAGAATGCTGTCCTTGCTGCTTGCTTATTTGCAGACCAAACTTTAAATTCAACTCCTAAAGACCTTTGTCTCATTTCATCCTCCAGTTCCCTCTGCTCAGTGTTGCAAGCAGACTAAAACTAGACTCCAATAGGGGAAGTGAAAACACAAGCTTAGTAAAGTTATTTGTGACACACGGCTTTATCTGAAGACTTCAGTATGGCACAATCTCTGAGTTGGTAAAATAGTCAAGAGACTGTGCATTTCAAGCAGCCTCTCTGAATAGACTCCATCCCTTCTGACCAATACTGAAGATATAAATCAGTCAAAGCGCCGCTCTCTTCAGGCGAGCACATACAGAGGTACTGTTTATGATACATTAACTTTAGCAATGGACTGAGAAGAAAATAAGCCATGGCCAGGAGCTATGTATGCTTAGCACGTGCAGGAAAAGGAAATGGACAGTTCTCCTCAGCATTCTGACTACAACTCTATAATCTGCATTCAGGCTAAACAATGTGACTAAAGCATTTAAAGAGTTCCTAGTTCTTTTAGAAACAGAATTTGATTTCCATATATTAGTAAGAAAAGTCAATCCTACGTAAACATCTGTGTGATACCGATATTTCAAGCCAAATACAAATCTGATATCAAAACCTCATCAAGCAAATGTGTATATGATTCTAATACCATTATAACTCCCTGTTAAAAATATTTAAAATATCCATGTTGAATGTATGAATATCTCAGTTGTCTATTCAAGTGATTATTTCTTTAGTGTGGTCATCTAACAAAATCACAGCTAACCAAGGCAGCCTCTTGGGCCTAAGAGGAAACTATCTGAAAAGTTACTCACTTTTCCACCCAACAGAGCTCCAGTTTGCTGTGGAGCTTTAAGGGTGATGTGAGGGGCCCAGGGCTCCACGCCCTTCGTCTGAACTCAACAGAGCCCCCTGGCGACAGATAGAGCGCATGCGCAGAACGTTAGAATCTAAACGCTCTCAAAACACCAACACCTCCCTCACACATTCTTCACATACTGCCATCGCATGGATCTCACTGTAGCCAGCATGGACATCATTAGTTCCACCCTAAGACATAATTTCATAGTGTAGTCATGCTGAAGTTGTGAATTCTACGAACCCTAACCTAGAAATATGAACCAGAAACGTACAATAAAGGCTATAGTCTAAGAGCTTTAAATAAAAAAAAATCATTTTAATAAAACACCAAAAGTGTATGCTTATGTAGTTATGAGAACGTGAGTTGTGGGTTCACGTAGCCAAACTGTGCTCGGGGTATAAGGGGTTAAATCAGTCAAAAGTTTACAGGGCGGTTTTATGGGGAGTTGCCTCATGCGATCCGAGAAAATGGATCTAACACACACCCGCATCCAGCACCACGTCTGGGAGATGTGAGCCTCTCCGTAACCCGTGTGTAGAGCAAAGATTGTGAATAAAAACCCATGAACACGACAAAAAGTTTTTTGAAAAATCGACCGTTAACAACAACAGCCGTTCAAAAAAGTTTCACGCAGACGAGCTTGGATTTACAAACGACAGCTGAAGTTGTACACGGTCAGTCTACAGTAAAATCGGGTTTATCGGAATGTGAGAGAAAAGCGTGTTTACCTTCGTCCAGTAGTCTCTCTAGGTGGTTGAAAATGCCGCAGAAGTTGGGCAGGCTGCTCATCAGTTTCTTGTCGTTCATGAGCTGCATTAGATAGTCAGGAGTGGGCTTGGGCTTCTCCTTCGTTTCCATTTCCCCCACCATATTTAACAGGCTACCTCTAAAAATTCGAAAAGCGGTCGTTGGTTGGAGGGAGAAGAGCACGGCGTCCCGAAGCTGTGGGGGCCACTTGTTCCCTCCGTTCCTTCAGTCTCTCTCTCTCTCTGTCGCTCGCTCGCTCTCACACACACTCACACACATACACACACACACACACACACGCTCTCTCCCCAAACTCCTGCTTCCAACCTACGACGGATACTTTATTTTCCCTTCTTCAGAAACACAGCTCAGTTATGGACAACCACTGGCTGATGAGGCTACAAACGAACACCCCGCTGTTACGAGTGGCACTGAGAGTTAGGTGAACGCTAAAAAAAATGTCTTGTACTACGTCGGCGAATATCAGAAAAACTCCACAAACTGTCGGAACTCCGGCATTGCCCGCGGAGACGTGTTGAGTTTCGCCTTCAGTCACGAAGAGTCCAGTCCATTCGAGCTGCGTACAGAGAGTGAGGAGTGCTGATAGAGATACAGACTGAAGTTCTCTCTCTCTCTCTCTCTCTCGCTCGCTCGCTCGCTCTCGCTCTGAGTCAGTCACATGACCACAGCGCGAGAGTCAACACAGGCACGAGAGAATGGGAGGAGAAACTTAAGCACTCTCTCTTTCTCTGTTTGTAATATGGGCTAACCTTTTAGTTTTTATGTTATAAAAATACTGAATGGAGGATGATAGATTTTTAAACTGAATCATTAACACATTTCTAAGCAGCACGTAGTAAATTCTGAATTGAAGTTTTAAAGTAAAAAGTAAGTAAACATGCTTTATTTTGTTCAACTACTTAAATGAATAAATTGTGGTACAATAGTGGTCTGTTAACATACTCCTGAAAGTGAAATAGTCTCAAACCCTGGCATGCTAGGCATTTACTTACCTCAGAGGCTTAAATGAATAAAGATTTTTTTTGTTTTTAGAGTGAAAGTGAACACAATAATTTATTCAGTGTTTAAAACTGGGGTGGGGTGGCCTTTCGGGAGAGGAAAAAGCCAATGTAATGTGAAATCGCCCAGCCCTGGAGTAAAAAAGAAAGGAAATAGATGACAAAAACAAAGTATACGTCAAAGGGTGTATGTCCTCAGTCGTTCTGCGCCTTGTATTTCTTTTTTTCCAGATGTCTTGGAGTGAGAGGTTCTCAGGAATATTTTCCACCGCACCGCAGTGCTTTATTTGGATCAGATTTGATGCCACCATGCAGATTTGACCCATAGGAGAAGAACTGATCCTAGAACAGCAATGATAGACGGCTTCTGTTTCCACAGCAAATCAGTATGTTTTCGTGAAGTCTGTCTTTGGCCACGTGAACCTGCTGCTTTTGTAGCAGTGAAACCTTGCATTAACATGGTGGTTAGGTCATGTTCAAATTTCACTGGACTTCATTAAAATCATTAAAATATCATACAGTGATACTGACCACATTAAGTATAAAGAAAATGGAATGTGTCTTCTATATTCTCATAAAGTTACATAAGTAGCCTCACGTTCCCACAAATTCAGTAGAATGTCTGGAGTCATACGTGAAATAATGGGAGGTGTTCTTCATTGGTGAAATGAGCCATGATTCTCCCCCAGCAGTCCTGACTTCTTTGTCATGTCCAAAACCTTCACTGGACAGTAGGAGCACTAAACACTGTAGAAATTACAGCAGTTGCCAAACAATATCTTCTCCCGTGCCAAAGCAGACACTTTGTAACCTATTCTAGATGGTTTCTACTGGTAATAGCCCATGGGAAACCATTTACAGCAGACTTCAGGAAGTAAAATGGAAACAATGTGCGTATTGATGTGTTTTACAGTGTTTTACACAGGTTGCATTTTAATGAAAAAGGTTTAAATGGAATCCCCCAAAGTATATCCAGATACATTCATTCACTATCTGTAACCGCTTATCTAATTCAGGGTCGCGGTGGGTCCAGAGCCTACCCGGAATTATTGGGCGCACACCCTGGAGGGGGCGCCAGTCCTTCACAGGGCAACACACACACTCACACATTCACTCACACCTACGGACACTTTGGAGTCGCCAATCCACCTACCAACGTGTGTTTTTGGACTGTGGGAGGAAACCGGAGCACCCGGAGAAAACCCACGCGGACACGGTGGGAACACACCAACTCCTCACAGACAGTCACCCGGAGCGGAACTCAAACCCACAACCTCCAGGCCCCTGAAACTGTGTGACTGTGTGACACCACCGTGCTAACCTATCCAGATAAAATCTAGTTAAAAAAAAAACCTCTTAACACCCAATATTAATATTAAATATAATAACGCAAGATGTTAACAGGCATCATGGCAGTGAAGGACCTCTATTTGCTTGGCCCATGCCACATATTCAGGGACTTACCACATACAAACACCTGGGTTTGTGGTTTACCTGAGATTGTTTGTTTCCCTGTTCACAGTCCTCTTTAATAGTTCTTCATTTCACAGTTTCCTAGACTGATCTTCCCCATAGATTCACACTGTCCTTGATTGGTTCTTTGGTTCACACTGTTATTTTTCTCCATTTCACACGGTGCTTGAATGATTATTGGGTTCCCTAATTTACACAGTCCTTGAATGTTGTTCTCCAGTTTACAGTGTTCTAGAAAGCTTTGTCAGAATACACTGTTTTTGTTTATTTACACATACCTGCCTATTTAGTAGAATGTTAGCTCCATACATTTGTTCTGAAGTTATAAGGAGTTTAGCCTACACTACAGCACCAGTTAGAGGTCAGATGCACATGTCATTCTTAAGTTAAATCAACATAAACAGTGTGTTTAATTCAATAGAAAGGGTTTGAAAATAATGAGGTAAACAATAAAAAAGTAATGATGTCTTGGAACATAAATCCATGCAAATGCCATAAGTGGACTTTAAGGTGAAAAAAATACCAGAAAAATTAAAGCAGGGATAAGGTTTTTAACAGAACTAATAGATGTTGTTTCAAATCACAAGCAAAGAAACCCACTGCCATCAGGGAGTCACAAAGCCTCAAAAGAAACCACACTGCTTTCTCAGTGGTTACAGTATTTGTTGTAGGATGATCTCCTCATGCTCTCATGGAGGAAGTCAGTTGGGCGTTAATTTGCTGGGCTGTGGAGATGAAAACTAGGATGGCGTTAGGCTGGGCTTCAGAGGATTGGAATGCTGGCTATTTAACATGAGAGTTAGACAATCCCCCCGAGCCCCCACCTCCACCACAGCACAACCGCTAAATAAATAGAGAAGTAATTAACAGAGCAGTGAGACTCTGGCCGCGTTTCATTACTGCTGCTTCTGAGAGGGAGACAGAAAGTCAGGCAGAAAAAACACACAGACAGATTACAGTCAGTAAGACAACGCCAGGGCAAAGTGATGGCACTGATGCTGTGTAAAACTGAAAGAAAAAGGGGTTTATTTAGTAGACTTCATTCTGACAGAGATTATATGAGACTTGAAAAGGCACAAAAGAAGACCAATATCTATGAGTCACTGAGCTGTGTTCTCTATTCATGTGCTCCATGCTCTGCAATTACTGTAAGCTGACAAGCTGAAGTGACAGCGATTAGCAAATGAATAGATTCGCATCCTTCCCTCCCTTCTCCCCTCCTTCCTTCCTTCCTTCAGTTCTCCTCTGTGGTTGTGAAGGCAACACCACAGATTCATGTTATGTACACAGCAAAAATCTCCAGTGTTGAATGAACACTGTATCATAGTGATACATCTAAGTCCAGATGAACATAAAGGAACACGAATAATTCATTCAGTGCTGTAGCTGGTAATTTAACGTTGGGGTTTTAGCTGTGTACTAATTGCTAGAGAAACACTGATTGGCTAGATTCAGATGTGTACATAATTTCCATGTCAGTAAAACACCATCACAGTTATTGTCCGACATAAATAATGTGATGCTGATGTGGTGTATGTATGGTGAAAATTATGTACACATTTGAATAAAAAGGACATTCAATTAATCACCTTTCAGAGAGGTGTAGATACTTGTATAATTTACATAAGTGCAAATTTATGCAGACTATTTAATGAACTTGTATTTTTTGAGTAAGATCAAGTTAGTCAGGAATTTGCTTTTTTACTCAGGCATTTACCTCGAGTAACAGATTATTTCACTGTGATATTGTCTAATGTGGCTTGTCTGAACTGCTTTCTGATTAGTCACATCACTGACTTAAGTCCTCACTATTTTATTTCAGAAGAAAACAATCATTTCTAAAAAGAGAATAGTCATAAATTTCAGTGCCTTTGCTGATATATTCAGAATGTGTTAAAGGAACACTATGTAGTATTTGTACTTTAAAATGACAGCTTTAAAATGATTGTGAGACTCCTCCAACCTGTAATAGGGAGAATAGTGCCTCTCTCACTGCTCCTGGGGTTCATGCAACTTCAGAATCACAGGCTGGAGATCTCTCTAGAGAACTGCTACAAGAAGAATCTAGCTCTGTTTTCTTAGTATGGAAGTTATGACAGAAGAAGCAAGAGGAAGAAGAGAGAGAGTGAGAGCGACTCTTCAATAGTAAATATTGGACTGACTTTACTCAGCGGAGTGAGCTGAAACAGTCACAAGGACACAAGACACACACTTTCTTTTTCTTGGAGTAATAAATAACATGTTGGTGCATTTCTTCAGCTGTTGGGGTGTTAGTGAGAAGTTTTGTTGGAGAAGGTGTTATACTCCAGTTTCTGAGAGTTATTGAGCAGGGTTTGTGGCTGCTAACTTTAGCCTGATTAGTGAAATTTTTAGCGTTAACTCTTTTAATAAGGGCTGTTCTGTAGATGTTTTGTGGTTGCAAAGGCCAGAGTTACACTTTGTGCCGGTGTAACCCAAGCTTTGTTGATGACAGTGTTATAATCGGGTTTTATGGATGTAATACCACAGTCCAGTAGATGTTATATGGGTTTTATCATTTTGTCATCATAATTTTATTCAATTACACACGTTACACAGGCTCAATATGAGGTAGTAGTGAGCGTATCACTAGAACCACCAAGTGTTTATAGTTGAAGCCCCAAGAGCTGTTTGTGACTGATGTGAATATCCCTTAGTCCAGAAGTGTTGTGAGTAAGAGAGGAAGAGAGTGGGATAGAGAAAGAGAGATGTGTGTGTGTGTGTGAGAGAGAGAGAGAGAGACTTGATTTCAGACAGCACTGTAAATGTTAATTACACTCAGCAACAGGTAGGGAGAGCTAAAGAGACAAAAACACCATTCTTTCATTGTGTTCCTTTAAGTAGTCATTTAACTACAGTGCCTAGAGTTACTAGTATAAACTCACTCTTTTTTGTTCTTGACTTTTCATACTCATCTTTTTAAAAGTTTTAATACTTTTACCTAAGCTTGGATTAATGCTACTCTACCAGCATTCATTTTCATTTTGCCAGTGAAACAATGTGTATGGTATAAAAAGTGACATGAGCTTTTTTTTAATCAAGCTAGTAATACAAATGTATTAGTCGAATAAATATATGCAGAAAACAACATTTTGAGAATAAACTTTTTCATGTTGAAAAGGCGCTTACATTACTAACCAAGAGCTATTATTACTTAATAGTTTGTTTGCTGTGTGCCAAACTGAACAATGCCACTTAAGTGGATTGCTTTGATTTAATTACTGCCCATATGGATGGGCCTTGAGAGAAGCAGTGATCAGGAGGGTGGTGAGGTGGGACCCTCGGCTTGCTTCTTCTTGCATGAGGTGCTAAAACAGATGGCAGCACTTTCAGGCAAACACACACACACACAAATGCCTGTGAGAAACATACCCACCTGCCTCTGCATCTCAGCTTCATCTGTACACAAGCTGTTACCTCCTCAGCACGCTGCAGCCCCAGCATGTACACTTCTGTCTAATGATTGTGTTTGCATGTATGTCGAAGCACTTGATTGTGTGTGTGTGTGTTTTAGGGAGGTATATACTCTTGTCATACTTGTTTAACATGATGCTCATTCCCATTTTTGTTGGACTAATTTATTTTACAGTTTATATTAAGTAAGGACCAAAGAGATCAAAGATAATATAAAAAATGCTACTTTACCATATTAGCACATACCTGCTATTCCATAGTGAGCAGTTGTTATTCAGCTACCATATTGGACTAACTTCCCACCCAACTCTACCAACACTACATACAGTTCATATGGACTCCACTTATCAATCCCCTGATTATATTGCTCCGTTAACCATTACTACTTTAATTATTCCTATCATCCCCACTATTGTTTTAAATTCAAATAAAATTCCAATCTGTACACCAGAAAATAACAACAGATTTATATAAGATTATATAAAAGATACTGTGACTGGTTGTGTGCCTTGGTTCCCCCCTAAAGTTTCTTCCTCTAGCATCAAGGGAGTTTTTCCTTGCCACTGTGATCTTTGGCTTACTGACCTAGGTTTTTTTTTTGTTTGTTTGTTTGTTTGTTTGTTTTTTTGTATGTTATTGATCCGTTGTCTATTATTACTTCTGATGGATTTATGTAAAGCTGCTTTGCGACACATCAGTTATAAAATGGTCTATACCAGTGAATACTGGTTGATTCATTGACATATATTAGGTCAAACAAACAAACAAGCAGCATGCTTCTTCAAAAATATACATTCATTCATTCATTGTCTGTAACCCCTTGTCCAATTCAGGGTCGCGGTAGGTACGGAGCCTACCTGGAATCACTGAGCGCCTGGAGGAAACCCACACGGACACAGGGAGAACACACCAAACTCCTCACAGTCATCCAGAGTGGGCTTCAACACACAACCTCCCGCTCCGGGTGACTGTCTGTGAGGAGTTGGTGTGTTCTCCCCGTGTCTGCGTGGGTTTCCTCCGGGTGACTGTCAGTGAGGAGTTGGTGTGTTCTCCCCGTGTCTGCGTGGGTTTCCTCCGGGTGACTGTCAGTGAGGAGTTGGTGTGTTCTCCCCGTGTCTGCGTGGGTTTCCTCCGGGTGCTCCGGTTTCCTCCCACAGTCCAAAAACACATGTTGGTAGGTGGATTTGTGACTCAAAAGTGTCCGTAGGTGGGAGTGTGTGAGTGAATGTGTGTGTGTGTCTGTGTTGCCCTGTGAAGGACTGGCACCCCCTCCAGGGTGTATTACCGCCTTGCGCCCAATGATTCCAGGTAGGCTCTGGACCCACCGCGACCCTGAATTGGATAAGTGGTTATGGATAATGAATGAATGAACTTGAAGCAGGGCGGCATTGTGGTACAGCAGATAGTGTCACAGTCACACAGCTCCAGAGACTTGGAGGCTGTGGGATCAAAACTCTGCGTGACTGTCTCTGAGGAGTTTGGTGTGTTCTCCCCTTGTCCGTGTGGGTTTCCTCCGGGTGCTCCAGTTTCCTCTCACGGTCCAAAAACACAAGTTGGCAGGTGGATTGACGACTCAAAAGTATATATATATGTCCCTTTTCATACGTTCAAACTGTCACTGCTGTCAGATCTTAATGGATAAGACACTGAAAATGATTTATGCCACATTTGTACCTTGAGATTGAGGTTTGGATTTTGTTTAGTGCTTTGACTTTGCACCAGAAACCTAACACACGCTCGTGTTGAGTTATGAGTTACTTAAGACCCAATGGCAGAAACAGCTCCAGCAACAGCATTAGTACAAATTTGGAAGTGAAATAAAGTTTTAGCTAGGCGCAACAAATACATAAACATATTCAGACATAAACCCGATGTAGTGTTATAGAGAACAATAAAAACTACTCTGATGTCTGATCATCTCAGAATCATCTCTACTTTCTCTCTCTTTCTCTTTGTCTCTCTGTCACTCTCTCTCTCTTTCTCTGCACAGAGTCATTGGTATTCACTAATAAAGACCGCAGAGACATAATGCAGGAGACATAGCCCCGTTACAGAAATAGATTTATTGCTAATCCATTATGCATAGTGGGTAATGTAACATATCTGATGCACTGGCTCACAGCAGGAGGAGAGAGAATTTAAGTGCACTGAACATTAGGCTGTGAGGCAGGGTGAAGAGAGAGAGAGACACCCATGGGTTTCTCAACAGGCTGCCCTGGAATAGACACAGCATTGTGCCCTGCAACCATACCCCCACACAGTCCACTACACTTCTTCTTCTTCCTCTCACAAAAGCAGAAGGTCATAAAAGACAAGCACGCCCCAAAGTGATTCCCAAAATGAGCCAGTTCATTAAACACTAATAAGTCAGAATGAACTTACCATGTATAGTTCTGATGAATCATGTGTACTAATTCAGTCGCGATGTTTAGATTTGGACCATTTCAGCCACAATATTCATTTTGAAAATTTAACATGTAATAGTGTTTCATAATAAATAAATAAATAAAAAGACCACTGATTATACTACAGCAATTGGAATGATCACTGGAGGTGATGAATCAGCATATAGAATTGAGACAAGACTAAGGAAATGGATGTTGATCCAAGGAAGAGGAGAGGGCCGCACACACGACTTTACAGAGGTGAGGTGAATGTACGGACAGTGACCACCTTCAAAGTCTTCAGCGTACTTTTACACCAGCGACATCACAGCCTGGTTTGAGAACTACTCTACAGCAGAACCACAAGACTGGGGATCCACTACTACTTACACAATAACTCTGTATCCAACACACACACAACCTTTGTTGATAAAACGTTGGACTGCAACTTGCACACTATGCATGACACTTTACTGTATGTTTTTGCACAAGAATGTTTAAATGTTTTATGCTCATAGTGAACTGTTAAGTTTGAAGCAGTAATTTACCTTTAATAATACACTCTTATATTGTATTGCAGAGGCTTAATACAGCTTTCATATATAAATATATAGTCCTTCATTGTATTACTGTTTTTATCTGTATTTTTGATGTTCTGACTTTTTTTATATTCATATATTTTAAATGTGTTCATTTTTTGTCGAATAAAGGTATCATTGTTTCTATGTAACTCTTCATGCAACACTGTGCATGTGACAATTTATCCCCTGAATCATGAGACTCTTTCTCATGAAAATTTGTCACTTGTTAAATGATGTTACGTAATATACAATGACATTGTTTTGATATTTCTGAAAAAATTTCATCAATGAAATGACCATGAATCATTCAAATATTTGAAGTTCTAAATTCAAATAACAATATGTTATAATATAACAATAAATAATAATATGACCAGACCTTGATTGCATGTAATAAACAGCATTAGAATGTATTAAATGGATATTAAGCATCCTTACTCATTCCATGTTAAATTCATAGTTTAGTCTTTAGTGTTTGTGAGACCACTGAAATGTTGGCATTGTAGTAATTGCTGGTGATATACTGACAACAGGGAAGTTCAATATGTTCTGGTTAACACTATGGCCACTGAGTGTGGGCTGGATTGAGAGGCTATACTTAGCTGTGTGTAACACCCCCCCCTCCCCCCCAACATCAGCACCTCACCTCTGCTGCATGTCACACAGCTCCCAAGGTCCTAGTGACATTGTCACACTCCCAAATAAGAGACAGATGGCTGTTAATGGGGGCTGGGAGAATGCAACAGAGCTCTGTGATATCTGTCAGACACAGACAAGCCCTTGATTTTTTTTATTAGCCAGTTGATTCAAACACAGTTATATTTCAATTTCAAGAGTTAAAACCACCCCAAAAACCTCACAAAATCAGAGACCCCAGGTGAAGTGACTTCTGATATACAGCAGTACATGAAATAAGCTTAGAGATGAGTATTGTTATCATTTTAAGGGCCCATAATCTTCATTTTCTTTGTGTTTTGCAGAAAAAAAAAACTTGTATCTGAATTTGAAGTTATTTGGCCACAACCCCTGGATGATGTCTTTCTGTACAATCATGTAATCAGTCAGGTTAGAGCCTTATGTATTTATTTATATTTTAAAGAAAGAGAGAGTCATTTGAAATTTCATTGGTCTTAAAGTTTGGTAGTAATTTGTCCTACTAACAAAGCAAAAGATGGCACATCCTACTGACAATACACACATGCTAATTTGAGGAATTTATGTAGGATGGCTCTCAGTCTGGATGATAGGGTGTAGGAGGAAAGAAACCCGAACCACATTGTAACCATGGTGGGACAAAATCCTGGACTGTGGTGGAAAAAAGTGGTAAACTAATGTAAAAAATCCAAACCATGGTCCAGTAAACAAGAGTAAAGGTGTGGAAAAATTGAGTGTAGTGGGGAAAAAAACAGTGGTGGAAAACGAAACCAGTGAAGTTGGGAAGAACAGTAATAGAGATGGGAAGAAGAGACATGTAAGGAAGTGGGGGAAAAGTAAAAAAATAAAAATAAATAAGCTGATGGAAAAACATGAACCATATTGTGCAAAAACAAAACAAACAAAAAACGGTATCCTTATAGCAATCTTTTAATTATTACATTTATAATAATCACTCAGCCCCATTATAATATGCTAATTCACAATAATTAATAGCATATATTACTCTGCCCTAGATTTAACCACTCAAGTGTCTTTTCACCCAGAAGAAGGGAGGAGACTCATAAAATCATGTCACAGAGCCTAAGCTCCTATTTCAATAACGTTTGTGGCAGCCTGTAGATATCCTCTAGATGTAGGTGACTGCAGTGTTTGGAGTCTTATAAAAGTATTCTTTCTGATATAGTATGGTGTCGGTACTCCAGCTGGGAATTGAACCCTTGTCTCATGGGGGGAGGGCAGTGATATTAACCACTACACAACTAGAAAGCCTAGAAAAAAACTCAAATTTATTATAATTCTTAAATGGTAAACAAAATTATTCTGATTTTTTGTGAACCTTATCTGCTGTATCATAAGTTTTTTAAAATAATTTTAAAAAGGTAAACATTACAATATTAGACTCACAGAATCAAATTATTTTAGATGGGTAGTTAGAAATATTGTTTGAACACTCTACCAAAATGAAAATAATATGATAAATGGTTTATATTTAAGATGCTTTCACATGCCAAGAGACCATTTTTGCAATGCAGCAAAATCACCAGTGATGAATTAGCTCACATTCAGCTAGAGCAGTAGGAGCTGCTGGAATTTGCCCTGGTGATTTAATAGTGTTGGTTCAGCTATTTGATGGTGGACATTATTAAAGTCTTCATTTTCCTGAAAACATTATACATAGGGTACACATTATACTTAATTTCCACAAGTTAACACTGCTCCCTGGGGTCTTAATGAAACGTCTGTGACATGCTTTGTTCACCACAGGGACCAAGAAATACAACAGCTTTCTCAAACTGTCCTCTTCAGATTGGCCACTTTCAGCACCTGTTGCTTTAAATGTGAATGAGTCACAGCTGACTTCAGCATGAGAGCCCAGGAATGAGGAACAACAAGCAGAAGCTCTGGATTTTAGACTTTTCCATTTGTTCTCTTTTCTCCTTTTCACCACATTTATACAGTACTCTTTTCTCTCCAGGCCTGTTGTGTTTGTTTTGCTGTATTTAACTTGAATCTTTGCGTTCTCACATAAGTGTCTTCGTTTGTAAGTGGGTAAGGGCTCCAAATACCCAACTATATCTACAAAGACACTGAAAAACGGATTTTTTCCCAGCATGTCTCCTATAAATAATATACTGTAGTATATGGGCCCCTTTAAATGTTCAACACGTTGTAGTTACATAGTTAATACATTCTAGATTAAAAGTAGTCCAGGGTTTTTTTTTCCAGTGAATCTAAATAATTTGGAATTTGTTAACCAAAACTAACATTATAAATCAGAAACACTGATATTTTCTTAAGTGGGTGCTATGTTGATGCTCACTTATGTAAAATTCAACTAAAGTCTAATAAATTATACTGTTCTTTTCTTTTTCTATCTAATTTATTAGTTTATTAGTTCCACCCATTTAAAGCAGTTCCTCCAATCAAACAATGCCCCCCAGCTGGGAGCGTGAGGGCTAGCACATGCTTCCTCTTGTCGAGTGCCAAAAACAATGCCATTGGACAGCTCAGCACACTTGGAGGAGGACATCAACTGTTCAGTTGTGTTATTTTAAGTAACAGGTGTTAGAATTGCTAGAGAGATGGGGGAGGAGAGGGAAGGCTATCCTACACTCAAACTGACATTGTCATTGTGGTGGTAAATTTTGTGGAGGTAACCTCAAGGGTACATATTCAGTACCTTTAGTTAGGCAACATAACTGTACCTTATTCTAATTGTAGATACAGCCTCTAGGACTTATATCATGCCATTTTTATACACAGTTCTATAATGAAAGGTTTCAAATATTCAACTCTCTTTCTGGAGAAGAGAAAGTAATATACCTGTTGTACCCTTAAAAGCACGTTTACACTCTTTATAGTGACCATAACCTACATCTACTGTATCTTTTTTTCTGAGAGAGTATTCACCCAGAGAGATAGAAACATTTGGACCCTCTGGAACAGCTTCATTTTTAAGAGAATTCTTAAACTTTAACCTATTACATACCCTACCACTGCTGATAATCAGTTCAACTTCAACAGACACATTTGTTAACATTTAAGGCTTTGTGGAATCAAAATAAATACTTCCTCTGATTGCTGGGAAAGACATTAGTAGCCTTTGCTTCACCACACCTTAAGTTAAGTGGGTTGGAATATAGTTAGATTGGATAAAACAAATGTAAAGCACATTATAACTTCCAGTGTGTAGAGGAGTAGACTCATGAACATAAAATATTTTAAAGTCTGAAACCTTAACTCCTTTTTTAAAAAAGCCCTTCTGTATCAACAAAAACACTGTGATTAAGCTTGGATTAAATCATTTTATAATAATTTACATTAATATAGTTTTGTTACCATTACAAAAATCCAACTGTGACAATATATAAACTGGGTAAGAAGCAGCAGGAATATTAATATTGTCCTATGAGACGTGGTAAAGATTTTGCTATTGGCCTGTAAACTGAGCCTTAGCAAGACACTCTGGTATGTTGCATTGTCTCCAGGGTTATCCACTTTGAAACAACAGAGCTGAAACATATGGGCATTCTCAGAATCACAAGACTAATCCAAGGCTCAGTGCCGTTTTGGCTTGATCTCGCTCTCTTTGGAGGGGTGTTACACATTACACACACTCGCTGAAGGAAATATCTCTGGGTTCCAATACGTCATGGCCATCTGCTAGAGTCAGATTCTCTCAGACTAGAGTTCTGATCTCACTGCACTTCACATGCACATTTCATACACACGGCATCACACAGCATCCTCATATGTTATAGCCCTCGGGTGTTCAGAAAAGCAAACATCTCTGAGTTTATCTGAGGCACCCAGCAATCAATCTTACTGACACCGGGTGCATGTGGTTAGATGAGGTTATTTATTCAGGAGTTTATAAACTGCAAAAGAAGAAAAAGGGGGGGAAAACAAACTTTTCATGTGTGTGGTGTTAAAAACTAAAATACAGGACTCTGATTTGGGTTACTTTAAATCTGATAATGCCTTTAAACTGATCCGAGATATCAGAGTATGCTGTCTACTGTCTCAATAATCAAATAACTGTCAAAATCCATTAACATTTATAGGTGTGCATGTAAACACACTCATGTACAGTGATATGTAGCAGGCAAAATCATGTCAGATCATTTTTAAAAACTCAAGTTGCAAGGTTAAATGCATGTCAACTCCTATTCAACAAATAAAAACAATTCCTTGTGACAGTAAAATTCATCAAGACTCAGTATCAGCAGAAGTCCCGAGCTAACATCGTCTAAGGCCATGAGCCTCTTGTTGGACGTAGCGGCAGCTGAAGCCATATGATTCTGAAAAGGTTTGACTGATGATTTTAAGTGCTTTGGAGTAAATGCTGCCATGTGAAAAGATTTTTTAAAACTGAGGTCATTTTTGGAAGACACAGTGCGTATGGGTGTAAAAGGAAATCGGCTGAATTGGGAGTCGTGTTACAGATAATTAATAAAACATGTAGGGATAGATTGATAGAGTGTGCAGAGGTTTATATATATGTTGAAAGACTGTCAGCCAATGTTTTTTTTTGAGAAATGAAAGGTCAGTCCCTCCTTTAGAACGTGCCTATGTCTCCTTGTTCTCTCTGTTGCCTTGTAGTTACTGACACATCCATCTAATACAATAAAAAATGCAATCTTTAAATGTGGTTTTAATAAGCATTGCCATCTGCACTATGCAATATCACAATGTCATCAGATCTGACAGGGATCACTCAGGGCCCTTGTGTCTTCAGTAAAGAAGGAAAACGGTGGGTGAAAAATGTTTAAACAGTAGATTTTTAACAGAATATGGCATTTTCACTTTGTGAAGGGCTCATTGTTGGTGACTCAGATTTAATACTCAACCTTTAGAAGAATGAGTCACAGAAACTGATTCTGTTCCAAAGAGCAAATGTCACAGCCCACAGTAATCAAACTTGGCTAGTTTGTGATTCAGACGTTTGGCTCTGTCTCTGACTCCATTATTGAGGATCTACTGTTCCAGCGCTCGTTACTGGATACTGTGCACCGCACCCTCGCCCAGTTATTAGAAATACTAACATTTCAGTTAATTACACCACTTCAAAACATTAACCTTACTACACCTATGTATCACTGCTGTATCACTATGAATTGTATTATATGTTACTTTAAAACATTTCCTCTCATGTTAATAATATTTATTCAGTGATATCTAGTGTCCACTGAAATATATTACTACAAAACATTATTCTAAACAGAGGCAGCATGGTGGTGCTGCAGGTAGCATCACTGCCACACAGGTCCAGGCTCCTTGGGTCACTGTTCGTGTGGAGCTTGTGGGTTCTCCTTGTGTCTGCAGGGGTTTCCTCCAGGTTTTTCCCACATTCTAAACAAACATTGGTATGTGGATGGTCTATATAAAAGTGTCCATAGGTGTGAATGTGTGAGTGACTGGATTAATGTGTAGAGCCCTGTGCTGGACTAGCACCCCATCCATGGTATGTTCTTGCCTTGCATATATAATACAATGACTAAATATGATCAACAAGATTGTTAGTCCTGGCTTATTCCACTTAATGTCTAGGATTCCCCTGCACTCAATGTCACCAACCTGAGAGGGTAAAAGCAAGCACATGCTTCAAAGGCATGTAAAGCCAGTCACCATCTTTTTTTAACTACACCAACAGCACTGTGGTTCTGTGATCCCAGAGTGAGAGGCCAGTTGTGATCTCTCAAGGCCTCAGTTGACTAAGGCATGACTTGAGGTCAATCTATCAATTTCCCGGTGATAGAGCACAAGCTTTGACCTCTGTCCTACTCTGAGCCTGATGTCAATATTGTGAACTGTAATTTCAAATACGTGAATTCTAATACATTAATACATACATGTAGACTACTTTGGACCATTCCTGTCAATCAGTCAATTTATTGTGTAATATATTGCGCAAATGCCATAGGCCAAGATTTTTTTTTTCTCAATAATCTTTGTGATTGTTTAAAATTATTTATAATTACAATGAATACACAAACGTAAATACAATATATATATATATTTATTTATTTTCTTTACTACACTTACTGCTTAGATAAATAGTTATTTAAATCTCATTTTCAAGTTATGTAAAGAAAAGCCAGTGTAACCGACCTGCTCACAAAAAAAAGAGTACTGAGATTTCGATGCAGCAGGGACTATGCACTAATTCACACATTTCATGTTATCTTATTTTGTCAGTCCATTACAGGCTGTTGTGGGAAAGCTCTCGGTGCAGCGTGAACAGTCTGTAGGCTCCACTCTTGCAGAAATGCCTCCACCTGTTACAGAAATGACTGGAATAAGAAATAATTATCTGCACAAAACTGCAGGCAAAATTACTACATAAAGACGTGTGAAGTAAAATACATATATGCTGCAAACTGTATACTGACATAAAAGCTGGGATCTTTTTAAACTGTTATTTCACTGTATACACTCATTTATTCATGAATATATATTTTGTGTCAGTAATAAAACAAATATTTAATGTGCACTGTACTTTTTACATCAGAAAGTCGTCAGATAATGAGTGATTTCCGACAACAGCGTTCAACTGTGTTGCAATCAAATCCTCACATGTTCCAGTAACTAATGTAAAGCATTATAACAGTTGCGTCACTTGTATTAAAGCATAATGTAAAGTACAAATGCCTTATTTATTTATCTTATGTGTACTCGCTTATTTGTATTCATGTCATGAATTCTGTGCTGATAAGCTTTCTCTATACTGTAAGAGCCCAGTGTTCCTCTAACATATACATGCCCATGTTTGTTGCATGACTTTATTTGTCCACTGTCCAGCCTTTGTCCAGACCAACTGTGTCTCAGTGTGTGCTTCTTTTGTGAAAAGCTGGACAAATATGCGGTGATGTGAATATTCATCGTCTGCCCCCAGAGCTGGATTCTCAGCACACAGGGCCGCTGTGTGAACAATCGATCTGAGTGTCCATTGACCAGCTCTGGACAACAGCAGTCTTATGTGTCCACTGGGCGAATGGGTGTGCGAGGGGTTTAGGGTTCGTCACGTCCAGCTGGTATGGAGGGTATCTCTGCGTGGAGGAGGCCCATTGTTCTTCTGCTCATCCAACAATGGTACATTTGAGAAGGGCACACTGTCACTGAGGGACAAGGCACACTCTGAGCACGGTAAGGGAAGGTCACACACACACACATACACACACACACACACACACACACACACACACACACACACACACACACACACACACTGCATGTGATTCAGGCCTGCTGACCACAATGGACTGCTGTTGATACACGCTTTGGATTTCTGTCATCACTTTGTCTTGGTATGTTTCCAGTATTTGTCTTTCTGGGCCAAATGCAAGAAGATTGGGCCATCGTGAAATAATATACATGAGATTTGTCTTAAAAAATGAAAAGAACTCATTCAAACTTTTGAAATGTATCTGCTTTCACTAAAGACAATTACTGCTATCGTATTTGGCTTTATTCAGAAAACACCAGCCAGAGAAAACAGTTGCTGTGTTAAATGATGTAGTAAACTAAAACTCGACAAAAATGGAGAAACATGTTTTTAATTGGACAGCTACAGTAGGCATCCCCTCTCTCAGCCAACTAAGACCCCAGTCAGGCCTTCCTTTAGGTCACATGTATTTGTTTTTAAGGCAATATACCTGAAACATAGAAATAACAAAACGTCTTAGCCATGATTTTTTTAACAGCTCCTGTAAAGTTATAATTTCTGAGACACAATGTTGTATCACATCAACAATATGTTTAAACTACTTAAGTCATGTTAAGAACAGGCATTAATCACTGGCCATTCATGCAGGAGCATGCTCTGACAACCCTCCTGAATGAAACACATGCTGACACAGAGAGAGCGAGAGAGATAGCTTCTGCACAAGCTCCATGGTGTTTCATACTAATAAGACACAATAGAGGTCTACAGTAGAGCAGACAGATCAATATTTCCCATTAGCACTCTCTAGCTGCTGGCCAGGGGCACTGTGTTTTTATTTTCATCAAACTACTTTTTCCCCTTCTCACCACATACCACTCCTCCTCTCAGAGCGATCAGAGGGAAACTTCAGGAAATTGATTTTCAGATAAATATGTTGCCTTTTTGTTGCCTGAGATTGGCCATCGAACATGAATGCAGTGGAGCTGAAAAAGGCTGTCTTTGGACTTCATTGTCAAAGTAGTAAAACACCCACTCTTGCAGTCATACTTTCTCTCTCTCTCTCTCTCTCTCTTTCTCTCTCTCTCTCTCTCTCTCTCTCTCTCTCTCTCTCACTCTCTCTCTAACACACACACATATACGTCCTGTAGAATTCTATACACATTTCATGGTGAATGAGCTAATAAAAATACGCAAAAGTTGATCGTGGTCACATCTCACATGTACAGGAGGTGTCAGTCAGACCTTTTATTTACTAACAGTCAAAAACAGTCATTAGTGTACAAGAATTTTCAGCAGAGAGAGCTTCTGGGGTCCATTAGTCCATGGTTCTGATGACCACCAGAAGTGGTCTTAGTTTGATGGCATTTCCTTCACTTTTTCTTTATTTCATTTTCTTAATCACAATGTCTTTACACTACCACATCTTTTCAGACCCATAGCGTTTTACTCACAGATGAACCATGGTCATAACATCTGTGGGTTATATTCAGATCTGACGCAAGTGTGAAGTTTAGTTCACTCCCATGTCTGAAGCATGAAAGCTTTAAGTACTGTTCACGTGATGGTCTGGTGGTCTACCGGGCCTTACACTTGGTAAGTTTGCCACTGAGTCCTGCTTTCTCTGTATTACTGAATGGTTTTTAAATACCAGTTTTGGAAACTCCTGAGTTTATTTTGCTTCTTTGGTAATGCTATCATTTTCAGAGATGTCTGATATAATTTTAAGTGGCAATATGAATATTACACAATTTGCTCAATAAGGAGAGTATCCTTCCTGTCAAATACTAGATGTGGTCTTTGACCAGGCACTTCACTCAGTATTTTTTTGGTCTCTACATACATTTGTAACTGTCCACAACCCCACCCCCCCTCAACCCTACCTCCAAACAATCCTATCTTTCTCAATTCATTTAACACAAACAGAAATTGTTTTCTTGGCAACCTGAGTTATGTGGGTGGTGAAATAGGACATATAGGCTGCCAGTGGGATTGATTGATGGAGCTATGAGGATATATATTCTGTCTGCATGTGTGTGTGTGTGTGTGTGTGTGTGTGTGTGTGTGTGTTTGCGAGCTTAGGTGGAATTTGATAGTTATGCCCTTCTTGCTATTCAGGTCCAGATAACAACTCCCAGAGATGTTCCTGCAGAGTGGGCCTCTCTCAGCTTTTCACTGTTCACACTGTTGACCCTGGGTGGACACTAATGTAAGAAATGAAAGTGAAGGTACATGTCTCTCCAGTGGGGATGCTTCACTCTTCCTATACGTGTTAGTTTTTTCTCTGCCTGATTGATTCTTGAGACATACTGCAGTCTTCTTTCTGTCTACGTAAGCCATTTTTCCTGAGTTATATTACATTCTACTCTCAAGCCAGCAAGTGCTAACCATTTGAGGACACTGACCCTTCCATCTTCTGAAATTAAGAGCATAAGAACTCTTAAGCTCCTTTGAAAGTGCGTAAACATGAAATTGCATTCAGGGGATCTCTGTGCCACTCCAGCCCACATTTGGCAGTAGGCATGGTGACTTTTAGGATCGTTTGTAGCTCTTCCAGTGTATCATTTGATTGCATATTTTTCTACAAAAACGTTTTTAGGTTTAAAGCTTGTGTGTGATCTAAAACTAAGCATTCATGAGCAATACCTGGTTACTGCTCTCATGGCTGTGAAAGCCACCAGACAAACATTACAGTGGAGTCACCTCTGCTGTAGCACTGCTGTAGCCTCCCTTTACTGCCTCTGTCAGCAGTACAGCGCAGACAGCCGTGCTGTAAATCATTTAATGAAGCATTCCCCTGAAGTCTCCCTTAGTGTCACACACTGTCTCCATCCTCGCTTTAGCGTCCTGAGTCACGTAGAATGAGAGCAGCTCTGAACTCAGGCCAAACACAGAGCTCAGAGCAGTGGGGGAAGCGTCTGGGTCAGGGACGGCTAAATATTTGATGACCGTGTGATTAATTATTGTCTGCTATATGAACTACCTGGGAATTAGATTAGGTGCCTAGAATTGAAACACCGGCGTATGCATTAAGAAAATCAATATGTTCGTAGATACCTGTGCGCTGTATGTCTTCCAGCCAGAGGCCCAACTTCAAACCAAAACCATGTGGACGCTGCCGCCCCCCTGAGGAATGCTGTGTTAATATTTATGAAATACACAAAAACACAAATATGAAGTTATGAGAAAAAATATAAAACTGAAGACCAGGTTTAGCACATTTAGAACTCACAATACAGTATTTGGATTGATCACATCCATTGCCCAATGTTTCATTCAATAAATTATTCACTCAGTCAATCAGTAAAATACATCTTCATTCGTGTTCAGTACACACATTTGGGACAAAAATTGTACTGACTGGCTGCCATTATTAATACTAATAATCTACCAATCATTCTGATATTTTATTATACAAAAGACAAATGATATCAAAGCTTGAAAATTCACAGTTTACTGTATAAAAATCTAAACAAATGGTAATGTTATATAAAAAGGTTTTGTGGTTAATACTAATAAAACCTCATTCATTCATTGTCTGTAACCGCTTATCCAGTTCAGGGTCGCAGTATTAACACACACACACACACACACACACACACACACAGAGAGAGAGAGAGAGAGAGAGAGAGAGAGAGAGAGAGAGAGAGAGAGAGAGAGAGAGATGCATATTCATTCGTCTGTAACATCCAGTTCAGGCTGGCGGTGGGTCCGGAGCCTAGCAAAATACGTAAAATTGTCTCTGTTCTAACTAGCTGCCCAGTAGTGTGATTTATTCATTCATTCATTCATTATCTGTAACCCTTATCCAGTTCAGGGTCGCGGTGGGTCCAGAGCCTACCCGGAATCATTGGGCACAAGGCGGGGCACCAGTCCTTCACAGAGCAACACACACACTCACACATTCACACCTATGGACACTTTGGAGTTGCCAATCCATCTACCAATGTGTGTTTTTGGACTGTGGGAGTAAACCGGAGCACCCGGAGGAAACCCACGCAGACACTGGGAGAACACACCACACTCCTCACAGACAGTCACCAGGAGCGGGATTCGAACCCACAACCTCCAGGTCCCTGGAGCACCGTGCCGCCCCAGTGTGATTTATTCTAAATAATATTTAGGATAACAGTGGCTACATATAACACCTGTTTTCTACTGTATAGAATAGCAGCAGAAAATCCAAACTGTAATATTGTCATGTATACATAATTATGCTACTAGCCAGTTCATTACTGCAGTCTCCCTGAGAAGGTAAATCATTGTTTTAGATTTAATCTTCTGTAACTGTAGTAGTCATTTGGAATAGACATAATCTGAAAACTCTGAAAACTAAGCACATATTCCATACAGTTAATTAAAGGGAGTGCTGATCTGTTTGAGTGACTAAGACCACCAGACTCGAAGGAAGGAATCTGATCCTAGATCAACACCCCATCTCGCTGAGGCTTTATGAACACAGACCTGATAGCTTTAGCTTCAGTCAGCATGTGTCATGTACTGTAACCCTGACCTGATCCCCATGTAACAGGTTTTAAACACAACCCACAGTTTTCATATCGTGTGAAAGGAGTTTACTTTGGAGTCCAGTCCTCTCACACACATCTGTGTGAGGCTCTATATGACTGTATTTTTCTTCCCCCTCTCTCTTTCTCAGGCAGATTGCATTTGGTCGGTGATAAATCAATTACAAATACAAACCCAGTAACCTTAACAAATACAGCAGCAATACTGCCATCTGCTGGTCATTATGCAGTCAGTGCACAGAGTAATCTTATAACCAAATATTTAAAAAACCAATCAGTCAAAACCTTAAAATGACCTCCTTTATTCATTCATAATCAATTTTATCAGCTCCACTGACCATACAAGAGCACTTTTCATTTATACAATTACAGACCTTAGTCAATCTGTTGCTTTGCATACCTTGTTAGCCCCCTTTCACGTTTTTCTTCAATGGTCAGGTCCCCCAAAGGACCAGCGCATAGAAGGTTTTCATAATTCTTCATTTCCATAATTATTTCTCTGTGTTTTCATAATGTTGTTTAAATAAAATTGATTTGTGTTACACAAGTCACACAGCTCCAGGGGCATGGAGGTTGTGGGTTCGATTCCTGCTCCGGGTGACTGTCTGTGAGGAGTGAGGAGTTGGTGTGTTCTCCCTGTGTCCGCGTGGGTTTCTTCCGGTTTCCTCCCACAGTCCAAAAGCACACGTTGGTAGGTGAATTGGCGACTCAAAAGTGAATGTGTGTGTGTGTGTGTGTTGCCCTGTGAAGGACTGGCGCCCCCTCCAGGGTGTATTCCCACCTTGCACCCAATGATTCCAGGTAGGCTCTGGACCCACCGCGACCCTGAACTGGATAAGCGCTTACTGATAATGAATGAAATGTATGAATGCGGGCAAACATCCACATCCTCAATAAAGAATACTGCCACCCCACTTTCCATATCCCTAGAAATACATAACAGTGCTAGCTTGAGGAAGCTAAAGCAGGTTCTTCATACAAAACAGATGAAAAACTTTGTTTACCATTTGCCAATGAGATGAAAAAAGCAAGACCAATTAGCGTAACAAAATGGGTGTGGAGCCAGATCTGCCTTAAAAGCTCACTGATCTAGTCCCTTTCACTGAAATGGTAAGCTGCAAATGCATATGTATGACTAATGTACAAGTTGTGTGTGTGTGTGTGAGTGTGTGTTTCTGTGATAAGATTTATCTGTGGTACTTGGATGGTACTTGGTCTATAAAATTTGAGAACCACTGATGTACATTATGTTCAAAATGTTCTAGACACCCTTAGTAATTACTGAATTCAGACAGTTTAATTTCAACACTAGAACATGCCAAGAGCTTAAAGTCATAGTTTAAATGTAGAAAAGCATTCTCTTGAGTGATCGGGGCGTCATTTAGTCGTTTTAAAATGAGTTTAAAATGGTCTCATTATTTAATGCAATTTCTCACAGAAATGTAACGTAGAAATCTAGTGCAGAAACCTTTCCACTACAGCAAAGGACGACAAACTAAATTTTGACACCTTAAATGTTCAAAACGTTTACCTACATAGTGGATGGGAGGATTTAGTTTCAGATTTACAAATGTATACATTAATAACCAGAAGTTAGATAGTAGAGCATATGCTGTGAAAAGCAGTCAACAGACACTGGAGTTCACACACACACACACACACACACACACACTCCTACACCTGAATGGCTCCTGTATCATTCTAACAGTGATCATTATCCCATTTAGCTGAGTGTATGTGTGTGGGCTGTTCACTCTATCTGTGATGAGCTGAAGACTTCTCCTTTACTGACAGTCAGTAAGAGTAAATGGTTTCCTGTACATGGAATAAACAATCAGTTTAATAATACACAGTAGCAGCATGAAGAAAAGCCATAAAAACCTAATAAATAACATAATAAACTGTTACTTTATTGCAGCACATGTTTATTTATGTATATATTTATAACTGAAATATTAGATTTTATATTAGCTCTTTAGTTACTATTTCTTGCATCATTGTATTTCTCTTTTTCTATCTATTCTTGGTGAGGAGCAAAGAAAGTATTTCACTGTACACAGAAACCTGTTTCCTCACTGTGCAAATGACAATAAGCTCTTTGACTCTGACATTTTTCAGCAGGAAGTGTTCATTTGAATCCATGATGATGCACACATTAATGTGAGAAAGCTGGTCAGCCCCACACTGTGTGCAATAATGATTGGGTGCATGTGTGTTTGTGTGTGTTTTAGGGAAGGACAGTTCAGTGCTGCCTGAGGACCTGGAGGCAGCGGATGGGAGGAAAGATGAGGCAATTTTCCAGCTGAGAGGAAATGACTGAACTAGCGAGCCCCCACACCAGAGAGATAACACACAACTCATCATAAGATTGTCTCCTATATTTCTATACACTCAGAGGAGAGAGGAAACACCAGTATGTTCAGAAGAGGAAACACACATCATACAGCAACATGGAGGCTTATAGATTCTGTATTCTGTAAGTTATATATATATATATATATATGTATCAGTTGAATCAGTTTAATAGTATTGTACTGCAGAAAGTAGTGTGTTGCAAAACAAATGGTGAAATTTGATCAGTAGTACGTATAAATACTTATATATATATAATATCCATCCATTATCTGTAACCGCTTATCCAATTTAGGGTCGCGGGGGGTCCAGAGCCTACCTGGAATCATCGGGCGCATGGCGGGAATACACCCTGGAGGGGACGCCAGTCCTTCACAGGGCAACACAGACACACACACATTCACTCACACACTCACACCTACGGACACTTTCGAGTCGCCAATCCACCTGCAACGTGTGTTTTTTTGGACTGTGGGAGGAAACCGGAGCTCCCCGGACACGGGGAGAGCACACCAACTCCTCACAGACAGTCACCCGGAGCGGGAATCGAACCCACCACCTCCAGGCCCCTGGACCTGTGTGACTGCGACACTACCTGCTGCGCCACCGTGCCGCCTATATATAATATATATATATATATATATATATATACATACTACTGGCAATTTCTCTCTAGGAAAGACTTACATTTTTAAGTGTTAAGCGTCTCTCTCCCATTGTTAATTGCCTTTTTCTCATCATTTTTGTAACAACACACTACTTTCTGCAGTACAATACTATTCCGCTGATTCTCATGAGGCTATGGTACCACAGTGTGTTACCACACTGCTTTTATGCAGACAGAGAAGTTTGTAAGCAATCAAGAAATGTTGGAACACCTGTAGGAATTTGTAGCACCATCTTTCAAGGCTTGATCAACCTTCATTGCTGCAGGTCAGCTTTATACTGTCAACTTAGTGCATGTTCCATGAAAGAGGCCTTTTTTGTTTTCCTACCTCTGGCAGTTCAGCACCTACCTTTGTACTATTTCAATCTATTCACTGGAGTTGAACGACTTGAATTGCAATAAATAACTGCAAAAACCCGGGTGTTCTAAAACTTTAGA
This sequence comes from Hoplias malabaricus, assembly GCF_029633855.1. NCBI lineage: Eukaryota > Metazoa > Chordata > Actinopteri > Characiformes > Erythrinidae > Hoplias > Hoplias malabaricus. The sequence continues at coordinate 13,444,705 of NC_089802.1, forward strand.
CTATATATATTATATATACATTATTATGAGTTACCAACTCATTATTATAGGAAATAATCAATTATATTTATGAGATTCTAAGCAATAATTATAAGATGCTGAGTAACTTCAGGGGAACCTCATATTACATCCAGCATCCCTCAGTTTAGAAACAAAGTTACTTAAGAGGCTGTTTTAATCATTTATATATTTAGTTATAACAAGTAAAACAAAGAATCCTCACAAATATTCTTCAGTTTAAGTTACAATGGTATCATCGTAAAATACTCTGAAAATGTAAATTATTTTTAAAAGACTTGAGTGAATGTAACCAGAGCTGCTCTGGTTACACCCATAGGTGGCAGTATTTGGCTAAAGGTATTTGGGATAACTAACGCAATTTGGAGCTGCATACCATCATTTCATTTTGATTGGCTGTTAAACCGTTTGTTTACTGGAGCACTTAAAGCACAGATTTAGCGTCAAGTTGCCATAAACTGTTAGGACACGGTATCAACAGTTTAAAGCTAGATGAGTACGCTCCAATGAAATTCCTGCTGTTGGAAATTAAGACCAAAATCTCTCAGTTTGTTGTTATCTTCTGTCTATACAATTCATCAGAGATGAGATGATGGATTAGTACTAACCTTTCCTCATTACAGTTAAAGGGAACAGTTCGGTTTAATATTTTGACAGAAACAGGATTTATCTCGGACTATAGGAAACAACATGAAACATTACTGTAATGTAATATTTCCTAACCACTATGTATCTGTCTCGCGCCCTCCAGGGTGTGTTCCTGCCTTGGGCCCAATGATTCCAGGTAGGCACCGGACCCACCGCAACCCTGAACTGGATGTTACAGACAATGAATGACTAAATGAATATGTTTCTCTCTCTCTCTGATTGGCTTGTCTTACTGGTGTTAATAACGTCTCTGGAACTCCAGGAACTCGCCTCCCACTGGCCTAGTTCTGTCATTGATTCTTGGTGGCCAGGAGGAAAGATTTAACCTCAGATCAATCCAGGAACCTGACCATTTATACATACATTTCACTCAGGGTCCAGAGGAAAGCTGCTGTAGGATGTAAGATGTAATTTTTGCTGTGTGTGACTAAGATTCTACATAGAGTTTCCATGCAGCCCATAAAGAAAATACTGGAAGTGCCTTTGTCCCATATCCGTCCTCTCCCTGAGGCATCCCTGGAGGTACCATGATCAGGTAGATGCCAATGGCACATCTCCAGGTCATGTCTCCAGATCACCTGCCAAAAGGCTTAGCCGCACACACACTAAAGCCGCTTACTGCCTTTATCAGCTCAGCTGCTGTTTATGTGCTTTGGTGCACACTAAAATACCTGAAGAAAGTTGTCCTCCTTAGCTCCCTTCACTGCTCCTTCGGTTTCCCTTTACGACTTACATCAGTTTCCTACAGAACAGCCTTGAAATATACAGTGTATCATCCACAAATTATGTCTGAACGTTTATAACACAATAACACAGCAGTAAATTAGCAAATATAATGAATCTTTAAATAGGAAGTATGAAGGAACTTTATAACTGTAATAATTTCAGTACATTATTGAACACAGGTAAATGTCCATCAAAATCCTTTCTAAACTCATAATGCTTTATGTGAAAGCTAAAATCTTTACTATATATACTAAAAATAGATATTTTATATATATATATATATATATGTATTATAAACTATGCCTTTTCATTGAAGGAGAGGGCAATATCAAATATCTAATGGGCCGTTTCTCCAAAAACTTCATGGGATTATCCTAAGCATTTCTTCAGATTATTGTGAGTAATATCAGCAGGTGTTACTGTGCAACATGTGTCTAAGTACAAAAGACACACTGGCACAAATATCCAATTTATACAAAACCAACTACAAAGAACAGGTGAAAATGCCTTCATTCTTATGCTAACATCTGTGTGCCAAACAGGGCAGGCCAAACCTTAATGCAATAATCACCTAATTCTTACGCTGATCCAAATCACACCTCCCGCAGAGTTCTTAAAACAGGTTTGTTTTTTTTCTTTTTTTTAATCTGTGTGTTATACAATAAGAAGAAAACCATGACACCCATGAACCATTTTCTTATGGTATTTTATTATAATATAGACTATAAAATTGGCTACTTTTTATTTACAGTAATATGTGCTACACACAAACACCCTTGCCTTATTATTCTATGTTTATACAAGGAATTAAATTATTACATTTTTTTCAATTAAAATATTTACAAAAATGAAGAAAAATATATAACAATTCTATGCTATTTACAAAGTTATGGGTACATGATTATTTAAGTGTAGAGTAATTTGTAGTGTACTTCAGAGACACCATAGAGAAAAGCTGGTTTTAATGTTGGAAGCTTCCAACAGCCAATGAAACAACAGCCAGGTAAGCTCCCCCCAATGCAGAGGCCAGAGTTCAGGATATAGCTGCCACTTTTTAAGTGTCCTCCTGAACTCCAGGTGTTTTCACAGGCATCACACTACCCTGTCACTGGAGGTCCCTCTGCAGCCTCACACACTTCTTAGTCTACTAAATTTGTTTAACATTTTCTTGTTTTGTTGTTGGGAGAAAAAATAAAAAATAAAATAAAATATAACAACAACAAATAGCCATATCCCCTGTTTCTGATAGTTTACAAAGTACAAATACTGCCTTTTATGGCATTCATGTTTTTGTGTTTTTGTCATGTTAGTTATGTAATCTGCACACAGCCCCTAAAATGATCTAATAGAAAGCACTCTGAAAATACAGTTGACAAAAATATCTCAATATGATGAAAAGATTTCCCAAAGAAAACCCAAATCAATGCCCCCTTCTCAGTCCCAGCCCCTACTCTGTCAATGAACATTGTTGGTGCTTCAAAAATATGATAATACATTTATAAAATACATTTACTGTACCTGTCAATCAAAAAACTGAGAAAAAAAAGTACCTGATGTCTCTCTGTGATTCAGGCAAAATCATCTGTACACTGACATTCTAACGTAAACTGTTTAAGCATTGAGGTGTTTCACCACAGTTAAACCAACATAACAGAGGTAAAATGGCACAAGCTGGTTGTGGAGCGAGTGGGAGTCCCATTTAAAGAATTCTGAAAAGATGTAGCAAGAAAATGAAGAAAGACTGGTGAAATGAGAGATGCATTTGTGGCTTTTTATATGTATTTATTTTTCAGTCTGTTTTAGGTTGATTTTTGTGTTGGAGGGCCATCGTCCTTATGACTATATTTTACTACTATAAAACAAATGGGTCAGTTAGAAGATTTCTCCAGCCAGCCTCACATGCAGTACTGTAGCTTTGCATTTAATATGCTTTTATTGCTATAGTCTGAGATGTCAATAACAACTTGGTCACCCAGGGCTTAGGCTTCTTGGGACATTCTTATTGTTTTGTGTGTGAAAGTGATAAATTAAATTTCATCTTGAAATAACACTACTAACAAAGATCCTGTGTACATCTGATAAACACAGAGCCAAAGTGCTACAGGTAGACAGTACATTTATGGTGGATAGTAATACAGTAGCAAATGTAATGGGGATTTAAGACTGTTGCTTGAATTTCAGTTTGTAGTTTCAAATTCAGATCATTTCATTATACATTAAACCAAATAGCAAGGTGATTTCTGAGTACCTTTTTAGCACATCTCTAGCTCACTTGTTGACTCTGTGTTTAAGCTGTGGCGTTTGAGCAATGTGCTGGAGTTAATGAGAGAGGAACTCTCTCACATATCTCTTTACCTTTGGCACTGGTGGCCAAAGCTCTAGTGGGTGGGATATGCTCAGCTCACCGTGGCAACAGCCTGCCCTTCTGCCCCCTCCTCTACCTGATTGCCTTTGCCCATGGCTTTCATTTTGGCCATGATATCAGTGAATGTTTCCTTGACAGTTTTCTCCAGAATCCAACCCTCACTTTCACTCTCTGGGTCCTCTGGGTTGACTAGTGTGGACAAAGATGTGTTCACATACTGCAGTCCTACCATCACACCAACCTGAAGGAGGAGAGAGAGAGAGAAAGAGACAGAAGATTTGGGATTATACCTCAGATCTGTAGTTAAAAATGTGTTAAGTTAATGAAGTATAGATGAATATGCCCTAACTAAACAAATATTATTTGCACTGAATTACCCTGAATCCACTGAATTTTAATTAGTACTACATATCGCTTATGAATATTTTACAAAGATACAGAACTCAAGTAAATGATAAAAAACATTTGAGTCTGAATATGGCACTGATTACAATGAAATGCTCATTAAATTACAAAAAGCTAAGTGCATTTAATGAACATCAAAACTCCTGCTCAGTGGACCAACTCACGCATATTTTCCCCACTTTTTGGCTAAAATACAAGCTTTCTTTATACAGGCCTTTAAGGTATGAGTGAGCCAGGACTGCTCACTGGTTTACGGATGGTTGGGCAAATGTATCTAATACAGAGATTAAAATAATGAAGATTTCACCACAAGACACATGCTGCCACATGCTTCATATAAATGATGTAATAAATACATCTACTTGAGAAATGACAGCCCTTTACATTTTACAGTACACTTTGTAGTACTTTTTTAAATCTGTAGCCCATATTAATATAATTTATACTTCAGTGTAAGGGAATGCCACTGTACTTTGATGTACACTGATCTACAGTTAAGACTTACCTCTAGTATAGTAACCAACAGCACCAATACACCAATAGTGTTCATTAGTCCCCCATAGTAGGAAACAAGAGCATCCCTACAGCCACGCTTCCAGATGTTCAACTCCTCATTGTGGTGGTCATAGCTGTAGTGGGCTGAGTTGTTGGTCATTTGGTGTTGAATGCAGGGCCTTGGGGAGCTGGGGTTGCAGCAGCTGAATGGGACTCCATCCAACAAGTATTGTCCATCAACGTTGCTGCTGATTCGGCTACAGACAATGAAATCATCATGATATTTTCATACCATAACATGGCATTAGGAAGTCATTGAAATCATTGAAACGTTACTGAACATTGACCATCAAATACCAAATGTCACTCAATCAAAACATGATTCATTCTTCAGCAACATTAAAGCTTAAGGGCTCTGCCCGTGACACCAGTCTATTCCCAGCCAATCATTCCAGTCTTCGAGTGATTGGAGAGGACAGTAAGCCCTAAAGGACGTCGAAATGTGATCCAAGAAGATTATCAACTAAGTCTGAACTGGCTCACACGGTTGATACCACTTACAATACAAACTAACCCTCTAGATCACCTTTACACTGTTAACTCACGACTTACACTGAAAACCAAAGAGTGAAAATAATCACAAATGGACATTTCAATGTAAAACATATATGTGAAGATTTAAGCATTAAGACTCAAGTCATTAAGTCTGTTTCATAATATTCATCATTCACTGAATTACCACAAAAAATGTCATAGATAATAAGAAAAGGGGAAAGACAACAGCATCACATTCACTTCACAGTGCCTAAACAGTCAGTAGAAACTTACTCTTTGACTTCTTTAGAACTGAAGTCCAGGTAGCGATTGCTAGTCCATTGGATCTCGAACCAGTCTTTGTAGTTATTGTTGCCACAACAGCGAAACTCCATCTGCATTAGATCCAGTGTTCTCTTCATATAGCAGCGGCCAGGTACATCCGTGTCTTTGTAGAACTTCATGCCATTCTTCAGGCCTTCTGCCAGTGTAAACTGCAGAGGGATGCGCATAGTGAAGCATAAGAGTGCCGTAAAGAAGAGAAGAACGTTAAAGAGCAAACAACAGATAAGGAATGGCTTCATAATTGTCTTCCACTTGGAAAACTTAGAGGAATCCAAGGAATCATAACAGATCTTGCCACCAAAGGCATTGATGCCACAGGCCAACAGTCCTACCCCAATGAGCAGGTTGGGCACAAAGTGGCTTTCATTATTGTCCATAAGTTCACTTCGCTTACGCAGTTCAATTTTAAAAAATAGGCCCAAGCTAAGGACCAGCACTCCAGCTATTATAGAGAACCAGTACATGAGCCATAGCATCTGTGCCAGTTTTACCCGTTTCTTCAAGTCAAACTTCACCTTCAAAAGAGCCATCTTTGACAGCTAATGTTTATCCTAATAGTGTCAAAATAAATCTACTGTTTCTTTTCAGTGTGCAACCTCCACCAGTGTTAGATCTTCTTAAGAGGTATATTTTCAAGCAGTTCTTCAAGCAACAATTTGTAATCCATTCCAGTGAACTGGGGTCACATCAGTTATTGTCACGGTCCTCTCTTCACCCATAATAGAACTCCAGATGGAATGATGAGCATAAGTTGACGTGTTTTGTCCTCTCTTCCCTTGACAAATGAATCTCTTCCTACAAGGGAAGCAATGGCGTTGACGGGTACAGATGCTAATGGACCTTTTCCTACATAAGGAAGTAAACGGACAAGGATTCAAATGATTAAACCCAAAGTTTCAGTACGTCATCCTAAACCCTGCTAATCAGCCTTATCCCATTTACAGAAATCCTTTGCCAGCAGTTGAGCCTATCAGTAAGCTGCTGCCGTAGTTTGTGATTGGTTTGATTTGTCACATGGTCAGGCTAGCAACACTTGAAAGACACCATAGACCAAGTACCTAACGAGGACTTAAGACCACACCAATTGCACTCCAGGGTCTTAAAGTGCATGAGAAGCAAGGTGTCATATTTTAAGGTGGCATGGTAACAAGGACATGCATAGTAAAAAGACAAAATTCAGCATGTATTGCAAACGCTGTGAAACATTACATACTACTCTGCTGATACATGAGAAATGTGGTGGTTTTGTTTTCATGTATTTGGTACAAAAAGTAATGGACATCTTTCAAGGTAAACACCGAGACTGTTTTACATTACCAACACTCAAAACAAATAATGTAACTTCCTATGGCAAAGTTTTCACAGGTTTCCACATTTCTAGATAAAAAGCCATCTTTCACAAGGCATCCCACTATCTGGTATTCTCTGCATTTAAAAAAAAAACACTATGTAAGTGGCTGCTTACCCAATATTGATCACCCAATATTAAACCCAATAATTTAGTGTCGCAGTCACACAGCTCCAGGGACCTGGAGGTTGTGGGTTCGATTCCCGCTCCGGGTGACTGTCTGTGAGGAGTTTGGTGTGTTCTCCTCGTGTCTGTGAGGGTTTCCTCTGGGTGCTCCAGTTTCCTCCCACAGTCTAAAAACACACGTTGGTAGGTGAACTGGGGACTCAAAAGTGTCCATAAGTGTGAGTGTGTGTGTGTGTCGCCTTGTGAAGGACTGGCGCCCCCTCCAGGATGTATTCCTGCCTTGTGCCCAATGATTCCAGGTAGGTTCTGGACCCACTGCGACCCTGAACTGGATAAGCAGTTACAGATAATGAATGAATGAGTTTGAATGTGAATGTGGATGGTGCCCTGACCCATAATCCTAAGATGTTTTACTATGAATAAATATGGATGGAACTAAACACTTGTGCATATATTTATAAAAGATGTTATTAATAATAATTTACATAGCAATTTAAATTTTACACAGTTGATTCACCTACCAAATGGATTTTTGGGCTTTGCGAGGAATCCAAAGCACCCTGAGGAAACACACCTAGGCACAGGAAGAACACATCAAACTTCTTACAGTAGAAATAAAACTATGAGTAAACTGATGTATTTTCACAATTACATTTGAAATAGTTAGAATTTATGGAAATATTCATCCATCCATCCATTATCTGTAACTGCTTATCCAGTTCAGGGTCACAGTGGGTCCAGAGACTATCTGGAATCATTGGACGCAAGGCAGGAATATACCCTGGAGGGGGCGCCAGTCCTTCACAGGGCAACACACTCACACCTACAGACACTTTTGAGTCGCCAATCCACCTACCAACATGTTTTTGGACCGTGGGAGGAAACCGGAGCACCCGGAGGAAACCCACGCAGACATGGGGAGAACACACCAACTCCTCACAGTCACCAGGAGTGGGACTCAAACCCACAACCTCCAGGTCCCTGGAGCTGTGTGACTGCGACACTACCTGCTGACACTACCACCATGCCGCTTATGGAAATATTATTTAATGTATTTTACTAAACAACAAACTATCTAGGGTGGCACGGTGGTGCAGCAGGTAGTGTCGCAGTCACAAAGCTCCAGGTACCTTTAAGTTGTGGGTTGAAGTCCTGCTCCGGGCGGCTGTCTGTGAAGAGTTTGGTGTGTTCTCAACGTGTCTTTCTTCTCACGGTCCAAAAACACACATTGGTAGGTGGATTGGTGACTCAAAAAGTGTCCATAGGCATGAGTGTGTGAATGAATATGTGAGTGGGTGTGTTGCCCTGTGAAGGACTGGCGACCCCTTCAGGGTGTGTTCCTGCCTTGTGCCCAGTGATTCAGGGTAGACTCCAGACCCACCGCAACCCTGAACTGGATAAGTGGTTACAATGAATGAATGAACAAACTATCTACAAGTAGTGTCTTCACATTAAATTCATTCTGAATATTCTTCTTTTATTTTTATTTATTTCACAATAACACACAATCATAATGACATTGCTGTTTATGTCTAAACTGGCCATTATAATTTTTAGAATCATACTTCAGTCACATTGTAGGTTTATCAACAATAAAATGGGTTTAAACTAAAACTGTGACTTCAAATATTTTGTGTGTATCTCAAGACAATACTTACAGACTAGTAAGGAGTGTTTTGTAGAATTAACTTTAAATTGTTTGGTGCTACAGTAATACAAAATATCAGCCATGTAACATGGCTGTGGAGAGAATGAAAGTATAACATCTAACAGCAATATTTAACTTATTAAGCATCTTAGGTCTGTTTTGACTTTGTAAGTGATAACTAGTGATTAAACTTCAAGTGATCCATATTGATTCATTCATCTTCTTTAGCTGCTTCATCCTAATCATGATTGCAGTGGAGCCAAGTTGTATCCAAAATAAAATAGGTGCAACACGGTCACGCAGTCACTCACACACCAACATCTGTGAACAAAACCAACATGGGTTTTTGGTTAATTGGAGGAACATGATGACTGAAGGCGAGGACTAAAGGAGAGAGACCCCCCCGTACTTATAGTTTTTGTATTGTCTTGTAAATAATGGACCAAAAGAAATGCTCTAAAAATTACTTGGAATTGAATATTTTTAAATTGATTTCCATTGAAATATACGTTTTTTTCTTTCTACAGTGAAGTTATTATGGAGACAATATTTTGCCATTGGACAATGACAATATTTATGTTACATGATTAAGTTTGTAATTTTATTATTGTAAAGACCAGTAGAGAAGTATGTAATGGGTTTATGTTGCAGATATGTGTAAACATCAAACTTTTTGTGACACTGCAATACACGGTGTTCTACATAAGAACCACAAAAAAATTAACACATAAATTAAGTCTTTAATAAAGCATTAATAAATGCTTATGTAGCCACAGCAATGTCCTAATTACAACAATGACAATGAAAAACTACAGTGATGTACAAATACAGACATTGGCACTGTTTATATCTAATATTTCCAACACTTAGATTTGCTAGTATATAAATATGTATAACAGGCAGAATATTTGGACTACATCTCTGTGCATTAGAATTATGGATAACAGAAAAATGAAAAAGAGACTCAATAATCAAATTATTTTTTCTAGACGGGATTTATTTCATCTGTCACTGGTATATGTCAATGTAGCCCAATAAAACGGTCAAAGTGATAAGTAAACACATCTGCCATTTCATAAGGCTGTCTCTCCATCATCCCAAGATATCCTCTCAGACTCTGGAATTACACTCCAATTGGGTGAATGTGCCCCAGCAGCAAGCCAGTTGAAATCATCCACCTGAGACCAGTTGTTTCTACTAGGATCAAGTCCAGATATTTTGAAATCATTGTCCATGCCATCATACGTCCAAGTTAAAGGTGCAAAGCGGACTCCTTGACAGTCTTCAATGATTGCTCGGCTAGTGACATGGAGGTATATTTGAGTGTTTGCAGTGTTGTGGGTTCTGAGCTGTTGGCAGGCGAATCCCAGGGTGCAGTCTTTACACTCATCCACAAACACAGAGCTGGAGACTGGCCCACTGAGGATGCGGCAGTCTCTGACATTCTTAATGTGTAAGGTGCTTGGGGAGCCAAAAAGAGTCACTTTACAGTTGGTCAAATGAGACAGCAATACATCCCGTTGCTGGATCTCTTCTGGTTGTTTAATCAGCACCTCATTTTGGAAATTGGAGAAGCCACACTGTGTGGCATTGATTGTGCCATCAGCAACAGTGGTATCGACGCTGGTTGTTTTCTCTGTATTTCCAGGAACAGATGTGGGCTGTTGGCTCGTGACATTGCGAGATCTAAAAGCGAATTTTTTCTTGGGCTTAATCTCTGAGATAGAAACCTGTAATTTCTGCAGAGAAGCCTGGGCCTGTCTCAGTTCGTACTGAGTCAGAAACATGGTGCTGTCGTTCAAGAACTTCTGGAGCTGTTGTGTTCTGAGGGTCGTCTCCTCTAATGTCTCGGTGATCTTCCCTTGGTCAGCGTTAGAACAGCTGGATATCAGCTGTTCGATAGCGGCCTTCTCCGCGCTAAAAGTGGCGCTGAAATAAGCCACATTCTCCTCGGACACCGAGCAGCTCTCTTTGGCGTTTTTCCGCCGCTCCAGCTCCTCCAGTCTCGCCTGGTCTCTGCGGAGAACGCTCTCCGGGACACGGACCGGTTCAGTGCAGCCCACCTCCGCCGAAAGAGACTCCATGACGAGAGGGACGAGCGTCTTCTGCGTTTTCCCCGGGTACAAAGTAAATAGCGCGTCTCACGAAGGTACTAAATAAACTCTTCCGTGATTGGACACAAATCCTTCCGAGCTCCTCTTAGCTGCGTTTTGATTGGTGAACACTTGGATAACGCGAAATAACGCCCGATGACGTCATGAACACGAGGCTCCGCGAGTCAGCGCCACCGTTTCTCAGCTCCACTCAGCAGAGCGCCCGGAATACGGACACAACACCCTTCTCAAAATCCTCTGAAAGGTTCCTGGGTTCTATTCCTGTGTTAACTTGCTGGAAAAACCCTGCAACAGTTATAATTTAAATCTGACTTTATTGTATTCTAAGGGCACTTTGTTTAATGGTTTAAATAAGAGATTTCTAGACACATATTTAGATCAGTTACTGGCAACCCAATACACATAGGATAATAATAGCTAATAGCTTTAGACTATTGTGGGTATCCCACAAAGCAGGACTTCTTAGTTTAGCCAGTTAACTTAAACCCCAAGTCAAGACTGTCAGATAGGAACAGGGCTGAGGGACATTCCTATTGGACAGTCCTAAAATTTAGGCTCAAGATAGCTGGCTAACTGAGAAACCTTGTGGAATAAGTAGTCTAATGATATAAGTGTTTTCCCTGTTAGTGGGTACAAAAAGAATCAACCATTTCCCCAGTTATCCATCTTATAAAAGCCCATAATACAAATATATGTTAAAAAAAAAAAAAATTTCAGAAGCTTATGTGTAATTCCCCACTTTTATATCTGATTATACAGAAATTGATGTAATGCTAAGGACAAAAAACTTACAATATGGCAATACGTATAACAGTTACAAAATAATAATATAACTTAGAGTATTAGTCCAATGATAGAATAACATTATCCAAAATAGGTGCACACAGTTCTGTGATGAGTAAATATTATGTACTTAAAAATATCCCCACATATCCCTTAATACATCCCAATAAAATATAATACAATATGTTTTATTCAGTAAGCTAAACAGAGCCAACAGAAATTGATGTTTGGAAACATGATAAATTAAAGCTTACACCCGGATGTACTTTAAAGTTAAAAAAAATAATACAATCTTGTCATTTTAATAGGGTTATTAAAAGGTTTACAAACAACTTAAGTACTAGTTCACGGTGTATCAGGTCTACAGTGTGACCGGTGTGTTTTGGGTGTGGTCAGAGTTGACACCCCGCCCTCTATTGCTGGATATTGTCTATGATTTAACATTTATGGCTATGAGAGTAAAAATTGGTGCTTAGTGTAGTAATTACACTGATAAATAGGTTGACATTATGGTGAGTGATAGAGAGTGGTTAATGTGAGTGTGTTTGAGTGTAAGTGTCCGTGTCTCTGAGGGTCTCACTGCTCTCCTGAGAGAGGGTCTCTCTAATGCTCTCCTCTCTCCGGGCTGTAGATGCTGCCTCTGCTGCCGGAGCAGAGCTGCTGCAGCGGCCCGTGCGGACATGGCGAGGAAACCCCGTTGACAAGGCACTGCTTTTTCATGACGGTGAGTTTCCCTTTGAGTGTATTATAATTTTGTGATAAAAATTTCAAGGAAAAAACACACACAACCTCCTTCCTCCCCTTCCTTCGGGGAGGGAAGAGTGTGAGCGTGGAGAGAAAAATCTATGTGAGACACAGAGCGAGGGACAGTGAGAGAAAAATACATGAGTGGGAGAGGGAGAAGAAGAAGAAGGAGGAGGAGGAGGAGAAGGAGGGGGGGAGCAAATTAAAAGTTGCCAAATGGAGATATTGGGTTTCAAGAGGAGTGAGACAGGAGTAAGGGTTTGCCTCTTTTTCAGTAGTCTTTGTGTCATGCAAATCGAAATAAATATTTATTGGCTCGACAACGGTTTACTTCGCTTGTGTTTGTCGTCGATTTCGTTTCGTTTCAAGAGAGGTGGCGAAACAGCTAGCGTTCAGCCACAGGAGGCCATCAGCTGTGAAAAATACGCCAGGATTCGTCGGTTAATCTGCTTCCTTCTTTCAAAAGAAGGCGCTGTCGGCGTGGATCGGGATAGATGAGCGAGAGAGAGAGATCCGCAGTTCATCCGAGCGTCTGCTTTCCTTCGGCTCAGCGTGAACTCGTGCGGCCGCTAGTAAAACGGTGGCCGAGAAAAGTGTCCCGTGTTCGAGAACGAGACCAGAACAAACCGCAGAAACAACTAAAACAGCGGGGCATTTTTTCAGCAGATCTACACAGCGTCGTCTGTTCATTCAGTCTTGTTTTTTGCTGGTTTCCAGCTGGATGTGTTCCTTTGCTTTTAGAGCTGAAATTATGAGTCTTCTGGCTAAGCTAAACCCAGATAAAGCTTTATTGTCGGACTCGCCCCTATATCAGAGGACTGTAATGCTGCAGAATGAAGAGCCCTGTCCTCTCTGAGTCTCAGTTTAAATTAGACTGTACGTTACATCGAGGGTCGATGTTTTTTTTGCTGCGTCTCCTTTCCGCCCCCCCTGCTTCAACAATCGAAGCGGACGGCTAACCTTTTGCTAGTCTTTCAGAGAGGAAGGGAAAGATGCTTTCCCCTCCCTTATTTGGCCAGTAAATTATATTCGTAACTTAGTCATGCGCTTCTTTAACGGTTGTCTTTAAACCTGTATCATTTAAGTGTAACAGAATTTAGTCCTTAATGTGGCTGTTCGTCCGAAACTGGCATTTTCATCTAAAGCACACAATCTATTTCCGCATTCTCTATTGCCCAACTTCATTTTTGAACATAAATGAAACCGTTTAAGAGAGCGTAATATGCAAGGGGGACCTGAAACGATTTTTTAACTGAACAAAAGCACTGATTATGTTTTGTACCTTCTGGTGTAAAATGGGAAGATGTATCAGGCGGTTAAACTGTCGCACAAAGACGATCTTCATAAAGACATAACTGGGTGTAACAATGAAATATGTATTCACACCAAAAGTAAAAGTCACTGCTTTGGTCAGTCGATGAGGCTGTAAGTCAGTGACAGACTGTCATAATCATGTTTGTGTGTGTGTGTATATGTATGTGTGTATATATATATATATATATATATATATATATATATATATATATATATATATATAGCAGCCTCCCGAATAAATATCCAAATAAAGAGGAATGTTACTTTGCCCATCCCCCACACGCATGTCCTCTAGTCACAGTTCATTATGTTTGTTTAAAACTGTGAAAAACTCGATTACATACTCCAGCACCCCTATTATTAAAATGGCAGCATTTCCTTTTCTTATTTGTGAGTTATCTGCTGTAGCTCTGTACAGTTTGCCCGCGGCTATCTGTATGGCGCAGTTTCAGCTTTCCGCCGCCATTTTACACTCAGTGGAGAACGAGGTGTATTGTGTCCGCTTTCAGTACAGAAACATGAGCAAGGAGATGAACACGACTGCCGTCATACTCATTAATCAGATTTTAAAATGTAGTAATAATTGTTTTTAAAAACCTTTCCCTCTAGCCAGCACATCCTTGGAACAAAACTCTTCAAATGCAAATATATTTTATTGCTTTATGTTCACCCCCCCCCCCAAAAAAAAAAAAAAAAATCCAAGTTTGTCACGTCTGCCACACATTTTAGAGTTTTACTCTTTTTTCTGTACAAATGCTCTCATAAGTGGCATCCAAAACCACTAAATATTTAAAATATTTATAAAAACCAGTACGTTATAATTATAGAGGCTTTGTTTATATGAATAATATGTCTAAAGTAGAAAATACTAAATGTACAAAATTAGATGTTACTGTTTATAAACATGTTAACATGTTTATTAGGAGAAATGATACAGCTGCTATAAACTCCTTTACTAACTACAGCAAGTACCAAAGTAGAAAACTGGTATAGTGGTACCTAGTGGTTGTCTGAGAAATTTGTAAATGTATATTATTCTCTAACCACAGTTGTCATGGATGATGAAGACGATCGCCGTCTTCTGGATTTCATAGGGTAAGTTTAGCTATTTAAATTTTAGTTTTAATATGTAATAGGCTATTTGGACTAAAATAAGGGTGCTTCAATATATCCCTTGACATAAAAATACGCTTATCTCAGCTTGAAGCAAATTAATTGAAGTAAGGTTGAATATTTAGTTTGCAGTACATTGTTTGCAGCACTGTTAAAGCAATGCATACCAAAGATTATCCTTTATGACCATTTAAGTACCTCTTTAATACAGTGTATTTTATTGCTGTCAACTTCTCAAACAAACTTGCTGCTCAAACAAACATGTGGTTTATGCTTTTTCTCTTCAAAACAGGGATGTACAAGATTTGAACGACTATCTTCATGGCTCCTGTAACAAATCGGTATGTTTTAGAATTGGTATTATTTGGTGGTACTTTGGGTGAATGCTTTGAAGCAGGAATGTCCTGATTTGGTCCTGGAAAGTTACTAAATTCAGTTCAGTTTTTCCTTGGTCCAACACATATGCTGCAGTTCATTAGCTAATATAATCATAGATTACATAATGTAATATTTTACAGTACTTTGGCTTTTAGGATTAGAGCCCTCTTAATTTTGCCACTGTTTTGTGTTTTTTGAGCAGATAGAGGAAGATGACCTGACAAATGCGACATATGGATCTGCAGACTCTTTTTTTACAAGTGACACAGTGAGTATGTTTTAAGTTTCAATCTGTAGAGTGATACGGTTCCAGTGTAACATGACACTATTTGCTTTGTAAATTATTTTTGTTTTTTTTGTCCAGGGTGGCTCAGATGAAGGTCTTAAAGATGGCCACAATCACCTGGAAGAGTTTGGTGAGGCTGCTGGGGCTAGACTTCAGCTCTCAAGCAGTCTTCAGTTTATTGAGGATGAACTTCAGGGGGATATCTCGCCCAGTGGAATTGATCTTGGTGGTGAAGATCAACCATTTGACATTCTCCAAAAGTCTTTGCTGGAGGCAGATATCACAGAGCAGACATTGGCTCAAGAGGCCTTGTTGGAATCCCAGCCTTCCTTAGCCCCTGCTACTACCACCTTCCCACAACAGCTGGCCTCTGGGGGATTTGGTGGTGTTCCAGGAGCAGGAGTAATGGGCCCATTGCCCCTTGCTGGGGCACAACCTCAGGCTTTTATCCAGCAAGTTCCCCAGTTACCGTTGGCCAATGGACCAACTGGACATATTCAGTTAGTGGGTTCATTTAATGGAGGTGCCCCGTCTATGATGACTATCAACAGCCTGGAGCGGCCTCAGATCCTGTTAAGGCCTGGTGGGAATGCAGTGACGAGCAATACTGGCCAGGGTGCAGGTTTTGGTCCATCTGCACCTGGACAGGTGTCAGTTCCCTTTAATAAAGGGGCAATACCATTGCAGAATATTATCATTCAAAGAGGCCCTGCACCACAGACATTGGTTAGACCCATTCAGCCTAAACCTCTTCAGACAGGTGGACAAACTGTGTACAATATCAGCAACATAGGGATCCAGCCCAACAATGTCACTCCTGCAAATCCAGCCAATAGTGCTTACACAACCAGTGGATCTCCTCAGACTACCCAACAAGTAAAAGTAGTTAGTCAAGGCACCAGCATAGTAGTACATTCCCCAATAGGACAGCAAGGACAGCCACAGGCCCAATCCAGTCTCCCACAGGGGCAGTTTTTGCTTCCCAGTTCACTGGCCCTCACAACCGGCAGCTCTGTCCATGGCTTCCAGGCAGTAAACGGCCAAGTCCTTCAAACCAACAGCCAAGTAGGAGGCGACTCTTTAACTAGCACTACTACTTACTCCATCTTGACCAATCAAAATACAACAGTACAGATTATTGCTGGGCAGAATTTTACAGCTGGAGGACAGTTGATAGTTAACCAAGGTATAGGGCAAGGTATAGTTAACCAGATAGGGCAAGTCTCTCCTACAGCTGTAGTGCAGGTCTCACAACGGCCTGGTGTCACAGCCAAAGTTTGGACCACGAATGCATCACCCAGTCCAGTCACTCCAAGTCATTCTACTATGGTTAACTCTGCAGCCCAGGGGCTCCAACCCCAACAGCAGATATCTGTATGTTCAGGATCACGACTTTTAGTGCCTGTGACGCAGAACGCAACTAGCTCTTCGTACATTGCAGGTCAGGAGCTACAGCAGGTACCTCTGAACCAGGTGAGACATATTTGTTAATGATTTCTTGTTTTGTTTTAAACATAGTCTTTTCTTTTTATGATAAAGATCTTACTAATACCTCCAAATAAGTAAAAAAAAAAATTATTTTCAAGGACTCCAACTTACCAATCCAAAAAGGGCAGACACAGCTTGTTAATCTTCTTGGAACCAAAGGTATGAATTTATCTTAACTGTGCATTGCTTTTCTCTTTTTTAATGATAACCAAGTTTAAGTGGTGAATAAAAATCATGTTTGAATTCACAGGTATGAAAACGCTAAGTACTGCTACCCACGAACCTCTTATGTCCATGACTCCAAAAAGACCTGCACCTCAGCAGCTCACTAGGGGAACAATGTGAGTGACCCAATACATTTAATTATCTTTGGAAATGGTAATGTGGTAAACTGGTAAATTTGAATATTCTTTGGGAACTTTTTTGCCTTGGAAATCAGCTTTAAAAAAATACAAAAAATATTCTATGCAAAAACCTTTATCAATTCTGTCATAACAATTTGTTAGGCATCAGACAGTGTATTTTAACCATTGTTTAATGTGACATACGTTTATTGGGAATGTTTTGGAGGTTTCATTGCTATAGATAAAGGAGCATTCTGTAAGATATATACTTAATCATAAAATGTCCAGGGTGTGTGATCATAGATTAAGAAATTTATGCCGCCCTCTATCCAAGAATTTTACAGTCCAACCCCACCACTGCCAGGTCTACAAACGTATTGTCTTACAGCCATGAAGTGACCAAGAGAACAGATTTAATGTTATATTTCACCAGACCCAAAAAGCCCCATTGCCCATTTAATATCTCAATGACCAGAGACAGGGATTAATGGCCTCGTGTTTGAAATGTGAAGGCAGTTTAGAAGCAGCATCACTACAGAACAGAGCCAGAGCTGGCTAATTTTCTCCTGAACAGGTATCAGTAAATAATTTCTGAAAACAAAAATGTAGAAATTCAGATGCCTATGTATAGATTAAAAGGAGTAAATGCCATAGGTTGTGTGTTTCAAATAAAGAAAATGCATCCGTACTACTTTTGAAAGGTGTTAGGACTGTGTTTAGTGTGTTCTATAAAAAGATCTTTACATACTCACCTATTTAAGGTGTCTCTTAAAAGTGGAACAGAGGATACAAGAACTTGGCGAATAACGCCAATAATACTCGTAAACAGACACATGTAATGTGGAACAAAATATTTGAATATGAAAATTGTGAAAAAGAAGCAAATTTGTGCCTACTAAACGACAGTTATTGTGGGAGGGAAAATCGATAATTAACACCAGCCTTGTCTAGCTGAAATATTTAAGGTGGGTTTGGACAGTAAAGCCTTGTAAATGCAGGGAAATGGCAGCCATTCTTTCAGCTTTTTTGCCTTTTTCTTGCATAGGTAGATATTTTAGTGAAATGATGAACACTTTTCTGTGTAAATATGTTGATTATAGCACATTCTTCCTAGCTATTATGGTCCAAAGTTCTTAAATTCATCTCTTGCTTGTTTGTTCAGTTTACCTCAAACTGGCAACCTGGGCGAGCTTCACGTCTGTGGAGGATGTGGAGGAGTGAGACAGCTCTTTACACTGTTTTGAAACTGTATTATATTTCCGATTTTAAATGCTTTGTGTCAGTATTATGGATTGCTCCTTTAAGAATAGCTTTGATTCAACTAATTAATTCATTTGGCCTGTCAAAACCAAATTATTGTTCTTCAAAAACTTATTATTCTTTTTTCTTCTTATTATTATTCCACACTCAAAATGTAAAATGCTTCTCCCTCTACAGTTTTGAGATGAAAATTAGAAATAAAACTTCACAGGATCATAGATCTTATACCAACTCGGGTGGCTTGTGCTTTTTGGAGCTGTTTGACTTACAGATTTCAGGAATTTTTCCTATAGAAATGCATCACGCCAAATTTCAAACTGGTCTAACTCTGTCAATTTTCATGCTAAAACCACGGAATTCCAGATGGTGACGATGCGCCATGTCAAATTTTTGATCAATCTGAGTTATGGTTTTCATTCAATTATCATACAAAATCCCACCCCATAGAAATGCATTACAAAATGTTCGGATGATGATGTCACAGTGGCAAATGTCACACATACCAGGGAGAGAATGCGCACAGCTGGTGGACGGGGACATTATAAGATACTAGTGAATTTAAGGTGGAATTTATTTTAAGATGCCAGACTAAGTATATGTGCAGTCTTTTAAATTTGGTCATTTATTTAATGTGGAAGTTTATTTTAGGTTCAGACTCTAAATAAAATGGCTGTACTTTTAAGGTGGCATGGTTTTCAGTGTGGCAATTTAAATAAGGTTATTATGTTGTAAGGTGGAACTTTAAGGTGGTAGTCTAAACATATATTGGCAGTCCTTTAAAGGTTTTAAGGATTATTTGAAGTGGCCATTAAAGGTGGCATTTAAAATATATTGGCAGTTTTTATGGATTGAATGTTTATTTGAAATGGTTATTTATTTAATGTCTAATAAGTCTAAATAAAACGGTAAAAATTTTTTGTGGTGGAATTTTTATTAAGGTTGCAGTCAAAATATATTGGCAGGCTTTTTAAGCTGGTGGTATTTCATGTTTTGGAGTATTGGATTGATACAAATTATAACTTTATAGCTATTAAGCAGTATATAAGCTAATGTTTCAATGATATGTGACAAGTTTGTTCACAAACTTTCTCCCTCTAGTTTAGAATGGAATATTCCACACTTAACCATCCTGAACATTGTTTTGTATCCTATGAAGGATGAAGATGATGATAAATAAGGCTTTTATTATAAAAAGAATTGTGGAATTTTTTACTTATATACCAAAATGAGTGTTTTACCACAGAATTAACCTAACAATGTTTGCAGGATCCTGCAGCAATTAAGAAAGGATCACACTGGAGTAATGTCTACAGACCGTGGCCCGTTCACTTCACTAAATGATGTCATTGACAGATTACTACCGTATCATGTGTTCCAAGGAGCACCACCTTGTGAGGAGGATTTTACCAAAGGTACAGTTGCTGCACTTTAAATCACTATTTTAAATATAATGAAAAATTGTTGTTTTTAGTGTCCTTTCTGTTTTCAGTGGATGAAGAATTCCAGGCAGCTGCTACACAAGTGTTAAAGAGAACACAAGCCATGGTGAACAAATACAGGCGCTTGCTCATGGTGGAGGCGGAGGTAGGTTTACTTCAACGCTTTCTTTTATTAAACTTCTTATGAAGCTTTATTAAGAAAAAAAAAATTCAAACTTGATTAGCCAAGAACTACAAATCTGTGTTTGCTGTCCCACAGCGGTCCAGCCCATCATCAGAAATAGTGATGATTGACAGGACATTTAACCAGGAAGAGCGGAGCAGCTTGACTCAAGATAAACGAACGGTACTTGTAGACCCAGGTAATTCTAAACACAGTAACTGCTGTGTATTTTGATGCTGCTGTAACAAAACCTTGTATTGCTCACTTTATAACTTAAAAGGAAAAATATTTTTTTAAAACAGGACAGACTGTAAAAATCACAATTTCTGTGTATTAATTCAGTAAATTGGGAATCTACCAGCTCACTAACTGAAAAAAACATCCCAGTCAGTTCTTTTGTGTTCTGCCTAAGTCTAAAACATGGGATAAAACAAATCGCTCTGAGTGTCTCCAGTCAGAGCTCATGACCCACAATTAAGTGAAAGTGCAAAGACATGATTAAATAGAGCAAAATGATAGAATGACAGAGAGAGGTGTACTGATAAATTATGCTGAAAATAAAAATGTAACTTTGATCACAGCATGTTACAGATGTTTTATTAAAACCCCAGGGAACAGTGTTAATTTTTCCCTTTAATGTTAATGTAAAGAAGTGCAAACTCTTTTTCTAAGCTACTCTTATGAATTCCTATCAATTCATCATTAAACATTTTGCCGTTGACAATTGTTCAGAAGTTTTCATAAATGTTAATATTATGTGCCCAGATGGCTTCCTAGAGGAATTCTGCTGCGGACCTAAGAAGATGATCTCAAACTCAGGGGCCATGGATTCATTTGACCATGATGAGTTCCCTAGTTTAATGGGAACATCTCCAAGCCAAGAATTAAAAAACATAGAAGGAAGTGAAGAGGGGAGGGATATATATATGGAGCCTGCTTATAGGACAGAATCATATTCAGCTTTTGAGGATCCAGGAGGTGGGCAACTGAGGGATCATGGAGAAACTGCCATCAAGATCACCATAGACATGAAGAAAAAAAAGGCCAATAATGTCTTCAGCAGCAGCAGTCACCACCATCGCCTTCATGATGCACAACACTCCACATCTCCCATCCAGTCTCAGCACAACACTGCCCAGCTCTATCTACCTGAACCTTCTTTATCTTTAGATCATGGTCATGTCTCACTGGCTGACACAGACTCAGTGCTTGAAGCTGCAGTAAACAGCATATTAGAATGTTAGTGCCATATCATTGTTGTTTTTTATTTGTGTGCTTAACAGATCACATTTCATGTCTCACAGTGACTTCCATGATGTGTGAGATTGGAGAATGCACTTCAGAAAACAGGTTTGTGCGTCCCTTTGGGTGAGAAAATAGAGACTGATTGAGATGCTCTATTGTGCCTATTGTTACAAAAATCTTCATGTTATAAAGCCTTTTTTTTAACACAGCTAGACCCACCTGTGTATACAGTAATATAAGGCAGTGATGTCTGAAATATCAGCATGGAGCGGTGAGGGTTAACGTGCTTCCTCAGTGAAATGCTGCCAGCTGTTTATGCTTTTGGGTGCTACAGCAGGGCAACTGAAACTCGGGATTTCTGAGCATGACCTAACAGAAACCCAGTTTGGCCAGCATACATTTGAGTGAGATCTTCTTGGCCGTTTGTGCCACAAAATAACCCAGAAAATCCTTTATATTTTGAAACTAGGCTTTATCTGCCTCTGGAAAAGCAGTCTTTTTACAGATATTTCTTGCACTTTTGGAGATGAATCCTCTAGTAATGGTTTGTTTTGGTAGATTCTGACCAAAAGAGGCATGTAAACATAGGCATGTTTAGTTGATATTTCAGCAGTAGTATTCAATTATAGCACCGCAAGTTCCTATTACTGCAAATTTGTGTCCCACGTTCTTTTCACTGCTGATTCAGTTCTTGGGAATTAAGAGCGAATCAGGAGGAGACACAAACTAGTGCAGTCCTGGTTGAGGAACAGAATACTGCTGTATGGGCATTCATTGTGCTCAGATTTCTTTGATTTAGCATTTAGTTTTGTACCTTACAGGTATGCAACACCCTCCTCACAGAAACAAGCTCATCCTGAGAGGTTTTGTGCAGGTGGAACTTGTGTCCTCAGATTGAGGGTATATTGTTACTTTTTCATGTTTTTATTTATTTTTTTTATTAATGCGTTTTGTCTTTACTGCTCTTAGCCCTGGACAGAAAGACTAGTTGTATAAACCTGGGTGAGCCCACAGAATAGGGTCTGTAACATTTTCATTTCCCTTGTGGACGGTGATCCCTGCTGGACAGGCTATGCTCTCTTAGTGAAAGTTAGTCTTTAGTCTAAGCCACTAGTATCAACTAGCATTTGCACATTTCAGCTTGTTTTGTTCTCTTTAAAATAGCCATGTTCTATGCAGCCAGTTGTCTACCTATCAAGATTAAGTGTTTAGGAAATTTAGAGGTGAAGTCACTTGAACATGGTTATTTAACAGCAATTATTACAAACCTTTACATGTTTCCCACTATTTTGTTCTAAGAAAACATTAAAGCCACGAGCAGGAATTTCCAAGCAACGTTTACATTGTTAATTCCCATAATTAGCACCTATTACAATTCATTACATCTTTTCTTACATTAACAAAAAACATAATCAAATAAACCCTAAACACAGATGTTAAAAGTTTGGAATTGAGAGCTGTAGCAATTCTAGGTGGTAAACAGAATATTGTTTAGGTAACTGTACTGGAGCTGTCAGACTATGGCTTGGAAATTCCTGAGTTTAGCTTTAATCCTGGTTGCAACAAGTAAATATCAGACTGTTTACTTGAGCAGGAATGGGCAGACCATTGCAGTGTGAAAGATTATCTCATGAAGGCTGATTTAATTTATTTTTATGTACTTCTCAATGCTGAAATGTCGTTTGTTTGTATCTAAAATATAAGTTTCCTTCATCAGTGACACTACATACCTGTCGTTCCTAGCAATTCAACCAAATATGATGGACAAGAGAAGTTCTGTTTATCTACGTTCTCTGTGAATTCAGCTGTGTTTGTGTGTGTAGAGGGGATTCATTTAGAAGACCTTTTGTTTGAAGGGCTTCTTTGCCTTAGGAGAGTGTATGGGAAAACACAAATTTGAATATTCTTTATTTTACTCTTGTGTGTGTGTGTGTGCGTGGCCTTCACTTAATCCTAACACGCCACTAAAAACTGAAGTTGGGTACCCATGCTTTGAACATTTCATTTTCTACATCATTGAAAAGTTTATTTGTAACATTTGTTTTATATTAAAAAATGTAAAAGTGAAACACAAAATATTTATAATTTTTGTAAAGGAATGTAAAAATGAAACAAAAATGAAGTTATTTTTATTATGTTGGTAATACCATGTTTGTCAATATTTGAAATATATGGTCTGTATGGTTTTTTTTTGTGTTCACTACAACAGCAAAGATCAATCAATATTAAATTCATTTTGAATACAACCTTAAATCATTGCTTAATTCTGTTTCATTATATAATTTAAAAGGAAGAGACATCATGGGATTAAAAACTCAATCTCATTCATATTAAACTAGAAATATTGCACAATAAAGTATCAAAATTAAGTAAATATGTAGTTTGTGGAGTTTAAATGAAACAGTAGAAAAAATACATTATATACACATAGGCAAAAAATAATTCAGTAGCAGTCGTTTCAAGTTTTTTTTCATAAAATTGAAAGTTTGCTATATGAATAATCACTGGATTAGGAACACCTACCTTTTATCTACACTCATTCATTATTTAACAGCTCCTCAAACCATACACAAGCACTTTGTAGTTCTATAATTATACTGTAGTCCACTTGTTTAAATGCATACATTCTTGTTCCCATTTCAGCCTGTTCTTCAGTGGTCATTACCCCACATGATCACCACAGAGCAGGTATGATTTGGGTGGTGGATCATTCTCAGAACTGGCGTGGCTGTGTTGTGCTGGTACAAGTGTATCAGACACAGCAGTGCTGCTGAAATTTTTAAACACTGTGTCCACTCCATTAGACACTCCTACCTTGATGGTCCACCTTGTATATGTAAAAGTTAGAGACAGTAGCAAAGATTGTGTTGGTCGTCCTCTGGTCCTTCTTCAGTGGACACAGAACACTGTTGGCTGAATGTTTTTGGTTTGTGGACTATTCCCAGTTCAGCACTGACACTGAAGGCTTCAAAAACACTAGTAGCCCTGCTGTGTCTGATCCACTTGTACAAGCACAACACTAACACATCACCAGCATGTCACTGCAGTATTTAGCATGAGCCCCCACCCAAATCTCTGTGGGGGTCCTGACCATGAAGAGCAGGGTGAAATGAGGACAAGAAAATATGCAGAGAAACAAATGGATTACAGGTTGGAAAATAAAGGAAAACAAATATGATATAAAACTATTACTTAGTAATTTAAGTAATTTAAAGACGAAACATTAACGATTCACTAAAGCAAGATATTCATTATATTTGGTCATAAAACAGCTTTTGGTACATTTTAAACGTAGGTTCTTTAAATAATAACATTATAACAGACATGAATAACACCAAATAAATTAGAAAAGCGAGTGTGATGAGCATTAAATTGGTTTCACACATGTTTGCGTTTTTTATTTGAGGGAAAAAAGTATAATGTTTATTTAAAATAATAACATTACAAAATGCTAAATTAAATAACCATATGAATATATTACATTCTCCTTTCAGTCCTTCACATTTTATTCATGTTAAATGAGATATTGGCATATTCAGATCCTCTAGTGGTAATATCTCCAGCGGTCTTTCTCTGTAAAATAGCAGACATTACAGACATAATAGACATTAGATAACATTACAGTTATTTTATATTTTATATACACTCATAAACCAGGATATGGGACCAAAAAAAATCCATGACTGCACTCAGAAAAAAATTTGTTAACTACAAGAATAAATGTGTGTAACCGTAACTCACTGAGATGAGGATAACTCCATATGTAACTAAGGACACAGTAACCAGCAATCAGCATCGCAATCCCCCCAACTCCTCCTTTCTGTACGTCAATGTACTTCCTGTAATACCACTGCCACCCTAAACATACCAAAGATGAGGAACATAGGTGTTTATCAGAACTGAAACATGGCAGACTGTATTTCCAAAAGTCTGTGGACACACATGGAATTCAATTGAAACACACAACTTGTATAATCTCCACAGAACAGAGCAATAGAACAGGACAGGCCCCTGTCTTGTATCTCCAGCAGGAGGACCCTGTTATGTCACCTGAGACCTCTCACCAAGAACAAGAAAAGGCCATGTACTGGATGTCTGCAGCCAAACCTGTTGCTGTAGCAAAATGGAGGCAAACCCCTGGATACATGTTTCATTTGGATAAAAACGTGTTAAAATCCTTTGTTTAAACAGTGCAAGTGCTTCCACCTTTCAACATCTCGTTTGTGCCACTTTAATCCTACTGATGTCTTAAAGAAACATTCATTAACACTGCCTGTTTAATTCCAAAGAAGACAGAAAATGGACATTAAAATAATTATGATAGATTTGGGTAAATAAAAACTCATAATTGGTCCACGAGGAACTTGTGTTTAAGAACATTTTAGGAGCTGGTTGTATTAGTATAAACTTAATCTAGAATCAGACCTTTGTTCAGCATGGTGGCAGTCTCCCTGGGTGATTTTGGTATCTGAGCTCGAAGCCAGGCAGCAAGCTCACAGAGCCTTACATCTCCTAGACTCTGTTCTCTCCCAGCACCTGTACAGATAGATAAAGTATCTATATATAAGGGAGAAGGCATTATATATTTATATATTGAGAAAACTGCCTGTGAGGATTAAAAAAAGGACCTCTAACCCTGAGCAACTGAAAAAAATAACAATAACAATTTTGAGGTTTGTTCAAATCATAAAGGTAGGATAAACCCGACTTGAAAGAAATTTGATATATTTACCTTGTCTCGGTATAGGAATGCTTGAGGACTGATGCTGTGCCAATAAAACATCTTTAGAGGGGATTCCTGAATGAGATGATGAGAACAGATTTCCACAATAACCTGTGGCCATGTCAGGTGTCCATTCCATGACCGTCTGGCTTTGCTTTAAATGAATCATGTATTCAGATGGCCTGTGGATGGGTGTTTTGTCAAATGAAAACAAAGGTGAAGATGCCTCTAAAGCATCCTTCTGATAATTTAGTACATGAGGCTCATGTAGAGGTAATGGAGTATTTTCACACTTATTAACATATATTTCTTTTTCTCTTATGAGGTTTAAAATTGGAACACTATCAGAGCTCCTTTTATAAAATGCATGTTTAATATGGTCCCACACACAAGTCTTGGTTTGGAAGAAATGGAAATCTCTTTGATCTTTTACTCTACAAACCAAAGTGAGATCCTTGCACAAAGGTTTTGGGACATGTTCTACATCCTCCACAATGTATACATTTGCTTTATGGTTTGGCGTACTTCGCTCAGCCTTGGACCCTTTCATCTGTGGAACTTCCAAAATGTCAAGGGCATTCAACCCACTCTTGCTGGATTTCACTAATGATGTCAATGTGGTCCATTTATGAGCTTTCTTGCTTTGACCTTGGGAAATTTCTCCTTTGATATGACCTTGTGATGTGTCAGGTAAACAGTCCGAGGTAATCTTGGCTCCCTTTAGTGTCGAAAGTGCAGCTTTCTCCATTTCTTTTTCTCTTTTTGCCAGCCACTTACTTTTGGTCTTCATAGTGTCTGTTTTGCTTCCCTCTGCTGATATAATGGTGCTCTCAAAGACTTCATTACCTACCTTTGCAGCCGTCATACTGGACTTGGATTTTATATGGGTTTTTAAGGACAAAGGTTTATTCAGCTTCTTGTCACAAACATTTACTTTGTTTTTCTTGTCCTTCTGAGATGTGTCTTTAGAAGTAGAAACTAATTGCTTTAGAACATTATTGTTTTTGGTGGCCTTTGAACCAGGGGACATTTTACAGTGAGGAAGATGAGATTTAAGCCTTTTGAATGGCTTTCCACAAAATGGACATTGTTCTGTTGGTAAAGAGTAAAAGAAAAATACAGTATAGTTCAGAACATTTAACACAACACCATAAGCCATGATTGACAATCTATTTCAGGGTTTCCCATAGTGCTTTACAGTTAGGGCGACTGCCTTGACACTGTCGTCCATCCCACCCTCCCACCCACTTGTGCTCTTGCAAGTGAACCAAACAAAGCAGTGCTTATGGACTGCCAAGAGTGACAAAGATTGCATGCGACTTAAAAAAGTAAAGAAACATAAAAATTTGAAAGAAACCTCTCAGGTAGATCTGCTCATATTCTGGTTATAAAGGTAAAGCACAACACACATATAATACCAAATGGACCTCTAGGAAGGACTACACTGGAGGAATGAGGCACCATTGAAGTTTTTCTTGAACAAACAGGATGTGCTGCAAGCTGAGGTATTTATAGCTGTGTGTTCTAACTGTACATTAACTATCCATTAACTGGGGAAAATGTCATTTTGTCTCCGTCGTTGTGTTTAGACCAATTGTTTACTTAAAGTTTTAATAAAATTTTAAAAGGCAGGTGAGCTACAATAACACTCTATGGGAATTGACTAATGCTCTGATGCACCTGTTTTAATTATAATTAGTGCAAAGACGTTTTTTCTTTGACTTTTGTTCCAGCTTAATTAATCACAGAAATACCACCATTATTTTGACAACTTTTTCTGGGATTACTCACCTAAAGTCATCCTGAAAAAAGACCGCAGGTAGTTAGTAGAGCGGGGGACTATTTTTAAATTACATTTATCTCTGACAATCTCAAATAGCGAGTGTAAATTAAAATCGTTTGACAAAATAAAAATTACAGTGCTAGAATGCACATCTTAACTTATTTCATGTGCCGTTATCTTCTGCAGAGACTTCTGAAAGACCCGCGTGGTTGTACTGACAGTGCCTGTGTATAAATGAGAAAGACCCAAGTTTTGTGCTACTTATTATATTTATATTAATATATATTTATATATATTGGCATAACGTCTAGCAATATCTAAAAGTCCCCATTGCCAGTTTAAGAGTAGGTTAAAACTTGAACCGCGCATCTGATAAAGTTAGCTACGTCATTCGCGCTCACAGCTGAAATCCCACGCAAATACTTCAGAGTCGATTCTCATTCTGATTCCATGAGACTGAATCGAATGTATCAAATCAAAGACTCGATTCTGCACATTATGGTCGATTCCATTAAAAGTCAAGCTCACGCCTTTATTTACTCCATATACAGTGAATTTCGTATGAAACCCTATGTTCACAACGAATATGACTGAATGTCATTTTTTCTGTTAGACGTATAATAGGTTGCCATCATTACACTGTGTAAAATGTATGGAACTAAACCTAAAACAAAAGACAAAAGACGGCCTTATTAACTATATTTGACTTTAGGAAGGCAAGACTGGTTAAACAGCGTAGTCAGGCTAAACTGTCCTCGACTACCCGCTGTTAACTCCTTCAGGTGTGCAGATGTCAGGAATTGAAGAATCGACTCATTTTAGGCTCGACTCCCTGATGGAAAATGTTGCTCCTTTATTTGCCTTGGTGCTCGATTTGGACTGCGCATTTCCTGAATATCACATAAGCCTATATGTACAGATCTGATAATAAATAAAGCTCTTCTATCATAAATTTAAACAAATAGTATAACTTTAAATGCCGGTTAATAATAATAATAATAATAATAATAATAATAATAATAATAATAATAATAATGACACAAACATATTTAGGTGTTCTCATAGAATGCAATGATGACTGTTAATTTTATTAACTTATAGTTTTCCTAAAAGCGTTTCATCGACCTTTCTTGTCTGTTGTGCTTCACTTTCCTTTGACAGCAGTTCTGTAGCACAAAATGCACATATCAATGTACAGGCTGAAATCTGTAACGTTTAATCATTTAAATCGACAGTCAATGTTTGTGGAAATACTATGAGAGCTTTGTCATTTAAGGGGCTTTTAGACAACGAGGTGTGAAGTGCGTTGTCATAGCAACGGTTCATCAATTCCCGTTAGTAAGAAACGTGTAGTATGTTAATATTTGGTGTACTGGCCTGTCGAACTCACACTATTAATATTAGTATTTAATAATAACAATAGTACGTAGTACACACTGTGCTGGGACGCAGGTTCATTCTGACATAGTGTAACTTTAAAAGTTCCTTTAGGGAAAAAGCTCCTTCTGTGGACAGCAGTCTCCGCCGCGAAGCTACAGCAGTAGTGTACGCATGCGCAAAAGTCCTGCGCACGCGCAATACCAATCGGGCAGGGAACGCAAATCGGGGGCGACAGTGCTCCTGCTAACAGTACTGTAGAGAACATGAAGGCTGTCAGGAGTGAGTTTATAGTGAAACTCTATACGTCGGAGCTGTTCAATTGAGTGGTACATATTTATTTCTTTACTGGACAATTATTGCTACAGTGGTTACCTAGTCAAATGTCATTTGTAGTATTAAAAGAATGAGTTAGATAACAATCAGTCAGGGAACAGGGGACTGTAACAGAACTGTGCAAGTTAGCCAGCAAGCTAACGTTAACTGCTTTTAGAGTGAGCTGTTGGAACAGGTCAGTGGTGTCTGATAAAAGCGACAGTGTATTTTAACGTATAGTCAATATAGCATAACCACTGAGCAGTGTATAAAAATATCTTAAGTTTAACCAGAGATGCCCCTCTGGACATTGGTTTAACTCTGTGACTATCTGTAACTGCTCAGCGTAGGTTAACCTGAATGTTCTGATTTGAACACGGTTTATGGTGAATTTCATACATTATAAGCTTTAATGCAGCGTAAATATCGAGGCTGGGCGAAGTTGGCTTACTCGACTTTCCGTTCCACCTCGATTGGCGTAGCAGATAAAGCTAACACAGTGTTTTCTCAAGATAAATGCAGCAACATTTAAGCTGGATCGGATAATAATTTATGCTAAGTGTCATTAATAAATCTCGAAGTTGTGAGTGAACTATACGCTGTCGGTTTGTGTAACGCTGAATATTTCTTATTAGACATGTAACTGAGACAACGGAGCATATTTGAAACCTTGTGGACCCGATAAATACGAGTCTTAGCACCCAGACTCAGCCAAATACACAGCTTCCCGATGCTGACAGAAAACAGGTAAGATTACATTCCAGAGCTGATTTAATACTGCCTTTTTATATATTCACGATATATCTTTATCAGTCAGGGCATATTAAACTAGCACCGTGCATGATGGTTGAAAACGACGAACAGCTATCATATGGCTATTTTTAGTTTTTCAGTCAAGTGATAGGTTTGTTAAGCCTGTCCATGTTCAAAGGTTGATTTTTAAGCAGCATGACAACAACGAATATTTCTTGTGTCTGCGACAAAATCATTGAGAGCTTATGTCGATATGTGAATGATTCCATGTTGAAGGGGCTGAGTCATAATACTGCAGTGAAAAAACTAATGGATATTAGTCAACATATTTTGCACTTTTGCCATATAATGACTCTTATTCCTTTTAAATCACCAAATTGTATCAGCTATTGACTGTAAGTATGATTCATAACGGTTTAAAATGACCATGCTTTATATGTATTTAAAGTTTTTCTCCTGATGTACACTAAAAAAAGCTTGTGTGACTTAAAGTACCAAAGAGTCCAAATATATTGTAACATGACCAGTTTGTAAACACTGTCCCTCAATTAAAAAGGGTGCCACAGTGCCTTGAAATCTTATATAGCCTATGTACACTACCACTGTTGTGATTGTCTGCCTTGTTTTGCTGTTATAATTGCAGCCATGTAATTATTTAATTTAAAAAGTAGTCCAGGTTGAAATATCCTTATAATTTCACATCATTTGCTTACATTAAAGAGTAAGTCTAAAGTGCTTTAGGCTAAATAGGTTTAATTTATTTTGGCAGAAAATGATCTCTTTCTTTTCTCTCAGCAGAAAGCGGCGTTACAGAAGTGACGCTGAGGATGTGCAACATCTGCCCGAGGCTAAACGGTTGGTAAGCCAACCTTCCTTCACTGAACTGGGCCATGATATTTGGGACTCTGAGGTGAATATGCTAAATGATATAAGCAATATCTTTAAATGTATACAGTCTAGATAACTTTTAATCAGATATTTGAAAGATTTTGTTTCTGCTTTTACACCAGTCTTCCAGCAGTGATAGCAGTGGCATTAGCAGTTCTGACAGTGTGGCAGGAACCAGTTCCATAAGCCCGCTGTCAGACGAAAAGGGAAAATGCATCCTAAAGGATTCCTGTGGTGGCAGCAGCTCTTGCACTTCTGGTCACCTAGCTGAAGAGCAAAATTTCTCCTTGATTGAAAATGATTCCTCTTATAGTCATATCAACCGTATCCTTAGAGAAGCCCACTTCAGCAGCCTACAAACTCGTGTCCAGCCTGGACCAACATGACCACCACTGACATAAACCAAGGGCAAAAATAGCAGGGCACTGGGAACAGAGTATGTCTTCAGCCCAGGCACAACATGCGGCTCTCTTTAACTATTATCTTGGCTTGACTCCTTTTGTGTCCACTAGCACTTTTTCATTAACTGTGCAAAGTTTAGTTATTATTCTTGTGTTCATCATGATCTCCACTTGGGTGCTATAGTACAAAAAAAGAACCTCAATCAGCACTTGTGATGTTTTGTGCTTAAATTGATCCATTTATTCAACCAGGCAGATATACATGGTGCTACATTTTAAATTATATATTTAATAATGGAAAATTGCAGTCTGTAGGCTATTTTTTTTGTTTGTGGTGATCAACTAGCAGAGAGCTGAGTGGGGCATAGAAAGAGCACAGGGAAATGATGCATTTATGTTTTTGGTCCTTTTGTTCTAAGGAATTCTGGGAGTATGTAGTAAATAAACCTAAGCACATATGAGTATTCCTGCAGTCTCTGTGGTAGATTGTGGAATCACTCCACAATAATAATTACCCGCTGTAATCTATTTGATGAATTTCAGAATGATAATTGTGTTGCCATAGTTTCTACTAGTCTTTTGATTAATTCAGGAAGCTTTTGGAGCTCAATTATGTCTTGCATATTAAAAACTCAGGCTATGGGATTTCCTCCTAGAGAGCCATCATACCAAACTAGCAAGTGTTTAGCTGTGGTACAGACCTGTGTCAAACAAATATCTGGTTTAGGTTTGTCAGTAGTGTAGTGCAATATATTGTTTTACGTTATTTTAGTATTCGGACGAAAACATACTCGCACCACATTGTAAATATAGTGCAGTTAGGTTACTGGATTATGAATATCTTGAAATACAAACCCCATTTCACAAAAGTTGGGATGTTTTGTAAAATGCAATAAAAACAGGAATCTGCGAGTTGTCAATTGTTTGAAACTTACATTTAACGGACAAAGGCACAAAGAAAATATTTCCAATGTTTTTGACAATTTGATGCCTGTAAAATACTCATGTTGGAACCAAGGCATTGTTTTGGACAGAGGCCTTTTCAGAGAATGTTTCTGTGTAAAGTTAATGTATGGCTTGTTTTTCATTTTTTTGATGCAGTAGTGGACTGTGTTAAAGTGACAGTGGTTATTTGTACTCACAATAGTTTCTCATGCATTACTATCTGAAAGCTTGAGACCTGATGCTTCTGACAATGACCTACATGGACTGAGACTTCTCAAGGTTACCTGGATTTTTTCCCCTCAACTATATGTACAGTAAATGCTGAAGACACACATTCATTGCAATCTCGCATTGAGGTTTTTTTTTTTTTTCCCAAATGAAATTCTCTTTCATGAAATTTGACACAAATTTCTTTATTTTGCCCCCTGCCACCACTTTGGTATATTACAGGCATGAAATTTGAAATTTGTTTATTTTTACATAACAGTTTAGTTATTGCAGTTAAAACATTTGAATTAGATTCTTTGCGCATTTATCATTTAAATAAAGACTTACTAGACTCAACATATCACAGAATCATGTTTTTATTGTATTTTACATGTCCCAGATTTTCTAGAAATGGGCTTTGTAAACATAAGACTCAGGTCTGTAGTAAAGAACTCAGAAAGTCTTAGACATGGGGAATACAAAGGCTACTTTTACACAGTGAAATATTGGTTAAGTTTTGAAATATACCTGGTCATAGTTTTAACCCACATAACTTAAAGGGCCTTAAATGAAATGTGTCTTAATAAGGTCATTGGGTTCCCTGTAATAATATGACCATGGAAACGTTCAGCACTAAAATACATAGCACCAACGGGCTCCAATAACACCATCAGTCATGCAAAGTATGCAATGATTTTAGTACCTATGGCTTTAAATGTTCACGTATATTTGGCTGAGCCACATATACACTGGCTATTTTTGATGTATGCCTTCTGTGTTTGGACATGACATGCAGTGGCCTGCAGTGTATTTTCTTTAAAACAACTTTACACTCATGAGAAAAAATAAGGATGGCATCTGCAAATTCTGACCAAACCAGGCTCCATTCATATTCAGCAGAACAACAGTGTGATTAATGTGTTTTGACTAAGGCCATAATTAAAAATATGAGTGAAATGTTTGAGAGTTTGGCTTGTAAACGAAGGGAAAAGATATAGCCCTTTACTCATCGTGCACTATTCTGAAACACTGTGGTTTGTTCATGTGAAAGACTATCAATTTTGATGATAATCATTACAATCACTTTCATGTTTTGTATGTAAATTGTACATACAACATATAGCTAGTGAATTTACAAATTCTGAATCATTGTTATTTTAAGACGTGTTCTAACAATGTTAAAAATAAAAGAGTTTTTGTTATCTACTTATTGTTTGGTTTATAGTGTCATACATAAAATGCAGAAATGGGAGCAACAGTGTGTCTTTTAGAGCTTGTACTTGTAGCATGTTTTTTTCACAGACATCCGTGGTGATCCGTGTTTACTCAAATGAACAGAATAGTTTGTAAAGATGGATGCAGTTGAATAATAGTTCAGTAATACCTTTATTCGGAAAGACTCATAGCTGCAGTGTTCATCTAGGATCTTTTCAGACAAGCCATAGTATTAAACAGGAATCTAGTGCTCAGTCAGTATTCCTTCTTGGAGAACCTGTGTGTCTATGTTTGAGCAAAACAGGTACCTTTAACATGTTTAAGAGTCGTCTTAAAGGAAAATTTCATTGAAATTCAGATTTTCTGCACAATTCAATGGTTGAGATGTAAACTAATACATTCAGAGTGGTTTGATGGTAAATAGTGCTGGTCATAGAATCAAATATGTAGTACAAATATAGCTATTTATAATCCTAGATGACCAGTAAACCACTACACAACTTAAATATTGATATGAATCTCTACTATGAATGAAATATAAAATAGCCATTTCACTCTTTCAGTAATCTACTGGAAAACAATGTTTCATGTATATGGCAGAATATACACAATATCCATTCTGAGTAATAACACTGACTTGCTTTCTTGAGAATTGACAGGAGCTTTTTACACCACTCTGAATTGCTTTGTTTACGTCTTATAATTCAAAAAGAAATCCCTTTTAAGGTGCCAAACAAAACTGGAAGACACAGGAGCTTTTAAGGAATAATTCCTTAGTGCAAAATCCAAACTTAGTAATGCTAATCCTGAGGTATTTATCAGCTTTAAACACAAAAGGTACTTGACTAGTTTTTACTCATGACTCAGACAGTGATGTAAAGATTTGTGTGTATATAAACACAGAAAGGTCTGTAAAGACACTTTTAAACCAATGCTTTTGCTGCATGCTTGAAAATGTAGAGACCAGATTCAAAATCTCTTTTTTTCATATAATCCCAGGTACATAAGGACCTAAAACTGATATTATAGCATTATAGCATACATGTGGGTTGAAGAGCAGGTCAACTTCATGCACTGCACTGTATTTGGGCCAAAGGATGCTGTAGTCTGAAGGATGCAGATTACTGTTGCCAAAGCAGTATTATTCAGTGAATTAGAAAATGCAGAAAAACGTAACATTGTACAGCACCTTGCTGTCAAACTGTAAACAGTATCATTTATACTCTTGCCAGGCAAACCTTTCCCTGGGTATAAACCACTAGCAGCATTTGGATATTTTAAATCGTACCTTAATGTGGCATTACCTCTGGTGCGTCTTTTGGAAGTTAGAAATTGCATGTTAGTTCATTCAAACAAGTGAGAGGACTGATGACTCTGGTGAAGAGCAACAACAAAAAAAACACTAAATTGTAGGCTGGGTTCTGGGAACATCATTTTCTTTCAGCTTTATATGATAAAATTATATTGCACCCTGTATCATGTTCAGTCAGAAGGCATTGAAAGATCAGAGGTTGAGGAAGGAGAAAGCAGATACTTGTTCACTGTTGTGTTGGAGTTCATTAGATGTTGTTTTTTCTGACCGTTTTTCCACTGCCAGGTCAGAATAGCCTTCTGCTCCTCTCTGGTTGTCTGGTTCCATAAGAACAGGCTCAACAAGACACACAGGTTTCCCCCTGTTTACCAGCTCCATGCCACTGAACAGTGACAGTGTGGGGTGGTGTCTAAGTGGTTCAGAGACCTTGCATGTGTCTTTTGGTCTGTCCCTGTCCTCATGAACAGTCTGCTGGCCTTCTTCTCTTTTCTCTAACTGTTCTCCATCAGGACACTCTCCAGCAACAGCATCAACTTCTTCCTGCTCCAGGCCAAGTTCAGAACAGGGACTTTGTGGGCAACGTGTGGATGAAATGCTAGATGGTGCTACGGCATTCAGTGGTGCTGGGAGAATGGGGCTGGTGAGGATGGGATTTAATGGCTGGCCTGAAAGTGAAGGACTGGATGATTCTGG
Organism: Hoplias malabaricus; assembly: GCF_029633855.1. Lineage (NCBI taxonomy): Eukaryota > Metazoa > Chordata > Actinopteri > Characiformes > Erythrinidae > Hoplias > Hoplias malabaricus. The sequence continues at coordinate 13,480,646 of NC_089802.1, forward strand.
ATCGCGTGTAGTATCAGGTTTAGTCAATGGAGACGGGCCACCCAACAGAGCTTTAAACTGCCTAAGAAGCTACAGAGAGAGACAATACATTTACGTCTCACCAGGGAACCACTGGTTCAGGGCTAATGACATTATCAGGTCTGATATTCTTCATATGCGTAACTACTGATATCAAAACATATATAAGATGTTAATAAAAAAATCAGTAATGTAACTAAATTCGACTTGGACTAACAGAGAAGGAGACATGCTAAATTATATGTAAATGGTTACAAATGTAGTAATAGGAATGCATTTTAGATATTTTAGCCCAGTAAACCAGTGTCACCTACACATTCTCTAGAAATCTGATGCCATTTTTTATTTAAAAAGATAATATACACCAGTATCAATGTCATGCATCACTCCACCCACATGCTTCAATGTAAACAGCTCTCACTGAAAATACAAAAGGCATTGGCATTCTCTTAAATATCATTTACAATACCTTGGTTGCTTTGTTCGCTACAGGTCCAGCTGCTCCCTCACTCAGCTGGGCAAGGCGCTTATGTGTGACACAGAAGATCTGGTCCAGAGAAAGAAGGTCTGTAGACATCAAGCAGGCAATGCCACATAATGCCCTCTGTAGAGGAAATAGGAATGAGCTCTGTTGTATCAAAGGCTTTTTAAAATGACAGCCATATGATAAAATAGGGCCATGATACACACAAAGTTTTAAAGTGAAGAACTCTACCATTTTAACTGTTGGTGTGGGCTCATTCAGTTTGTGACAAATAAGTTCTAAAACAACTTCACAGTTTAAAATCGAACACCTGAGGAGAGAGAGAAATAAAACACATTCACTTTGCTGTCAATAATGCTATATAAAGTAAATATAATTCATTTTCGTTATATTTTGCAAAAATGGCAAAAAACTTCGAACACATCTGCTTACTCTTTGATGAAATGCTGGCTTTCATCTCTGGAAAGAAAGATTTTGGAACCGTTAGTGAGACGGTTGATCAGCGCCATCTCCTGGCCACAGTCTTCCAACTGCATGGCCTCGACACTAAAAAAAAATACATAAATTCATTCATTCATTCATCTGTAAGCGCTTATCCAGTCGCAGTGGGTCCCGAGTCTACCTGGAATCATTGAGCGCAAGGCGGGAAAACACCCTGGAGGGGGCGCCATTCCTTCACAGGGCAACACAGACACACACACACACATTCACTCACACCTACGGACACTTTTGAGTCGCTTATCCACCTACCAATGTGTGTTTTTGGACTGTGGGAGCAAACCGGAGCACCTGGAGGAAACCCACGCGGACACAGGGAGAACACAAAATACATAAATAAAAAATGGAAAAAAAAATTGAGCAGATGGGAGAACTACACTGGGCTGGGCACCAGTTCATCAGATGTCACCACACACACTCCACATATAGACATTTTAAATAGCCAATCTGCGTGTTTTTGGTCTGTGGGCCCTGGAGGAATCCCATACAGACACTGGGAGAATACACCAAAAAAACTCACGACTTTGTTTTTTTGATAATTAACTTAAAGTTCAACAGACAAATATCCAAGCACTCAGGATAATTACCGATCTGCTAAGTCTCCGCTCTCTCGGCTGGCCCCCGAGTGGCTGCCTGTCTCGACAGATTTGCTGCTCTCCCCTTTGGAAGTTTGGCTCGGTGGCTCAATCTCGAGAGAAGAGTTATGAGAGGAGCTGTGGTCGCTGCCTGTTTCCTCCCAACCACCGCCAGCCTGCCCTGGGCACCTGTAAGATACTATGAATAGAGGTAGAGATTGCCATTACTATTATTATTACACATCACTGAACTGAAGGGTTTTGTAGCATTTCAGCTTCTCATCAGAAGAGCTGTTGTACAGAATACTTGTGAATTTGGCTTACTCTTCTGGCCGAGGGAGGCACCATTGTAAGCACATGCTGGCACAGCTACCTCCACAACAGCAGAGGGCGCCACCACAGCTCGGTAGTGGTTGTCATGGAGACGAATACCAGGCTGCTCTGTGGGTGGAAGGACAGCACTGGCAACTACCTCTGCAGCTTTCTGAATTTTATCCAAAAGAGTAGCTCTGTCTTAGAATGAGAAAAAGCAGAGACATTGTATGAGCTAAATGTAGGTATACAATATACGTTATCACTAGCAGCAGAGTGCTTAACAGCCATTCTAAAACATCAGAGTGGTCAGCCGGGCTTTTCTGGAGTATGTTCAATTTTAAAAATTAAATTAGTCTCTCTCTTACTGCATGGCTTCCTTCCAGGGCTGTTTCCAAAACCCTGCATACCCGACCTGAGAGAGTCTGATCCCATTCCTGCATTAAACAGATTGTAATATTGGAAATAACTGTTTAGTAAGTTCTGCTTAGAATAAACCATCAAATGAAAACAATCAAATACCTCTTCATGCTTAAAAGAGCAAATGTTTAGATCCACATTTCCACTGACTTTAGAAAATCCCAGTTTGCATAGTTTTCCAAATATATAATTTAATACAAATAAACCTAATGTTTTAAGGGGTTAACTCTTTAATCTGCAGATTAGATATTCAGTTATAAATCTACATGAGCTACTATTAATTATTTGGCCACTATGTTAAATTAAATATGAAAATTGTGTAATTATGAGTGAGGAACTTAAATGTGGAACAACATATAGGTGTTTTTTATTTTTATTTTAAAAGGTTAGATCATGATGCCAGTTTGTTTTCCTTTAACATTTCATAACAAAACATATTGTTAGTGCATGAAATATACTGTGATTCTAGTTAAAACTGAGGTAGAAAGGGGCAAATAAGAAGTGAGTTAAGTTCTTACACACTCCCTTACCCAGGCTCATAGTTGCAGCTTTGCATGGAGAAAGTCCGCTTTTTGTGGACAATGTATCATTGAACAGCACACTGGCCAATTCCTATAAAGACAGAATTTTTATGTATCAATTCATTCAATTCATATCATTCAACCCCAAGTTGCCCATAGGGCCACATTCATGGAAAGAAAGGTAGTAAGATGTTACTAATTTTCAACTCCAAGTAATTTCACACAAAAACTATGCAGGCTAGGAGTCACACACCATTTGCACAGTTGGGTGTCATTTTTCTTTACTCTTTAGGGATTTTACTGTTCAAAAAAAAAAAAAAAAAAAAAAAAATTATATATATATATATATATATATATATATATCAGACATCTGTAAAACAGAGCTCACATCTCACCTGAGCTGAGGCTCTGACTTTCTGAAAGGGTGCATTGCCATGAATAGGGTCTGGGGGACCACTGTAAACTGAATGGGACAGACATATTGCTATACATTGGTTTCCCTCAGATATATATCTATTTAGACACTGAAAGAAAAACTGAAAATCACAGACTAATATTAAGAGATAGCCACAAGTGGTAGATACATTTACACATCATAAAATTCTGATGATTTTTTTCAGATTTATTTCTACCAAGTATAATTTACAACCTTGTGTTAACAAAACATTTATTGAGTGTGACATGTCAAATAATTATATATAAAAAAATAATAATAATGACCTGCTTTTCCTAAAGTTATTGATACCCTACTACAAGTTCCTTACCAGTTACTTCCTGAATGAATGTAGCGTTTCTCCTCAGCTCTGTCAGAAAGTGAGGAGGACCATGGCCACACAGGTGCATGAGGATCTTCAGAACCTAGGAGAGAGATTTGAGAGCTTGAAAGAGAACTAATTAATACATCAAGTCTTGGGGATATCACGGGCGAATCTGTGTCAGAGTGGATGAATGTGTGTGTCTAACCTTCAGTTTCACATGACAGGAATCCACCTGCAGACGCTCCAGGAGGTATTCAAGAAGACACTGACTGTAGCCCACTGACTCGTGTGAAATTTCTGAGGTATCATACAAGTTAAGGACTTTGTCTGACAGCCTTGAATACAGATATCTAATTAAGTGTCCATTAACTGGAAAAGGGATACTGTTAATTTCTTCAAAGAGGTATCCAGGACAGGGCGCTTCGTCATCTGCTGTTGCCTTCATAAGCGTTGGCACCTGAAACAGCCGGAAATTGGAAAGGGAGCATTTACTTACTACCTTCATTCACTCCGTCTCTCTCTCTCTCTCTCTCTTAACCACCATTAAATTCACCTCTTTTTACGAGCCGAATCACGATGTTAAACTGAATATGACTGATTCTTTGGGCAAAGCTGAATTTGACTTCCTATGAGTGAAAATAGCCAGTTCCACAAATTAGCTATTGATATAATGTAGTGTGTAACAATTCTCTCCTGGGTTCTCTCAGACAAGCACAGTTAAAAACATCTCCAGGTGTTTCCAGCTGCTGTCTAATCATCACAAACCAGCCTCAGAGCTGTCTTGGAGGTAAAATCCAATTCTGGGAATTTGTGATGCTTCTTTGACAAAACTCCTAATACTACACTGATAATTTGCTCTGATAATATTTTCCAAGTGTCGTGAACAGTGACACCGTAGCTACATTCACGATTCCGAGACTCGAGCGGACTTCTGGAGAAGAGGTGTTTATGTATCACCCATGGAGTTTGCTAGCTAGCCACTTAGCTGCAGCTCTACATGTTATAGCTACAATGTTCAAGGTAAAATCCAGAGTACGACAGGCGTCGCGTCATTTCTTCACATAGATGAAGTGACTGACACTCACCTTCTGAAGGAAAGCCAGTCGCTCCATTAACGTGGCCATCTCTTACCGCTGTGCGAGAGGCCGCGGCTCTGTGGATCATTTCTGAACGTGACTGGGCGGATGATAGGGCACCTAGCGATGACCGATTCCTTAAAAAAATCATTCCCGGGAACCGACTCTCCAGTGAAAAAGATTCTTTTCAGAATCTGAAAAGAACCGATTCATTGGTTCAACTAAATTCAATAAAATAACAAATTAACGGTGAAGGGTGCAAATTTGGTCTGACAAATCGGGGATCACATTTGGGAGAAAATATGTAATTAATACACAAACAAAAAAGCAAATAAAATATATATACAAACAGAATGTATTGTGTATAAATAATCGTATGGCGTAACTTGCATATTTTAACACGTTAATGATACAAATACAAATGCTAGCTATAGGGTTGGGCTTGAATACTGCACATTTATGTAATCGATGATAACTCTTTCCCTATTCCGATGTGTCGTTTTCTTTGACAGCGATCCCACGACTCCCAAACTTACATCGCATGATTTCAAAAGGTGGAGTGAACAGAAAATGTATCTTTGAACTTCGGTTCAGTTAAAGTGACAGTTTAAAGAATCGATTCACCAAACCGAATCGACTTTATTGTATCCACTGTCACACAAATTGGTGGCCTCGTTTTGCACATTTTTATTGGTCCATTGCCTTCACGGAAGTATTAGCGATAGCGAATGAACAAAGAGATTTAAACAGTAGGGGCGGGGCCAAACAACGTTCTCAACCAACCACGTATCAGACATACAGCGGGCACAACATGGGCTGAAATTGAAATATATCTTTACTCCCTTTGTAGTGCACTATGCAGATCTTAAAACCTGGGTTTCTACACTCATACACTGGGTCAAATGTTAGACATGCAGCATTTAGATGCATTTATATCTGCTATAAAATGAAGGCTTCAGTATATGAGCGCTATACCATAACCTACATAGTGCACTTTGTAGGGAACATTCATTCATTTGAGCTCCCCCCACGGTTGTGCAGGGAACTGACAGGCGTGCTTTGGTTTAGGACGAGGAATTTATGCGTAAAAAGTTTTTGGTCATTCCCCTAAAAGGATATCGTAGCAGTGAGGTTTGTGGATAGTTTATGGTTGTCGGGTGAAAGCGGTGAAATGTTGCTCGGAACACTTCCGTTAAATCCTCACTGTCAGTGATTAGGACGTGAATTAACTAGGAGCTAGCTAAAAAGCTAAATTGAGATAACATCATTGTGCTCTGGACAGTGTTGAGACTGTGAGTAATGTCAGGGTCAAATGTTTGGACTCGTAGTCGAGAGCGAATGAGGAGATTCCCCGACTTGCTTGCCCAATGCACCACTGAGGTATTAAAAAAAAATACACACCCATTTAGATTTCTAGCTTACTTACACTTAAAGGAAAGTTCCACCGAATTTTACAGTTTCCACATATTTCATAATTGAAAAAATAAGCCAAATAATTCGGAGTGTTATATGTGATATGGTTCGCTAAATGCGTACTGGCAGTTGTGGTGTTAGGAACCATGTGGGGATTCCACAAAGCAGGATATAATCAAGTTAAGCGTCAAGATAGCCTCAAGTCATTAGAGTCCGTGAAGCTGAGGGACATTCCTTTTGGACAGTCCTCAACTCTGGGTTATGACATCTATCGCTAGCTAACACACACACATCCTGCTTGAACAGCCAGCAGAAGTCACAATGTTTACAATACTATGTATAAGAATCAGGGGAACTACACGTGCATTGAGTTTTATGAGATTTCATGCATTGAATTATCCAGGACATTCATGATATTCCACTTTAATATGTAGACTCATATTTCGGATTATATTGTTTTATTATTATTATTTTTAGGCAGCCGCTTATGGCAGATGCGTGGTGGCCACCGCTTCTGGTAAACAGGAGCTGAAGAAGGATTTATGTATAAAAGAATTTGAAGCTCTGAAGACTTGCTTTGTTTCTGCTGTGAGTAAAACTTCACTAAAATAGAAATAGCTCAATAGTTAAAAGTTTAAAATCTATTTTTATTTATTATTCAGCCAAAGCTATGCAGCTGTCTTGAGATTTATGCTGTTTAGGTGTAGAAACCATAGTTTCATGACCTATGCACTGTAGTGTACAGGGATCCATGTTTCGCAAACTCTCATGGGAGGAGCATCAGATTACCCCATTATTAAAAGAATAATTAAAAGCCAAGTGTATGCCTTAAAAGCTTTACTCACATTACTGGGTGTACATTTAAGACAACAAAATTCTGGATAGGGCGGCGCGGTGGTGCAGCAGGTAGTGTTGCACTCACACAGCTCCAGGGACCTGGAGGTTGTAGGTTCGATTCCCACTCCGGGTGACTGTCTGTGAGGAGTTGGTGTGTTCTCCCTGTGTCTGTGTGGGCTTCCTCCGGGTGCTCCGGTGTCCTCCCACAGTCCAAAAACACATTGGTAGGTGGATTGGCGACTCAGAAGTGTCCGTGTGTGAGTGAATGTATGTGTGTTGCCCTGTGAAGGACTGGGGCCCCCTCCAGGGTGTATTCTCACCTTGCGTCCATTGATTCTGGCTTTGGACCCACCGCGACCCTGAACTGGATAAGCGGTTACAGATAATGAATGAATGAATGAAATTCTGGATACATTTTTTGTAACCATTTTATTTATTTCATTTCAAAATATTTAGTTGCTGAACAAAAAATAGATGTGGCATTGACTTGAAGACACCTCAATTTAGCATTTACATTTAAATGGAAGTTCTTAATTAATTATTTTGTTTTGCAGGCAAAACAGAGTGTGAAGTAAAAAGAGAACTACTGTCTTCCTGTTTGAACTGTACACAAAGAGACAATGACCAGCTTCTGTAGGACCTCAATGTTTTAAAAAAAAGGCTCACCAGAAAAATTGTTTTTTATATAAACATCGGAATAGAAGATTAATCTTATGTTTGTACTGTCTTACACGCATACATATAATCTATTTTTATGGCTCATTTTCTGTGAACATAAATAATTGTGTCAGGAAATTGACTGCATGGTGAATTTCTGCACTACTGCACTAAAGTATGCACAATAAATTCTGACAGTCACACAATTTCATTTAATGGATTAGGCCAAGATATGGATGAAAGAATTGAGCTAAACATAACCAGACTGTTCATTTGTTTTAGACAGATAGACAAAGGGGGTAGCTGGATGGATGTAGAGGCAGGATGAGTGATGAGGTGTGTTGCTGCTCTAAGGGTGGCATAGCTGAGCTTTAATTGCTGCCCTTGGATCTGTTTTTAGGGGATACATTAAAAAGCAAAGCTTTGAAGAACTGGTCCTAGCTCAGTCAGAACAGGACATAAAAAGCTAGTTGATTAATGTTTTGCCATGGGTTTCATGTCACTGGCACCCCAAAAGCTTATGCACTCCAGCTCGCCACATATGGAAAGGCAAGCTGCAGCCGTATTACTGACGCCCTGCTGGAGATCCCACACCCTTGTTAGCCAGATGTTAATTGATGGAGTGACCATAAAGGCGACTCAGTAATGACTTGGGATCAACATACAATCCAAACAGCCAATTAGAGAATGAGCAACAGGCTTGAGTTTAAAATGTTCGCAGCCAAGGACCAGGATAGCTATGTAACTCTGCTTGACATATTCATAGGAGAAACACATTATGGAAATTTTACAGAACCTCCCTGTGTTTGGACTGAATCACTGTTTGTGGCTTGTCTTATGTGGTGTTGATTCACACATTTTCAGCGGAGTACAAGGTGTTAATTAAAAGAATCTGGCCCTGTGGAGGTGATTGTGCTCTGCCAAACCTGGCCCTTGGCTTTATAAAAGAGCTCTTGAATTCCCTTCTAAATATTTTGCATTTTGCAAAAACTTAATGGTAATTGAAGTGTTTCGTTACCTGTGCACATTCAAAAATTTCAAAAAGTTTTAAGTCATACTCTCTGCCTTTTTTGTTTGTTCTTCAAAATTATAAATAGTTTTAAAATGTTCTGATGTGCATCAGTTAAAGTTAAAACTGTTTTATCTGTTCTATTAAAAAAATTGCCCTTTTGATTTGCCTTTATTTTGCCTGAAATTCAGTAGGAATTTTTGAGTTTGTTACACTGTATATACTTGGAACTGGTATACATGTGTATTAAAACTGCAAATAAATGTGAACTGCTTAACACAATCATTCAGAGAAATTCAAGAAAATGACCAGATTTTAATCAAATAACATTGCTTAGTTGAAGGTCTTTTTAGTTTTGATATTCCACAGAAGATATGATGCATGTTCATTGGATCACCACACAAATTACATCCTTATTTTTCTTTATTCATGGAAAACAAAAAGGATGTTTTTGACAAGGTTTTCACTCACAGGTGATTTGAGAGAAATATGCCATTTGAAAGTTTTGGTTGGTTGCTTCTCCAAACATGGCCTACTCATCAAAGCCCCAGCAGCTGCACAGGGGTATTCTACAATAGAGGACTGTAGCGTTAGCAACATGTCTTACCTATTACCTATTATGGGACAAACCTGCCTTCAGGTGTATATTTAAAAAAATAAATAAATAAAAAAGGATCTGGGTGATTGTGGAAAAGTTTCATCGCTTTTTAAAGTTTAAGACAACTTAGATAAATATAAAATGGGGCAGAGAGAGAGCAACAAATTGATGCAGATTTACAATGAGCTAGACCGCAAAAAAATAAAAAAAATAAAACCACATCCAGGGTCACTCACTACTGTACACTACTGTGAAGGAAACAAACCACAAGCTACAAGTTTTAGGAGGCACAGCCTGGAGGAATTTTCTCACACAGCTTGGGTGCAAAAACACTCAAAAGACACTGGAAACAATGGATGTAGAACAAAACACTGCTAATTGTATCCAAACAAAACAACAAGAAATATATTACAATATAGGTTTTTAAAAAAATGGAATAGCAGTCTACAGAGGTCCCATGAACATACAGAACACAGATCATTTAGCACATAGATGAAACAAATTCTTGACTAATCTGGAACTCTTTCTTCAATAGTTATCTTGGAATGATGAAAATCATTTTTAAAAAGTTTAGGGCTATAAAAATAGAAATTTTCATAAAAAATTGCAAGGACAATATTATATTTGTGATATTTTTTTTCTACAACCATTAACGGTACATTCACTAAGTACTCAGGACACAGAAACTTCCTTTAAGCGGTGTATTAGAACTCTAGCCCATATTTACTGGCTAATTTTCTGTTCAGGAATCATGTGCAGACAACAGTGGCTTCACAGGATGATAACACACCTGTTGTTGCTTTCTATTCTTCCAAATGTAGAGAGATCCAGAAGTAAAGGCACACTCTACTTCTTACTGGCAGCTTGGGCTTTTTTTTTTTTAAATTCAGGTCTATTAAATATTACACTATATGGGCAGAGTTATTAGGACACCCACACAAGTTATTCCATCTCTCATATAAATAAATATATATATCTCATAGGAATAAATATGGAATTGGTCCCCCTTTGCATCTGTAACAGCTTCCACTTTTCTGGGAAGGCTTTCGAAAATATTTTTGAGTGTGTTTGAGAGAATTGTTGCCCATTCATCTAAAAGATAATATTTGCGAGGTCAGACACTGATGTTGAATGTTTGAGACCGAGGCTCAGTCTATGCACTAGTTCATTTCAAAGATGTTTGACTGGGTGGAGGTGCAGGCCAGTCAAGTTCTTCCGCACCCAACCGTGTCTTTATTGACCTTGCTTTGTGCACAGGGGCACAGTCAAGCTGAAACAGAAAAGGACCGTCCAGAAACTGTTCCCACATATTTGGAAACATACACTTGTCTAAAGTGTATTGGTATGCTGAGGGATTCAGATTTTCCTTCAGAGGAACAAAGGGGCCTGGGCCAACCCCTGAGAAAAATATAAACAGCATTGTCTCAAAAAGGCAAACTGCAGGGCTAGGTGCTGGACTTTATACATCTTTGGCAATGTGACTCAATGAAACCAATGTCCATAGAGTTTAACTCAAATCTCCCTTTAAAGTATCGTTTGCAACTTATGTCATTAAATAAACAAAGAAATTAAACTTGCATTTTAAGAAAGATATTGGAGCTTCATTAAAATGACATGGAGCCCCAAGGCAATTAAGGTCATGAAGATACAATACTAATAATTTAGACTCATATCTTTGGAGTAAATGTGCCCCAACCGCTCAGCAGAGAAAGGAAAGCAAATGACAAATACAGTAATACAGTACAGTAATGTGGTCCCAGCAGCTGTACATGTTCTAGGTCAGGACTGCTGAAGAAAGTCTGCTGTACACAAGCAGAATAGACATGTCTGTGTGTATTGTACACTTCTGCAGCCACCTGTGGTGATGGTTGAGGTAACTTCCCAATGTCCCAGAGAATATACATTGCGTTGAATGTCTAACAAAGCATTGTGTAACTATCATCATCATCATCATCAGCATCTTCATGTGAACCTTTGTTGCAGTGGAGGGACATGTACTAAATCAAAGAAGGTGAGAGTACAAGCGGTGCAGCAGTTTAAGCATTGGCCCATTCATGGGAGATTGCTGGTTTGACTCCAGTAATGCCTCAACCATCTGAGCCAGGAGTCTGAGAGAGCACAGCTGGCTATGTAAAAATTAAATTGAATAAAACAAAGAATGTTTGCTTTAAAGAAATTACAAGCTGTTCCAATTAATTTCTAGGAAAGGTGAGGTCTCCTAACTTCAGGTCAGTACCTTCATGTCAGTTTGATCCATTCTAGGGTGAATGAAAGTTCCATCCCTGATGGCAACATAGATATACACTGACAGTTATTCAGTTGGTAATTTTTACAATAATGTTTGCAGGGGAGAAAACAAACCTCATTTCATAAAAGATGAGACCTTTCAAATTTTTTGTCATTCTGAAATATTTGGGGAAAAAATGTGTGAACCTCAGGGTCTAATATTTACACTGGAAAAACACAATTTAAAACAGAATATACAGTGTCCTGTTGTAAACAAAATCTGACACTGGAATGTTGTGTTGTTTGTGTATTCCTCTTCCACCTGAATTACAAATTATGCTGATAACAGCAAGCTGTATTTGCTTCATTTGAATGTCAGTCAGCTCTAATATTACAACAATATTAAAGGATCACTATGTAATATTTTCACCTTAAACATTCCAGCTTCAGAACCATTGTGACACTCCACTGAGCTGTAACATGGAGAATAGAGCTTTTGTTGTGGTTACTCCATGTTCTGCCCTCCAGAAACTGCACGATGCAGTTTCTACCATTCCTTTTGATTTCATGACAGTGCTGTAAATGGGTATTAAACTATGTAACTGTACCAGATTTTACCCATCTCTAGTGTTGCTCTAATAAAATTTAACTCATTTGTTCTTGTGAAGGAGAAGTCCAGTTGTTACAACATCTGTGAGAGGATCTGATTGCATTTAGCCACAAACATTAGAAAGATGTGGTACACACTAATACTGGATGTTCTCCATCACAAACACTACTTTAACTCATCCTACCCTCCTGCAAATGTTTCACAGTGCAGTTTCTGCGCTGTTCAGAATGCTCTGTTCTTCCTATTACCGCTCAGTGGAGCATCACAATGATTTTGGAGCTGGAATTTTAGGGTAAAAATATTACATAATGTTGCTTTAAGTAAAACTTTAGATGCTCAAATTGAAGGACACTATTTCCAAAGCAGATTACCTGCTTCAAAATTGGGTTGCTAGTCTTTAAATTGTAGTTAACTGCATAGCAGTCCAAGCTTGAATGTACCAATTATTATTTTGACTCCTAAATCACAGGATTCAGCGACAACTGCAGGTGAACACAAGGTGTGACAGTTGACTTTCAAAACTTCCTTTCATTTTCTGCCAGAGAGAATATCGTTTGATCACATTTTCTTCATATGGGCATGGATTTTTTGGTCCAAATGAACAAAGATCATTAGTATATCCATTTGATTGTGTAATTAAGCCAATTTGTTCTGTAAAATGTAACAGGTAAGAGAATAGCTGTTTCTCAATATGAAGAACACAAAGACCTGACTTGTGTCCTCCAGATTAACGTTCTTCACCTTGATAGAGCAAATTCCTGATGCTGTAGTGAATGATGGCATTTACTTGTTGGCGAGTCAAGAACCAATGCATCCTCCTTATTTTGGGCAGAGTGAGAACAACAACTGGGTACTTTAACCGTTCTTGTTGTGTGTGTTCTTGAGTAATGAAACAGAACTACAGCAGTGGAAGAAGCAAGAACACAATTATGCAAGAACCCACAATGAGAAACAGCCAATTTGTTAACTAACATTTAAACTTCCCTTTAAACAGGAGCATAAACAGACTTATTCCAGTGAAGTTCAGAACCCCTGAAAAGTATAAGTACCTCATATCACTGCCTAGGTGTGGATTAAATGTTTTCTTTACTGTACTGAAAATTCCTATCAGTTCTACTAATGTATATATTTTAATATTGCACTGGGACCTGCTTAAGGCTTTGGAACAAAAATGCATTTTGAAAGATGGGTCTGCTAACTGGAAAAAAATTAACCAAAAATGTGTGCGCGTGTGTGTATGTGCTTCAGTCATCAATAGTCAATTATTCTGTGTGTTGCCTCTCTGGAGTCTGTTTGATTTGGCGGGAGTGAACAACAGCTCCAGCCAGTAGCTGACCTTCTAAGGCTGCATGAAGGTCTGACCCTCCCAGCTCCAGCAAGGGCTCAAGTCCTAGGACCCCTGTCTCCTTGTCCCCCAGGGATCTGCGCCGCCTCCTTAGATCCATGCCTCCCTCCTCTCTGCTCTTCTTCTCCTTCTCTTCTGGCTGAGGCTCCTGCCCTTCTGGAACCAAATTCTCCTTCAGGTCCCTGCCCCCTTTCTTCAGAGGTTCAGGGGCATGACCCTGTTTAGGATTGACCTCATTCTGACTGTCTTCCTGCTTTCTGTCAATAACCTGCTGCATCTGGGCCAACTTCTCCATCTGTTCTTGCATCTTCTGCTCCTTCTCTGCCAGTTTCACCAGTTCATTGTCAGTCTTCTCCTTCTCATTCTGCAGTCTCTCTGCTTCCAGCCGCTCTTTCTCTAATCGCTCTTTCTCTTGACGAACGCGTTCCAGTTCTAGCTCCCGTGCCAGGTTCTCTTGTCTCTCCCTCTCCTTCCGTACCTTCTCTACTCTGGCTTGCACTTCCTTATCAATCCGCTCTTTCTCCAGCCTTTCTTTTTCTATCCTCTCCTGCTCAGCCTTTAGCTGGACAAACCTCTGTCTAACTTTCTCTTCTTTTGCAGCAATATCTTCAGGATTCAGATGATCTGGACTGTCTTTGGGCTTTTCTAGTTTTTCTTTGCTAGAGTCAGGCTCTCGTTGCCGCAGTGGAACTCCTCTCGCGCCAAGCTCTTTCTGAGGGTTGCCTTCTACAGGCAACACCTCTCCCACTTTGTCCACTTTGGGAGGAGGTTGTTTCTCCTGTATATTTGCTTCACCTGCTGGCTTGAGCGGAACACGTTTGTCAAGATCCTCTGCTACACTTTTGCCACCATGGGCTTGCTGTTCTGGGGCTTCAGCTACAGGTGCTAAATGTGCAGAATCCTGATGATGCTCTGAGCCTTGGTCTGGATCTTTCACTTTCCCTGCTCCCTCTATTACATCAAGCTGCTGCTGTACAGCTTTGCCCACTTCTGCAGCAGCCTCACCTAAGCACAGAACATGACATGATAATAGCTGTATTGGATAAAAACCTACTTTATCTTCTAAACAAACTTTTATACATTGCAACTGTTATAATATTTATTAGTAAAAATAAATTGTGTAAGAATATGATATAAATGGTTAAAAATATAGGCGCTGGACCATGCTTTTAGTTTCAGACTGACCCCCAACAGCTTTGGGTTCTTCCTCTTCATCCTTCTTCTGATGAATCTCTTTGTGTTGCTCTTCAATGACGGCCAAAAGCTTCTCCTGCTGGTCTAGGAGCCTTTTCTGTTGCTCCTGTTGCTCCTTGATCACCTGCAGCAGCATGGCATGGTCAAGCGCCCCCTCTGGCGAAAGAACAATTAAAAGTATTACAGTCATCAAAGGCCAATGTTTATCCATTAGAACGGGTCAAAGCAGATTTCATAACTACAGCGGATACTTTAGATAAAATATATTTACTATTCTTAACTTAAAAAGGTGATATATCTCACATTTTAAACATTAATATAGCAACAAACAACTAATTTACAATGGAAAGACATAGTGGAGTAAATGTGCCCTGAGCAGAGAATAAAGTCACACAATGTCTTTGAATGTTGTTCTCCCCTTGTTTTCATAGCTGGGCCAGATCTATGTGCATGTTAGTCCCACCCTATGGAAACTTTGGCCATCCCCATGATTTGTTTTGCTCTCCACTAGAGACAAAAAAGGCCTCTGACAAAGAATGAAACAAGGAGAGACTCAACACTGGATTAGCTTTTCAAAGATGAAGAACAGTAAGAGCTAAACTGAAATCACACAAAGCTCTGAACCAAATTTACTGTTTCGTTACACTGTAAACATCTGATTCATTAAGCTTGGTTTAACACTGCAATTTAGTGAGTGTACTAAAGAACTCTGCACTTAAATGTTTGTTTACGAGTTTCTTATTTGAATTTTTAATTCCATGTTCAATGGTTGAACTTCTTGTGCTGGCTGAACAATGTTGGGTCCCAAACCACACCAGCTGGCACTTTATCTTTGTTGTACTACTGAAAGCCACCAACATGATTCTGAACTGGCGTTCCTTCTCCTTGATGTGTAAGTAACTTGATGGCTAAATTATGTTGTGACTTAATAACTGGCTGGAGTAGGCATGAGTTGTGATTATTATGAGCTCCATTGTACTTATTTGTTTTTGGATGGGGAGGCGTGGCTGAACACAAAATATTTGTTTTGGTCTGAAATGCTGGTGCTCTAGTGCAACATCTACTGGGAGATTATTGAATATAGTACATTTAAACTTGCTCCTTTTCATAAATGTAAATTTAAACTGCCTTTATTTTCATTATTTACAAATTCCATTATGAATTATAAGATCTCAGCTTATTTAAAATATTCTGCCAAAATATTATTTTTGAAATATGAAAAATAATTAAAAATCTTAAAAATCTCAGCAACACAATTATAACTTTTGATTGTAGTTTGCTTCCAGGGTCACACAACCCTACAGAGAGAAAAACTACAGGAGAAGGATGTTGAGTGTTAATAACAGCAGGGTTCCAAGACAGACTGTTAGAGCAAAACTGCACACTGTAGATCATAGAAAAAAGGAACAAAAGGAAAAACTAAAGCAAGCTAGAGAAAGAAAGAGATTCATACCTGCAACGATCTTTTTAATCACTGTAGCAGAAGTCCATGGTGCAACAGAGCAGTGGGGCAAAGAATAGAGAGAGAAAAACAGAAAGAGCAAAGAGTGCCTTAAGAGTGCCTTCATAAAAACCAAGCCAAGCAAGTGAAACAGAAATAAGATTCACAGTGAATTCTGCACGACACTTCATTAAGATAAACCAAAAGCTGATGCTCAGGATCATACGCAACTTTAGGGCAGTAAAAATTATTTTGGGTATGAGGAGAAGAAAAACAAATTAAAGAAATCATGGTGCAAAGACTGACTAACGGAAGAGAAATTCTAAAAATAAATGATATTAATATTATATCATTTTATAACTAAACATGTACTTACAAAGAGGCATGTATTTTTCCAATCTGAAAATTTATATGAGGATCAATCAGGGCATATTTTAATTGATTGGTATCGGGTTTATTGAGCACAAATCCAAACCCAATCATTAGTTTTACATTATCGGTCACAGGGGTGTCATAAATGGACACAGTTTTGCAGAAATTATAGCAGGATATGGCCAATACGTCTGTAATATGGAAATATTTTAAACTGAAGAATGAAACCAGTCTTAAAAAATTTTTAGTTATTCTAATTTGTAAGGAAAAAAAAAAAAAAAAAAAACTGGTTAGATACTGGCAATTTTTTTCTTAATGCAGTACACAGCTATTCAGTTGTCAAACATGTGCACTGGACTGATTTTAATAACTAATGTACTTGAAGCGTGCACTGTGAAATATCTAGACATTTTTTCAAATTCTCTTCAATATAATATAGTGCTATAATCAGAGAAAATTTTTCACTTATTTAATATACTTTTAGAACAGACATTAGGTACAAGTTATGAATTATTAATGTCAGGAAAAAAAAACCCAGATATCTTATTTAATAGAAAATTAAACAGAAGCTTCAACAACGAAATATATGCCACAATCTGCCAGAATGAAAGTGCCAGATCTTTGCCATTCTTATAGTTTTCAGATATACACACAGTCACACCTACGGACACTTTTGAGTCATCAATCCACCTACCAACGTGTGTTTTTGGACAGTGAGAGGAAACCGGAGCACCCGGAGGAAACCCACACGGACACGGGGAGAACACACCAAACTCCTCACAGACAGTCACCCCCACAACCTCCAGGTTCCTGGAGCTGTGTGACTGCACACAAACACCAGTAGAATTTAATTGCTTTCAAAAACTGCTTTCAAGTCCCCCTCCTGCCATCAATTAATTATCCAGAAACTCATCTTTGTTCATCAAAATGACATATTTACAAACTAAGTGTAAGAAAACAACTAACGCATTCAAACTGGCATGGGGCATAAATTTAAATATTTGCCTTCTTTCAGTCCATCTAGCATCTCAATCCACCCCTCCAGCTTACTT
Organism: Hoplias malabaricus; assembly: GCF_029633855.1. Lineage (NCBI taxonomy): Eukaryota > Metazoa > Chordata > Actinopteri > Characiformes > Erythrinidae > Hoplias > Hoplias malabaricus. Next base: position 13,498,062 of record NC_089802.1, read on the forward strand.
GGATATCCTCATCCTAAAGATGACAGGACTGGTTCTTTAGGTTTGTAAACGTGTGATGCTCTGACTGCTTGAATTCTTGTCTTTGAGACTGTCCCACTGCATTTTCAAAGTGAGAATTCTCAGCCATGACACTGACTACTTATTTTGCACATTCGATTCATTGGCGGTGTACTTAAATACTGTTCATCCGATCATAACAGCATTAGTGGTCTACCAGGTCTCATCTATCCTAATCACTTTTCGAATGGAAATGTAATAAAATGATCAGACTTTTGCACAGCACTGTGTTCCACAATACACTGGGCCTAAACTGATACTGAACTCTTGATAACATTCCCACAATAAAGGGCAAAAAGTGTTTGAGGATGTGAGAGTCTATTCTGGTTCTGTTCCTCTTTCCCTGTCTAAAACAAAGACAGCCTCCCCTCATCAAGGACACAGGATCTTTAATTATGATGGGCTCCATTTTGGGATGCGCCAATAATTCATTACAGACTGGGAATCACTGGAAATATAGATGCCTGCCTATGGTTTACCATTTATGAGGAAATGTCTTCAGTAAAGACAAATACACATCTTATTCCATTCCTTCAGACAAAAGGAGTCTGTGGCACAGTGAAACAAAATGTTCTTGTATAAGATCATATGGGAACAAGAAATAAAATAAATGGGGACTCCCAATAACCTTCTCTCATGCTTAAACAGACGGCCATGCCCACGCAACACTGCTGAACTTAAGGTTGATGCAAACATATAAAATTTTGTAGTATTTGCTTTAGCACATTCGCGTTCATGTAATTAGTTTGTGTGCTTTGTTCTTTTAAAGTCACTATAGTCAAACTATAGCCTAAACTATAACACATGTCATCAGCAAAGGCCTTTAAATTTATTTTTAAGTTATTGCCAATATCTGGAATATGTTAAAAAGTAATATATTACACTGGGTTTAGTTAATAATACATCATAAATTCATGCCTGACATCCACATCCATGTCACCTAGCCCCAGACCGCAATAAATTGCACAGCTTTCCAAGCAGTGCTTGAACATAGAGTAAAAGAGTTCATATTAGAGAAGCTTCTTAAAATAAATAAATAAATTTCGGACAAAACAAGAAGATCTTTGAGCAGAACTAGTGTTACAAGAGTAAATATATGAAATAAAAACACAAGAGGTTTAATGAATCATCACAAATAAGTAAACAATGTGATTCTCATAAAAGCACTGGTTGAACCTGATTAATGTGTGCCAGGCAGACATCTTTTTAAAAAGTTCCAAATTTACTGTTTGTAAAGGAGAGAATGAATATTCCAGTTTTTGAAGCCCACAAATGTTGTCAAGGCCAGCCCTAGTTGCAACCCTCTGTGAAGATACTCCTACTTGAAACCTTAGTTTAGCAGGCTACATTTATACATGAATTACATTTATTGTTGCTTTGGTATGAAAGTGCTTCTGTTAAACTGTTAAACCCATTTACTTTCTGCTGTCAGGGATAGTACTGCATAATAGAGGACAGATTAGATTATGTAAGTCTGTGAGTGTCACAGGTGTGCTGAAGGTTTGGCTACTGCTCTGAGTTTAGAGAACTCTCAGCTGGATCAAAATCACTTACCCTCCATCTTGTCTCCATCTCCCTCCTTGGCCTCCTTTCGATCCTGGCTCTTTTCCTCTTTATGCTCTTGAATGGGAACTCCATCATGCCCCTCAGCAACAGGAACCACTGCTTCAGGCTCTGCACAGGGATTCAGTGAATGAGGTCAAGAAACTCGCAGCAAACCCTTAGTGTGCTTGAGGTATTTCAGACCAAACAAACCACAAAGGTTAAGATCTCAAGTACTTTCTAAGAACACATATCAGCATTATTTGATGGACCTTTTAATTAAAGGCTGTCAAATTATACTCACTGTTTGCTGCCTCAGGTTCAACTGCTCTTTTAACAATCTCCTCTGAATTCTTATCAGCTGCTGCTACATTCTGAGCTTGTTGTTCTTTCACTAAAGATTGCTCTTCTAAATCCTTTCGCACCAACACCACTGGATCTGCTGCCTTTTGTTCTTCCATTTCCTGAGCCTCACCAACCACGTTCTGGGCCAAATGGTCTGCTACATGTTCTTGATTCTTAGGCACATCCCCCACCTTCTCTTGCAGGACCTCTTGTACCTGCACCGATTCCTGCTTGGCCAAATCCTGCTGTTCCTCTATAGCAGGCTGCTTCTTTTCTTCATCAAGCTCCTGAAGGTTCTTACGTTCCTCTATCTGTACTTCATCATGAGGGATGGGTGGCTCATGGCGATGGGCTTCTCCATCAGGCACTGCTACTTCTGCAAAGGGGTAAAATATTTTAATCAGTTTATTTAATCTTTTGCTGTGGGTCTTGATTTAATTTTCAAATTTGCTCTTGGTTCTTCAAACTTAAAAAATAAATCAATTTTGGAAAAAGTGATATTAGATCAGGTCTAAGTGTGTTACTATTTTAAATGATTTAATTCATACTTTTTGCCTTCTTGAATTGTATTAAATTGTCTGTATGGTGGAATAAAACAGCCCTACAAGATGTTTGCATTTGTTGAATTATGCTGCAGTACCTGCTTCAGGACGATCCAGCTGTACCTCCTCTTGTTTATTCCTCTCAGGCACTTCTATGGGCCCTTTAATCTGAGGTGGCTCAGCTGGGGCTTTCTCCTCTGGGTCCACCTTCTCTGCAGGCAGCTCCTGGTCCACAGCAGGCTTCAGTTTGTCCAGGCTTTCTGCTGGCACAGGGGCCACGGGGCTTTCTTCAGCTGAACAAAGAGAGCAAAATCAATATAACAGCTCCAAAATATAAAGCTTTTGCTTTTTTATGTTCACAATTTCAGTCGGCTGAAATTTAAGCAGAGGCCTTCCAATCTTTTAACAGTAAATTCATAGCAAAGAGTAGAGAGAGACCAGTTATTCACACCACACAATCAGCAGAGGGCAGCAGAGTATGAATGACCACAGAGCACATGCACTGCATTTGGAATTCTACTAGAGATAAAAGATAGATGGATGCATAGCACTTTCCATATAACCTTGCCTTTTGTCCTGAACAAAATAGCCTTTGAATATTTACACTATCCATGCCTTTCTTTATCCTGGGGTAGCATAATGTAGCACATATTTTCTCCATCAGCTTGATTCACATATAACACATCTATGAAGTGTATTGATGCATGTAAAAACAGAGACCTTTCAAATAAACACCAATGAAGTAGTATAAGATAGTGTTTTTATAATAATAATAATAAAGTAAATACACATTTATATACAAGTATAAATAAGTAAATAAATCAAATTAATGCGCATTTTGAAGACCTACAAAAAAGGTGCCACAAATTGTTCTTGTGGAATGCCATAAAAGAACTGTATGATTAATTAAACTATGTTTGAAAAGGATTTGAAAAAGAAATTCCACTAGGCAAAACTAATAAAACATTGATTTTGAAGATTATAAATATACATTATAATTACCATTATACAAATGCAATAATCTTACATTTTTCAGTTGGTCGCATATCATTTAAAAACTGAACTGTGGACAAGTGCACTGTCAAGTGAAACCTAGCCCTAAAAGTTCTGCATTGTTTCAGAAAATATAAAAATGGCATAAGGGAAAGGGCGAGCAAGATCAAGAGCCAGCAAGACAGAGAAAAGCAAAGCATGAGTTTGTAAAGTCATGTGCCTGCAGACAAACACCTCCACTTTGCTGCAGGCTTTTCTACTCACGCTCCCATTCACACTCACTCACTCCCTGAGTCCTGCGTTTCCGCACAGCTGCCCTCACCAGCACGCCGTAAACAGGAAACAGGTGTGGAAGTGGGTGTCCGCTCAGTGATAAATGCCAGTGTCAGTCAGGGGGATGGGAGGGAGTGTAGTGAGTGAGAGAGTAAGATACAGTGAGAGAGGGAAACATACTGAAACAGAACCGAGAGCAGAGAAAAAGGTTGCAGGGACATAAAGATGTCTGTACTGCCCTTGTGCACTTTTTTTTATGCTCCTCGTCCCTTTATATAGTGGGGGGAATTTGAGTCTCTCCGTCATTTCCTTTGCCCTCTCCTGTATTTGGACGACCTCCCACACCCCCTCCCCTGACTGGAGCTACAACGGGAAAATGCCGGCGGCCGTCTCGCTGCTGCTGTGGGACAGCGTGCGCTCAGGTTTGAAGGGCATCATTCAGGTCACAGTGCCGCTGAAAGGCCTACTTCTGCTCAGCCGGCTCTCTCTATGGGCTATGTTCTTTTTGTCACCTTCTAGTCCTTTCTTTATTTCTCGATGTTTGTCCCATTGCTCTGTTATTCACTCACATTCTGAGCATAACATACGTACCAAGGTGTCTGGGCAACTCTGGCACAACAAAGCCAGGCTGCTTGTCGTTCATTTTTGCAGCAGGCGGTCCTACTTGTAGTGGCTCACTGGAGATGGATAGAGTTGTGACGGTGCTCAAGAGGAGAATCCCAAGCCCAACCCACAAAACTAGCTGAGAGAGAGAGAGAGAGAGAGAGAGAGAGAGAGAGAGAGATGGATAGATTTACAAGATCAGAACAAGCTGATGAAACATAAAACATTCTAATAAAAGGTAAGAAAAACCTAAACAATAATCCTTTATCTATAAATGGTAAACACTATCAGATACAGGCCCAAGCCACTGATTTCATTTATATTCATTTAAAGTATTAAGAACACAACAGTGAAACTATTAAAATAAGGTTTGCCTGGCCTACTATCCCAAGCTCTGTGGGCATTCTTTCAGCACCAGTGGCACAAGACGCTTCAGGCCACTTGGCATAAAAAAGGGGCTCTATCCTGGCAGGGGGGCATTATTCTCTCATGCCAACCCAAACATCTGCTGTGGCCATTATGGAGGGGGGGGGGGAGCAGAGAAAAAAAAAAAAAAACAATTGCCAGTTCTCTTTTGTGCATTCCCCAAATTAGGAGAACCACCCTTTTGGGCAGACTCTACCGGCTGGGCATTCTCGGAGGCACAGAGAGTGACCATCAGCCTGTGACGCTCGTGGCACGGTGCTGTCACATTGGCATGCCTGCCCTGAATAACGATGAATGCCATGGTGCTGTCTGTTCAGTGACCATACTCCCTGAGCAAAATATAGGCAATGGGGGGAGAGAAAATAAAAAATAAAAAGGGTTGAGATTGGAAGATACAATGCCATTTATTTAGCATAGCGTATGTTAAATACAAGGGGTTGTATTTACCGTTATAATGGACTTGAGAATTATTAAAGCTAATAATTGGAGAATGAACAGCTCCAGGCACTGAATAAGACCGACCATGAGTCTCACACAAACACAAGTCAAAGACTGTGGGCACTTCTAAACTAATGACAACCTACCAAAAAAAAAAAAAAAAAAAAAAAAAAAAAAGTAGCTGATGTATGTAGGTAAATTAATTTCTCAAGACTTGTGCACTCACAGTTTCATCACTCCAATAGCAGAGATCATGCAGATACATTAAACTCATCTACATAAAATCTCATTTTATATTCTGCCCCTGTCGCATTGAGCTGATAGCAACATGCATGTGAGTTAACTATGGGATGAAAACCCAAACTGTCTTACTCCAACTCCTACAGAGCAGTGCAGGAGACAGCAATGTTTTGATGCTTCTAGTTTCAATAAAGCCTGTATTGATTGATTACAGTTAAGATGTAGCTAAACAATCAATCTAAAACCAGGATACACTTGTTATCACTTTGCTTATCTAACGTGAGACAAATATATGAGCACAAATCAGATCTTGTGTGTGATATACCTGAGCTGTAAGGCCATTCTTCATGATTTTCCTGTAGATTAGAGCAGGACAGATAAAACAGATCAAGCTGCCCATAGTGGCCCCTGTCAGACCCAGGATAGTCTCCACTAGAATACACATAGAGAATTTTATTTTTTACACATTATGTTATAAATATACACTACTGTGCATAAGCCAGAGGCTACCATTTGTTTATCTGATTTCCAGATCAGTCAGACAGCCAGCCAAACAGACACAAATAAAGAAATCCTAATAACCATGCAAGACAGATATATAGACAGATGGGTAAAAATTCAGGACACTTAACAACCATGCAAGACCAGGTCCCCATTAGTGAGAGATGAGGAATGTCACAGTCTAATTTTGAGTGCAGTGAAAAATGTTCAGACATTATAATCACTGTTTGTTTATATGTTCAAACATTAAACCCTCTCTAATTAATACATCGTTCTTAAAGCTTTCTTTACTTAAATAATCCACAAGTGTCATGTGTCCTGATGCCTATTGCTTAATCCATGATGGACACCAAGGAACTGCTGATGTTTGCTGAACAATAGACTGGCCACCTCAGAGTCCAAACCTCAGTTTTCATTATAGGAGTTTGAGATCTTAAAAACAAGTAAACGAAGCCTGTACTTTGGACGTGTGGAATAATATTTCTACAAGGTTTCATAAAACGAAGCTGTGATGATGGGCACGATATACAGACATTTGTGATTTAACTTTCATTTGAAGATTCAGTTTCATTTTCTGCTAAACATAGCTTTGTTTTCTTTCTGTTGCATGAAAACAATAAAGAAAACGACTTTTATTAAATTAAGTGTGGTGACTTACTTTCTTAAATAACTTTACTGTAAAATTAAATTCAGGATTCAGTACTCTATAAGGAAAGAAAATAATCTAATCTTCTGATACATTCTACCATGGTTTTATTGCTTTCTTTACAAACCCCTTGCCATCTATTCTTCTGCTGCCCTCACACTGCTGGGCACAGGGCCCATAGTGAATCTTTCATCCTAAGAGCAGCCATATTGTTTCACTCAAATTTATGCCCTGCAGTGTATGTTTCCCTATGGCTGGATTTGTGGCCATGAGGACACTGGCGGGCAGTGGAGCCATCATGGAGGACAGAGCTATGCCTCCCCTTTCAATCTCCTTTGTGCCTCTTACCCTCTCCCACTCTATTAGCCTAATTGGGTCCACAGAGCCAAGCAGAACCCATGCCAACAACAGCCAATCTCCAAAGTATGAATAAAATATAGAGCCATCTTCTGCCTAAAAATGCACGTCTTTATTATCCCGCTTTAGTGATAATGAATGAATGCTGAGAGAACGAAGAATGTGTGACGGAGTATCTGATGTAGAGCTATTTTAATGAATGGAATAAAGTAGTGTGACAATAATATAAGAGACAGGGAAACAAGGTCAAACTGACAAACTTGAAGAACAGAAATCTAAACAAGCAGACAGGCACAAAGACAAAGACAAATTCATACTGACACAGGCAGATACTAACCATTAGGGATAAGGATACCCCCTAACATGGTCCCAAAGACGATGCAGAGAGTAATGCTCTTGAAACGAAGGGGTGGCATGTACCCTCCAGCAGCAAATGTGCCATCCTTTTGCTGAAAAACACCAAAAATGATAAACTGCCAAAGGAGGGAGAAGCTATTTATCAAGGACTTAAATAAAGATTTAGATATGTGGTAAAAAACACTGATCTGAAAAGTACAAGAGGCTAGTATATTTAATATGAATGATAATCTTGAATTATTATCTTAAGAGTAACAACTATCTGAATTGGACAAAACCTTTCCACATGTTTGCGTGGCAGCCTGGATCTTTGTGTTGGCATCTGAGCTGATTCAGCACAGCAGCAGCAAGACTGAGAGCCAATGTCTCGGCAGCTTTATGGAGGAGCTTTCTCCCCCTCATCATCAATTCCATGCTTTTATTTCCCTCCTGAATCTGTCTGCTATGTAGCGGCTGTCTAACTGCTTATATCACTGCCCTGAGCCTGGCAGGCCACGTGCTGTCTGGAGCCACACAAGTGCTTGTGCCTACCTTGTTCTTCTAACAGGATACTGTACCAGAGACCTCATATATTAAGGGTGAATACGCACAAAAACGGGTCTGAAACACGCATACGTAACATCTCACGCAGAAACTGTGATTTATAAAGAAACATTTTGAGTACAAATGAGCGTATATTTAACCAAGGTTTGACCCATGTGTAGCCAAAAGACTTTGCGGAGAGAGCGCAAATTAGTGACACCATGTGGTAAAATAGAGAATTGCAAGTACATGTGCAAACCATACTCACATATCCGTCTATAATTAATATAGGTAAAAAAAACGAATATTAAAGAATTAAGGAAGATTAACACTCACTTGTTTAAAATAACTTTAAAAAATGCAGAATATAAAAAAATAGCTAAAGTTACATTGCTTGCTGTATTTCATTCTACTTTATTTGTAGTTTTCTGGCTTGTTTTAGTTCACTATTTTTTCCAGATTTATTCATTTAAATTATTTTGTTTTATTTCACTGCATTAAATTCATTTGCAAGGTGCTTTTTAAACTCTGTTTTGATAAGTGTCATATGTTTATAATTATTTTTATTATTATTATAAGAAATTAAGCTCCATAATAGTTACACAGTAATTTGTTAATCGCTGGTTATAGCTGCAGATAATTACAAGCTTAAACAGCTGTAACACAGAATGACAGGTCTATATAAACAGGCAAGAGGCTGATACACTGTGTCTTAATGGCTTTTTTGCCACTACTAAAACCTAGCTAACTGACAAATAAGGCGACCACGTTTTCAGAGATCATGAAGATTTTTTGCGGATGATGTAGACTTGTTAATAAGCCGATATAACACTGTTTGCTGCTGCAGTGTTGTCACTCAACTAACTTGCGTTTGTGTGTAACGCCACAACTGAGGCCACAAAGCCCACATTTTACCTCGCCTCAACCTCTGAAACAATACTTTCTACACCACTATCTCATGTGAAAATGAAAGGAAGAAGCCCATATTTAAATATTCACAAGGGCGTTACGGAGGCGGAACATGAACCTGGTTCATCTGCGTATGTTTTGAAGGTGGTTGTGATTTATAAAGGCAAAACAGCATTCAGGTGTGCATACGCACCGTTTTATAAATCTAAATTTCTTTGGCCATATGCTATTTTCTGGCTTTGGGCGCACGCACACTTTCACTCCAGAATCCACACGAGTTTTATAAATGAGGCCCCTGGTAAGACTGTCTGAAAAAGTAGGGATCAGAAAACGTGATCTTCCACGATTATCAGTTTTAAGGTCTGTCTCTGTTAAATACCTTAAGAATTTTCTTTTTAATTTAGAAAACCTACCATTATCTGCGTTTCAAATAGCATTATGGCACAAAGGGCCACTGAAATTCATCAAGTAAATTAATCTGCTGACTATAATTTGAATAAACAAAGTTTAAATTCAGTAGGTTATGCAAAAATTCCTGCTTTTCGAGACAGATCCCAGCATAATTTATGTATACCCTAATGTTAAGAACAGAGTCCATTTGTAGACCTGTGCCTTCTGTTTTGATGTAGAAGTCAAGGCAGGTGCATTCAATCAGAAGAGAAGCGAAGGTTTAGCCAACAAGCTTAAAATCATTTGTAAAACAGGCTGCTTCAGTAGCAAGAAAAATCCAGATGGTGATGGAGCCAATGATGAGGCCCAGTCTCACCTGCTGTTCAAACAGCATGGTGTTGATAGCTTGTCTGCAGGGTAAGATCATCATGGGGAAGCCGACTGCCACGGACATCATGAAGCCCACTCGGATCATCTCTGTCACCAGGTTAGAGGGGAAATTCATGAGAACATTTCCAGCTATGGTGTCTGTGAAGCTCACATAGCCGAAAAACCCAACCTGCATTTAAAAAAAAAGAGGCAGAATATAAGGAATGCAGAGAGAGGGGAAAAAAATCCCATACTCAAACCCACATTCTACATTAAAAAAAAAATTCCCTGAATGATTACAGATTGGTAGTAGAATATTGGCCTTGCTAAAAAACACGCTAAAGACCCAATGTCATAATCTTCACTTTGCTATATCTCTTTGATGACCTTATAAACTCTACAGATGGTACAATGATGTGTGTTTTTGTCAAAACAATAGAGAAGAACTATGCAAGAATCACACGTTTTTCCAAAGTCTTTTTGATCCCACTAGCCTCTGCACACCCACATTAAAGAGAAAAAGCAGTAGAAATCTCCCTCCTCAAATTGGCCTTGATCTACCCAGAGAGGCAAATAGAGGGATCCTCCAGGAACAACACCAGACAGAAGTCCTTGAGAGCACCACAAAGCTGCCTCGCTGCTCTAAACACAGCCCCCTCCCCTATCCTCTGCATTTGTTCAAGGAAAGAAAGCGAGAGGCAATGAAATACAAAAGTGGGAATGCAGGAACAGCTGAAAACACATGAAAGCACTATTAGCTCTCAAGGTAACATTTATACTCTGCCGTTTGGAAAGAAGAAAGGAACAAAGAACAATCCAGCAGTGTCTTAAATAGCATTGCACATACAGCTCTCCTGAAAATATTTATGAAGGACTAAATGAAGGTGGCACCTGAGACTGATGAAGTGGCTTGATGTTTGTGGTGGGAGACAGTGCCATTTAGACTCATCCAGCCATCTTCATTCTACCTATTTCTCTCTGTTTACCCTGAAATAACAGCTGTGTGTTTCGAAGAGACAGTGTGCACTATGAAGTTGCCACACACAGCCTGGGAAGACTAATCACCTGAAGGGCTAGATGGAAATCACTGGACACAAGAGGTGAATACATGTCTGCTCCTCTCTTTCTCCTTTAGTAAGGTACCAAACGTGATACAGAGACAAAATGTTCATTTGGGCTCCTAAGTGGACTTGAATGTATATGTTTTCAAGTATTAAAATAAGGTTAGAAAAAATATACTTCATGTTTTTTAATAAAAACATTGACATATTATGTGAACACTGTTCAAGTTTTAAATATAGCATTAATTGCTAGTGTACAAATAGAGAACAAGCTGAAACCCCCCCAGCCACCTTAAAAATCAGTTTTTGTGATGTCACAAAAACACATTTACTTATATTATCTTTAACTTGTTTACTATAGCTTAGTTCTCTTTAAGGGTGCGAATAAAGGCCCTGACCCTTAGCAAAGACTCCAAGAACTCTGAAGGTTTCAAGCAGGCTTTGGTGCCAAAGCCGTTCAAAAGCCATCAGCAGTTCCTTTAAGTCTCAATCATACTGAGATTTTGAAAGCAAAGTCCACACTATGAACACTCTGTCATGTTTCTTAAAGGCAACATTCAAAATTAAAAACAAAGTGTCTTGGTCTGGTTTGCTAGGCTTTTTCTCTCTCTGCCTGGCATAGAAAAAGCATCTGGGGCTTTTTTAGACATGTAAAAACAGCATACGTTTTCTTCCTCAAACATATCATTCCAATTTAAAAGACCCAGAGCTTCTGAACATAAAGAAACAGAGATTGGCCACAATCATAGATGGTCCCTTTAAATTCCCCATTCCTCATCAATTTTGAATTCTTTATTATTATTATTTTTTTTTAAACATTATCTCTTCTACCACTATGGCTTCACTCCCCAGGTGAACCAAAGCGCCTTGGCGCTGCCATGATTGGTTCGCCAGTTGGTCGCCTTTGGTAGGGAATGACCACTATAAACACCCCACAAAACCTGTGCCACTGTAAAAAAAATTATGAATATTACTGATGCCACCTTTCAATGTTGTGGTTGATGTGGTTGTGGTGTTTTAAACTGTAATAATCTTGTACTGTAGTAATCCTCACATTTAATAAATAACATTAATAAATGTTCATCAATCATTTACTGTAGAACTAAATTATATATTTGTTTTTTTACCGTGTCATAGTTGAAATGTCAAATGACATAAAAACAATAAGCAATCATTCCGCTCTCAATCACTCACACATACATGCACATATACTTACAGTGATGTAAAAGGTAGTGACAACATTGAGAGAGGAGGTGAAGATGGTGCTCATTCTCTTGACTGAAGGTTCATCCAGACTGTCATAGGTTGGCAGCACTTGCCTATAAAACAGAGGAGCTTTTATACCAGACAAGCACACACCATCACAAACACTACTGAACTACAAAACCTAAAAGAAGTTTCATTTGGCAAGCAAACAAATTTACATTTAGAAATAATATAAATACCATAATTAGATAAAATATATATAATAACAATAATCCAAACATATATCTACTTTATACAAAAGAGTATCTACTTAGTAAATAGTGAGCTCAAGCATTTGGTGGGAAGAAAAACATGCAAGAAACTATGTGAAGCAAGAATGTGCTAGAGAAGCTCATCATATATTTCAGATAAACAGAAGGAATGATGGAGTAATGCAGATCACGAAGGATCTGTAGAACAGATGAAGAAATGGAGGACAACATAGAACAGATAAATGATGAACAGCATACTATCTGTGAGAAACAGGGGAAAAAAAGTCACAAAAAGAACAAAAAATCCATATGTGTCATCAGGACAACCAATAAAACTGGAGGCCAATGAAACATTAAATGGGGAATTTACAATGGCTATATATTAGCGACAAGTGCTAGTCGGATTTTAGAACGTTATAAAGTTTCTTGGCAGCCTGGGCTTTTGTTTGGGCCTTCTTTCTCTCACCCACTCACTGCTCTCTCTCAGACACAGTCTGAGCCCATTCTCGGTTTTATTGGAATATACAGCACTGTGTTATGTGCTTTTTAGCCAAAGCCTGGTCTGGAGCCAAAGGCCAGCCAATCTCGTAGCTGGAGCCCACTAGCAATAAAAACCAGGGGAGGGAGGAGAAGGAGAAGAGAGACTGGCTTTAGACGGAGCAGGACTGACAATCAATAGCTTTTACAGCCATGCTACAAGCACAGCATTCAGACACTCACTATCTCTTATGAGACATGGTGAATGACCTAGTAAAACCCCCCTTTACAGAATTACAGGCTGTGGGCTGGATCTACGCATTTCAGCAATGATTACATACACTGAAATACCAAATGAACTAAGAGTGTCTATATTACAAAATCAGGAAAAGTGTTGACACTACTAATTTTTGGATACAATTAAAATGATCATGACACCTGTTCTAAAAGAAAGTGTTACTTGAGGCTTAACATAACCTGTCATGACAGTTTTATGACAGAAATAACACCATTACTGTGTTTACACATTACTCACACATTTCTATGTGCCCGTGTAACACCTCATAGTACTTAAAATCTTTATATATATATATATATATATATATATTAAAAGAAAAAGTTAAGGTTTATTGACACCTGATCACTAAAGCCAAACAAAGTAGGGTCATGGAATTTGTTTCATTAGAAGAGGTTTGATTTTTTTTTTATGTGGGGCACAGGGTGTATTAGTAAAAGTGAATCTAATTGAATGTATATGCAAAAGGTGCTGAAAGGGCCGTTTTGTGGTCAGCTCAGAGTCGAATGTCCTCACATAGTGGAAGCTCCCCACTCTTCTAATGATTTGGCTTAAGTGGCATCGTGTGACACACTTTCTGACCACTGTCCAAAGAGCCAGAGCCAAGCATCACTCATCACCCTCTGAGTGAGCATAAGAAGGTAACAGTCAGCTGCATTACTTCATCACTGTACTCATTAACACTGTAATCCACTATTTACACTTCCTCCACCCCAACTCTCAAACACGTACACCCACACGCACTCCCCCAGCATCCAAAAACTCTGACACACACCTTTCACACCCAAACACTCTCCCAGCAGCAGGCACTCACATACCCTCATGTTGACAGAGGCAAGCTGGCTGTGAAAATACATGCAGATGGAGAATAGGAGCAAGGGACAAAAGAATAAATGAACAGCTATATATTAAGTAACTTAGATAACCACAGACTCAAACTCTACTCAACAAAATGTTCACACTAACATTTAAAAAAAAAAAGATGTGAATACATCTGACAATTTTGCTAGACAGCACAATTTCTAAGAATGCTGATTTACACTGACATCAATTACCTTAATTTCACAGATGTAAATCCCATTCAAACAAAAACTGTTGCTCCATGATAAAGATAAATATTAAGTCATGATCAACCAGCTGATGAACAGGGCCTTGTGGAAGCATTCAAAACTATAAACTGCAGTTATTACCAATGGGAGTGTATTCTGATTTTAGTAGACAGATGTGCAGATGGATTATTTGTGCCAATAAAATAAATGATAAATAATAGCTTTTTGTGGCAGATACAGATATCAGAAGCTATTTTCTCTGTAAATCAAAAGATGTTCCTACTAAATATTTAAATTTCAGTAGCATATAACAGGCAAAAACAACTATTTAACCATTATTACATTTACTTATATGATATAAATAAAGTGCTGGACAGTGATGCCTATAAAGCATTGACGGACCAGACTCATGCTGCCAGAGCAGCTAAATTCATCTGTCCTGATTCTAAAGGATCACTCTGCAACCTCGGAACCTCTTTCAACTGCATGATCATTCTCTTCAAACTCTGAATGCCTGGCTCTCCTTGTAAATGTTTTCTGTCATATCTGGAAATCCTATCAGGTAATTTTGAAAGTATCACTGAGTAGTACTGAATGTAGACTTCGCCAGTGGTGTCCCTCAAGGATCAGTGCTGGGGCTTCTGCCCTTTTCTTTTCACACTCACTCTCTTGGCAATGTCCTTATTTTCTCATGGTTTCTCCAACCACTGCTAAACCAACGACACTCAACAAATATTTTTCCTCCTCACATTCTGCCTCTCAAGTTTCCAGTCACATCTTGGCATGCCTGGCTAACACTGCTTTAAGAATAAGAGCCTAGCACTTGAAACTGAATCCCAGCAAGACCTTGTTCCTGTACATCTCGGGGACCTATTGGTCCTCAGCATGACCTCAAAGTCTCCTTCGAAACATGCACATAGCCATGGTGTAACTCTGAATGACCAATTATTGCTCCTGACTCATTTCAAACTTAACTAGGCAACGTAGATTCCTCATCTACATCTTGGAAAATATTTGTTCAGTCTAATCATCTCAGTGCTTGACTACTGAAACTTCAACACAAGTAAAACATCATCTGGTCTTCAATCTTCTGAACTTCACAGCAATTACTGCTTTATTGTATTGCACTTAAGTTTATTTGTTTTTTCTGTCTTTTAAAGTATTAGCACTGCCACCTGTATCTAGTAGTATATTAGTTCAACAGTACTTTGGACTCTAATCCCATTTTTACTGGCTAGGATTTTTTCAAGAACTAAGACAATAAAGAAAGTTTCTAAAATCACTCTTGATAACAGCATCTGAAACAAATGCTACAAATGTAATGGATTAGTCATGATACTTTGCAAACTCTGGTTTCCAAGAAATGTATCAACAGCAAATGGCATAACTGAATATTTATTCTTCACATTGCACACAGTCACTGTCTTGCATTGCTATGTCAGTGTCACAATGAACTGTTACTCCCCTGTTTACTGAAAAATATTATAATTAGCCACAAGTGCAATGTGCAATTTGAGCATTGAATATGTAAGTCATCATTAAGCAGCTTCAAAGAAAACCTTTTCAGATGTTCTGGTTCCTTTCTTCAAAATCAAATGAACCTAGACCACTGTTTAATATCTAACAAAAGGTAGTTTGTGGGAGTATGTCAAAAATCAATATTTGCAAAAATGATTTACCGAATTCGGAAAGTTAGTACCATTAGTGCAACACCAGATTATCCCACAGAAAGAGAGAGAGGACAACAGGAATGAATTTTGCAAGAGATCAGCACAGTCCCAGCTATAACACGGGGTCCATTTTCTCAGTACAAACACCTGACAGTGTCAGCTAACCATATAATGTCATATCTTTAGTAAATTCTGAGATCATACTCAAAATTAATTCTACAATGTTTTTTTAACCTAACAACTTCAAAGACATGGGCCATCCTGCACAAAGAAAATGGAGCCCCTCTTTTGGCTAACCATAATGATTTTCTATCTGTCTCTCTGTTTAAGGCACAAAAAACCTGACAAACCAACAGTGAGACAGGCAGAGGAAAATGGAGCAATAGGGGGTGGGGGGCGGGGGAGTACTTACGACTGACAGGCGAATGCCATGCCACAGATAGGGATGCAGCGAAAGACGCCGTCCCAGCGTACGTAAATGACCCTGTCGAGCCACAGGCCACTGAGGAGGCCATGTTTGAAGGAGGAGAGCACCATCTGTGGTGGAGGGGAGAGCAGCAGGGTTACAGCGCATCCCATAAAGTGAGAAAGGCCGAGAGGGAGAAGGAACTCTGACCAGGCCATCAGGTTGGCCAATGAAAATAAAGGAGTACCCTAGTGAAAAAAGAGAAGCTAAAAGACATGGCAAGCTGGTGAAATAATGCTCCACACTATGACCAATGATGCAATGCTGACCACAGAGACTGCATTGCAACTCCCCAAGGCTCACAAACAAATGAGCCTGTACCTTTAGGCTTCATATACTGATGGTCAGCTGTGGATCTGCCAAGAGTAGTAAAAAAATAAATAAATAAAAGCCTTGGATTCTTTTAACATACTCTAAGGACTATAGACTATATTGCCTAAAACCTAAATGACACAAACATGAGGACAATATAATGTGGTCTCCGAGAAAGGAACACAGTGGTTCACAGTCTCTTCAGGATGTCAAAGTCAGAGGGGACAAAACAAACAAACAAAAAAAAACACAAGATGAAAATGAAAGTAGTCAGAAGAAATGAAGAATTAACCATTTGTAGTGGGTAACCAGTTTCCCAGAATATGCACTGTCTGCTGAACCACAACCAAATGCCCTGTTTACCAAGCCATAGGCCCTTGCTGTGGTAAGAAAAGTCAGAACACCCTGAATGTTCCTCACACACACTCACACGCCTTACACAAACAGATGAAACTATCACAGACACACATTTGATTGGGTGAGGGTGAAGAGAGAAGAACTGAGGTAATGTAGTGATCGGGTTGAGTCCATGACGGTAATGCGCTCCAGTCCAGGTCGTGGGCTACTTACGGGTGGCAGCAGAAGGTAGTGGCGATAATTGGCAGACACTGCACCACACCCTTGAGGCGCCACAGGTGCACTCGCTCCACCCATGACCCACTGATAATGCCGTAACGCAGGGAAGACAACACTATCTAGAAGTAGCCAAGGAAGCACCCGTCAGGGAGATGGAGCACGAGGGTAGGGGCGGTTCAGAAAGGGGGGCAAAGGGAAGACACATTATGGTTAGAGGGTTAAAAGCCAGGCCAACAGAGGCCTAGAAGGGTTCAATGGCCCACAAAAACAGGCTCAAGTGCCTGCACATTACAAGGCAACTACGAGCAGTTTGAATCTACGCATTAATACTTAATACACTAAAAACCTGTCAAATTATTCTGTGACAGTTATGTTGAAGACGTAAAAATGTTACGACATTAACATTAAGTATCAAATACAACTCTGTAAAAATAGTGTAGCAGTGCCGTTATTGCAGTTGGCAGCACCGCCGGGGCACATTACAGCAGTTTTAAACCATTATCAAGACTGAATTATGAGTCTTTTATGCTAGGCCAGGCCATTACATTAAATGAAACAGATGCATTAGCTGTGACAGAGAAACATTCATTAGCTTGTGATGGATTTAGCTGAAAATTAGAGTAACTTGCACTAACACATGCATAATGTTTTTCACTAGAAAGGTTTGCGTGGTTGAGGGGGAGTGGGAGTAAAAGGGGCAATAGGCTTCTCAAAGCATAAGGATCCAGCTTTGGAGCTGAAGGTGAATTCTGTTTTTGAAATGACTCTGCTACAGAGAAAGGGTCATTTTAAAAAGAAGCACATCTCTAAACAGTAATCTATCTTAGGAAACTAAGATTCTGCTGTGCATGGAATGGTTGAAACGTTGAGGTGTAAGCCCCATTTCAAACTTACTAATTTGGCACGATTTATATTTATAGAGCATGATACAGTTTTCTGATTGGGCAGTAGTTTCAGGCTTGTAGATCTTTGAAAGAAATGTGCAAAATATTTAACTACTATTTGGCTTGGGACTGGAAATTAATTGTATAATGTTTGTTTGTTATTTATTATTAATTTTATTATTTTAGCAAAATACAACACATTAAATTCACACAACACCCATTCTGTAAAGCTACATATTTTATGGAACAGACACCATACAGCAGTAGTGTGTGTAAAACAGGCCTTTGAACACAAAGACTAAGAACACTATTATACATCAACCACTTTTAAAAGACCAACTACTTTGACAGTGATAAATGTTCTTTGAATTAAAGCTTTCTATGAAGGAATATATCTATGATCTGCAAAAGATTTAAAGATTATTTTAGCAAATTCACAAACCACATTCAAGAAAACACAACAGGTGCCTTTTCTCAAAACACACTTGGACCCAGGATGGAACCATTGAGAATAGAAACAGAACGGCTGTAAATATCATAGCGAATCAATCAAAATAATGACACAATGCCATTTTTAATAACACAAATGTACTAGCATCAGAACAACTTAATTATAAAGTTATAAACTTCCAGTAACTGGTTAAACTTAAAAAGGGCAGGTAATGTAAATTTCCATGTCTTTTTCATATGGATGCTCTAAAGGCGGTTTTTGTGGAGGCTAAAAAATAGGCGACTCACCGTGAACATGAAGAGTGTGTAAAATATCAGTGCCATAGCTGAAAATGACTGGATCGATGACATCATGTTCCTCTGCAGGCTCAGAGGGAGCACAATGAAAAGAGAAACTGCTATAAGCAGCACTACACGGAAGCTTCCTGTTACCTAAGTGAACAAGCAGAATTACATGCAAATCTGAAACATTATTTTTACTGAATTTCATGCCAAAAAAATTTATTTAAGCCACCTTTATAATTATCATCAGATACCAACTTAACCAATTTAACTTTTCATTTTCATTCGAGTATCAAAGGGCTGCTTACCTGCAGACCTAGTAGCTGAGCAAAGAAGTTGGATCCCAGGTCTGCGATGACAACATAGAAGGCAATGCATGTTCCCAGCATTAATCCTATCATACTAGAATAAAAGAAAGGGATAATTAGTAGTCACATCTATACCAGACAAGGAAAACTCATGACTATTTCTAATTAAATATTTTACCTCAATTCCACAAGGGCCTTCCCTGGCTTGCCAAAAGCATGGAATGCTGAAGCAGAATGGAGAAAACATTTATTAAATACCTATTGTATCATTTCAGTCTGGGCAAAAAAAGAAACAAGCAGAGCAACAGTTGCACTAGACACACCAACACAGTCATTTTGCTAAATGTCATATTCTAAAGGTCAACAACGCATCTGTCAATCTCACCCAGTCCGGCGTAAGTCCTGCGCTTGGTATTACTGGCTGTGTGGACCAGGAACATACAGGACTGGTGGGTCATCCATGAGCAGAAGAAAAGCAGCAGAGTGCCTAAAACTATTCCACACTATAAAAAAAAAAAATAGACGAGAGTAAACTAGACTATTATTATATTCAGATCAGCTACAGTATCAAGAACACCTCCTTGTTTCTACATTCACTGTCCATTCTCTCAGCTCCACTAACCATGGAAAAGCACTTTGTATTTTTACAATTACAGACTGCAGTCCATCTGTTGCTCAGCATACTTCATTCGCCCACTTTCACCATGTTCTTCAATGGTCAGGACTCCCAGAGGACAGCCACAGAGCAGATTTGAAATGGTTGGTGGATCAGTCTCAGTGCTGCACAGTCACACTTATGTTGCGCTGGTATATATATTTTTATCCTGTTACTACAGTTTCTTAAAAGCTGTCCCACAGAAGCTATTAAATACTTATGCATATGCTCCTTCATGCCTGAGACACTGGTTGATTTAAATTTTATGGTGAGCTTTTGCCCAAAGAAATTTTTACAAATACTTATCAATAATTAATTAAATTTTCTGTAATTGTTTCACCCTGCGGTGAGGAGTAGGTGTGTTCTCCCCGTGTCCACGTGGGTTTCCTCTGGGTGCTCCGGTTTCCTCCCACAGTCCAAAAACACACGTTGGTAGGTGGATTGGTGACTCAAAATGTGTCCATAGGTGTGAGTGTGTGAGTGAATATGTGTGTGTATGTGTTGCCCTGTGAAGGACTGGCGCCCCCTCCAGGGTGTATTCCCGCCTTGCGCCCAGGTAGGCTCTGGACCCACCGCGATCCTGAACTGGATAAGCGCTTACAGATAATGAATGAATGAATGAATGCTTCACCCTGTTCAGTGTAGGGGTGCCTTAAGAACCTCCCAAACACTAAGTTCAAAGAGGCCGCAACCCTTGGAGAGGATGTCCTTGAAAGTCTGTCACAGGCAATCACACACTCATACATTCACATTCAACTTACACTCACACACATAGGCAATCTCACACAGCCAATCAACGTACGAACATGTGTTTTTGACTGTGAGACATAGCAACACATCCCGACACACACATGGAGAGAACACACCAAACTCCCCATAGACAGTGTCCTACGGCAGGGATTGAACACACAACCCCAGAAACCTGGAGCTGTGTGCCAGCCAACACCAACATGCCGCCCACTTTTAACATTAACATATCTCAGACAAAGTGTAGGTTCACATATGACTTTATCTGCATTTTGTTAACCACCATATAAATAAAAATATTCATATCTCAATGATTGGCGTCCATTTTCAGTACAATTCACTTTAAATTTTATATGACTTTGTCTGCGCACTCCTCTTGGAGGACAACGAATATCATTACTATCCTTTACACACAGAGGGTAACCCAATACAGTAAAAAAAATATTTATATGGCCACTCATATTGTCCAGCTATCTTGAGCACATGAAAACCCAGCATGTGTTATTTACCTGTTTGAAACAGAAGGGCATGGTCAGCACGCTGACTCCCACAATGCTGTTTACAACGTTCATGATCAGACCCCAGTTGGACGACGTCATTTTGTCTTTTCGTAAGTAAGAAATTTTAGTGAGAAAAACCCAGCGTCAGTAATGTTTAAACTGGAGTAATACGTGGTCTCCCTTTTTTAGTTTGGTCCCAACAGATTAGTGACGTGGCGCTCTGTGGAAACAAATCACAAAACACACAAGGTTCTCACACACTCAGTCACAGTGACACAGTACAACCTACATTTTAACCTCTAGAGAGCGGACGTTCACTATAACTTTTCATACATGTACAGCTTGAAAACGGCTCAGTTTTACCGAGTATTTTTAGGTTTTGTGTGTAAAGGTATTGTGATAAAACGTTACCACTTTGTCTCGAGGACAGACCTTAACGTTACCGCCACAGTTTGAGCTCGTGGTGCGTCATCACTCTCTCAGTTGTCATGTCACCATCAGTAGCGCTAATGTCTTCACTCCGCTCCAGAATATGACCCAGCCCGAACAGGTATTCCAAGATAATAAACAATCTCTGAAATATTCACGCTTCCCTGTCAAACATAAGCTCACCAACACGAAAGCAGGAAGTATACAGAAAAACGGCCAAACAGTCCCCTATTATCTGCTGCCTCCTGTGGGCAGGAGGCAAAACAAACTCCACAGTCTAACTCTAAAATCCTGATGTGTGTCAGTCAACAACTTTCATTCTCACCACTCAAAACATTATATAAGTAAAATAGAGGCATCCTATATTTTATACTGTATTGCTCTTTGAGGGAAAGGTGCCAACAAATCTTTACCATAGTGAATAATCCCCACCCCCCAAAAAAATTAATAAAATTACCATTAGCCTAGCATCAAAATATTGAAGCGTGGTATACCAAAATTTGATTCACTTTGCTTGGATAACCATATTAGATTCATGGTACTTCACAAATAATTTACAGCTACTGAAGTCAAAAAA
The DNA here is from genome assembly GCF_029633855.1 of Hoplias malabaricus. Lineage (NCBI taxonomy): Eukaryota > Metazoa > Chordata > Actinopteri > Characiformes > Erythrinidae > Hoplias > Hoplias malabaricus. The sequence goes on from NC_089802.1 coordinate 13,519,767, forward strand.
TGATATTCTTGCAAATAAAAGTGAATAAATAAATACACAAAACATTAATGATAAATATTTGTTGAGAAACAATTAAGCTTGCACTTGTGATAAAATTCCAGTATTTCTTTTTCCTTTGTGCTTAAAAATTGCTTATTTATTTAAATAAACTATTTTAAAACCTTTAGCCAACATAACCTTTAATTTAATCATTTAAAAGTTGTAAAAGTCCGTTCATTCATTCATTATCTGTAAGCGCTTATCCAATTCAGGGTCGCAGTGGGTCCAGAGCCTAGCTGGAATCATTGGGCGCAAGGCGTGAATACACCCTGGAGGGGTCGCCAGTCCTTCACAGGGCAACACAGACACACACACTCACGGACACTTTTTTTGAGTCGCCAATCCACCTACCTACATATGTTTTTGGACAGTGGGAGGAAACCCACGCGGACACGGGGAGAACACACCAACTCCTCGCAGACAGTCACCCGGAGCGGGAATCGAACCCACATCCAAGTCCCTGGAGTTGTGTCACTGTGACACTACCTGCTGCGCCACTGTGCCGCCCTAGTTGTAAAAGTTATTATATATATTTTCCATGATTCTGGCCTCAACTCGATCCTGTAACCAGTTCTGAGTGCTATGCTATTACACTTTTAAATTCTAAGTTTGTGATAGGTTTAACATACTACATTGCAAATGTTTGTAGACTGCATAACCAAAAATCACATGTGATATGGTTTACTATTCCCAAGATTTGCCTATCAAGCCTGGACAGGGGATGCAAAATCATGCATTTTTCTGAATCTTCAGCCAAACATTACTGTTGCCTATAACCAGTAGCATGGAATGTTGTTGGCATCCACTGACGTTAGTGTACTGTGTTTTAGCTGATATCAGAGAACTAATCCAACTGCCAGCAAATACACCTATCATGGATAGCAGTCTAATACTATAATATCCCAAGGAGAAGCCATACTCTTGTGTTTTGTTAATCATGTGAAACACCACATAGTTATCTGAATGCTTTTTTGGTGGGCAATTAATAAATGGGATTTAGTTACATTTTTAACAGCATAATCATGAACAAATGTCAGATATGCATTTTATTAATATCTCCTTGTAATAATTGTATAATATTTCCTTGACAATTTTATGGGGTCTATCCCAGACAAAGGTCAAGACGAACAAACCAAAGTTCTTAATTTACTATAACTTTGCAATAAGCATAGGCTGAATGGATCTTAGAGACCAGAAATAATTATTTTATGGCACTACTTCATAAAACTATTTCTAGTTAAGTTGTGCACATTCTCAAGGATGCACACACGTTTTAAGTCTCCTTCATACTCTGTGGGAGTTTTTCCTGTCACTTGCTCATTAGGATTCGGAATCTAGATCTAGTATCTAACTTAATTATTCACTTTTTTATTTTCAGAAATGCTGCAGTAGCGGTTGTTTTCTTCACTAAGTCAGTACCTCTATAAGTTTGTGACCTTACCACTGATACATATAATGTAGATTTTATAAATGCAGTCATAGTATCTAAGCCTCTGTCAGTCATTGCCTCAACCCTGTACAGATCAAACATGATGTTATTTTATTTGGACAGAGATTTGAGCAGGAAAAGGGAAGCAGGAATAAGGGATGTTGATCTGCAACAGGAGCTCTGTGGAATCCGGCCCACAGGCTCCTCTTGTGCTGTTAGTGGTTCGGCCGGAGGAGCAGGGTTGTGACCAGTGTACACCAACCACGCATTAACATAGTCTCTGAGGACAAGATTTGAGACTGGCTGTTTTTAGGAGGCAGGTTTAGATGGGAGACAGGAAAAGTCTGGCTATTGTGTACTGCCGGCCTCCAAACCAAACTGACAATTCAGCTTATTGGCTGGAGGGTCTTGTCACTCCACACCTAATCCCTGAAGATTGGAATTAGGTCCCTGCAGCAGAAGGGGAGACAGAGGGCAAGACTGCAGACCAGTGGGGCAGATTGCTGCGCAGATTTAAGGGGTACACTCTAGCCGAGATGAAATTAGACACAGGCTCTCGATTGAACTGCTGACCTCCAAGGGAAACCCCTGGTCAGTGCGAGGTCACGCCAGCACAAAGCGGAGTGCTGAACTGTGAGAGGTCAAGCATGCGCACGACTGAAAGGGAGTCTTTGTGAGCTCAGGCATGCACAAAATTTCCCATCAGCCACCAAACCTTGCAGACTCCCTCAGGAACCGAAGGAAGGGGGATGAAACCTACTGCAACCCTTGAGTGTATTTGTGTGTGTGTGTGACCTCAGAAAGGACACACACAAACTGCCTCAGTAATCACATTTAATTACACATCAACCAGGACTGTGAAAGGGTTTTTAATGCAGGACTTCTCAGCACACAAAAAAGACTGACATGTCCAGCTAAACATTGCCTACCTTTGTCCTCCTCAATCTATTAAAGCATTCTCTCGTAACCATCAGCAGTACTAAAGGGCTTCAGATAACGGCTATTATGTTGATAATCATGAATAAAAGGAACAAAGGCTTTTTTTTTTTTAAACAAGAGTGGTATGTCATTCAACCAAAGGTCGGTACGATTTATTATGGAAGCCTGAGAGAATGTTAGCAACAAATTCAATCAAAAGCAATATAACCTTAGTCAAGGTCCTGATGAGTAAAGGCCTACAAAAGAAACAACGGTTTTATGCCCAAAAATTGTCCACATAAACCAGATTGTTGACTTTCTGATTTTGCCTTACAAGGTATGACACCTTCATTGTTATACACGCATTCGATAAAATCCATACAGTAGAGTCAGAGAAGAAAAGTCACTGCATTTAAATATTTAAACTGTTAGTGCATATCAGAACATCATTTTGTAACGTGGTTATTTCCCTGCTAACATCTCCCAATCAGCAAGCATTTTATATGCAAGACCATGCTGCTTTTCAAATTACGAAATATTTAAGGAGTGTAACTGGATATTTTAATGCTGAAATAAGAACATGGTCAACCCAGTGTACGGATCTGAAGCCAATAGAGAATCTCTGGAGGATCACAGATGACTATGTTATAGCTCAGAAACCCACTGTAGTTACCAGATTAGGGAAAAACCTGGAAGAAAGGCGAAACAAAATCAAACCCAAACAGTGTGAAAAATTGGTGATGTCCTGCAGGTGCAGATGTGCTGAATCTTTCAAAAACACTGGCTTATACAAATCCTACTCTCTGAAAGCTGTAACCATTTTATTTGTAAGCTTCTTTACTGCTTCACTAAATCCTATTATTTTATTATGAGCACAGCTTTTTTATATTGTGATATAGAATATTCTTAACTTAAGAACTATGCTTGATGTCATGATGAGCAGTGACTTGTAAATTTAGGAAAATCTAAGGGGTTGTTGAATTTTTGATTTCTACAGTGTAAAGAAATTAGGCTGTAAATGTGTTCTGTTTTAAACCAATTTTTTTCATGAAAAACCAATGCACTTAAATACATAAATGCACATAGTACTAATTCTAAAGTTTAATATCCTGAACTGAGGTTATATAGAATGATACAACTTTCATCAGCTTCTTTACACAAAGATACAAAGTAGATTAACTAATTATTTACATATATTAATTTTAAATTATTATTAATAACAACAGCCTGTTTATAAATACACAAAATATAAAAATGAGGAAAAGGCGCTTTAATGTTTAAGCACTAAGGGACTGTTCATGTTTATTTATTTATTAATTTATTTATTGATTTATTGATTTAATTTTTAATGTTTAATTTCATGTGATTCAGTCAGATCAAATATTCATGAACAGAACTAAGCCACGCAGTCACAAAGGTTCAGGCGGTTGACATGATTTTGTCTTCCCAAAGTCCCACACAGGCATTGCACATCTCCATGGCATGTGTGACTGGACAGTAAAAGTGTCAGCGTGACATTTGCGTCATTTGGTACAACTCAATCCTCTGCATCATTCACACTGCTGCAAACCTGGTCAGTCTAAAAGCAAGATGATAATTGTCTGGGGAAAGAAGTGTATTCCGATGCAATGTTTGACAAGGATAATTCTGGCTGCCACATAGAGCAGTTTTCTTTTCAGATTAGTTTTTATATTCATGTATCACTTGTTTACTCATGAGTGGTGTGAGAAAGTGCAGCTGAAAGTTAGTGTTTCATGAGAAAACAGATGTGTCTCTCTTCATTAAAGGACTCTCTACACAAAAAATGGCAGGCGTCTGCCCCTGACAGACAGCTATTTTACAGACCCAAAGCGCTACTTACGCTCTCTTCTAACTCACTTTTTCCCTCCTTTTCCCACCCTCTCATATTCTTTAACTATAAGGACTGTGTGGGCATTTCAATTGGGTCGCCGTACTGAATTAGGCTTAAACTCCACTCAAACACCCATGAAGTAGGAAAAATTCTAACTGTGAATTTTTTGAAGGATAAGACAAACTAATAAACAAGGTGTGGTGACAAGAGCTGTGCTGATGGGCTGACCTATATAGCTTCTCAACCCTAGCCTCCATACAGCTAGCTCCTCAAACCCACCATATATCAGCCACTTGGGATGCAAAGTGGCGTCAATGGCAGAGCCTGTTACCTGGAGCCAGCTCAAAAAGAGCCCCTGTGTAGAGTCCTGCTGAGTCGCTCCTATTAAAATCCTTCCATGAAGCATGGTTGTGTGTTTGAATGCCAACACCCGACTGATTTTTTGATATACGACCTTGGTGGGGGGCTTTCGTAAAGAAAGGCGGCATCTCATGACTGTGCAAGGGTGGTATGCGGAGGAGGTATTGGATTGCTTGGAAATAAGAGATCTTTGAGGACTTTATGAGTGAAAATTTTTAGAAGCAATATGTTACTATAAAGTTTCTTTGATTTCAGCTCAGTTTACCCATTAATTTACCATGGAAGAATCCTCATTTCCACTCATCACTAGAGCTATTTTGTAGTTAGTTACACTCTTCTGGGCTTTGGTTCCCAAGTAATTTTTTAGTCACTCAAAAATTACCATGAATGTAATCAAGTGCAGGAAGTGACCATCAGGTGAGGGAGGCCCAGAGCACTGGCAATTACTGTGAGCGAACAGACACACTGTCATGACCTTTACATAGTGAGGCTTAGCATCTCTTTAACATGAAACATGGCCTACAGCTGGTCAGAAGCGATGTCGACATCTACTGCTCCCTGTGTTCACACTACAGATACAATACATTTCTTTGGAATGGTGTCTATAGCTGTGCTGCCCTGAGATCTGACTCTCCTTCATTCTGACTGAGTGGAACAGATGGAGCTCAGGGGTAATGCACTCTTCCCCTTTCCTTTTCACTCAGTGTGTCCATCAGTTTCATTTGCATATCACGCTCCTAAACTTTTAAGGGCTGCTAAGTATGTTTTCTCATTCTAGGAAGAGAGATACATGGATTAATATCAGTGGTGTAATTTATGTGTGAAGCATGTTTTTAAAAGCACAATTTGTTCCCCATGTCTCTTGCAGGTGTGATATTTTGAAAGTATTATATGTAATAAGTTTAGACCATGTTAGTGGATGTCTTCTGTCATACCTCATGACTAAATTTATATGATGCTCTGACAGCTAAAAAGTGCAATGACAATGAATTAGGAATTTCCTGATTTGTGTTTATATTTACTGGGCTAACAGAGGGAGCAATTGTTAGCTATGCTTTATCTATGCTGTTTCTCTAATGAGACATAACTGTAGGGAATGTGTTCTATTTAACTGTTGGTTATAAAAACCAATTATAATACAGTGTGACGTTGGTTTCACTTTGGTTGTGTCATTCATTCATTCATCTTCTGTAACTGTTTCATCCTAATAAAGGTTGTAGTGGGTAAAGTGTCTATAATCATTGAGCACAAGGCAGGAACACACCCTGAACAGGGCATTAGTGCATCAGGACATCACACTCTCACCCTTTCACTCACAAACTCACATCTGTGGACAATTTTGCTTGTCCAACTGACCTACTAACCAGACTGTGAGATTAAACAAGAGCACCTAGAGGAAACCCATACAGACACAGAGAGAACATAAATTCCTCACAGAGAGTGACCTGAGGCAAGAATTAAACCCAGGACCCTGTAGCTATGTGGTACTGTTTCAATCTATTGTGCCACCATACTACTCTCTTGTTGGTTAACCGAGGCCTTTCAAAAATAAAATAAAAACATATGATTAATGGCACTGTAACTTAGAACTTGATCTCATTGCAGTCCCCAGCACTCTGGGCAAAACAAATGTTGCGTCCATGATCCCGAAGGGCTTGTACACTTTAGTGCACAAGTCAGAATGTTTTGTGCCATTAAATACAAGCTGTTAATTTTTAGCATCGACTAAAAAAAGAAAAGAATATAATTTATACAATAACACACCAGTAACAATTAAAGGTGTAAATGGATGGTAGGACATTTAATATTTTGACTGATATGAAATAAATTAAGAGTGATGTCTGAGTTTTACAAAGTACTACATGCCCATCTTTGATTCACTCTGAAGCTTCACTGTGTTTACTTAAAAAAAATCCTTATAATAGAATAGCAGTCAGGTCCTTGATAGAAATCAAGGGCAATGAGAAATGGGTTGGATGCGTGGGTTTTGTACAGATTTATGTCAACATTATTTGTGTGCTGGGATAGCTCTGGGCCTGTTATACAGCCCATTGGCACATGATGACACAAACCTCAACTAACTTAATTACCAACAAACAAGACCTGCTGGCATGGCCACAATCTGCTACTCCTGTACTAGCACTGGTTTTGCTGGCATCTGCCCAGGCTTCTCTGCACTGCTCTCTTTCTTTCATCCATAAATCGTTTTCTCCTCTCTTTCCATCCATTTCCTCTCTTTGCAATGTAAACATTGGCAAACATGCTCTATTCTTTGCTGTGTAGTTTACATATCTCTCACTGTAATCTCTGCCTGCCCCCTATTCCACATTCACAGTGAGCCAGCAGTAGAAGTGAGCAGGAATCAAAGACACATCAGGGATTTTAAATTAGCCCAAATGGCCACACAGTGGTGACAGGTTAGAATCAACATTCATCCATTTTCAAGACATCATTTCAAAGTGTTCTCTCTCTCTCTCTCTCTCTCTCTCTCTCTCTCTCTCTCTCTCTCTCTCTCTCTCTCTCTCTCTCTCTCTCGATTCACTGGAATCTAAGACCCCCTCCTTATGCTCCCTCATTCTCTCACTCTCACTTTTTATTGCTGTGTCCTCCTCCTCCCTCGTTCTGTCGTTCAGAAATGTGAGGAGATTGCTATAGGACAGCTGGCGGCTAGTGGTTTGGGGTTAGCCAAAGAAAAACACATTATACTACACTAAACAGGAAATGTCTTTAAAAAAATAAAATAGCAATAAATACAATTTTGACATGGCAATTAATTTTTATGAAGTTGCTACTTTTAAACTTCCTGGTAAAATCAGTGTATATATTATGCACACATAAAACTGTTTAACCCTGTAAAGTGTAATGCAGGGTTCAGAAACTGTTGTGTCAGCTGAACACTTTCACTCTAAATTATTTGGCTTGAAAAGTCTTTTGGATATTTAGTTTCCAAATGTTGTATGCAGAAATCTGGCTTCACACTTAGATTAGAAAAAAAAAAAATTGATTTGTTTTAAATGCACCACATCATTTGGAATGTTTATGTGTTAGCTGTAATCTACGTAAAACTGTAATGTGGTTACAATATTTATTGCAAGATAATTAAGCGATTAGTGGATCGTTATTTGGTTGATTGTTTTAACTATGAAGTCACAATTGTTGGTGAATTGTTGGTAATTTCATTTGGAAGTACAGTTTTTAGTAGAATGGGTGTTACCTAAAATCACATTTCAAATGAACATGAATATTAGACAGTTGGTTAGATAGAGATTAGATAGAGATGTAAAATATATATATTACAGGACATTTTCTCAGTTTCTCATGTAAAGCCATGAAGTGCTTGAAGGTCATACACATTCATCATTGTCTAGCAGAGAATACTATTGTATTTCATATGTCTTGAGTCATTTCACAATACTTGATTAGTGAAGGAAATAAATTGAATTCTTTGCAATCTTGCATTTACAGATATTCTTTTGAATTGCCTGAATTTTTTCTCACAAGGTTTGGCACAAAGTGGTGAGCTATGCATATTCAGCCTTTGTTTGTTTCTCATACATTTTATATTCACCTGCATATAGTGGGATATTTCAAAACTGTGTACGTTGAATATTCTATAAGCTTTTCACTGTTATTTTACTCTGTTCCAACTTATTTTTAATATTTTGCAAGCATCAAATATTACATTTTCTATTTACTATTTATACTATTTATACTATTTATTTCTATTTTCTATGTGATCATAAATAGCTGTGATGATTTAAATAGCTATGATCTGGCACTGCAGATCACAAAAGAAGTTGTTCATCATCAGTTAAATTCAGTGGACTTAAACACGTATTGTTGCATACTTCACATTTAGTGCCCATGCAATTAAAACAGATGAAAAAATTCAAAGTGTCCAGAAATTCGGGGAACAGAATCTCACAGTTTAACAAAGCTCAGATAAATCCACCACAAACAAAGGATAACTTTAACCAGTTAAGGCATAAGTATTTTATTAGTCTGGAAGGCATACAAGATTGTGAGCATCCACAAATATAATATACAGAAAACAGTTATTAACCCAGGAGTCTGTTTGATACGGCGACCCCATTTTCCTTGGAAGGTTGATATGAGCGGACAAATAGTTCTTTTCATAAATTGCAGTTCTATTATAGTATTTATAGAATAATCAGACATTGAGAATACATGATATTGCAAAGATATGTCAAAGAAATCAGCTGTGAATTTTTCATGATCATTTCTTACAGTTTGGGACACATTCAACCCACACTTACCCATCATATGACTTCATTCTCCCAAAGGTTTACAGTATGCTATACATACTTAAAAGTTTTATCTAATATTTCACTTGTTTCTAGTACAAAGCTGAACATGTTTTGTATTTGTAACAAAAATAATTATGTTCAAAATGTCCTATCAACCAAGTATTTTATTTTGTTAGGTTTATAATTCATTGACCTTATAATGAGTACAGTTCTTCTTCTTCAAAAAAAAAAAACAAAAAAAAAAACAATTGAATGCACTATGATACGTAAAACCTAATATTTCACCATAAAATTTGTATTTACAAATATTTTGCCTAGAGAACACGTGCATATTGCATTGAGCATGTGTAACCTAGCTATATAAATGTATACTGTTGTGTAAAGATAGCTTACTATCTCTTATTAACTAAACTACAGAATTAGTTTAATTCATTGCATGAATTAGTTTCAAGTTGCATTTGCCTAAAAGCCAAAAGAATACAAAGACACAAAAATGCTGTGAATGCTGTGTGTGTTTCAGATTTTGAATGTACACATAGACAGTGGTTTTAGATATTTAAAAAACCAGGGCTATGTAACAAACAATATTAATGAATTCCATAACAATTCCATAACAATTGTGGGGGAAAAACTCAAACTCAAACTCAAACATAGCAGAAGAAAACTTGAACCAAGGCGGGAAAAATACACCCCGAGGTGGAACAAAAAGCAAATCAAAGTGGGGACATAATAGTATGCAGACCTGAACTTTGAAAGATGGAAAAAACAAAACACCAATTGGAATAAATACTGAACCATGGTGGGAAAAATCCCCAAACAGTGGGGAGAAAAATCTAAAACCCTGAAACATGTTGGGAATAAATGTAAACAGCATTCACAGAAACAAATGTAAATAAGGGTGGGATAAAATGTGAACAGAAGTGAGGGATATGTTAAAAGAAATGGTAAAAAACACAAATAGAAGTTGGAGAATGTGAACTGTAGTGGGAATGAAGTGGGAAGTTCTGGTCCAAGTGAGGATTCAAACTATAATCGGCCACATGGAGGGTAGCAGTGTTAGCCACTACTCCAGGGGTCCCCAATTACTTTTCCTCAAAGGGACACATCCAGCCAACATTGCAAAGTCAAAGACTAGTGTGTCATTCTCATACTATTTCATACAGGAAGGGACAGAGTTTTTATTTCTGTAATCATATTATTATAATAACAATTATAATCATTATTATGTCCATGTAAATATGTAGGCCTAACTAACTACAGTTATTTCATTTTACTCACCATTCAATGAGAGAAGTGGCAGCAAGGAGTTGAAACTATTGAGACATCTTATGAGACCTGAAATTGGGGCGGTGCTTATTGATTGGTTTACTTTTTTACTAAAGAAGTCTCGTCCTAGTGCATTCTCGATCATACGGGTGGAGCAAGAACACTCTCAGGTATTTGGACTCCGCTTGACTAGATGTGGACTTTTAAACAGAACGGGACTTGGGCTGCGACTGATGACGTTTCCCTAGAACATGAGAATGTAAGAACACACAATAACGCATACTGAGAGACAGCTTTAGCCTGGTGAAATGGCTGTGCATGAGTGTGAGGCCCCCAAAAACAGTTCTGGAAACCATTTTGCTTTTTGTCTCAGCAGTTCCACATCTGAAGAGTGCTGGTATTCTAGCAGCAGCGGCAAAAGAATTTGAGGACACAAACCCAATGTGACCGTGACTGTGCCAAAGGTTTTAGGCCCGCATTAGGCCCATGGGCTGCCTATTGGGGAACCCTGCACTACTCTCTACCAAACAGTAATTTACTGTACATATCCATATGTTGTAAATGGTTGATTTCCACTTGCTTGTGTGCCGTAAATGGCCCTGGATTCACTGTATACACAAGTGAATGCCCTGCACACAGACAGCAGCCATCCACATAAAAGACTACTGTTTTCCCAATCTGCTCTTTGTTCTTACAGTGGCCTGATCAAGGGCAGTCTTTGTGGACTCCCTGGACCCACATTCAATGGTATATTTGAATTAGTTTCTTAGTTTCTTCTTCCTTTCTTCTCCTCTGTCTGAAACCTAGCCCTTTAGTGATTTCTTTGGGCTGAGTGAGGAGTGTGAACGGAGCTGTGTGATGTCTGCTGGTTGTTGAGGAAGATAGGCTGTCGGAAGGAGCTGGGACAGGGTAAAGAGCTCTGGGTCGGAGCGTGGCAGAGGTGACCAGTGCGGTTACAGAATAAAACTGCCTTCCCTTTGTCATTACACTGTCCTCCCTGCCCTGTTTTTTGAAGTGTCCTGAAACAGGCTGCCAGCTCTTTTGTTTTCTGTAATGGTAGTTATTTGCTTTGCTGTGTGCAGCCTGCGCCAAGGCCACATTTTCAGCATGGCTTTGAGCTCAAAACCACACAATGGAGGAAAAATGCCCACAGTGAGTGTAAATATTTAGGTGCTGGGTTAAGTGTGGGTGGCCCTCTCTGTCACTGACAAGGAGCAGGCATTGCCATGGGTACAAAGAGACAGAGTCATTTTCTCCAGCGTCATCTGAATCATGCATCTTTACCAACAACACCTTTACTGGTTAACTACTGAAGAGGTAATTGACCACAGATGGCCACAAAACAAATAAAAGCAACTACCACATTTGTCTAAAATTCACTCCAAGTAGGCAAACAAAACAATAGTGCGAAACTATAGTTTGGTAGAAGTGCTGCACCTTCAAAATGAATAAGCATGAGTAGAAGTCAAAGTACCTCTTCAAACAACTATCACTCAGGAACCAATATATGATACAGCTAATGAGGGAAGGAGAAGAAAGAAAAAAGCAATAATACTGTGAAACCACTAAATCTGTCAGGCTTTCATTAACTGTTCCTGCCCATTGTACCTCTGTGAGAAGGCAGCTCAACACTATGGTGCCAAAAGGACCGTCTAAAAGCTGAACCGAGTAAAGGAAAAATCAGAACTCAGTTCCATTCCAAATGTGGTATTTAAAGGTGATAAACATGCCCTCTGTTAACCTAATGATTAAGAATAAAATCTCACAAGCCTTATTCACTGTCTGTTGAGACCACTGTTGTTTTGGCAGTAAGGGAATCAGACACAGGGTACAGTATCTCAGGCCACCTGGAGTTAACTGCAGTGAACTACATTACAAACTTTTACACACCTGGCTCAACACGTTCTCTCTGAACAGATGAGATTTATGTTTACTGGCCCCAAAAAAACTGCTATTGAGAATAACCTTACGGGACAAAAAAAGCCTTGTGGCCCTCTGCTAAGACTGCATCTTTCAGTATGTAACATTGCTTCTCTTGTGGAATCCATTACCAACTGCTCCCCTGCTGTCCACCCTCTACACATTTAAAGTTAAGTTAATTGCCCCAGTCTACATATGCCACTTTTAGCATTTTTCACTAATGGTGAGGAGAGTGAATCTCAGTAAAACAGTGGGGCTGTTTAGGGTTGATGGCGGCTGAGGATCAAGCATGATTATGAGCAGTGTGAGGTCAGAGTGTTGGGTGAGAGAGGGCTTGTGGGATGTCAGATGTAGGGTGAATTTGCCCACCGGGCAGATGGACATGCAGCACAGGAACATGTGGGTGTACTTATACACGACCTAACCAGCCTCACCTCCGGCCCTGCCCCAGCAGCTCTGCTCTAATCACAGCCTCCATGTCCTCAAGCTACGCAGTGTGGTCAGTAGACATTCTGGCTGCAGTGCAGAAACTTCACTCGCTTGTATAAACTTCTATCTTTTTTTTTTTTAACTGAACCTCTATTGGTGACCTCAACCTGGCCCTTCGCTCACCCTGGCCCCTGAGCTTCCAGCACCGGACAAAAACAACTTTAACATTCTGTGCTTCTCTCCTCAAAGAGTCCAGCTTTCTGCGCAGAGCTTTTGCCTGCGTCTACTCTGAGAGTTCAAGCAATCATTTCATTTCCAAGCAATAAATCTGAAGTGCTTTCGTTCACATTAGTTTGCCCATGTGTGTGCGTGGCTGTGTAAAGTGAGTGTGTGCTGGTTTGCTGCCTGCTGCATGCACGAGCCACAGGTTGCGCATTTGGTTTTAATTGTGGCTGTTTCAGCCCCCCCTGTGCAAATGGAAAGCACATGGCCTCCCCTCCACCTGCCTCCAGTCAGCTACTGACAGAAACACAGCAAAAGCTTCACTCACCAGCAGAGGAAGAGGATGGTATGGAGTGGAA